>NC_136638.1:22959339-23559339 GCF_949748355.1 Melanostigma gelatinosum
AGGAAGAACAAAATAAATTGCAAATAGCAAATACAGCATATAGCAAAGCACAGTAGTAATTTCTGATCAATTTTGAGCTACTGTAATAGAACATGTTTTCGTTCATATGAAATTTGTTTTGAGATTAAAGATCTACTTCTCCCTGAGAACTATATGTTTTGAACAATGTGCTTTCTATTTATTGGTGTATTGTTTACTGACTGCTTGATGGTGTATATTATTTTGATCACTTTGTTTATGATTTGAGAGCAGTGTTTGATTTTGAGCACAGGTAAAACTGTTTTGCGGCGAAAGTTTCATTTTGCAAGAGGATTCAGAGGTTTTGTAAATAGTGCTTGAAGATGAGGTTTTGTGTTTACAGTTTTGAGAGAATGGGTGACCGTTTCAAGAAATGTGTCTTAGCAATCGAGACAAACTGTAAGCACAATACACCAACTCACACACTATATGATGATAATACACAAATACATGCTAACACAGAAATACACACACACACACACACACACACAAGTGCACAGTAATAGCCTTGTGGCTACATCGCCCTCTTTCCTTCCCTCCTTTCAAACTTTAACCAGAGCCATTTCCTACAACAGCTGAGGCTGCCGCATAGCAACTGGTCAGACCGCCCTAGCAACAACAACATTATCACTCATTTGACCTCTTTATGACAGCAAAGTAATAATGAAACAGTTCTGATTTTACACATTTAGGCGTTTGGGTTTTATATTTGTACCGTCATGTTTTGTACTTTGAAATAGTTACTTGTAATTCTGCTTCAAAGGGATGTTCAAGAATAACAGCTTCTCTGTTAAAAATAGTTTTCAAGATCTTCAAGTGTTTTTGCCGACAGCACACCCGGGAACCGGGTAGATCGCTTTTCCAAATCTTTGAACTGGCAGGTAAACAGGGGGAGGTATGGTGATGCTGAATCAATTACGCTTCTCTGCAGCTGCTGTTTAATTTCCCTTGTGTGTGTGTGTGTGTGTGTGTGTGTGTGTGCCCTCCCATCACCAAACCCTCTCCAGCCTGGCTGATAAATGTGAATCATTCTCAGCTGCTCCTACATGTAAAAAGTGTGAAACAGCTTAAATCTAACAGCAACCATTACTGTAGATAAGTCCCTCCAAGTCACATTTAACCAGCTGATCCAGGAACAAAGCATTCGATACTGGACTAAGAGGTAAGAATGGAACAACACCAACCCACAAGTGTTTCACACATGCACACCATTCAGTTTCGCTCACCATGAGTAATTCGATGTTTTGCTTCAAGGGAAATTGGTGCACTTTGGCAATGATTGTTTCAAAACTGCTGGCTAATTATGACCTTTTGAAAACAAAGCGTCCAGATTGAACGTGACATTTTGCTGCGCCTGCAGAATATAAACGCCCTCTCGCACTGGCTGAAGTCCAGTTAAACCTAATAATGAAAACAACCATGTCCTAACTCGTGCTTGAACAAAAAATAAAAAGGCTACATTCACAAGTTTCTGCCCACTCACTGCCAGGCCAAAATACGACTTGCACTTTAATACAGAGAGACTCAGACTGTGTGCTGCACTTCCATTAAGGATAGTTTGAGATGTTATCATCGTGCCACTTCTGTGACGTGAGGAACTGTTGATCAGGAGACGGCCAGTCAAGATGATTTAGATGCATAATCTGTTCTGCTACAACCGAAGATACAGAACACTCATCAGCAAAGGTGGATTTCAAGTCTCATGAAGTAAATCATACACTACCATAGAGTGTATCAAGTCAATATGGACTAAAAGGGGGCCCATTCTGAACATATAAAACATCCGTAACAGCCAGCTATTGTTTGGATGATTTAGAATGACAGATGTATGACTCAGGCTGCAGTAACAGTCAGGACGTGTGGGAACATTAGCAACTGACAGCGGATGTTCTGCACAAGTTGAGTTATGATCACGTTCTGACCACTTCTCTCACTTCGTCTCCACTTGTGGAAAACAAATGGACTTCTGGCCTCCAGTTTCTTTTGGGCAGACAAGAGCAGAAAGTACAGCGGAGGTTAATGATATGATAGAGAACCGAGAGCCTCTTGCAAAAGTGGTATTCGTCCGACTATTTTATGTTCGGCAACAGGTGCGAGAGGTGAAAACCATTTCAGTCTACAGTAACGAATGCATGTGTGTGTTGGAATAGTTTGGAGAAGTTGGGGATGTCTCTATGGATATAGAAAAGACATGACTTCAGAGCAGACAGGAATGGACACGTGGTCTCGCTCCCTGCCTCTCTTTTTCTGTCTCTCACTCTCACACACACACTGTCACACACACGCACACACACACTCTCACACAAAGTCTTTACCAGAACTCGTTCCAGCCGACTGCCTGTCACAGTGCATGGATTTCAATGGAGCATACTCAACCATATTCCCACCATCTGTCATGATGACTTGAGAAGAAAAGCAGGTTCTTCACATTTTAGCAGTGTACTCAAAACAT
This sequence comes from Melanostigma gelatinosum, assembly GCF_949748355.1. NCBI lineage: Eukaryota > Metazoa > Chordata > Actinopteri > Perciformes > Zoarcidae > Melanostigma > Melanostigma gelatinosum. The sequence goes on from NC_136638.1 coordinate 22,961,810, forward strand.
AAAAATACAACGTGTGTAACAATGTGTGTGGTTTTGTGCTCTTGATATAGTCCTCTGCTTCCATCTACTGGAGTTAAACTGCATTAAAGCTCCCTGACTTCTCAATTGGATAAAATACATATATTTTTTATTTACATGTTGTATTCTATTCTATATCTTGTATAATATTTTGTGTTGATATTTTTTCTACTGTTTTAATAACAGTACCACAAACATAGTCATAAAAACCTTCTAGCTCATGATCACTTCACTTTCAGGGATACTAGTCAACATAAGCCCTCAACGTATTAGAGTAGAATCAGTCACATTTGTGTAGAAAAGTACTACAATTTAGTTTTTTAATGATGTGTTGAACTGGGATGGGATAGTTTGACTTTGTTTCCTTTCTCTGGATTTTGAATTGGTCTCACATTTATTTCCAGGTAGCATTAAATAGTTCTTTCAGTGAGCCCTTTTCCCAGCTGCTCAGACACTCTGTGAGGCTCCGGAGAGTTTAGTCTGGCGTCTCCTGATGCGGAAATAAAGCACAGTGGTCAAAGCCATGGAACTGGAGCATAGCCATAGATAATACTCTGCTGTGTTTCACAGTTAAACCCAATCATTGCTGCAAAGATGGCTGTATTAAATGACTCTTTGACTGATCTTAAGTGCTGCTGGATGTCGTAAATGCCCGTCAGCCTGTTTTAGAAGTGTTTTTAATGTCGACCTGTTGATTGATCAAGGCTTCCATGTATGTCTGTGTGAGTTTCCCTGTTTCACTACAGGCAGAATCCTTCCACTGGTTACGGTGGGGAAATAAAATCAATGTATGAATAAAAACAAGTGTTGATTTCTTGATTTCTTCCTTTCCAGAAGACGGAGTCGGTGGCGTGCCACATCTCGCTTCTGGGGATTCCCAGCAAGAACCTGTAGTTGGTGCAGCTGCCAACCAGATTTATTTACTCATTAATCGAAGGCGCCAGAATGCAGTTCCGGATCGTTGCGGCCCACTTTAACCCCTGGGTAGGAGATTGAAAACATAACAAGGTATGTTTCAAATAAGACAGCAATAAGGAATCATGCTAAATGTATATATATATATTAATGATATGAGGAATCATACTGCGGTGATGCTGCATGCCAGGAGTGCTGCGGTGATGTAAAAACTAAACTAGTGATGTAAAATAATTGATGATCACGACTAATGACGTTCCATAACTTAAGCAGGGGAACAAAGACCACAGCTCATTTCAAATGGCAATTTCCTGTCCAAGCCCATATGGGTGTGACGAACCCTTTCTTCTCTGTCTCTCTCTTTCAGCACAAGAGGAGTATTCAACGAAGGCAACACCAGCACCCACCCACCCTGCAGCCTGAGTCTCAACTAACTGGTGTTTTCCAGCCTTACCGTGTTACTTTTATACATATACATCGAGAAATACACAACAATTATGCAATGCAGTGTATTACAGCATTCTAGCGACTGCTAACTTCCAATGCCTGTCCTAGTTATAAGGCCTTGATGAGTTCAGCATACATTGTTCTAAAATACATTAGATACATCTAGAAACATACACAATAGGACTGTCACATTTCATTAGAAATTGAATCTATTTAATCATTTTTACTTCCATTTCAATATTAGTAAATGGTGTGTTTGTATAAATTTATATTTATGTATGACTAAACATTGCACTCATGGCAGATACTTCTGCCTGCTTCTGTTTTTTGACTGCTGATTGTAACATATACTGTATTGAATACTGTCGGTTAGCTGGGTTGTAGTTTGTAGTTGTTTAACTTTAACGTGAACTTAAAGGGACATTGTGATCCAAAGTTACTGGCAGCTAAGGTTACTAGCTAAATTAGGACGTGGACGTGGCCTGGCCACATTACAGCGTCGAAGGCAGGATGCAGGGTTTTTTTTGCCTTTTGGCTGAAACAGAACTGCAGTGTGAACAGCAAGGGACCTGCTGGATATTGAAGCTGACTTGCCTTAGTTCCTCCCTGCTAAGCTAAAGTGCATGTACAGACTGATTCTCCATCCAATGATGACCAGTGAACCACAAACTGCCGACTCTCCCCAGTCAGAACTGGATTCAGATCCCGGTAGCCTGCTTGGTTCTCCACCCAACACTCTTTTCTTGAAAACAGCAGGATGTCAGTGTAAGAGTTTTCACATTCACAGCGCCCACACACCTCTCGGGGATCAATTTGTTGAGTCGAAATGTACGGCACGCCAACGCGCTGAGTACATAGGCCTATTGGTCATGTTCTGATTGGCCAAGACTAAATGTTAATCATGATATTACTACTCAGTGTGCTTTCTGATTAAACATAAGACAGCTGTAGGAAACGTATACACACACATCCCTGTACTTCTATCTTTGTGAGAACCTTCACTGCCCTAATGTATACCCTACCTAGCCCCTCACCCTAACTAATCTTGATTGCTTCTAAATGGCTCTCAACATGGCGTGAGAACTAGTCAGTGAGACACACTCACATGCACGAACATGCACTAAAAGCATGCAGGGCCAGCCCAGCTATCCAAAGAAAACTCAGAGAAGCCCAGATTACAACACACACAGACGGAGAGCGACTTCAACTCCACGATATCTTTACATCGCAAATAGTTGTTTGCTGCTATATTAATTCTCAGAATACTGTAAATTCCACCTTCAACCATCACAACAAACCTTCAAAGAGGCCTTTGAAGAAGGGGGGACATACCAAAAAAACACTTGTTTTGGTTCCCGCTGTGTCAAGTACACACACACACACACTAACACAGTCGTATTTTTTTTTTTACCTCTGGGGGCATTACATTGACTTACATTAATTTCCTAGTGACTTACTCTCACCCTTCAACCCATATCCTAAACTCCTAACCCTTACCCTTACCTTGAAACAAGTCTTCATCCTAAAATACAATTATATACGCATGGGGACGTGCATTTTGTCCCCAAAAGAAAGGCAAGTCTCCACAATGTGACGATGTAATACTGTATTTATGTCCCTACTAGATGAGTAAAACACTCACACACCCACACACTGGTAGGCTCCTCCTATCACCAGGAGATGGCACCACTGCTCTACAGTGTGGAATATAATAGAAACATCAAGGTCAACAATATTTCCACATTAAAACAAAAGTTGTATAATATCACCTGATGAAGATTAGATAGTATATCAGTCCAAAACACAGATAAAGACACTAATTAAGATTTCAGAGCATGAGATGGCATCCGGTCTAGCTGCACTGAGAAGGCGACAGAAGTTCAAAGAGAGTTTGCCGGACAATTCTCTGTAACAAGTGAATTACTGTATTCCATATTTTACTTAAGTGAAGTACAAAAGTATTTGTATATTGTCGCTGGTAAAGATGGGTCTTTTTTTTCATCATATAGGCCTGCTGCCTGGTAGCTCGTAGATTTAAGCAAGAGCTTATCTATAATAATAATACACCATCATTTATTTATAGATTTTATGTTTTATTATTTATCTGAATCTACAAAGCAACTGGTAACTAATGGGGTCAAATATATGCAGTGGAATGAAACGTATGTTTCCTTCTAATTGTAGTGGAGTAGAAGTAAAAAGTATCAGAAAATAAAAATACTCTAAAAAGAGTAAAGTACAAATACGTCAAATTTGTAGTTAAGTACAATCCTTGAGTAAATGTACTTTCCACCGCTGACTATTCACTGCAATGCGTAAATACTACAGGACTCCTTCACAGCTACAACATATTCATAAAACATATGAGACTTTTTTTTAAACAGATCAGAGATCACCTTGTCAATCGTTGACAAGAAAACAAACTGCTTTTGTGCATGCTATTTATTTGTTGCAAGAGAAAACGAGAGCCAGACTTGAACTCCTGTGCAAATCATTTTGTCAGTTATTATATTTATCTAGTTACCTTTATTTGGCCATCAACGCTGCCGGACATTTACAGGAACCATTTTTTTGCTGCCACACAGTATGTGAGCTTCATCTTGTAAATTCATGTTGCTGTAATGACGTCTGGATGCCACGAGGGGGCAGTGGTGGTCCATAACGTTACTTGGAGCGACATCTCGCGGACTGCAATTACTGTACATGCACTGGCCTTTATAGGTATAGAATAGAATAGAAAACAAAATCCACTACTACTACTACTACTTATAATAAAAATAAAAATAATAATAATAATAATAATACAATTAATAATAAAAATAATAAATAAATAAAAATAATAATATAATAAAGGCATGTAATAAATAATGTATGTCCCAATTTTGTGCAGCATTTTTTGTTATTGACATACAATATAAGTTGATTTGAGATGAAACCCCTCCTCAACCCATAAACCGCTCCAAATGTGTCCAGCACCTTCCTGCTCGCTGATTGGTCCGCTCTCTGATTGCCCTGCCCTCTGATTGGCTGAAAGTCCTGTACTCGGGAAAGACAGTCGCAGTTTGTTTTCTCGCCTGCGGCTGAAGTTTTGGACGGCGCGTCGCTGCTGGAGGCAATGTGGATATAGTATTCAGGTTTTCATTTTACGGAGAGAAGCGTGCATACATAGTTACGTGGACAGGCGGACCGTGTAGATACCGCTTTTGTCTTTTTTCCCCCTCTTTTCTTTCTTTCCCCGGTTCTGTGAGTGGGTTCCCTCGAGCGCTTTACATGCGGACTGTCATTCAGAAATACTACAGTCTCACGTGTTTGACCTTACCCCACATATTTTATTTCGCTCTTTTGGTCACAGCGTAGTTGCAACACTTTGTTAGAGTCGACTTCGTTTCGGTGACAGACGCGTCTCTGCACGTGAGTGAATTATTTTGGGTTTGAATCACGGGTTAAGTTATCGCAATCATAAACGCGCTGCGGAGGAGGCGGAGGAGTCGTAAAGGCATGGTATACGTGCAGGTCATCAGAGGGTGACAGACTGTGGGGACCTCATCACTTCTTACAGTAAGTCTGAATAAGTTAGTCATCTCTTTAATATAACCTATCCACGAGTCTCGCTTTGTAGTGAGTTTGAAGTGCACTTTTATCATCTCCTTGTTACCTTTTTCATTCGTCTTTCCTGTCCTCTTACCGAGGTTTGTTTGCTAACAAATGTGATGTAGAGTCATATGAATGCATGTCATATTTCTATGTAATCTTTAACGCTATTTCAGAAGCTATAAGAAGTTATAACATGTTACAACACTTGCAAAGTTCTCTTATGCATTTTTGAAGTCGTTCAAAATATTCACAGTACAATATGGTTTCATAAGGGAAGGTGGACGTGCCATAGTTTATGAATGCAAGGGAACAGGGTTAATGATCCAGGTTCTTTTTTAAATTAGGATGTACATTATTGATTTTAAACAAGTGCTAAATATACATTTATTTGACTTAAAGTTTGGGATCATCATAATACAAACAATCACAGGACGCAGGCTCTCCTCCTTAAAGAAGCTTTTATATATTCATGTACAGCCACTTTCAGCTGCTTTGTATGATGCTTATTGTGTATTTAGGGAATAAAGGTTGTTCTCCCAGTGAGATTACTACACTACTGACTTAAAAATGTGACTAAATCTGACTTTGGATGTTTGGAAATTCACCGGCTATTGCCACAAATCAAATCAATTATCCAGCACTTTTACAGTAAGTGTGTAGCAGTTTCGGGTGAACCGAGACGCTGAGGTTGACGGATGCTGATCAAAGATACGGCATGTGGAGCATTGAAATAAGAGCTCGTAAGGTTCAGGGAAGAATTCATGTGGCGGAAAGATTAAAACCACTGTAAGGGGAGACATGTGGACAGGTGGACAGAATAGATCTGTGGGGAAAATAGTTTGACTTCCAGAAACTCTCTGCTCCTGTGCCACAGCATTAGTGTCCAGCCAGTGATGGACACCTTATTTTATTCTGACTGCCGAGGACGTTTGTAGACCCAAAGAAGCTTCAGAGTAGAGGAGATTAAGTTGAAAAATTTTGTTAATAAGAACTTGTATTCTTTCACTTCCGAGCTAACATCTACCTTTTTAAAAAACTTTAGAAACTTTAGTTTTAAAACATCTGTATAGGAATTAAATGTTTAATTCTTTCCTGGTTTTTACAGACTTTTACTTTCCTTTATTCAGGAATAACTTTATTATGTTACGTCAAGTTATTCCCACTTCTGTCTCTTCTGAAAGTCAAGGCAGGTTTTCACGTCGATGCTCAACAGCTGTCAGCCGCTTGATAGTAAATTATGTTTCAATTCCTGTTGCGCTAGCAGCTATTTTGGAAGCAATTAATCAAAAAAATGAGATGGTAAAATGATGAACGTGGCTGCTGGATTTTTGGAATAAATCAGACGGTGCAACAGTTTTGATACGTTGATGATTTATATACAGAGATGTAATCTGAAAGATTAAAAGGAACCTTCAAGGTGGTGAATAATTACTCAGTATCTGCAGATGTATCAGCTGTTATCCTTCAACAAGCAACTCAATATATTTTTTTCTTCTCTCATTTCCTTCCAGATAAAAGAGTCTGAGACATCTTCTTCCTGAAAATTAAACCTAAATGGAGCTTCTCTGGGTCTCTCTGCTGCTGGAGGTGGTGCTGATGTCCACTGCTGCCAGAGGTGAGTGACAAGCACCGATGTATAGAGACTCAGAGCGTCACAGTCATGAGCGCCGGCAGGGGAGATAACTCACTGCTGCGGACATCACTGTATGTGGCTGCTCACCAGGCCTTGTGTACACTCACTGCAGTGAAATGGGCTGTTTGTGCATTATTGCTGTCGCACTGCTGATCCGAACTCAGGAGGATTTCTTTGAAACATGCTGGCACTATTTCTTCGACTGTCGGTCAGATGCAGAGAAGCAGCCTCGGTACTTCAGCAGGTCCGCCACCTTGTTTCCTTCAGTGAAATCAAACCCAATAAAAAACAAACAACCGCAGCCACAGAAGCTGCTCCTCCATGAGGACGATCCCCAGCATGCAGGCGTTACGGGCAGACGGCTGCGGAGTTGGCGCCCGTTCCCGAGATCACACAGATGATGAGTTTTCAGCGGGAACAAAGCCGCATTCAGCGAGGCGAGGCCGAAGCCGGCGTGCAGACACGGGGCCGAAAGTAAACACAGGCCCGAAGACCGCAAAGAGATGAGATTAGATTAGCCTATTAGGGATGTTTGCTGTGCAATGCGACAGCGTTTCCTCCCCCTCACCGCCTGCAGTCTGTCAATGAGACCAGGGCAGCTAGCGGAGGGGAGACCGAGAGAGGGGGTGAGAGTGGGAGGAAGGGAAGAGGAGAGGAAAGGAAGTAAGGTGGAGGAGAGAAACGGGGGACTCGTGACGGAGGAAGACTGGAGGAATAATGGATGATAAGCGAAGGAAGGGAAGTAGGAGAAAAGGAACTAGGGAGGAAAGAGGGAGGAAGAAAAGGGGGGAAAATGGACAAGGGAAGGAAACAGATTAGAGGGGTGTGAAAGGGCAGAGGATCATGAAGAGGACACACGGGACAAAATGACACAATGAACCGATGACAAACTGCACTTTCCCTTCATCCTGTGATGGGTAGACTTCAGTTGTTATCTCTTGGTTAATATACAGTATTAACTGGAGAAATCAAACCACATTTGTGTTATTTGTATGTCATTTCCTGTGTAACAGTGACTGAAGAGGGAAGAGGCAGCTGAAGAACGTACTTGAGTGTTGGTGATGAGAGGGGATGCTGGGCTTTGGTGGCCTTGTGGTCTGAGGTTCATACCATGTAATTGTGAATTTGTGGTTTTGAACTTTGACTTATGCACTAAGTCGTCGGTAATGCAGCGTGACATCTGTTCTCGGTCTGTATCTCATCCCAAAGTATAATCACGGACAAAAAGAATGAACGGAATTTGTAGATTCTTTTTAAAAGCAGGAGTTTGTGATCTTGGAATTTTTGTAAGAGTGTAAGATTTACTAGCAGCGTTACACGGATTTATTTGCAATTCCACCAGCATTTTAGACATAAAACAGCCCGAGTCTGCACAATGTTTAGTGCCACGGTTAAACAAAGTCAGCTCCTGGCTTCTACAGCCCAACATGCTTACAGGTATGTTGGTTCCAATGTAAGTCGATGTTCATTGCCCATCACAACTTCTACCAAACTATTTCAAGATACTCTTGGCCTTGCTCTTTTCAAATGTTGCTGCTTTTTCTTCAGAAAATTCCAACGAAAATGACTGCGTTGCAATTTTTTTGGAACAGCGGCTGCTTCGGGAAAAACAGCTTCGGGAAGACGACACTCAAGCTATTTCAAGAAATAATAATATCTTATTTTAGCCGCTGACAGCACGTACTGGATCACTAACTTCCAACTGTGTTTGTCGATTTACAACAAGGTAGCAAAGTAAAGAATTAATCCAGAACAATTTGGTTTATTAAATCAGGTAATGAAAAGTAAAACAAGCTCATAATTACAATCTACAGGCTTAAAGTACAAAGCACTGTTAGAAGTAGACGAGGAAATGTACACAGAGAAACATTTTTATTGGCGACTTGGTGACTACTGAGATGTGCTCGATAAATATGCATACCGGAGCTGGGTTACTCAGGGCAACTGTATGAACAATGAACAATCAAATGAAAAATATCATAAGACACATATTGTGACATGTGATTTCAAATTAAAAACATGAATTATGTCGTGGCCTCATCTGACCCCATTGCACACGAGGTTCAGTGATAGTAAATGTGAGGCCGCTATTGTACGGCGTAAATCCAGGAAGTTATGTACAACCGCTCCTTTATAACTGCAAAGTACAGTGTGGCTTATTGTGTTTAGGAAATAGCTGAATATGTTGAATAAAAGAGAAGCAAATTATTCAGTTCATGGTAAATGAATAGACACCAGAAAGTTAAGTTTTAAAGATTGTTGCTTTTCTCCGGGGCGTCCGTGGAGTCGGTGACGGCTGTTTTCCACTGTGAGGGCCGACACACGGAGATGGAGAGAGAAATTAGGAGGAGGGGGGCTGGAACAGGGCAGACAGTTGAAGAGATACAGGTGCGGCTGAAGAGAGAGAGAGAGAGAAAGGAAAAGGGCAGTGAAAGAGAAAGAACAGGAAGCAGACAGAGATAAGGCTCCAGATAGGGGACAGAAAGAGATAAAGACCCAACAATTCTGCCCCTTATTGCAGAGGCTGTAGAGTCGTGTTGTAAACGGCACTCAGGCTTACACAACCAGAGTCTGGGCCTCTGTGTCCGTATGTGTGTGTGTGTGTGTGTGTGTGTGTAGCTGAGCAGCTGAGAGATTAACATTCTCCTCTGTTAGCTGAACAGCATTGAGCTGACTAGCAGTAGGCCAATGCATTCTGGGATACCTGCAGCTCGAGACAGTAACGCAGCGTTTTCACCGCACGGCTCGACTCGCTTGGAACCTTCTTTTATGGTTTTCCTTTGGCAAAGGTTTTGGAAAGCACGTGGCCTTGAACTTTTATTTGGTATCACCTCCGTCGAGACCTCCGATTGGTCAGAGAATCATCAGCAGAGGTGCACGGTGTCCTGCACAGAATAATAGCAAAGCTGCCTTCAATATCAGTCCTATTTCTTTAATTCACTTTTAAATTTTCACTTTTAGAAATCCTAAATCCTAAAATACTTTCACAAAGAATAGTTTGACTTTGACTTGACTCTTGACTTGCTACAAGCACAAGAGTTACAGCTTCATTTGAGGCCATTCTTCTCGAGCGTTCAACAATATTTACTGAAGAGCAGATGTTGCCTTTTCGTGAAGAAACTTGTCTTCAGCAGAAAGACTTATGCAAACTGTCTTCCCGGGGTCGATGATGAGGCAGGTGGCAGGTGAGGAAGATTATACCAACAGACGTGAGGCGCTTGTAATGCACTGAAAAGATCAAGCTCAGAAGATCACATTTGTTAATTGGGAAGTGCATTCCTGTGTTTCTGCTTGCCACACACACACACACACACACACATATTAATGGTACGCGTGATGTGAAATGCCACGTGTGTGTCAGATGGTTATCAGCATGTCAGATGGTATTTTACGTGAGCCAGCTGATCAACACTTCACGGTCAAACAACTGGAGCAGGGTGAAGAGGATAACGATGATGTGATTATTGAAGTCACTGCGGCAGAGATTGATATATTTGTTCTCTGCTACAGCGTGTATCATCAGCGTGTATCATCACGTCACGGTCTGATCTGCGTCTTCTCCCCCCGATCCTTTTTGCAGTAAATAAAAAGGGCATCGAGGAATTAGATGAGTGTGGGTTTGTGTACATCGTTTCTTGGTACAGTTCTGTCTAAACAGTTGAATGTTTTCCGGCTGATTTCGCCGTATAGACCACCCATCATCATCCAGAGGGAAAAAAAGAGACGGAGATGAGAGGGTTCATTTGTTGTTCGATCAAGTGTAAAGAGCCACAAACACATAAAAAATGCAACGTCATCGTATTGAAGCTGCCAAAACAGAGATGCACATGCGCCATCAAAGATAGACAAGACAGCGCGGCGTGTAAACAAGCGCACACAGATGCTGAAGACGTATACAACGAGAAGACGCGACGCAGAAATGTGACCTAACACACACACACACACACACACACACACACACACGCCCTTCTGTCCCACACACTCATTACTGAGGAATGTAATGAGCATGCTAACACTAACAATGATCGGTCGGAGAGAATTGTGGTAAAAAGGGCTGGAGGAGGAGGACGAGGCACAAAGTCACCAGAGACACACACACACTGGATAACCAGCAGGGCTTTAAACTGTCGAGAGATGAATAGATGTAAAATACGAGACAAAGGTGATGCTTTTATCCCACTTATGTTCCACTTGCTGTGAGACTAAAGGAGTGCTTTCACTGATTTTTCCTTGAACTCAGATAAAGAAATGGAAGGTGGACGGGGAGCTACATGAACACAACACAAGTGTCCTAAAGGCCACAGTCAGACAAAAAGTGGGACTTATCTCAGTTACAAATGACTTCTTTGAGACGCTGGAACCAGACAATTATTTTTGGCTTTTTTGTTTGAAAAATGACCTAAAAGATGAATGAATTATGAAAATGGTTCCAGATTATTCAGCTGTCTTGATGGATTAATCGAGTAATGTTTTCAGCCCTCGTGTCATGAATGGTTGTGAGCAGTAGTGTCCAACGTTCGGGGCTTGTTGATTAGAGAAATCGCTCAAATATCAGATATTTTGAAGGCTCTCATCACTGAATATTGAGGTTTGGTGATAACTTAATGCTCCCTGAGTAATTCAGTATGGAAAACACTTACAAGTAGGAATGTAACAAGTAGTTATAGGTGACCAATGAATAGTAGGGTTACTCTTTAATGAATCATGTAATTTTAGGTTCTAACTAGACCCCACATTGAATGTGTATTTCCCCACACGCTGTGTTCAGCACTGATTAACCGTGATATATGACATCGTGGGATATGAAACTAATTGTGGTCTCGTCAAGTGGAGGATGGAGGAGTGGAGCATCTTGATTCCTCATCGAGTATACAACTGCATACCACAGACAGATGCTTCAAACACACAACTTCACCTCATTGTAAACAGACACACTCCTGTTTTTAATGCGTGCAACGCGTCCTAAGTCACAGCTAACTATCGTAAATACCATTTGACATGCTGACAACCATTATACGGCCTGCTGGTGGTGGTGGTGAGCATCTGCCTGCCAGCCGCAGTGGAGGAGCTGGATCCAGAGCGGTGACATTTTACACCAGCATTCCCAGGCGAGGGTTTTAGAAAAGTGCATTTTCTCAAGTATGGGACCGAAATAATAAAGAATGTTTTTCAGGTCTGTGACTTGGTTTTAGAATTGAGCAACGATGACGCTAAAAGTAGAATGAAAAAAAGCAATTAAGAAGTTAGACTTTAATTTATTATTTCTTAATGTTCACTGTAATCCTTTTATCCTTTTTAAATGAGAGTCAAAGCAGAAATATGAACACACGTGTGTGTTGATGATATGGTGATTGGCAGACAAAGGGACACTTCAAAGGGCACAAGTGACTCTTTCAGTTCCTCTTGTTAAATCCAAATGTCAGGGCCAGATGTTGTCTAGTTGGCTGTTTAGACAAGTAGAGCTGTGGCCGCCAGAGAAAAAGTCCAAATGAGATATTTCCGCTCATCTATCTTACATTTGGTTTGATTTCAGAAGTTTGGGAGTGATGTTTGTCTTTTAATGGACAGAGTGAGACGCGTCCGCGGGTTCTTCAGCTATATTCTTGTCAGAAATAACTTGAAACACAACATTACACACATAAATGACTGTGTTTTGTTCTCCGAAAGACATTAAACGTCACTGTCATGAACCCATTTGCAGCACCTTTAAGGAGTGCCCCCCCCCCCCCCCCCCACACACACACACCCTGTTCTCCCTCTCAGAGTTTTACAGGGCCCGTTAATGTTAAAGGCTATTAGCCCTCATTTAGATAAAGTCAATGTTTGCTCTGACTTCGCTAATGGCGGGGTGGTAATGGGCTGTCTGGTCGCTCTCTGTGGGGGTCGACATTGTGCTGCAGCGATGTGAAGCTGTGGTGTGTGTGTGTGTGTGTGTGTGTGTGTGTGTGTGTGTGTGTGGAGCGGGTGCAGCAGAGAGGGAAGCAGCAGGACAATAAAACTGTCAGCAACAGCGTCATATTGTATATCTAATTAGTTTCAGTCAGAAAAGTTTCATTGTTAGTACTTTAATGGTAGTAATTTCGGTACTCGGTGGCTGAAAGTAGTTTTTATTTTTGGGGTTCCTCTTCTGAACGTGACTTTGTTTCTCTCTGTTCTTTCTGTTACCCTCCTCTGCAGCTCCTCTGTCTCTGCAGGATAGTGTGGGTCATGGCGCCACAGTGCTGGATTGTGGTCTCAGTGGGGTTGGGGTATGTTTGGTCAACGCTACAGCACTGCGGGTCAAAGGTCAGCCAGTGGATGAGGGAGGGGTCAGGGAGAGCGTGTGTGTGGTTTTGTCTGTGTGTGTGTGTGTGTGTGTGTGTGCGTGAGGGTCAGAGAAAGCACATGCCAGCACCAGAGGAGACTGTAATAACACACCAGGAACCCCACAGGACAACACACACTCTGCTTTCACTCCTTTATCTCCTCCCTGTGTCTCACTCTGTCTCTGTTCACGAACCTCCTTGACATGTGTGTCAGAGACAGAGTTACCAAACGTTCATTCAATCGTTCAGTTCCACCCAGATGTAGTACAGAGTGTCAGTGTTATCCGAAATGAAAATCCTATTTTTCAGGGTTAAACTTGAGATTTGTGCACGTTCTGCAACACAAATTTTTCTATCTGAATCAAGTGAATTATTTATGAAATATCTATGTGTTTTCAACGTCAATCAATCAGCAATAATGGACAAACATGATGTCAGTGGAGTTTTGTGCATCGCTGCCTGACAAATGCAGCCTCTTACACAACAGTAATATAACTCCACAGGTGGAACGTCTCACTCGTTTGGAAAATAAAATGCAGAAAAAGTTTCTGAAGTTAAAGCAGAACGCGCGTTTTTACATATGTCTACCATGTTTATGACATTTGGGGCACATTGAGCACTATCTGTGTTTTTATGGTTCACCACATGCATTTTATTGGACGTGGAACTTTCAATCTTTAACATTGATGCAATATTTTAATTGACGTAGACACATAATTAACCCAAATGAGAGTCAGTCTGAGTAGTAGAGGCACAATAATAGAAATTATGACATTTATTTTACATATTTGTGACCACATATTGACTTTCCACCAGATATTCAAACTATAGTGAATGCAGTGAGCCTGTAAACAGTCATAAAAAGTCAGCATAAAAAAATAAAGAGTGTGTATTTCTATTAAAGGACCAGTTCACTGAAACTAAAATAAATATAAATGTCTCCTTTGGTGGTATCTAACCATGCAGGAAACTGTTTTTCTTTTAAAGGAACAAAACACGGGGAGGTCTCCATGAGTGTCACTCAACTAATTGTACTCTGCTTTACATCGTCTCTGTCACTTTCTATCTCGCTCTCTGACAGTTTAATTCCTCCGCCACTTTCTTTGTCTCTGCTGGCTTCTCTCTCTCTTGTCTACCTTTCAATCAGACCTTTTCCAACTCCTTTAACCGCCAACAACCACACACACACACACACACATACACACACACACAGTCTCCAGCTGTTATTCCTGATGGCGCGTTACAAATGAGATGTTGAAAGGTGATCACTGGGACAGGAGACACAGACCCTTGTTTTCTTTGGGCTTCGGTCTGTCACATTGGGTCTTGTGGGGGGTGCGATACACTACTCAGGCCTGTGTGTGTGTGTGTGTGTGTGTGTGTGTGTGTGTGTGTGTGTGTGTGTGTGTGTGTGTATGTTGTTGTATGTGATCGACAGGAGGAACAGAAACACAAAGGCTGCCCTAAACCAAAAATACCACCATTTTGACCTCGGTCTCAAATGTGATTGACATGTTATGGACAGTCGGCCACGCTCTCTCTCCCTGGTTGTTTATCAGACATACAGATGATCTGTGACCCCAGGAAGTGGAGGCTGATCAGGGCCAGGATGTTAAGACAGAGCGCTTTAGGAAATACTTCTTACAAGCTGTAGCTGTAGATTCTAGCTTTGACGGCTTGAGCTCATTCTGTTGAGCTGTAATTCATTGTCAATGCAGACGTACTCAGTCTTTGGTACACACACGTTTTGCCTTTAGCATGTCCCAGGGTTCTAAAGGAACATGCCAGGTCTTTATCGTTCCTGTTTCTTGTTTTGTCACTGCTGTCTACAAAAGCAGGAAACGGCTGTCGTATTTTCGGATCACAAATGGTTCAGTTCTGAGATGGTTTTCGTTGTTGTGGCACGTGTTGCTCAAAGTTAAAAACCACCACACATGAGGGGACTCAAACGCGCTGGTCTCTCTCCGCAGTGCCAGCTGTCCATGTGGAATCCATACTGCAGGGGGAATGTGAGAGCAGTGTGAGAGATGTGGGGGTGGGCTCAGGAAGAAGGGAACTCTGGAGGGGACATATACACTGGTGACTGTGACTCTGTGGGCTAAACAAATGCTTTTTTGTCTCTAAATTAGTAGGTGTCATTCAAGATGTCATGTTTGTTTATTTTGACATTTGCCACCAATGGTTGATACGCTGCTCACTTCACTGTATGAAGAGCTGTGGAAATCTCTCAGGGTCGAGTTAAGCCAGAAAATAACTCGTCTCTACAACGTGCTGTCCAACCAATTGTTCACAGCTGTTCTGAACTTCCACTCTCGAAGGTGGAGTGAAAATCGTCCGTCACGGAGAGAGGAGAGATGCTTTAAATAATAAAGATAACGGCGCACATTTTCAGACGGCCTCTCACAGCTCACCAATCACTGCGTGAAGCGAGTGTAAATGTCACACCGTCGCTTTTGTAATGTTGCAGAAATTGCCGGATCGAGCCCCCCAAATTCCAACGTCTGAAAGGTGTGGGAGGAGAGAAACATTCGGGTGCTTTTAGTTTGTCCGTATAATTTGTGGATTGAAGTGCTGTGGATCAAATTTAGTGTCTAAATCTGATAAGCGTCGTCGTTTTTTTGCATGTCTGTCCGTGCTGGAAGAGGAAAAGTAAGAGAAAAGTAAGAAAAGTTTCTTACTTTTCACCCTTTTAAAAAGTTCTTTGAGTTATTACTCACCCGAAACAAGTTTCTTAGGGCAGAAAGCGTTGTATGTCCACAGATTGTAAAGCCCTATGAAGCAAATTTCTGAGTTTTGGCTCCACTGTGAAAATCATTTAATGTCTACATCAAGCTAGAACTCCTGCCCGCAGACGAAAGCCAAAAGTTCACAGCCTGGAGTCTTAGACAGTGTGTTCTGACACAATGTGGTACAACTATTTCAGGATTTCACCCGCAGCCACAGTAGACAGAGCATCCTGATTATGCATGACTATTCTTCCACACGTAATTAACAAAGGTACTTATGGGCTGCTTTCTGGGATTTAACTGTTGTGTTGTCGCAGCTTTAAGGAAAGCAGTGAGATGTGGTGGAAAACGGAGAAGGTGGGGGGGGGGGGTAAAGCTCTCAGATCAGTGGATGTTTAGGAGTCTAGCTGTTACCACTTTAGTGTTAATTCAGAGTAAAGCGTTGTGGTTGAAAGTATGTACAAGACTGAGGTGCTTGTAGTTAATGTATTTTTTATTTTAAGTGTCTTTAGAACGTCAACAGAATAAGACCTTTTTTCATCTATGTCACAATGTGACATATCCAGATCATTTAGTTTGTTCTTATATGGTTTATTTATCTAAAGGAGCAGCCGTAATGGAAAAAAATAATCCTTCAGTTTGTCAAAATATATAAATGTTTTTCACTGGAGAGCTGCTTTATTCATACGTCTTCACTATTACATGTTCGAAAGACAAATGATGAGACTTATTTTAAGGTGTGAATCTTCACTGGCCTCACAATTCAATGCGATTACGATTCACCTGTCGACAATTTGAAAGCACGATTCTTTACTGCACGGAAATTTCCACACCTCTATTATATCTCCACTCTACATGTATGTTACAGCTGTGGCTTACTTTACAGATCATTGATTTTCCATAAAAACTGTCCAGTAGAATCAGTTTATAGAATATGATGTCTGATGTATTCAAGCCTCTGCCTGTAAAGGCCCTGAAGCCCCGCCCCTGCGTTTATTACTATTGAACGTGTCCAAATTGCACCAGCCTGACACATCTTTGGGTCCTCGTCCATTTACCCACCAAGAGTGAAGTAGATCGAAAGAACGGTTGTTAAGATATGCGAAGAACACACAGACAGACTTACAGAGACTCTTTGCGTGACATTTACATTTTAATTGACGATATTACAATGTTGTGTTACGACTCATTCTACTTTTACTGAGGCTTTAAATGGATCCAAATGGTTTTCTAGCTATAGCCTTACAAACGATATGCTATAGAAGACGAAAACATAGTATAATGTCGTGCGTTCTGCGTTTTTTGTCAGTTTTCTGACTAACACTCACACATCTCTACAGAATGATGAGAGGAGAACATGAAGAAAACATGACTAGACTGGAGATTAGTCCACACTGACAGCTACAAGTGACATGCTGACTGATTGATTTCATGTTGTATTCTGGGATTGTGTGTGTGTGTGTGTGTCCACTATCAATCAGCACTTGTCAGGCTCTGTTCCTGCCTCGCCCTCTTCCCACATGTAGTTTGTAAAAGGAATGATTCAACCGTTCAATTAGTACTTCTTCACATTAAGCAGGCCTCTTGACAAACCTTTTGTTATTGGGCCTTGTTTCCCAAAAGCATGGTACGGTCATGATGAGTCGTACTGTAAGTCCAGCCCCCCCCTCCTCACCCTTTTTGATGTGGATATTATGAGTTGGACTTTACACTATTTTTTATAGAATTCCGAGATCAACAATCCAGCTTTACTCTACGCAGCGATGTGCAGGTGTGTAGAGGTGAGACATCTGGAGCTCGGCCGTTAATCCTACGATGGCTTTTGGTGAATGGTAAAAGGGAAGTGAAAACTGAGCCTCCCAAATATAAGAGTTTCCTTATTTGTACTTTTTTTTTTGTGACAATTATTCAGTTACTTTGGAACAATTGTTGAAAGAAAAGAAGTTTGTCAAAGAACGGTGTGAATCCTTGAATCTACGCTTCGTTTCCTCACAACAGTTAATCCATTTCTTCCAGCGATCCAGTAAAGCTTTGAGTTCATATCTGTGATGTAGATCTATTGCAGTACTTCTCTTCTGAATAACTCTCAGACATGTTTATCAACATGCTCGGTGTGTAACTGTTCTAGCACTGCAATAAAAATATGTAATAACAGATTAATGGCTTTTGCATCACAGATGGCAAAACTGAGCTTTACTGTGAATGTAACTCTTAATTTACAGAGGCTCACCCTCACTGGCCATCAGTTGACTCTTTTACTTGCGTGCACATGATGTAAGTGTGCTGACTCGATCCCATGTTAGCTGGGGAAGTGCCAGTGTTGAACAGAGATTAGTATAAAGCTCTGTTTTATGAAAGGTTCAATGTCACCGCTTTGAGGTTGGTGTATGACGGTTGTATTTCCCTTCTTCATTTAGCACTTCTATTCCCTGTTACATACAACCTGGAGACATTCAGGTGTCAATCAACATGGAGCCATTAGAAAAAAGACATAGGTTAAGAACATGCAATCACACACACACACACACACACACATCTAATCCTCTCTCTCTCACACACAGACACACACTCAGGAGCCTAAAAGGAGACAGTGACCTGAGCTGAACAAATGGACTTAGTCACGGCTGAGGATTGGTGTGGAATGTGTGTGTGTGTGTGTGTGTGTGTGTGTGTGTGTGTTTTATGTGCATGCTTGGAATGTCTGACTCTCCACCAAGTGAAGCAGAAAACACACAGGTGGAGGAGGAGGAGGAGGAGGAAATACAGGAGGAAGACGGAAGAACACTGAATTATCACATGCTGTGTGTGTGTGTGTGTGTGTGTGTGTGTGTGTGTGTGTGTGTGTGTGTGTGTGTGTGTGTGTGTGTGTGTGTGTGTGTGTGTGTGTGAGTGTGTGAAGGTTATGTTTCTTCATTTGAAATGTAGTCCTCTGCTTTTGTTTATTATTTATTCAGATGTGCCATATAAATGAAGTTTTTCTTACTTTTCATTACAGAATGTAAAAGCATGATTGAACCTGTTAAACAGGGATGTGATAAAGAAATAAAACTCTTGTTACTATGTCATAAACATCGGAAAAAAGTCAAAAGTAGAAAGAAAGCAGAAATAAAAGCTAATTTGAGCTCGAAGCGATGTTTATTCAGACGATGACCCAATAAGTATTGATTTGATGAGCTGCAGGTCATTAGAAGGTCGAGACGTCTGCTTGAAAACGTGGGTGTAAAGGGAACGTTTTTCCAGGAAACATGAAGCTGTCTATCAACATTCATGTGGTTTCATCAGAATGTCAGACAGGTCTTAACTATGTTTTGCAATAGAGTCGTGATTTTGCATTACGTTTGTATTTACTTGATGCCAAACTTCCGAACTCGAGCAAGGACAGCGGGCTAGTTACCTTAAATAAAGAACATATTCATCATGTAAAGCGCTCATTATTCCTCTGAGGAATTAATGTAACGTTATAGATTTGAGTAAACAGAAAACACAAAGGTGTTTGTTGTTCTGGCCTTCCAGGGTCACCTACTTGTATTCAACCCTTTTATAGCTTATCTGCAATTATTTAACTGCTCGGAAGCCAAATACATATTTAGCTGTTTATAAAGCCAGTCGCTCTCTCCGTCTTTATAAGGGTTATGTCAATATGAAAGGCTCCCTTACAGCAGATATTCACCTCTTTATCACTAAAGTGGACCACAGCAGGTGGTGGTACTGTGTGTGTGTGTGTGTGTGTGTGTGTGTGTGTGTGTGTGTGTGTGTGTGTGTGTGTGTGTGTGTGTGTGTGTGTGTGTGTGTGTTATCACTGTTGTTAATGAGTTACAGTGTCTGCCTCCAAAAGGCTGATAAAAGTCAGGTCGAGGACACCGCTCGCCTCACACACACACAAGCGCACAAACAATCACACACACTCAGGAGTGTTAACTGTTTCTTATCTTGCGCCAACTATGTCTTGCCTTATCTGACAGGCACGAGGCGCTCTGCAGACACACACTGCAGACACACACACACACACACACAGAATACTTTACGATACAAACCGATGGAGATACGTGTCACTAAATATAGTGGTTTACCCCTAACGGCGTGTTTAATTGGACTTTGGTTCAGAGGGTCATTGCTCTCGGTTGAGTCCACTGATGGTGACTGCAATGGTTGCAAGTGACCCCGACCTCGGATTCCTCACATACACGCCCGCGACACCTGCCGCTGCGCTGTTAGGAGACACTTCACAGTCATGTCTGCATGTCTGAAAACAAACAACCGAACGATATCATTTTGCTATCTGGAATCTTCATTCTGTAGTTATACATGTGATCGCTACATTGATTGAAAAAACAAACTCCATTGTCTTCTTCTTTCTGAGATTCTATATGTTGTGTTTCAGCGTTAGAGATCCAGGATGAAGGTGAGCTGAGTGTACGGTCATCCTGTGGAGTGTCTCCTCCCAGTCTGTCTCTGGTCTTATTTTGCACTAAAATGTAACTCAGCCCCCAGCCTCCATACACTGACCAGCCAGACACACACACACACACACATTAAAACACACACTGAACTGGAATAGTACTTGTAGCCTTTGACCTACTTTCAGCCCAAAGCTGGCCTGCTTTCCCCGTTTATTGAGTCCGTTTTCCTGCTCACCTTTTCTTTCTCTTTTCACTTTCCTTCCCTTCTCCTTTTAGTTTTTGTTTGGGGTTAAGGAGCCCTGGATCTAACCCTAACCCTATTTATTATCTGACCACGGTGACGTGAAACTCTTACAAAAGCGATTCCTTCTTCTGTTATAAACCTGAATAATCAGGGAGTCCTCTCTTTATATGTACGATTCAGATATAACAAGTGTAAAGTACCGGTAAATAACTTGATCCGTAGTGTAAAACAAACCTCCTCACATGGATGTGTTGTCATCACAGGAGACAGGTGTGACATTTTAATATTCTCACTGTGAAAGTCAGAAGAAACGGAGAAAACCATCGTTTTGGTGTGTTCCTTCTCAAACAGCTACCAGATCAGTTTTCAACAAGCCCTGACTGTGAGTTGTTGATGGACCGTTTAGGATGTCTCTAGCTCTGTCAGTCTTTTCTGTTTTCTGTCTCACAGGATGTAAAGCAGCACACGGTTTTAGAAAGCGAAGTAGATTCTGTTACGGTTTTTACCCAAGGTACTCATTAACGTGTCATCTTCTTGTCCACTCTGCAGTTCACCTGTAACTCCTCACACGTTAGCAGTTGTTTGTGAGGATTAATTCCTCTCTCTGAGTCCATCCCTCCTTCTTCTTCTTCTTCTTCTTCTTCTTCTTCTTCTTGCCTCACCGTACTTTCTTCACTTTCCTTAATCTGCATTTAAATAATGAGCCCAACTTGTTGTTACACACACACAGACACACTCTCACAAGTGCATACTGTGCATGATGTGGTTTCTGTAAAGCCCTTTATAAGCTTTAAAAGAATGTTCTAGCTTCACACCACCCTCAGGTTCTTTGTGGTCTGCAGAACTTTATGGTCTCGGTTTCCTCAAAAGCCTCACTCACTTTTTTCCCATGCCTGAGTACCCTCCTTCTTCTCTTCGTGAGATGCAAACACCTCCCTGTTTATTTTTTGAACTCGGACTGCAGGTTTCACAGGTTGATAACTTGAGTTTTGAAACTAAAAACATTTGCCCTTGATGTTTTCTGCATGAATGACACTTCTTTCCAGTGCTTCGTCAATATGTTGCCTTGAAAACCACTGAATTTGCATTTTAGTGTGTTTATCATTTCCCTGTGACAGATACTGAGTCATAAATAAAGCTATTCTAATGGTAATGAGAAATGAAAACCACTCTCTTATAATGACACACAATTCAATCTTAATATGTTTATTATTGTTGCCATGATTTCCTTTTCCCTCAGTTAGTTGAACTAATCGTCTTCATAAATCTTTTCTCCTCCGTTCATTTAGGTTGGGTGTGTCGTTAAAATGATTCATTGCTTGCTTTACTTTTTTCGGGATTAAACTGAGCAAATTTATTGCTCTTGCCAAGTATAAACCCGGCAGGAAAAGGTCTGCGGTAGATTTTGGCACCTTATGCCGCTGGTTTCTGAACATTAACGTGAAATTTAAACACCAGTCTTTGTTTTTTTGAGGGAACAGAGTGACTGTATGGTCATTTTATATCCAACTTTGTGTGTGAGCTGTTATTTCTAAATTAGGTTTAAGGAAATCTTTGAGCTTAAATATTGTCGAAGGATTAGGGTTAGAGCAGACAAGTGCAGCAGCCAGAAGAGAGGAAAGGTAAAGAAATACAACCAGCTATTAGTCAACATGCTGTGAAGGCAGCAGAGAGAGGAGGAGAAAGTAAGAGCAAGAGAACAAATCACAGTTATATTATCAGGCCATTAAATATCTGATTAAGACATTAACAGAAGGTTTCACACCTGTGTGTGTGTGTGTGTGTGTGTGTGTGTGTGTGTGTGTGTGTGTGTGTGTGTGTGTGTGTGTGTGTGTGTGTGTGTGTGTGTGTGTGTGTGTGTGTGTGTGTGTGTGTGTGTGTGTGTGTGTGTGCTCCCAGAAAGCCAGCGGTGTGAGTCGCTCAGAGGATCAGGTTGCCGTACCAACCACTCAGCAGATTCCTCAAAGTTTTTGTGGCCGCTGTGTGATTTTCTGTAGCGTGCGTGTGTGTGAGGCAAGTGTAAGCTTTAAGTGTGTGTGTGTGTGTGTGTGTGTGTGTGTCATGTAGCCCTTCGATGATGTGTCGGTCTATCCTCCCCAGCCTCAGGCCTGGTGTTAACTGTCAGCAGCAGTTGTCCTATTGTTGGGGTGGAAGTGACTGGGTCAGAATGAGAAAGTGTGTGTGTGTGTGTGTGTGTGTGTAGCTGAAGAAGACAACTTAACGTCTACCCATCAGGCTGCCTGTTGCCTCAGGCCAAAGAAAGGCCTGTGTGTGTTAGAGTGTGTGTAAGTGAACTACAGGAAGTGAAGAAGAGACAATCAGGATAAAATCTGTGAGTCGCAGCAGCGGCCTGATGAATAAATGACCTCGTTCAGCCAGTGTGGCGTCACGCAACGAGCAACCCCACTGGTGCTAATCGATTTGGAGAGTATTGAGGTGATAACAGGATTCAGGCTTGTGAAGAGAATTCAAAAACAGGACAGCAGGGTTTCACTGAAAGTGTTGCGCAAACAGCTGTATTACGGGTATTTGGGTAATTTGAGTTGCGCACACACAAATTCTCATTGAAGCACGTAGCGGAAGGATAAAACCTTGTGGCTGTTTTATTAACTCTGAGCTTATTTGGAAGCCCGAGAGAGACAGAAAGTGACTGATTGGATAATGATGAAGACCTCTTGAGGACGCGGTTGTCTCTCGGCGCTCCAGTCTTTCTTAGCTCAGCGTGCATACGCACACATACATGCAGACACACCTCTACCTTTGCGCAGCACTGTACACCAGCGCTGCGTCCCGCTGTTAAGTGCCCTCCATCAAAAGCATTCCACGACTCTCCCCTCTCGCTCTCCAGTCTCGCCTCCCTGCCAACAACAACATTGTGTTGGACTCTGCAGACCCATCTGACTCTGAGACCAGTGGAACGTGAACTCTCCATCCCAAACCAAAACACAAAGGGCAGTCGCACGCTGCCAAAATACGCAGCACAAAAATTTACGAAATTAGCAAGTATTTTTTTCAAGTATTTGGATGCTTTGCTTTCATGGCGAAAGGAGAGTAAGAGTCAATATTTCTCTCTCTCTCTCGTGTAAAATCGTTACAAATCTTACTTTGTCAGCCAGTTATGGCGTTGATTATTTTTCATCCAAGAGAATTCAGCTCATGGAAATGTCTGTGAAAATCATTAGCGAGTCTGATTTAAACAAACAGCACTGTGCTCTGACGTTAGCTGGCAAAGAATGTCGGAGAAGTATGTGGAGCAGAGAACCAAAAAAACAAACTCAAGTTTATGCTAAACTCTACTGTGTAATATTATCCGCTAATGTTAGCGTGTAAAAAGGTGTACTCGTTGGCCAAAACAAGAAAAATATTCTCAATATTTGGAGTGTTTTCAGGCTTCAGCTTCATATTGAACAGACAGACATGGTAAGATGGTAGTATTAGTCCTGTAAATCGAATCCTCATTATGTCACTAAACATTCCCTTTAATGGAATTTAAGCAGTGCATTTGCAGTTGTTTTTGGGGAGTAGCCCGCACAAGAACAGACTGTAAGAGCTGCTTTCTGCTCTGCTTTGTTTGGCCTTCAGCTACCATCCTTGCAGAGGATGTGCAGCTCTGAGCTGGAAGGTTTCTGCCTCTGTGGGAGTAGTGGGATCTGACCTGGGCCGTGTTTTCCCGCCGTTTGGCTCCAGAATGCCAGACGTGCACGCCTTTAACCTACCTACGCACTCCCTGCATGTGAGGAGAACGAGAGGGAGGGTGTGCCTGGTGTGTGTGGAGGCCGACAAACAATCTTCAAGGTGCTTCAGATTGACTCGAGGAGCCTGTTGCAGGCGAGGGAGCATCGCAAAGCCCCAAATGGACTAAACAGACCAAAGTTGAAAGGCCTGCAATTTTCTTTTCTCCCCCACACACACACACACATGCAGACACACAAACCTGAAGTCCTAAACAGTATATGAACAGACAAAGATGCAAATAATTAGCTTTATTTGACTAAATGTGTAGCAAAAAATTCAACAGCACATATATTCAAAAAATGACCCACACATGTAAAGACACACACACACTGACCTTGTGTCTCGTGAAAGAGAGGAAAAGATGTTTTACTCTCTTCAGTTTCACCCCTGGAGAGAGATTTAAAAAGACTTTACTTCGGTCATGGACCGTTGAAGAGGAAGAGGAGGAGGACGATGGGGAGGGGAAGGGAGGGAGTGAGGAGAGGAGACTGCTGGTCTGTGTTCCCTTCATATAGGGGAAAGAGGGAGTCAGGGAAGAAAAAGGGGGGAGGTAGACGTAACAGAGGTTAACTGTCGAAAGTGGAGAGGTTCAGTTCGAGGTCCTGCTCCTGCGATCCTCTGGGGAAGAAACTGGGGAAGTTGTGTGTGTGTGTGTGTGTGTGTGTGTGTGAGAGCGCAGATCCGAAAAAGGCAGGAGACCATTAAATCACAGAGAGGAAGAAGAGAAACTGCACTGAGCGAAGAGGATGGTGTGAATGAGTGTGATGAAAGAGAAGAGAGTGAGAGAGCAAAATAAAGAGAGAGAGGAAAAGAGTGGTGACAGGGGAGAAGAGGAGGCAGTAATGGGAAGCGAGGGGTTAAGGGTAAGAAGGAGAGAGGTAGCAGGGGAGTAGTGAGAGTTCAAGGGAATGAGATTTCAATCTGTTGGAAGAAGAAAAGAGAAGACGAAATAAATATAGCGAAAGAGAAAAATATGAACATTGAAGGGACACAGTATTTAAAGAAAGGAAAAGATAGTGAAAGTGGGAGACATGGCCAAGAGAGAGAAAGAAACAGGACTTAGAAAGAACAGGAGAATAATAGAGGGAGATATAGAGTATTTTAAAAGGAAGAGCAAGAGAGAGGAGAAGGAGTGAGCTGGCTGGCCCCTGATGAGAAAGCCATACAGCTGAACGAACACATTCCCCGTCCAGGAGTGAGGAGGATGGAGGGAGGATGAAGGGAGGATGGAGGGAGGAGAGGCTCCTGTGAATACCCTTTGTGTGACTAACTTCACACATTTCACCTCCATCCATCCATCATTGTGTCCACCTCCTGCTCTCCCGTCGTGGCAGAAAGAATGCTGGAAGACTACTGTAACTGTTCTCCTTTTGTTATTATAACCAGCTTCACGTATACGACTCCACTTAACCGTGTTCATCTCCGACATATACAGCCGCACAGCGGGGGAATAAATCACGGCCCTTGTTTTGTTTCGGGGACGGTTGACAGCTGGCCGACGATGTGAAGTCTTTCTCTGGAGTTTGAGCCCCTTTTAGGAAGGCAGCCACGCGTTTCTGTGACGCCGTGGTGGTTACTGTTGCTCGAGTTAACGAGTTCCTCCGAAAGAATTGCGAAAAATAAAGGCTATGGTGATTGCAACGAAATCCGTGTGTGTCCAAATTTTTGGACTCACATACACTGTATGAAATATGGACGTAGTCTCCGTGACGTCACCCATTGGCTTATGAAAGGGGGGGGGGGGGGCTTCGATCGCCACCATCTTTGCATTGACGTTCTAGCTCCTCAAATGGCCTTATTCAGCTATTATACATCCTAAAAAACTCAAAATGATGTCAGCTAAGTCTAAAAAACGCTGACTGGACACAAACTCCGGTCAACTGGGTGAAAGTGTTGCGTTTGACCCATTCATCCACCACAACCGCCACTCAAAACAGACCTTGTCACACTTCGTCAGCCACAACCAAAAAGCTGATTTAAAAAACAAAAATAGTACAAATCTACAGCTGTTTATTGAACCCTTTTATCACAAGGGCACATTAGAGGCACCAGGCTGTGCTACTTCCCTGTGATAAGCACCAGACAAAAAGGGGCAACAAAGGAAACTCACCGCAAGTGTTTATAGTTGAGGTGATATGTTTATAATCCTTATCGGAGCGTGTGTATTCTTCTAGATAAGCCTTTATCAGGCACATTGTTGAAATCAAGCCTTTGTCCTTCTTTTAAATCTTTCCTACTCGACAGGACGTGACCTGAAGAGGTTGTTTTCTGATGGGTTTCCATACAATTGGCTTTTGTAGAGTGTTAGGACACTTTGTTGGCTCCATGGTGGCCTGTCATGTGTTGTTATTGCTATATTTGGAGCGTATTGTTTGAAGGCAGGTGGAGTAATGAGACGAGATGTACACTGTGACTCCCACACCTCCCCCTGCTTGCATCTCTCTGTCTTCCTGTTTGTCTTCCTTTGTCCTGCTCCCCCTATTCGGCCATATTTCATCCCCCTTTCTCGCCTCAGACTCACTCCCTTAAATTCCACTCTCCCTCGTTGCCTCCCTTCTTCTCTTCTTACCTTCCTTCCTTCCTCTCTTTCTCTCTCACCCCCACAATTTCCTCCCACCTTTCCCAGTCAATCAGCCGGCTCGCTCGCCTCCCTCTGTTTTTCTAGTGTGCAGTTTCACAGTAGACCGGCTACTGAGCGGTCACGCCTGATTCTACGTCTCGACGCGACATCTCGGTTGATATTAGCTCGGCTTTGTGTTTTCTCCCCGAGGACTCTATTGTTGTCTGTGATAAAATGTCAACGTTAAGCCAAGCCATTATGAACCTCTCAAAGGTCAAAGGACCTGTGTGTTAAATGCCATATTTGGAGGCTTCTTTGGTTCTTAGAATAGTGGTGAGGATGAGAGCGTGTGTAGCTGCAAAGGTGGAGATGAAGAATCGGCATCCGAACCTCGATCCTAAAGCGGGTAACACGCCTAATTCTTCCAAAAAAAACGAGAAGCAAATGTGTCATTTTTAGGTTTGCATGCACTCAAGAAAGCTGGTTGTTTACACTTCCTGTCATCTGATTTCTTCAGCTTTGTGTAACTGGGCTGATGAGGGAGGTCTTTATTGATTTCATAATCTCAATACACTCTCCCTTCCCTTCCCCCACGCTTAAGGTCCGCCCAGGGTGTCGGAGCGGGTGGCCCACCGGCAGAGCATCCGTCTGGGTCGCACCATGAAGCTGCCCTGCCCCGTGGAGGGCGACCCCCCGCCGCTCATCATGTGGACCAAAGACGGCCGCAACATCCACAGCGGTTGGACGCGCTTCCGGGTGCTGCAGCACGGGCTGCGCATCAAAGAGGTGGAGACCGAGGACGCGGGGACGTACATCTGTAAGGCGACCAACGGGTTCGGCAGCGTGAACATCAACTACACGCTCATCGTTATCGGTGAGTAGTGATGCGAGACAACGTTTGGCTCAGCTGCACAGACTTGATATACTACTTATGAGCGATCAAACAACTCTAATGATTTGTTTTTCCTAGAGTCTTGTGCTGTGTAATATTTAGATAAATCAACGAAGTACACTTAGTAAATCTTACTAAATCTACATCGGTCACACGTAGAACTTGATTCGGAGGAGGACTTGAGTCTTTTGTAGAAGCAGTGTGTTTATGTGTGTGTTTGTACGATGAAGACTTTGCTCTTTTATTTCTCTCAACATTCTCTCGCTTGCTTCCCATTCATTTAAGTTTGTACCCGCATCTGCTCTCCTTCATTACACATACTTCAGTCTTTAGTTTTGTCTTTCTTTACTTTTTACATGCTTGCTTGCTTCCTTTGACTCTGCTGTGTGAGTTTCTGGGACATAATTAGCCAGCTTGGGTTGGTTGGGCCATTATACAGTAATGAGGTCTGTGTAGTTCCCCTCACGGGAAGCACGGCTTTTGTCTGAGTTTTTATGCTCGGTGTGTGTGTGTGTGTGTGTGTGTGTGAGACCACATTGTTGTGTTTGTGCGTACCTGTATGGTTATGAATGAGGCATTTGTTAAAGAAGATGCTTTTGTTTGTGTGTAGGACATTGTGTCAGTGTAGTATGAAATGTCAAGTCTGTGTGCGTGTCCCAAACTATAAAAGACACATTGTTATCTTTTTTTTTCCGACATAATCATTTTCCAACTTCGCCTTCAGAAAGCTGAGTCAGTTGTCAGTATCTCTGGGTGTGTATAGAGTGCAGAGTCAAAGTGTGTATCCAGTGGAAGTCAATGTAAGGTCTGTGTTTAACACAAGCGTTTAGTTCTACGACTCTAAATACGCAGTAAATATCCCTCTTGTGAATTTTGGAGCTTTTGCGTGTCTTAAAAAAGGCGGTTGATCGTCATCAAGACAAACACTTGTTGGCCGTTAGCTGAGGCTGTGACCCTATGGACTCTGATGACCCTGCTGCTCAAATACAGGTGTGTTTCTTTCTATATTGAGACTCAAATAGCTGCTTCCCTCAACTCCTATTCATGTAAACAAAATACCTGGAGGGAAGACAAGTGTGTCAGTGTGTGTCTGAGTGCTACAGTGTCTACACCCCTCCATGTGTGTGTGTGTGTGCATCATTCCATGTGTTTGTCTACATGCCGCACTGTGTGTGTGTGTGTGTGTGTGTGTGTGTGTGTGTGTGTGTGTCAGGTTCCAGCGTTCCAGAAAGTCTGATTAAAGCATCTCTCTCTGCCCGCCGTCGGCACTTCAAAGACGGCCTTGAGTGAAATGCTGTGATACAGATATCACCGGCCGATAGTTACTGCATTTTAAATGATCGTGAAGAACATTTTTGTAACAAAGTGCGAATCTTAAAAGAACAGCTGGTAGAAAACAGGATGATGTTTGGGATTACCAATACGAGTCTAAATTAGTAGTATTAAAGATAGTGTTGATGCTTAAACAACATTAATGGAACATCCATAAAAGAACATTTTGTCTTTCTGTCACGTTTCCATTTGTAGTTGCATGAACACATTTGCTATCCTCGTTGGTGCGTTATCTTGCCGGTGAATGATGCGCTTTTATTCTGCAGTAATGATGATCGGTAGTGATCCAAAGCTGTATCGCTCTGGACTCGGACTTCAAAGACGAGCTGGCATACAGAGGGCAGCGGGGCGGGGGGGGGGGGGGGGGGGGGGGCAGCAGCTGCTGCTGAGGTCATCCAGACAGACAGCTGCTGCCTCCCTCTCTCCCTGTCTCCCTCTCTCCCTCTCTCCCCCTCTCATTCACCGTCCCTTTCATTCGTGCGCACACAGATGCTTCAGACACAATGGATTGGGTGAACCCACATGACCAAAGCAGGATTTTATCATCTGCGTTCTGATTGGACGCTGAGAATCAGCACCTTACCATGCAAAATAAGGAATATTTTCATCCTCAAAGATTTCTTCTTTGACTCATGACCACCTACATTAATGTCACCCAAACACACATGGAGAACGTAAATGTAAAAGCTTATTAAATGTAGTTGTAATAAATAAGGTAGTAGCTGCTCTGAACAGATCAGTTGTATGACACCTTATCTTCCTAAACATATGGAGCGTACCTAATGTCATTTTAATTGTTTAAAGTTAACTTTTTATGAGACCTTTTACGAGTTATCGTTCATCGTGACAGCGGGTCAGTTTGACATGTCGCAGGGAGTAATGGAAGAAGAAGGAGCAGCCGCAGTGAGCTGTTAGATGAACACATCTCAGAGCGGTGACCAACCACTCTCACTTTTGCTGTTCGCAGACTCAGCAAAAATGTCCAGCATGAAACCCTAAAAGTGTTAAATGGTTGACTTAAAATCGTAGAAAAGAGCTTTTATTTTGACAGGCGACTGACGCAAATTCCGGTCAAAATTGTCATCAGAAAACTCGAGGCTACATCACTACATTTTCTGCACAAATTGCACAAACGGTACCCACAGATAGTTTGTGCTCCACCAGGTTAACCTTCAGAGAACCCCCCCCCCCTTGTAATTCAAGCCAGGAATCGTGGCACGGCATCTCTTTAGAGGGGCAGTTAGCGTGGATAGCCATGTTTTCATAGCTGGAACAATCTGCATAGGCGATGATGTTCAAAGCTGTGTTGTTCATCAGCTGGTTTTGTTTTCTGTGCAGTGTTTCTCTCTCCGCTACTTTGCTTTGCTTTGCCTCCTCCCATCTCTCTCCTCCTCCTCCCTCTCGTCTCCTGTGTGGTCCTGAGGTAATTATTCTATGGCCGCTCCGCTTCACTGTAATGAGGCCACACCTGCGTCTTAGTGTCTCTCCCTCTCGATTTCTAACCCAAAGTGTCTTCAACACCTTTTTCCTATTAACACTCAATCTCATTCCTCCTTCCTCCGTCGCCCGGCTCATTTCTCTCCGGCCGCGCTTTAATTTGTATCAATATTTTCCCAGTTCCCCATTTTTCCCCGCACGTAATGGCATTTGATTACCGTAAAACATCCACCGTACCGCTGCCCAGTGAAGTGATGGAGAGGCGGGGCTTTATGTGAAGGCAGGCTTTTGTTGCCGGGGAAAATTAGAAGATTTGCTCTTTTATTGTATGTAGGTTGGCAAATGTTGGTGTGTGTGTGTGTGTGTGTGTGTGTGTGTGTGTGTGTGTGTGTGTGTGTGTGTGTGTGTGTGTGTGTGTGCGCTTGTTTATCTGAGGGCTATGTGTGCGTAGGTGTATGCAGATTTATGGGACCACCAGTAAAGTGAAACTGGGAGCTTTTTCTTTTTTTTCTGCTCAAATAACATCAATGTCCTTCAACAAACTGAAGGCCAGGAGAGCTCTCGTTACTTCCTCCCACTCTCTCTCTCTATCTCTCTCTCTCTATCTCTATCTCTCTCTCTCGCTCTCTCTCTCTCTCTTGATCTTATTTGTCTCTGCTGTCTGTCTTTTTGTTGTTTCTTGTATGAAATTCTAAAATAGTTTCCCTCCTCCCAGAAGAGTGAATGATAGAAAACTAATAGTTCAAACCAGATGTGGCGACAATGGGAGCGTGTCAGGAGGTTGGAAGCCGTGCGTAAGAAAGACGGAAGGAAGCGGTTTGGCGTTGTGTGTTCGTGTGTGTGTGTGTGTGTTCGTGTATTTTTAGTGCACGTGAATGTGAAAATGCGGTTTTGACTTTTAATGAAAATGTTCATCAACACCTTTTTGTGAGTGTGTGCGTGTGTGTGTGAGTGTGTGTGTGTGCGCGTGCAGGTCCCTTCATAAGTGACACGGTGCGATGATTTGTGGTGATTTAAGAGCTTGGCGCAGCGGCTGACATCTGGCCATAATTGCAGAACAAAGAGTAAAAGAGAAGCAGAGAAAGATATTAAACATAGACACACTGTTTGTTTGAATAAATGAGCGTGTGCGTGATTTATGTTCGTCAAGCGGCATATACATAATGAATGTTGAAGTAAGAAAAATGGAAACACGGGATGAAACCTGACAAATGGAAAATATACACAAAACAGGAGGAGGATTGTTTCGGTTAAAATGATTCTGTTCTACATTTTCTCGTATTAAGCGCTGCGGTTTCATGCCAGGCGTAGTCCATGAACACTGCTGAACTCAACTAAAATCTATTATCACTTAATACAGTCTGACATCCTGACATCACACGGCTCAGCCCTGTATGCCGTGACCGTCCAATGTGATGTTACATGCCGACTAAGCGGTTTTACATTGTTGCTCCAGTCTGCTTTTACCAGTTCAAGCAGACAATCCCACTCCTTCATTCAGGTTTATTCTCTCTCCATTCTACTGCACTGCATGTGTGAGACTTGCAGCTGTCTGTCGGCCAAAACACGCATCAGATCAGGTTGCAGACCAACATCGTCATCTCGATCCCTCAGTTCCTCCATCCTGATACCTCCACTGTTTTTGTGTTCTCACGTTACACAGTTTTTAATTTAGATATCTGGTGCCTCGTCTGGAGAGGATGTAGAGGTGGCCAAGGTTTGCAGGCTAATTGGTATGAGTCATACACACGCACACACACACATACACACACACACACATACAGATAAATGTATGAGTGTGTAATTGCACAGTGCCTAAAAACTATCTCAAATAACTCAATCTCCCTTCACCCACCTTCTTACAAACACAGCAGGGCAGCTGTGCCTGTCTTGCTGTATTTTTATGAACGTGTGTGTGTGTGTGTGTGTGTGTGTGGGTTGTGGATTTAGTGTTTTTACTGCAAGATTCTTCTGCTCATGTTACACACACAGCGCTTTCTCACTAATGGCAGAAAAATGCATGGAGGGAACCTGGAGCGGCAGCTCGCTGGTTTGCAGGAACCGCTCAGTTGGTGTTCAGTTGAGGGTTTGAGGCCTCACAGGGGATTGTTTTTTTTGGGGGGGGGGGGGGGGGTCTCAATCATGATTTACAGAACATGAAAAATAAATCATCGAGCGGTTTGGCTTTACTAGCCTTGAATCCGATCCCAAGTAGAAGTTTCTCTCCAGTGTTTCTCCCTTCACTTCTGTTGCCTTGATAAAATATCCTTGGACGTCCTCCTCACCTTTGTTTTATTTTAAGATACGATAATGTTATTTATGATACTGATGAGACTGTAAATGCAGAAAACAGTCCACACTTTTTTCTGACTGCTGTTGGTTTTCTAATACAGTGAATTCAATGTTTGTAGCTTACTATTTTGTTTCAATTGATGTATTTCACATGTTTGTTTCTTTTTGTAGGCATTGTTATGAAGAAAAAAACAGGCCAATGGCAGGAATTGTTCATAAGACACCCATCATGCATCTTTGCACGAGTAGCACTCAGGAACGCCTTTTAAAAACACTACTTTTGAAGGCATAACCTCTGGAGCCACTGATGAAAGTTTGACAAAACCGGATGATTGATTTTCAGCTCGAGAAAGTTATAACAGAATTGAGAGTGAGTGCAAATGTTTTCTGTATCGCACTCATGTCATGCCGCTCTGCATCACATCCGTTCTGCTCATGTTGGTCCTCCTGCTGTGGCAACATGCCGCCCTTACAGAGAGGTAGACAAAGCTGCTCCTCTGGAAATCAGCGTGGCACTGTGGAGATCTGACATGTAAACATGCTGGTGTGTGTGTGTGTGTGTGTGTGTGTGTGTGTGTGTGTGTGTGCGCGTGTGCGTATGTGCTCATATGAAAGAGCATGGGGGAATTGTGGAGTTACAGACTTGTTCTTGCGTACAGTTGAGACAAACAATCTCGGATACACAAAGACATATGTGCTGCATCTTTCTGGAAATATCAACAAGACAGGACAGGAAAGTATTTGGTTAGTTTGCCATTCTCTCTCGCACACACACACACACAGACACACATCGCAGACAGATGTGAACAAAATCACACACTCCTCGGAGGGCCAGGCCCCTATTTCACGGCTGTCTGTCCCACATCCTCTCGTTCTGCCTCGTTTCACTTCAAGCGAAGAGACGGAAAGACGATGGACAGGACGGAGACACGGAGAGAGAAAAGAATAAAGCTTCTGTTTTTTTCCTGGCTTCAGTCCGAAGACGTCAACCAGTCTGGGGAACAAAAAGGAATCTCGATGGAAGTTTTTGGAAATCCCGTGTCCTAACAGGTTGAGATGTCACGCTTGTATCCAAAACACAGAGAGGCGTATCTGCTGAATATGGAAGCTCAAACTTCACAAAGAGAGCAAAGACAGGAAGCGGTATCTCCACACCGATTGATTGACAGGTGCGCTGTCAAACCACCGTAACATCTGAAGCGTGAAGCGTCAAAAACATCAACAAAATATCAAGGACACCAATGACAGAACTGCAGACGGCGTCGTAGATTCATTCCTATGAATCTTGCTCGGTAGTGCATGGAGCAAAAAAAAAAAGGTTTGACTTCCGAACGTAAAACTCAGATAAAATCACCCGGATCTTCCAGCGATCTTCAGCATCGTGGTGCCCGTAGAGCCGCCTTCAACTCATTCACATGAAAATAAGGAAGGGCTATTCAAGTGTTCGCACTGGGAATTTGATTTACCTTCATGAAAGAAGATTACCTGCTTATTCATAGATGTCTCTTTCCCAATGTAAGTCTATGGGGAAAAAAGTAATTTGGGGCCCAATAGAATCACCTGACCCGCAACTTTAATATTCCACTGTTTGACCACTAAAAGTAAAATTTGCGTCACAGCCCAGCGCTCTCCCTGAGGGCTTGCCCATTGCCTGCCTCTTGAACCATGTCACCTTCTCTCTTTTAGATTTGTCTCTCTTTGTCCTCCCTCTCACCTACTTTAACTCTCTCTCTCTCTCTCTCTCTCGCTCTCTCCCCACCGCCCCGTGGTCGCATTTCTCCCGCTCCACCAGCCGATAGAAGATGTCTTTTCTCTCAAGCATCTTTCAGCTCTTCATTCTTCCCTCTTCTGTTTGCCTTCATGCTCCATTTACATCTGTGTGTGTGTGTGTGTGTGTGTGCGTGTGGCTTGCATCCACTGATTGTATGCCAAGTCAAGCTCCCATAGACCCCTAATGGGTCTTAAATACCCTCTGCTAGCTTTAACTTCAATTCTCCGTACGAGATGCCATCTGTCAGTCAGCGGGCCCTCTTTCTGGAGTCCTTCTGAAGGAGAAGTCCACCCTAAAACAGAAGTAACGAACACGTCGTCAATGATTTTGGAAAGTGTAAATGCTGATGTATCTCCCTGAGGCTTGAAATCTCTTGAATTCAGCTTCCCAAATCGTCCAGCTCTTCTCACTCGAGGGTCTCCGATGCTGGGAACACACTTCCACTTTGCACCACCTGTGTTGTTTCTTTTTTTGTGGATTTTGAATTACTCAACAAATATAGACATGGTTTTGACAAGATGTCATCCAACTCCTGCTTTTCGTATTGTCCTGGTGTCTGCCTTCACTGTTCTTAGTAAATTCAGTTTTAGGGTGGAATTTGCCTTCAACTTCGTGTTTCCAGCTGCTCTCAAAGTCTAAAGCAAACCTGTTTTCACTCCGGGTTTCCACAGCAACTCTCCCATAGCTAATATGAGGTGTAACTTTACTTCCCTGTGTGTGTTTTGGCTTCTCGGGCATCCTCTGAGCACAAAATACAAGTATAATAAGTAACAAATGTAGCAGAATTTAACATGGGCCATTTGGTGCACTATTACTCATATCATGAAGTACAGTCTGTCCCCAAACCAGAGTAAAACGATGTGAAAGTGAGTGTTTGAGGATGTTGGCTGCCTTAAAGTATCTCCGTTCCTCAGTTAGTTTCACGTAATTAAGACAGAACTCCTCAGTGGTTGTCCAACAGTAACAAAAGATGGGAGAAGGGGGAGAGAGGGGGGGGGGGGGAGTGGTAATTTGCGGATGAGAGTATTTCAAATAGTCTGCTGCCGGTTACATCGACTGCTTTTACATCAGACGTCCACTTGTACGAACATATAAGCGTATGGAGCGATCCCTGTCTGTCATACCAGCTAGATCATCACTGAACATGTTCTCGAAAATGATTTCTCATTCAACTTTAGCACTCAAGCAAGTGAAGAGGCGGTGATCAAGCAGCGAGAGTTCATGCATGTGAAAGGCATCAACACATCTCAAGGAGACACTCACTGCTCTCAGTGTGTGGCTTTAAGGGAGATGTGTCCTGCACCCCCTCACGCAACAAACACCTCACCACCGCCCCAAAACCCCAAAGCCCCAAAGCCCCACCCCACCAACTACTGAAAGGAATCCTTCGCGTCCTTCGCCGCATAACTCCCGATCCCTCACACGCAATTGCAACGACTCTGCATTCTCACGGCAGAGGGGTTAACCTCTCCAACACCTCACACACACACACACACACACACACACACGATGCAAAAATGATTGTGAGGAGGAAGAGGTGGAGAGGGGAGGAAAGAGGAGAGGAGAAGAGGGATTAAGAAAGAGGAGGGAGAGACAGGGTGCACGACATGGAGGGACACCGTCAAAACTTCATCAAACAGGAACAGATAGATAAAACGATACATCAGGACTTTAATGCCAATATCAATATTTGAAAGGGGGATAAATGTCTGACGTACCATATGTTGGTCATTGATATATTTATTTTAACATAAACAAAGACAAGCAGAGGTTTTGATAAATGTCCCTTTAATGTGGATATTACTGTAGATAATTGTGACCAAGAAAGATACGGACGGACAGATAGATAAATGGATGAGGAGAAAAGAGTAAGAAAGACTCTGAGTGTGAATGGTGTCGTTATTCATGTCTGATCAGAGCCGTTAGCAGGGGGGCTGTGTACTTCTGAATAGACAGCTTAGTGGCCATTATGCGGTCTGGAGGATTTGTCCTGTTCACTGTTGTTACCCTCAGGAGGTATAGCGACTCACACACACACTAACGCTGACACACACGCACATGAACACACGCTCTCTTCCTGTTCCTCACTTTGATTTTCTTTCATTTCATTCTTCATTGCTGTATGTCTCTATCGCAGACAAAGACAGATGCACCCACGGCTTAAACAATGAAAAATAACACACGCACACACACACGCTGTGCCCCCCCCCCCCGTAACTCAATAGCGGGCCAGTCTATTGACAGACCTGCTTGTTCGCTGAAGGAGTCTTTTCTCATTAAGGCTGGGATTTTGTCGCTGGCCCTGCAGGCATTGTTCCTCCCCAGAGCGGGTTATTAGGCCTCCCCGCCGTAACAACCCCCCCCCCCCTGCTGAATAGACCTGAGAGGAGTGGAGAGCCTGCGAAGGGCAGAACAGGGTCTGGCAATTAGCAAAGACATGTTTGAAGAGAGGAGGGAGAGGAAAGAAAGGAGGAATCAAGGCGAAAGAGAGCAGACCTGCGCTACAAAAAGGCTTCTTTTGAAGTTTTAGAAACTTTTGTCTGCTTTTTGCTGCTTCGCTGTTGCGCCGTCATCAAAGCCAAAGACTGGTTCTTCAACACGCAACATCCCTCCTCCTCCTCCTCTTCCTCCTCCCTCTCTTTTCTCTCCTGCTCTTCGCTCTCATTCGTTACTCTTCTCCCAGAGAATGCGTTTGTGCCAGCGCTGAAAAAAAGCCCTTATATCTTCTGCAGCCGCTTTGATGTCTTAATGACGACGTGAAGAGCGAATTATGCTCAGAGACCCCCCCCCCCCCCCTTCATCTCCTTTTGTCGCTCTTCAGATTCCAGCAGTCACATCTGGCTTTTCCAAACCCACCTCACTGACAACAAGCAGGCGGGATGCAACGGAAAAAGAAACCCCGCTCGCATTCAGAGGGTCGAGAAAATGCAGCAGGCATGGAAAAACTTGTTCCACTTAACAAAAGGTTTATCAGAGTTTCAGCTCTGTATCCCAAAGCCAGTGTTTTATCTGGATTGGATGAAGCCTTGTTGACTATTCGGTGTTCTCTTGTCATGTGGTTGCAGGAGGCGGGTCGACTAAACTGTTAAACTGACTAAACTGTTGTTTTTTTCAAAGCCATATCTCAGCTCCGGGAAGTTTGATAAAGATGCTTTTATCGCTCGTATTTTTTAACATTTAGCATAGTTGAGGTGAAGGACAAAAAAAGGCAGACAAAAACATACTGATTACAGAAAATGACTGCTGACTGAAATATCAAATGAAATTATATGTAATTTGAAACAGACAATGTTGCTGTAAAACAAGAAATGAGCTCCAACAGGCGGGTTTTGTTCGGAGCCATCAGGTGTGCGTGTCTGCGTGTGCTTGCTTGTATAATGTCGCTGCATTCCACTGCGTTATATTTCACATAAATGAATGCGCAATGTGTTTTCGCTGTGTTCTCTGGATAAGGTGTGTGTGTGTGTGTGCGCGCACAGTTTCCCGCCATGGTTCTTAGGCAAACACAGCGATGGTTCAGCGGCGCCTCTGCTATCAGCCTGGAGTTTGATCAGTGTGACAGCATGCTGAAAACTGATACACACACACACACACACACACACACACACACACTCTTTGGCCATGACCACAATCTCTTCTCTGCATTCCTCTGTTCTGACTCTATCCTACATTTGTAGGTTTAAAGATCTGTTTTGTTGTTCTTTTTTTGTCAAACATGTCCGAATATTCATTTAATTCAATTGTGGCTCGTTCTGAAATGCCTTTAAACTCCAGAAGGTTTGGAGCTATGACAAGACCGTCCACGCTTTCATTCCAGGCTAACATCCTCAGACAATTCATCCGTGTGTGCGAGCATTGTTTCGATTGGCCGTTCTCAGCGCCTCACGCCAACGTCGGTCGGATTTAAGCCGCTGTGACGAGCCGAGTGTGTCATTTTTGGTTCTCGGCTGTAACTTTATTTGGCCCGGAGACCAAAGCCCTCACAACAAGTGAAAACAGAAGAAAGAAGAAAGGAAGGGAGAGCTGAGGATGTGTAGATGCTGTTAGACATGTCGTTTAACGACGATAACAAGCCGCAGAGTTAAGCTGCTGTCAGCCCACGCAGGCCCTTTTATTCCGACTTCACTGCTACTGCTGTTCTGCATCCATCCATCTGAGTCTCTACTCGTGTGGTAACTGAAATGCCACTGTGGCACAAAAGCAATATAGCATTGCTTTTAATCGTTAAAACTGTGTTTCCGAATGTGTGCAGTGTGGATTAGAAAGGAAGCTCGTAGGCCGGGGCATTTTCTCGACCTGTAGGTTTTTACATGACAGCAGCTGTGTGCGTTGAGTATTTACACGAGGACACTTCTGACTTCATGGCCGCACTGCAGAGAGCTTCTTTACGCACGGCTTTGCCCAGTTTCAGAGTCTAAACTTGGAGCGGTCGTGTTAGCGTACGCGCCATCACTACAAGACCAAACACATGCAATCATGTGCCCTGCTGAGATGTCCTCTAGACAAACACTGACAATTGGAGGTGAGCAAGTAGCAGGAGAGCATCCCACTGCAGATAAAAAGTGGCATTATTATCAATCCTCTGAGCAACACAAAGCACACAAACACAAAGCAAAACAAAGCAGGCGTCGGGGTGAGTCACGCTGAAACGCTGCCCGGCGGCACATCGTTGATGAGCGGGTTAGTTTTACATTGTTGTAAATGCTTCTTCAAAGACGGCCTGTCAGGATGTAGCCTCACGCGGCGGAGAGTGACAGCATCTTTGAAGTTGAACCAGACAACCGCATATTCTCGACACGCACTCTAAAAACACGCACGCACGGGCATGCAAACACACCAGTGGGCACGCATGCGGATCGATGCAGAAACGATCATACATGTGCAAAGAAAACAAGCTCACGCACACAGCGGTGCACATGCATGTGACATAGTGCACTTAAGAGGTCCGGTAGCTGCTTTTGAAGTGTGACTTGTTTTTAGGCCTCCAAAAGCATTCCAGCAGGGATCCCAGGTCAAAGCAGCGGTGGGCAGACACGGGTCACGTAGACGCCACGAATAATTTATAAAGTGTCGATTATTTTCCTGGTAACAACTTCATCAGGGTGCTTCAAGAGAAGCGTTCACGTCTAGAGAAATAGATCATGTAGAGTTAGTGAATCTGACTCCAATAATGCTTCAAATGTCAACATATCAGCAGCTTAAAATGTATTCACTTCATAACCAGGATGTACACGTAAAGGTATAGAAGAGAGTGGCTTAACAGTTGGCGCATCAGATGAGAAAGGAATCTGTCTGTAGATGAAATACAATGAAAGATCATCAGGAATAATAAAGAGTGGATGAGTGTAATAAGAAGAGTGAAGGAGGTGAGATTTGAGAGGGAGAGCTTGTCCAGTTCGTAGGAAACAAAAAGCAGAAATGTTCTTTTCGTTCTTCTCCACCTCAGCAGTCCTGATCGCACCTCCCGCCCGAGTAGTGAAGAGAAAGAGGTCAAATGGGGAGAAAGCTGCTAAAGTACTAATGAGTATGTATTTAACTGGGGTATAATTTGATACAGGGAAGAGCAGGGTGGGCGAGGGAGAGAATGATTTTGAGTTCAAAGTCCTGAGCCGACGCCGGCGTTTCAAAGGCGGCGCGTGGCGATGGATGTGAGAGATTCGTTAATTCAGCGAAGTAAAGCGCTGCCTTGATGTTTACTAGAGTTACACAGGCAGCAGCTGGACCAGCGCACGCACTCACATGTACATGCGTTCAGACACACAGGCACCGTAGCGGTACACACGCATATATGCACTTAGATACACACTCAAAAATACACATGGCATTCACATGTTCACATGCTCATTTACAAACACACAGAAATGAACCACTCTTTATGTGAATCTCTAATCAGTGCTGATGGTAAATGTAGTCTTTCGAAGCAATACACTCCTCAGTGCGTGCTATATTGAGCCAGAAAGCTGCAGTCATTTGACGTGACAGTGATGCAGTTGGATGAAACTACTGCTTGTATTTCTAGGAGCCTCTGGAAAGACGGGCAAGTTTGAGATGCAGCTAAAGAAAATGTAGCTTTCTTGTTGTCTTTGCTTGCAAGCAATGCATCCTGGTACATGTAGGCACTGCCAGCACAGCTCTGCAAGCAGGAGAAGTCAGCTTGTCTGGTCAAAATAGCACACACTGGGGAACCTATTGCTCCTCCGTGTCAAAGGTGGCGGATTCCCCCTTTAATGGCGCACAAACATTTAACAACGTAGAAACCAGCAAAGGATTATACATGCTCATGTATAATCCTATCAACGTAAAAGTAAACCCACATACATTAACAAGAAAACCTACTTTCTGCACAAATACATACACTTGCATTGAGGAACTAAGACACATTATGTCTTACAACTGTTGCTTTGTATTCTATGAATATACACAATCATTTGTTATTTGCTTTTTAAGACAACGGGGAAGTTTAAAAATAATATACGGGGCCACGAGCACGCACACAGGGGAGAGGCTGCACTTTGCTGATGGGGACATCATCTATTTTTGGGATATGACGATCAATTTTATAAGCAAGGATGGTTTGAGGTTGCAGCAAATGACTAAATATATCTGACCTGGTGGCTCTTAAACAGACCGTGCACCTTCCGCATCCCCTCAGGACACAACACACGCAGCCGGTTGAATTGTTTCACTCTAGAGGGCTTGTAATTCCTTTAAAGCAAAGCTAGGAGTGCATGTGATCCTCTGTAACAGGTTGCACACGTCTACAATTAAGTTCAGAGGCCTTAAAAACACAAACTATCCAATGTTTTGAAAGAAAAAAATAGTTTTTTTTCTCTTAATTCTCCGGTCCTTTCTGTCAGCTTGATGACTGAGTTATCTCAGCCTTTCAAAACTCACAGGCCACAGATATGTATTTCCTCAAGCGTCTGTGTCTTTTTTAATGTGCTGTCATGAAACTGACATCAGTGGACATAAATACTTCGGGTGTAAACGGGTCAATGTGTTTTTATTTTTTATCTGGAGAGTTACTAACGACAGGATGAAATCTGACTAAAAATGCAACGTACATCGTGTTAGCATCTTTTATTGTGTTGTCTGTGGAGGTTTTAAGTCATGCAAAAGAAGGCAGTGAACTCCTGCACAGTGTGTTGGGAAAAAAGGGTTTTGGTGAAAGTCCTTCATCATATTAGTATGACTCTATCATACAATATGGATGTGAGTTTATATGTAATCTGCATAACCTCCGTATACTGTATTTTGTCACACACACACAGTGTGTTTCCTCTCCTGTGATCTCAGAGCCCTCCTGTGAGCAGCGGACATGAAGTCATTTACTAATTCCACTGAATCATTTCTGTCCTTGACTGGATCTCCTGCGTCATGTTGACCTGCTGAGGCGGAGGGTCAAGGCTTTAGGCTGCACGTGTGTGTGTGTGTGTGTGTGTGTGTGCGTGTGTGTGTGTGTGTGTGTGCGTGCGCGTGTGTTTGCCAGATTCCTGCCTGTGTCGTCTCCATCGTGGGCAAATCTCAGTCTGTGTTCCACACTTGACACTGCTGCTCCATCGCTGAAGTGTGAACGGTGATGTAAAACAGCTACGCGAATAAGCACACGCACATGCACGTACATAGATGAATGCACTGTCACAGGAACACACACACACACTCAATGCGCACACACACACACGTGCACATGGATAGAGAGAAAAAAACGACAAAAAGAAAGAAAGAGGAGGAACTTTTTTTCTTTGGCGTCGAAAAATTAACTTATCCAGATGCGTTTGTTGTACAAACACACCCGCGTTATATTAACACGCACACACACAGAAAACTTGATCCCTAACTGTATGTTTTCAGAACTCGTAAACCCCATCACCGTGTGACGTTGATGAGCGAGTGTGTGGAACCACTTGTGCCTCGTGCCTGTATGTTATTTCATCGCTGTGTTGATATTTTACGCTCTGACACAGTCCATGTTCAGCGTTGGAAGCTTCGTGTACATTCTCACTGTTGGTTTTCTCAACATTGTTCATGTCATAACCAAACCCAGGCCTCGTTGTTAACCTAAACCTGACCGCCGAGGGTAAATGGCCCGTGCCTGGCCACAGCGTCTGAAAATATACCAGAGCTGAATCTTGGAGTAACTCTGCCGGAAAATGGATCTGGACTTATTCACGCCCCGTAACAAACGTGGCATGTTAATCACATATTGTGTATTTGGATAATATCAGATGGAGATTGATTGGGGCAGGATTTGTGCTTTGTCAGCTCGAAGCAGCATCGCTGCTGCAGCGAGGCAACGGTTGCATAACGATTCACGGAAATTCTCGGAGTCCTAATCAGTTTATAATGTGATACTTTATTGATCCCGACCGGAGAAGTTTCCTTTCTTTTGCCTCCTTGCAGGGAGGTCAGGGGGCGAGGCTCAGCAACAGGAAAGCATCGGGATTTCATTTCTTACTCTGTGAAAGACACTTTCACAGAGTTAAAAAAGACAAACTGTTGGTGCTGTGCGCTACACTTCTTGCTGCACTTTCTTCTATGGTGCTAAAATGTTTTTCTCCTGAGGACAACTGGCCAGATGTAGACATGTGATGTTTCCAGCAGCTCAAGTAGAGTTTGATTGGACAGAATCTGTTAGCTGTCCAAACGAATAAAGGTGAGTCCTCTCAACATTTAGACTATTTCAGTCTCTTCTGCCTTCACTGTGCTGTAATTGGAAAGCTGTACAGCAAGCTATACCTCCCGCCAGGTTTGAAGACAGGAGTTGGCGTTTCAATAATATTGGTTATAAAACACAAAAAACAGTCAATGATTTACAAAATATCAAAGTGACATTTGTTAAGAAAACTAAAAAAGTGCTGTTCAGTTTGGACAAGAATAACTAGGCTCGTTCGTATGAACATAGAAAAGGACGATGAGAAGGATGAAGTGGTACAACATGATACAGATCTATAAAAGTTCCAGTGCCGAGGGGTCTGGACCGATGTTCAGCCTGTAGGGGTGGTAGGGTTCACTTCCTGGAACACACTTTTATTGCCAGCAGTTTCAGCCAAAGCTCTCCTCCCTGGCTTAAACGAGTTACCTGGAAGCATTAGCTTGTTGAGGATTAACTCAAGAGGAACTTTGGGGGCTTTGCTGTTCTCACTTAGACTACGTACTGCCTGACCTTCATCTGAAGCCAGCTGCACACTCCAGAAAAAAAACAACTTAACAGTTACATTGTTGAGGAGTGAAACACAAGATCACCAGATGTTTTGAGCTGTGAGCATGTTAATATTTACTACTTTTGCCATAAAACTGTTTGTTTTATCTACAAGCACAGTGTGTGCGCGTTGTTTGTAGCTGCCTGATTAAACAGATGAGTAGTCAATGTTCATCATCAGCTACACTAAAGGGTTATAACACAAGAGAAAGACACAGAGGACAGCTGACTTAAGGGCCGTGTACGCAAAAGCGTTTTCTTGTCGGCCGAAAAACGCCGCACAATATGCACTTGAGAGCGCTCCCAGGTTCGTGGACGAGGAAACATCGCGGCGAGCATCATCGTTTTGTTCAGACTCAGATCGACTTCATGATCTCGCACAGGGAGTTTCATTTGGTCCAGTGTTCCAGACATGAGGACACCATGAAGTCCACAGTAAAAACCAATACAATCAACAGCATACGATACACAATAAGCCCACAGCTTACTCATAATAGAAAACATTCCTTTGGGACCTTTGTTGGTCCCTCCCTTAAGTAAGGTTAAATATTACCATATTGTCCCAATCTGGTCTTGGACTTACAGATCATTTTTGTCCATTTCATGTTATTATTTTCCGCAATGAGGCAATTTGTCACACACACTGGAAAGGTGAAAATGTGCGTCATCAGTCCTTGATGCACACATGGAAAGCGTAGCTTCAAAGGAAGCCGCTGCAAGAGTTGGAGAGAGTTTGTGGTGAGCACAGGATCTGTGGTGCGATGGGTCAATGAAGCAATTGGCCCCGATCTGTTTCACTTTCTCTGTCTTTTCTCCTGCTTTAAAATGGGAACGGTGCCCAAAAGATCCAAGCTTTCTTGTGTGCTTAGACTCAAAACCTCCTGACTGAGTGACTGACAGAGCTGGACAGACGGACTCAGGCAGCGTGAAGGTAATAGGCCTGACACAAACCAAA
The DNA here is from genome assembly GCF_949748355.1 of Melanostigma gelatinosum. Lineage (NCBI taxonomy): Eukaryota > Metazoa > Chordata > Actinopteri > Perciformes > Zoarcidae > Melanostigma > Melanostigma gelatinosum. The sequence continues at coordinate 23,006,265 of NC_136638.1, forward strand.
TGCACACACACACACACACACACACACACACTGAAGGTTAACCCAAGAGTGGAAAACAGCACCTCTGCCTCCTCAAAGTATGACACTCTACTATTTCTCCCTCTAAATGTGTGTATATGTGCGTAGAAATAGCTTTTTTCATCCGGTCACCCTCCTCCCTCATGGAGCCGCTCATACCTCACACACACACACACACACACACACACACACAAACACAGGTGGCTGTAATTAGTGTGTTGGGCCCATTCATGGCACAAGATCAAACTGCGGTCCGCTCAGCTTCAGGAAATACAGAGCTCTGCTTAGAGTTAGACACACACACACACACACACACACACAATGAGCTACATATTCATGCACCTTCGCTCTTTGATTCTCCCGTTCTCTCTCCAACGTGACGCTGGCCTACAAAAGGTTTCCCCTGAAAATGTTTTTGTTTAGTCTGCAACTGAGACCGAGCTCTGTTTGATTTCACTGCAGTAGCTCGGCGTTTACTTCGGCAGCGAGGGAACACGGAAGGTGGAGAGCAAGGGATTATGGGTCAGATGAAGCTGAAATGTTCAACATCTTCCGATCCGACTTGAGAATATACACGGTTGGTTTTTGCTGCAGCGGTAAGCAGAACTTACGCTGCCGGTCCAGCTGGTGCCTGAGGTTATAAAAGCAGTAATAATCCTGCTGGACGAAAAGCTTGTAGCTCTGAGTAGTCAGCGCTTCGTAGTGTTGACCCGGCATGTTCTCCTGTGTCCCGCCCTTTTTCACTTCAGACAAGACTGGAAGTATTTAAACACAAAAGACGGGACCATTTTATGATGAAAATAGTAGAGTTTTACAAGAGTTTGAAAAAGAGATAGTTCGCACAATAATAGCGTTTAATTTGGCAACGTTTTGACCATCAAGGTCTCGTTCAGATGTTGTACCGCGGTGAAGACCTCGATGGTCAAAACATTGCCTCACTAAATACTTGGGAGCTTGGGATCTACCTCTTTTTTTCTGTTGTATGCTGCTTTAGTCCTACGCCTGTACCAAAAAAAGGTTGGAGATGACACTAAGAGCATCATCGGAGCTGGAGGAGCAACCACGTACTGTATCCATCCACGGCGCTGTCATTGTCAGCAGTTGGTGAAGTCACGTCTTCATTTGAAGATCCTGGGGAGAAAGAAATGTCTGTCCAGTTTAATATGTGCTGTGCGTGTTTGGTTCTGGTGTCATTTCCTGGTTCACCGTTGTCAATGAAACGTGGTGGAACGTCTGTCCATCTGTCGAGGAGGAACTACTTTGTATCTACGAACCTCCATTCACTCTGATCAGCAATCCACAGTATTGTTTTTTTTTGCGTTACAGCTCAGTACTCTTTGTACGATGACTTCAAAGCTTTAGTGCTTCTTGTGCAATCCTGCTGCGGCTGGTAGGGCTGACAAGCAGAAAGCTTCACAGTCACTCTCATCGCCACCTAATTCAATTGTGACTAAAACGTTGCATATTTTATTCCACTTTTAAAGGTTTAAGAGCTGATATGAATCTGTAAGGACACATTTTTGCTTCCAAAACTGGAACTGGCAACAATATCAAGTTTCAAGACTTCACATCAAGTTGATTCTTGTACATTATCTATTCTTAAATGTTCTCTTTACGATATTCAGAGCATTAACATACAGCAGCAAATAACTATTTGCTTTGTGAAGATGCAGTCAAGTAATGTCTACCTTCCTCTCTGTGTGTGTTGTAATCAAAGCTTCTCGCTGCTTTGTTGACTGCAGATTCAGCCTGAACCTCCACAACCTCTTTCTTTGTTCTTTACCCATGTAGTAACACACACACACACACACACACACACACACACACACACACACACACACACACACACACACACACATATTCTGAGCCTCCTTAAACCGACCTTCAGTCTGAAACTCTTGCCAGCAAACAAAATCCACCACATACGAAGAGTACTATGTGAAATAGTTGCTGTGTAAATGTGCGTGTCTATGTTCGTACGTCAATGTGTGTGTGTGTGTGTGTGTGTGTACACACAGGTTTGTACAAAATAGTTCAGAAAGCTGGAAGCAATTCCAGGCCGAACGTTGACGTGTGTTCATCATATTTCAGAGCGCCTGAGCCCAGAAAAGCACGACGTGTAATTGCATTCCTAAATAACATCGTAAAGTTGAACTCGTAAAAAGTTTTGTTGTTGTCTTGGCCCGGTCCGAGGGGGCCGATGGACCGGGCCAATATTTAGAGCAGAAAACCCTGTCGTGTGTGTGTGTGTGTGTCAACATGTGTATGAGGGTGATGATGATGAAGGGTAGTGAGATCAAATGTTCCAGAAACATTTCAGAGCAAAAGATAAGGATTCCGATTAGGATTCCGTTTAAATAGGTTATGTGTGTACGTGTGTGTGATTTAATGAACGTTGAAATGTCATCACCTCAGACACACACGTCACCCTTGTGATGACTGCCCACTAAATACTCCGGACACACGCACACACACACACACACACACACACAAGCTGTTAATCTGTCATGTAAGCCAGTGTTGTCGCTCATAGAGAGAAGCTGTTAACTATCGTGTACAATTGTCTGTTCTGCGGTTTCAGTTAATAAATCTTTCTCCGCACTGTCGCCTTTCCCTCTCCGGCTCTCTGTCTTTTCATCTCTCTCCTGCTGCCTCCTGACCTCCTCTGAAAGGCAGTCGCTTCCCCTCTCGTTCCCTCTCGTTCTCCGTCACAGCCCCTTTCAATGTCTCTCTCTCATGCTGTTAATGGAGGAGTGAGTAGCAGCCCAAGTGATAATGGTTTCCATAAGGCTACACAGCCTCTCTGCAGGCCAGAGTGTAAATCAAAGTGACACGAGTGTGTGCGTCTCCGTGTGTGTGTGTGTGTGTGTGTTTGTGCGACGGGTATGTTGTACACGTGTGCAGATGTGGACGCTTGTGTGCACTAACACACATCTCACTGTCTTCTCTTGAGAATTTGACAACTTTAGGAGTAGACACTGAACCGTGTGGATGAACATATTTTTGGCATCTTAAATTTGTGAAATGGCTTTTAAGGGATTTATTACAAAAAAAAAAGGAAAAACTATTTCCCTGAGTGACAAAGTTAGAATCACAATAATATTAAAGTTTCAACAAATTCATATTTTTATTATCAATTAATACTTTGACAATGCTGAGGTCAAAGACAACAAAACACATTGTCAAAAGGAAATAATATTATCAATTAATGTTTTTTGTTTTTGTTTTTTCATGTATTAATCAGTTCGTCTGTAAAAGATCAAAATGTGTTGAAAAATGCAGATCAATTAGTGATACAGTGATATAAAACAGAAAGAACTTTGGAGATTGCTGCTCAATAAATGATCTAAATTGTTGTTGATTCGATCCGTCCATCACCTTATCCAATAATCACCTCATCACCTAAATAACATTATCCTTACGCGCAATAGATCTTCACCCTGGAAATAGTTTGAGAAAACAATCCCAACTCAAGGTCCACTCACTATTTTACGTATTTTTGAAATCCACGTCTTCACTGTCTGTGGTGTCCTCGGTGGGTTACATGAGCTGCTCGTAACATAACAAACACGACCCGTTCTGCAGACAGAAACTTTCCACAGAACATCGACACGTTTAAACCTTTTGGTTATCTGGAAGCCACAGCATGCAAATCTAACCGGTTCTTACAATGTGTGTAATGTTGCAACTTGCGGCGGCTGAATTCAAATGAATGTTCCTAAAATGTCTGTGGCTGGAGAGAGAAGTATGTTTGGAACGTGAGGTCTAAATGCAGCATGTCAGACAAACACGAGAGACACACACTCTTCACCCACAAACAAAATCCCTCCAAAGCCAAATGTCAACTCCCTCGTGTTCTTCCAACAGCAGCAATAAAGGGCTTATAACATAAGATACATGTGGTTTCCAGGGCATCGTTGAACTGATGGAGTTATAATGGCAGTGTGTGTTTCAGCAGGGGGTCCGAGCCCTGAACGGTGTTCCTCCTGCTGGTTGTTACAGTAGAGGAGGAAGATGGATCGTTGCAACACTGAACAATGAGTTCATTTATCATCTTCTCCTGCTGAAAGAGCAATCCAATAATCTCTGTAGCCTGCTCATGATGTCTCATTGTTTACAGTTAAAGTTGCTCTTCTTCGTGTCTCAGGAAAGAGTTTCACTGCTGCAATTTTTTTTTGTAAAACCTTTCATTTATTTTCATGTCAATAAAGATTGTTTTAGGGAAAGTTAGATTAGATAGAGATAGGCATTCCCTTTTTAAACATGTATTGATCAATCATTCCTGTTTATTATATTGTATTATTATATACAAACCCTTCTGGCATGCTGTACTTTAGTTACATCGAAAAAACTAGAGTTGTACGGTGGTACAGATCGGTGTAATCCCTGCTCTGAAAGTGAAAGTATGATGCACGAGACCTTCAGAAAAAAAGATGTTAACGTCTATAATTCTGTGACGGCTGCTTACTGCTGATGAAGATCATGTCAGATGATCGAAAGCTTCAAATATGATCGAAAGCTTCAGCTACTTGTTGGACCTTGTGGTGGGATTGTTTTCTAAACTGCTGGTTTCAGGGTCACGAATGAACCTTTGAACATCCGTGAGAGAATAAAGTTGACTGTCCAATAACCTGTTTGAAACATGCCTCATTTAGGGAGTTTATCAGGTTAATTCAAGATTTTCTGATCAGTTACACACCATGCAGTTGGGTTAAACTTCAACTTTGGTGAAAACAGCAATCCGCTGCAATATTTAAAGAAAGCTGTTGCTGCCGGAGCAAAACATAAAACCCTGCTAGGATCCAGGTTGAACTGAACAATGCCTCTTCTTCCAGAGTTATGTAAGAACGTGTTCACTAGCGGTAGCTCCTGTCTAAATTATGAAGTGAAACATCAAGTCTGGAGTGTGAGGCAAGCTGTGCCTGTGTGTGGAGCCTGAAACTGTGCCCGTGGTCAGTTTCAGAGGACTGACGGTGGTTTTTGTCGGATACACAAACTCAGCATCAGGCTGGTTTTGGCCCCGATGCTGCAACAAGCAGCCTCAACACATGAACACACAGAGGCTCTGTCCACATATCCAGTGTCTCTATATTAAAACCTGGAAGGACATGACCCTTTAGGAAAACACTGCCCCCCCCCCACCTCCGGACACAAACACACACACACACGCTGGACTGTTGGGACTCATATTTCTGAGCTCGCTCACGTCCAATTGCTGCCTTTTCTCGGCAGAGCTAAATGTAAATACGAGAAGGGGTTATTCAAACACACTCAGTCACACAGGGGTACCCCGCCAGTGAATGTGTGAAATGTAGCACACTGTTGAACCACCCCCCCCCCCCTCCCTGCAGATGAAAAGAGAGCGGAATGAAAAGAAGAAAAGAGGCAGAGAAATGAAACGGAAAGCACACGTGTGAGGAGAGAGGGAGTGAAGGTTCCAATAAGAGAAATACAAAACTCATTAGTGACAAAAGAAGGGAATTATGGAAGATCAAAATTGAAAAAAAAAAGGACAACAGGTCGTCCACATATCGGAACATCGGCGGTTCGATCCCCCGGCTCCTCAACTGTTCCCGAAGGCCGTGCCGTCGTCAGCCTGTGCCATCATTGCATGAATGCGTGTGAATGATGTAAATAGATTTGAGTTGTCGGAAGACTAGAAAGGCGCTATTTAAATGCCAGTCTATTTACCTTAACTGGACGTTGGGGGGACATCTGGTGTCTTCATATTTAGACAGATATCCTCTCACATCTTGTGCGAGTACAACTTCAAAGAGATACATCTGGGACGAGACAAGATGAACATGAATCAGAAACATGTGGTCCAAAAGCTCATAGTAAACGTTCTTTTGGCCCTGATCCAAATCTTTTTAATGTTGGGTGCCTGCCGATGCCGAGTCCAATGAGGACTTATTAAATATGTATCTGACACATTGAAATAACAGCCGTTGCTGACTTCTATCTGACGCACCTTATTTTCCACAAGCTACTTGATCCAAACACTGACGGTCCTGGTTCCAAAGCATCAAAGTATTGGTTTTGTTTGAATAAACGATGAAGTGGGAGGATGTGGCTCCTGGAACTCTGTGGGATTTGTTGGGACTACAGAAACACTCCACTTGCGGGTGAGCGGTGGTGAAACAGGCTGCGAGTGGTGCTTCTTCCCGCACAAACAATCTTCGGCTGAGATAACAGCCTAAAAATGAGAAGCAGCTACTTGAATGTTTTGTCCGCTGCTCTTTGCTGATGATAATTGGCGTCAGAGTTTAGCGAATCTGTGTAACCTCAGTGTCCAAACTCGGAGTCGATCACCGTTACGCCCAAATACATTTTCACATTCACACACACTTTCATTTTCACTCGCATTTGAAAATGAACGGATTCGATTGTGATCGACTTTATTTTAGCCAATCAGCCCTGACACTGATTCTTGGCATAGGCTCGGGAATTTTTTAAGTATATAGCTGCCATTATCTTATCGGTTATTGATACCCTGAAAACGCTTGCTTGTACTTGCCGTCATTTATTCATGTGTGTGCGCGTGTGTGTGTGTGTGTGTGGGCGAATGTGTGTGGGTGTGTGTGTGTATTAGTTGTCGTAATCACCAGCCAAAGTATCTGGCCGAACATTAGAAGGTGGAACGGGATCAGAAGAAAACATTTTGTTTATTGAAAACACCTGAAGCAGGGAGGGAATATGTTTTCTACTCTGTGTGTTCAGCTTGAACCAAACAGTGAAACATTAACCCCAGAAAATATCTTTGCACTATAACAGACCTAAAGAAAGGTGTAAAACTGACTCTGCAGCCAGGAACTGTTTCTGAAACAGGATGTCCAACATCAGTCTTGTGATTTGCAGGGTTTGAAAGATAATGTTACAGTTTGACTCTGCTGTGGATATATAGATATTCATGATAAGTTATGTTCAAGACAATGGTGTTAATAAGATCATAGTTAGTAAGACCATGCACGCACATTCAGTTTGCCCTCTGAACAAGTTAGTGGATTTTCTGTTGTCGGTTTCTGATGTGTCTCTGCATCAGTATCACAATATACAGCTGCTGTACATGGACATGTTTTGAATTTTGGTAATACTTTGATGTCTTGGCTGCACTGTATGGACAGTGGAAGCGGTCCAGCCCCCCCTCTGTGAGAGGGTCCGTAGGAGGTCTGCCAAGTAAGGTTTACAGGCTCGCACCAGGCCTGGTGGAGGGCCCGCTAGCTGTTAAGAGTGCTAAACCGTGTTCCCCCCTTTAGATCAGACCCCCGTGCCGCTGGGCTTCAAACGCGCTGCCTTTTCTCAGAACACGCCGTGCATGTGGCGGGAGGGAGGGAGGAGTGAGGTGCAACGGGAATACCCGCACCTCAAGTTACCACTTAGTTAAATAACGCATGCAGCGACACGCCCATACAGGAATTCATATCGCACTCACACGTGCACACGCACAGGGCGGCCTGCCCGTGTGCTATTAATACCAGCCCAGAGGATGCAGGTTGTGCCTCGCATTTGCATTTCAAATGCGCGTCTTTCGCTCCCATCATCCAAAATAGTGATGCTCTGAAGACATCTGGCGCTGCATTAAACGCTGAGCTTTCAGGTGGTCTTCTAAAATCTACTCACGGATCCGTATTAGTACCGACATGCAAGATGAACGTATTCCTTCACAATCACGCACTCTCACGCATTTACCGCAGGTGGTCCGAGGCTGTCTGAATCTCGTTTTTATTTCTTTCCATAACTACCATCAGGCTTTGGTTGAAGTTTCAGGTTCAGGCCAAGTTACCCCCCCCCCCCCCCCCCTCACATATCTTGACAGACCTCATATTGCTCTGTATCAGTCCTCCTCCCCACCTCCTCTGTTAAAGGGCCCCTCGGATACGTCGGCTCCATCTTGAAGCGCTCCGTAGCGTGAAGGCTCGGACAGATGTTTGTATCTTTTTGATAATCAATTTGGGAAGACATGTTGAGGGAGGGAAACCAATACACCAGCGTGAGAGTAAAAGCAATATGATACCATGGAGTATGATGTAGGCACACACAGTAGGGAGGAATTCAAAAGACAATTTTCTCATACGATCATCTTTGGGAAAAATGTAAGATGTTTTAGGGCACAAATTGCTGATCTTGCATTCTCAGTGTCATGGAGTCAGGAATGAGTCATTTTAGAGTTGAGGGTAGAGGCATGTAGGGGGACTGGTAGCCTTCATTTCACAGCTTTCATCACCAGTGAGCTGCAGCAGCAACAGGTCTCTGGCAGAGGGACACTCGAGGACAGACGTACATCATGTTGTTTGTCGTTTGGTTGACTGGTCGGACAAGACATTTGAAATGAATGGCGGCTCGTTGAGGGCAGAGTGCAGCTGGAGGGAAAGTACGTTTTTGAAAGCCAGAAGTGACTTTTTCCAGTGACTACATTTTACCTGCAAACCAGATGTGTACTATAACGTTGTCATTTTTAAATATCTTTGACTTTTAGTGACGCGGACACTGACAGTCTTTTTCACCTGATACTTCTCTCTTCTTTTTACCTTAACAAGAACTGCTGTTTCTTTAAAGTGATGACAGGGATGCTTCTGCTTTCTACCTCCCTAAATGGTAACAATCTGCATCCAATTTGAGAGGCCAGACCCATGTGTCACTGAAGTCTTAGAATTTATGTATGAACAAACCATCACACCTCATGACCCCATGCTGAAACAGCTGCATCTTATGAAACAGCTGTCAGATGCTGACAGAAGACAGACAAACTCCTCCTGCTAAATAATCCATCCGAACTCGCATACAGTCCACGGCTCTTTTTCTTCTTTTTTTAGTTTGTAGCACAAGATTAATGTTTATTTTACTGGAGCAACAAGCGGATGTAGAAATCATGACTTCATCAAGACAATTCAGCACCGCCCATTGAAAGTACAAATTCACATTTGCATTTGTCTGAAGGTTGGAGTTTGCTGCATCAGGTCTCTTTGTATGGTAGATCAACTATTCACAGGTTGTCGGTTCACTAACGATGCTTCCTCTCTCCCTCACCAGATGACTCCAGTCTAAGAGGTGGAGCCGGGCCGGCCAATGGAGACTCTGAACACGGCCCGGAGCTGGCCGGAAAACTGGGTAACCGCTCGCAACGTCTCTCATCTCATCACTGCACTGCACGCGTATAAACGTTTGAAAATGAGACGGAGGCCTAGGAGGGACACTTCAGATAGCTGGCAGTGTGTAAAACATTTTAAAAAAGCACAGTAGCAGATTGTGCAATAAACACCTTGCACACTGTGGCCCACACACAGACACACATCAGGGTGTTTGTTTGCTCAGATAATTGGCTCTGACAGAGTGGAGAGCAGTCTATTCGTGTGAGGTGTGATTTGGTGGGACACATTCCTCCCCCCCCCCCCCCCCCCAACCTCCAAAGTCTCGCCGGTCACCCCGCCATGTAACTTAACCCTCCTTTCTTTGCTTTGTGTTATCCTTATCCCCAACTCTTCCAGTTCTTCCTCTCTTTCACTCACTCACACTAACATGTCAACAAGCGTTTACTCTCTTTGCTTTCTCACACACATTCTTTCTCTTTATTTATTTGCCTCTTTCTGCTCACACACAACCAAACGCAGACACTCTCCGCTTGAGCTCAGGCAGCGTTCAAACCAGCTTTAGCGCCCTTATTTATTTGAACGAGGCCTCTCCGGCGATGCAGCGTTGTAACACAATGCATAGCCAATCAGACAGATAACAATACGTGAACAGTGTGTTTCTGCTGTTTAACTGATCCATGTCTCAGTGATAGTGTTTTAAATCCTGCGTTTCATACCGTTGTGCAGTGTTTAGGTGCTTGATAAACATTTTAACACATTAACTTGCTCCAACTGGACATCACAGATTGTATTTCATCGACAAACATACTGATAAATCTTCACAACCGTTTAAAGGAATTTAAGACGTTGAAAGTGGTGTCAATATTTTCATCTAACTCTCAGAAAAAAATGTGTCAAGAGAAATTTAATTCTAATTCTAATGTTGTCCCTCTGTCTGTCTCTGACACACTCTGATCAAAGGCGGTCCGTCGGAGGGTCAGCAGTATTTTTACACTGTGAAAGTGTTGAAGTGGCCCCTGAGACCCAGAACAAGCCTGCCCTTTCGCCCGTTCTGGCTCTCACCTTCTCGCCTCTTCCCTCTCTCTATCGCCGCTCTCTCACTTCGCATTCTCGCTGTGTTTTCCTTTCATTCTTCCTCTTCGTGTGCCCTCTCCCTTACCTTTTCTTTTTTTATTATTTTAACTCCATCTCTCCCTCTCTTTGTTCTCAATGTCATCGGCGTCACTCCAGTTTTATTCGTCTCTTTTTAGCAAGCTGTTAGTCTGTGCGGGTTAACCTCGAGTTGAACTTCTGTCCTTCTCCTTCCATCTGTTTTCTCCTTAACTTCTGTTTGATTTGGTTCAGCTTCGACAGTATAAATCAGTTCATTTCAGTTGCACTTTGCTGTATTTGGGGGCTTCTCCAGTCTCATCTTCAGCCAATAGAGTTCAGCTGCACTTTGCTTTGGATCCTCTTCTCAATTCATTTCAGCCTTCCGACTGAATTCATGTAACCATCAAAGAAGGACATTGCCAAAACATTGAAGTATTAATCACTGTCTTCTATTTATCCTCCACTCTCTGTTACATGTAATGACTCAGCCCGGTCACAGTTCAGCTGTAGTAGCTGGGGGGGGGGGGGGGGGGTGTTTGTTCTTCCTGTCCAGCTTCCTGCCGGTCTGAAGAGAACGTTATTCCACCTAGTAATGCAGCCGCAGTGAAATCCCCACGTCACATAACTCTCCCCCTCGTTTGTTTACCCAGAGCTGGAATAATAACCGTGTCCAAAGAAAGAGGCGCAACTGCAGTAGTTTCAGGGAGATTTATCGCCCCGGTTGATGGCTATCTGCTGTGGCCAGAACGTGAGGGCTGTAAAAATCAAGCGCTCCTGTGAATGATTTCCTCTCCTCCCTCCCTACTGGAGCGTTTGTTTTTTTCCCTCTTTGATCTGCGGTCACTGCTCGCTGATTGTTGTGTTTTTTAAAGTGAGACATATGTGTGTGAATAGATTAGGGCCCTCGAAGTCAATTAGTCGACTAATCGGTCATCTCTAGTCTTTTTTTTTATGCCTTTTTTCATGTTGAAAGACTGAGAAACATATGAGCACTACTCTGGTGAACACAAGATTGAGAGTGGTGCTTCTTTGTGGAGAAACTCTGTTTCACAGATCTGTCGATTAAATAAGCGAATCAATTAGTCGACAAATCCGATGAATGTTTGTCGACCAACTGTTTCTTTGGTCGAGGACAGCCTGAGATCAGATGGGACTTGTGTTGGAGAACGTATCTTTGAATGGCGGGATGGGGTTTAGTCATGCAACTACATGGAGGGATGTGGGTGTTTGAATAGGTGTCTGTGGTTAACTGTCCATTTCATGTTTTGTGAGGAAGGATTTGCATGAATGAAAGGATGTTTGGTGTGATGCTAAGTCGCTGTCTGGCTTTTTATCACTTGTGCATTCATGACCGGATATTTACAGTGACGTTACATCGCTGTCTAGTGGGCTTTTTTAACGGCCCTGAGGCCAGAGGTGCTGGATCCATGTAAAATAAGGAATCTGGTGTGTGTGTGTGTGTGTGTGTGTGTGTGTGTGTGTGTGTGTGTGTGTGTGTGTGTGTGTGTGTGTGTGTGTGTGTGTGTGTGTGTGTGTGTGTGTGTGTGTGTGTGTGTGTGTGTGTGTGTGTGTGTGTGTGTGTGTGTGTGTACGTGTGTGTGTGGGTAGGTTCCCGGTCACATGAGTAAGTCTTTTGTGTCAGGGAGGAAAGGAAGTGATTTAAACATTTTTCTTAAACAAACAATGATGTGTATTACAGCAAATTAGGTTGTATATAGCGAGAGGCACGCTGCCATGTGTTGTTACTGCACAACATGGAATTCTTGGCTCTGCCTGTCACGATGACCTCAGCCCGTCTGACGCTCCTTAGACTGCACAAAAAAAATGTCCATCTAACAAGCTAGCAATTTTCTCTGCAGACTGAGATGAAGCAATTTGTCCCTAATTCCATCGTTGTTGTTTAAAAAGTTTGCAGAAACAGATGTTGACTCAAGGACGTCTTTTCACACCAGCCATGAATGTACTTGTGTGTAGGAGATGCCAGATTATTATTAACTTCAAATAAAATTGATTTCACGGTGTGTAGTCGAACTTTAAACCTCTCTGAACGCTCCCTTTGTGCAGCGGCCTCTTCAGATAACGTGCCTTTGATCGCTCTTTACGTCTCATAAAAGTCTCATATAGGAATCTTTGATGAGTTCCACCATCTTTACCCATCTGCTCTCTTTCCCCCGGTTTGAAGAACAGAACACAGCTTGTAAAAATACAACTGCTTCGTAAACCTCCACTCATAACTTCTTTGGTTCACTCCTTTCCTTTTGTTCCCATCTGCAGCCGACTGAGAGTGAGAAAGAAAGTTTTTGTGTGATAATTATCGACATAACTTTACACTACGCATGCATATTCCTCAGGCAGCCTCCATCAGCAGTAGATATCTTTCTCTATTTACAGTTTCAATTCTCCCTCTCTCCCCTCGCAGTGCGTCCACGTTTCACCCAGCCGTCAAAGATGAGGAAGCGCGTCATCGCTCGCCCGGTGGGCAGCTCGGTGCGTCTGAAGTGTACGGCGAGCGGGAACCCTCGGCCCGACATCGTCTGGCTGAAGGACAGCCGGCCGCTGGTGGACGAGGACGCCGGAGCCGAGGCAGCGGGAGGAGAAGGGAAGAAGAAGAAGTGGACCCTGAGCCTGAAGAACCTGATGCCGAAGCACAGCGGGAAGTACACCTGCCACGTGTCCAACAGAGCAGGAGAGATCAACGCCACCTACAAAGTGGAAGTCATACGTGAGTTACCATGCAGCTGGACGCTCAAACTCAAAGATAGAGATCGCTTACTCAATCTTTTTTCCACCATCATACGTATGTTGTCTCTCTGATCCACTTTGTGTTGGACTTCTTGTATTGGTACAAAGAGGCAACGTTTTCAAGCTACTCTTAGGCAAGCCCGCAACTATGAACAATTTTCGTGATTCTTAAATCGTAATTCAATCAGTATATACTCAGAAATTGGTGAAATGCTTGACATTGGAGCAACATTGTTAAATTTCTAGCTTGTGCGACCAACAGTCCAAAACATAAAACGGAAATCCTCAAATTGAAGCTGCTGAAAAAAGCAAATATTTGGCAATTTTGCCTGATAGTGCCATAATTATTGACTATTTATTATCCATTGAATAATCCACTCAAACATTTAAGGGATTTAACATCCAAAACATGTTCCTGTACAAAGCTTTAATCTATGTGCAAACATGGCTGCATGTGCTGATTTCACGTCGTGACACATCAGAAAGCACATTCTTGGAGTTGTGGTGCGGAAATATGACACACCAGCAGGAATGTGCCTCACCAAAACAATAACACGCATTGTGTTGTACACAGTGTGTGTTTTATTGTTTGACTGAGAGACCTGCAGGGTTTGAAATGTGTTTCCATTCTGACTCACAATACAGCGATTGTCTAAGATCGGATGATCAAGGACACCGTGATTCACTTTTCAACTATAAGAAATGATTTGCTGACAAAGAATGAAGTAATCAAAACGTGAATGTCCATTTTTTAGTTTTTAATGCTACAGATGAATTGAATCTAAAGTCTTTTAAGGTGTTGTTGTTGGTTGCAAAGTAGAGCCACGGTGCCCTCGTGCACCAGTGTGCTGCTCTAATGAGTTCCACCAAGTACAGAAGTCCTGAATAACTTTCACTTCAGTGGCATTTATTGATCGCCACCAGGCTCGTCGGCAAACACCAGTCGAGCGAGCGAGGAATTTTTCCAGTTTGGAGAGTGAGTCAGCTGCACTTGCTGTCTAAAAAAGGGTGATTTCTCTCTGTTGAGAGCTGGACGTGTGCCGTGATGATTTGTGATGTATTAGGTTGTGTTGGACGGCTGCAAAAGCTGTTTTGACGCTGGATGATTTAACGTTAAGCTGTTTGGTAGAGTTGCATGTGTGTGTGTGTGTGTGTGTGTGTGGGCACTGAAATATATGTGACTGAATGGGATAGCTCTGTTGAGAGCCTCAGACCAGCTCCGTTCTCGTTCACTCTCCACATATGTTGCACATTAAAGTACAGCTGTAGTCTTTCCTGAGAGACACAAACAGAAAGGAAGTAAATCCAACCGCTGCTCGCGTCTGTCCAATGTGACATTTTCTCCATCAGTAGAGATTCACCCGGCTGTCAGTCATTCACAGCTGTTAGAGAGAGAACTCGAAGAAACCAGTAGATCTCTCTCAAAACATATAATCCATAAGTAGAGATACCAGAGTGCCGTACATCATGGACATACTGTAATTCCTGAAAATGATCATTTTTCTAGTGGACATGGGTTTGCGCCTGCTTGACGAGCACTCGAAGCATCCCTCTGGGATTCAAATAATTACGACATACATTAAATGCATTTATTTATTTGCTTTTCTTGCTTTTCTATTGCGATGTTAGCTGAGTTCTGGCCGTGTTGTTTGCATGTGTGGTTTCTTTGCATTTGCATTTGAAAGCAGCCAGCTCACCAGATGTCTTTAGGACACGATGTGACGGCAACATTTTTTCAAGGTTTGGTCATTTAACTTACATAAAGCACCGTGAGCTCTCAGGAGAACAAACAACAGTGCAGCTCTGTCCGTGACACCACAAATGCATTGGAAACAAAGAAGAGGAAGCCAGCACTGCAAAGTGTCATAGTTCTTCAGTGAAAACATACACCTGCTCTTTTCTCGGGTTACGTTCTCGTGAGATCGTATTAGCAGATACTAAGGAGGAGACTGTTGAATGTCGGTGGCAGGTGTGTTTATCCTGCTGTATAAACTGAGGAAGAAAGGGCAGGAGCTGCAGATAAGGCCTCTGTTTGTGTTTCTAGAGCAGAGAGGGAGGATGTGGTGCTGAATGCAGCAGATACTGTTCAAACAATGCTTGAAAAACATATATGGTCACAGGGTTGTGGAGTTTCATTCAGTTCAAATAAATTGAACAAAAAGAGTTCAGAGTTTCTGATTACAGCTGAATTTGACAATTTCTTCTTTTCACACTTCGTCAACTGAAATGGAATTTGATATGAAATACACCGTCCGTGTACGTGTGTCGTTCTTCAGAGCGGACCAACTCTAAACCCATTCTGACTGGCACTCACCCTGTGAACACCACGGTGGACTACGGAGGAACCACGTCTTTCCAGTGTAAAGTCCGCAGTGACGTCAAGCCGGTTATTCAGTGGCTGAAAAGAGTCGAACCTGGTGACGAGAACAAGTTTAACTCCACCATAGAGGTACAAACGCATGCACAGCTGCAGCTTAACACCTGTTTTTCCGAGGCGAATTGACCGAACCGATCATTAATATTGCACTTTGTGTGGTTTCTGAAAGGTCGGAGACCATCGCTTTGTGGTCCTGCCGACAGGGGAGGTGTGGTCTCGTCCCGACGGATCCTACCTCAACAAGCTGCTGATAACCAGAGCCAAGGAGGAGGATGCCGGCATGTACATCTGCCTGGGAGCCAATACGATGGGCTACAGCTTCAGGAGCGCCTACCTGACTGTGCTACCAGGTCAGAGGAAGCTCACATGCACGCATAGGGAGCGATAGTAATGATACCTAATTCTCTGGTGTGACATACTGGAGAGGAAGATACTTGACCAGCAGGTTTGATTCGAAAAAATACTTTTGTTGCTGATACCATTGACATGAAAATATTACACACTACCAATACTAGCTCTCCTGAAGTCACCATAGTTGAGGTTGTTCAACATATTCTCATACAACGAAAAAGGTTCTTCCTAATTTGACCAGCTGGTAACATGCTCGCTTACAACAACCAGCTGACTGCATCTTATTTCAGTCATTTTCTGTTGTTACTTTCTTCTCCTCTCTTCGCAGATCTGAAGCCCCAAATCAACGCTGTCCCCACGCCAACGTCCCCGAGCCTCCCCTGGCCCGTCATTATTGGGATACCCGCAGTTATCGCCTTCATCTTAGGCACCGCCCTCCTCTGGTTCTGCCAATCAAAACGCACCTGCTCCTCCTCCTCCTCTTCGTCCTCCTCCGCTCTTCCCGCTGCGCAGCGTCTGCCGGTGGCCAATCGCGACCGAGTCGGCCCGACGCTGCCTCCTCAGCCGGCCAACGGGGATAAAGATTGTCTCTCATACGAGGACTACGTCGCCCATCAGCAGCTGCTCCTGGCTCAGGGAGGCGCTGCGTTGGCTCCCAAGGTCTACCCGAAGATCTACACGGACATACACACGCACACGCATTCGCACGTGGACGGGAAAGTGCACCAGCACCAGCACATTCACTACCAGTGTTAGCGCGCCTTGGTGCTTCACAGTCACATGAGCATGTCCCTGTGCATGCAGACTCCTTCACAACAGTCCATACAAGCTGCTGACATCCAGAAACACGGGGTCACCCAACTCTTCCTCATTCTGCCGCAGCCACGTTGCTGTGTGAACACCGACTTATTCAATGAAGAATGTAAAGAAAGAAGACAAAGATTCTTATTTTTAGGCAAATCTGGAAGCCGATCCAGTGAAATCTATGAGAGAAAAACCCCAAAACATGTTTTATTCAAAGCTTTTTTGTATTCCAAAATCTTTTCTGTCCTTTTTTTTTCTTTTTTCTCAAACGCTTCTTTTAGTACTTTGGACACAACCACAACCTCCTCAGTAACAGTACAAACTCCAACTCCAGCTACTCATGTATATAGTGGAATACGATGACATGGCATTTAGCGCGCTACTTCATCCTGGGTGATCTATTCAGAGAAATATAGCATGTATGTATGTAATGTAATAGCTTCATTTCAGAGTATATCTCAGGCGTCGGCCCAACTGAGCCGTAAAAAAACATAAATCAAGGCAAACAGTATCCACACACCCTCTGCAAAGGATTAAGGCTGCTGGCTTTTTGCTTCTGCCGGGGCCGCCAGCCGTTCTGATGAATGTCCAGCTGCTATCTGGGTACTGTGTGATGTCATACTGGGCTACTGAGTTCAGGCTGCACGGATCTCTCTCCGTAGATTGATTCGTGAAGCGGCTACAGTGCCATTTCTGCTGCAAACGAGGCGATCCTCCAGACTGAGTACAGCTTGTGCCCTTTTTTACTCCCTGGAGAAAAAGGTGTCATTTCCTGTTTCACGTTCTCGCTCTTTGTTTGATGCTCGCTGACTTAAGAAGAGAGAGACGGAGGATGTCAGTTCTCCTCCATGTCATACGTTCAACCTCTCAAGCAAACAGCGCAATGGGATCATCAACAATGCCTCGGTGTAAAGCGGTGCCTTCTGAGAATTGTTTCCAGATTTCACGGATCACTGTCGGATCATTGGATATGTCACAGATTCTTGTTCATCCCTTGTGAGATTTAGAGGACATAGAGAGGAATTTCATCTTAAACTCTTTGACTCTTTAAGTCCTCCAGTCTTCTTCCGAAAGCGCTGCACAACACGAGCTCAGGCTCTGTTCTCCACACGCGGCTGGGCACGAAGCAGAGGGACTCATCTGTTGTCTGGATGAATGGATGAATGGCTGCCGTCTCACCTGCAGAGCTTTCTGTCAGCCGGATCAGGGAAATGGAAGATGCTGCATCAAAACATTTTAGATGCTGAAAAGGTGAAAGCTTTAAACTGACACAGATATCGGTATCACAAACATTTGGAGACATATATTCTCCAAAAGGTTATGCTAATTACTACAGCAGCACCTGCTGACCAGCTACAAGTACACCAACTGCTCTCAGTGCTGTGTAATGACAAAACATTCGAATCATAACTCGATATGTACAAAGATATGTGCGGGTTATTTAAATCTAAATGTTTAAATTCACTCATCGGAAGATTTCCTACTAATTCTATGAACAACCTCAAGAGATGTTTTCAATAACGAGATGGATTTTAAGCATGTTCGCTCGGTGTGATTACAGTTTGGTCTCATGTTGATGCCATCTCAAAGCCCTCACGTGTGTTTTCCATTCATATTTCCTTTACTCTCGCTCGTTTTGTTGCATCTTTTAGAATGGGGCAACTGAAAGGTTCACAGTTCTTATGAAATCATTGGGTTTGGTCGACTTCCCAGCGTCATCCTGAGCAGGGGTCTAATCGGCCAGATGAAGTGCAAACACCTGTGTGGGTGTTCAGAGCCTTTGATTTGTAAACAGGGAGGTCACCTGCAGCGGTTATGAGTGAAGCAATTAGTCGACTGTATGAATGATCCTGGAGAAAGCCGGTTTCAAAGCCAACACAAGCGCTAGCTGGAGACAGTGGATATAAAGTTGTGGTCAGCTTTGCGAGGTGATTATAAGACCAAAAGGGGGAGAGGTATGAGGGATCCACAAAACCCCAAAGAGCATGATGATCCTTTATCCTTTAAAATGTGTTTCCACTCGCACTCAAATCTAAAGATTACTTATAAAAATGCAACAACTAAAGCATCGAATCATCTGCAGAACTGGTGAAATAGAGTGTATTGTTTTTTATAGGATCATAGTTTGCTGGGTTTTGGAGACATACTGATTCCCTCCTTCTCTTGTTACCTGGTTTGTTCATGTATTTGAATGATCCGTGAGTAGTTCTGCCGTTGAATCACTGCGTTTTCACTTCTCCTGGTAGACGAATCAAACCTAATTGGAAATCTGCCCCAACAAACTGTTTCAGTTGAAAGCCAGTCCCAACTGACCTTCTCTCAGGCGTCCATCTTGTTCTTCCTTTGTGCGCATGAATCGAACCGCGATATAGAAACGAAAGATCAGCTGTTTAACAATACAGCACTCTCACGCCATGTGACGTAACGCAGTGGTTGAAAGAGTGGGGCGACTCCCTCCAGAGATATATAAAACATGAAAAGATCGCAAATGTGAAATATGAAAGAAACCGTTGGCTCGTCATGCCGTCGATTGCGGAAGTGTTTCTCTCTCTGCAGACCTTCGACGGGACGAAACACAACAGTGAGAACTTTACAAGTGTGTGTTTTAGCAAGCATGTGACAGGAAGCGACATATTGGAATCACCTGGTAACTTAAGTTGCACATGTGGTCGTTCTTAAGCATGGGTTGTTGCACAGAAATGTTTAAACTCAAGGCGGAAAATGCACGAGAATATACATATGGATACTTCCTCTGTGCACAACTACCATTCAAGCCTTTCCAAACTTTCTGTCATCACATATTTTGCATCATTTTTATTTAGTTTCAAACCCGTCAAGTTCTTTGTGTTGTTTCACTTTCTGAATGAGGAGACTTTTAATAAGGTGCAGCCTATAAAACATGCACCGATCAGATGAGCCCCACACACACACACACACACACACACACACACACAGACATATTCAACGAACATGTGCATCTCAAACCCACAACAGCAGCCTGTGACCGTGTTCTTTCCCACAGCGTCCTCTCTTCCTTCCTGTATAACAATTCAAATACATGTAAAAACACATCAGATCACAAAGAATAACATGTTTAAAAAATGATTTCCTCGCCAGAAACAATATGAATATCGGTCTTGAAATGTGGCGTTGGTAGCATTCCCTCTGACATGTTTTTCTTGTCCTCCCATCTTTTCTGTTGTGAAACATCTGTTGTCGAAGTCGCCCTAAACAGCTGGAGTGTGTCCTTTTTGTTTTTCATGTTTTGCTTCTAATGTTGGAGTTGTGGAAAAGTTCCCGAGCAGTTTCCTCAACCAGCGCTGTGTTTTTCTGTGAAAACTGTCGTTGCCTTTCAGTTCCCTTTTTTCCACCTGTTTTACAAGTGGAACCCAGCGTCGTTTTATTGTGTCAAAGCTACTCGACTGCCAGTAGACTGTGTATTACCACTCGCATGTACATGCAACCACATTAGTGTTGAAGATATAGTACGCGTTAGATCATTTAGTGAGACTGTTCAGGTCCAAACAGCAGCTCGAGCAACACATTGGCCCTCGAAACATTATCAATGCGAAATTGTCTCAAGATTCAAAAAAATAAATTGTGTTTCTAATTTATTTTCTTTTTAAACATGTTTTATTTTCATATAATTGGGCATTATACTGCATGAGTGGATTTTGTGTTATATAAGTAATAAGCTATGTAGCAAATACCATGTTCATGACATTGTAAGATACTGTATTTATACGTACGGACGGAATATACGAAATTTTATCGATAATCTTTGTATCGACAATCTTGTACAGTCTATTGTCATTTAGGTTAAAAATGTTGTTTTTCCCATTGTAATCATTTTATTGGTGCCATTAAAAAAGTTAAATCTACACGTTACAGTGTTTGTTCCTGAAGGTTGAATCTAATCAAAGCAGGACGGAGCATTTTAACAGTATTTGGAAGACAAGATATTTATTTCTGAGTATCTATCAATCAATTTTCTGCCTGTTTCTGATGCATCACAGAAAGAGATTCCAGTCCAGTACAATATACCTCTCAGTGCCGTGGGAATGTTTTGAAGTGAGTGCCCTCTAAGTAGTTGCAGCCCTTCGATTGTGAGAACTGCAGCCGGCGATTCGTCTGTCAACATGTCCGTCTGGAGGGATGACCGATGGACAAGCGGTGCGTGCAGACGGAGAGTGTGAAGGCCCAGCATCTCGCTCTGCCCCTCCGACTCATTGAGGGAAAGAAGACGGTGACAGAAAAGCCTGCTGAAAGGACGGGGCACTGCAAACAGGGTTGCACAAGAGAGCAGAATAAGATGACAATAAACAGCCTAAAGCAGTACTCTGCAGAGTCTCCGGGCTTGTTACGTGCACCTTTCCAGTCCTTCGACTTGATGGAGTTGTAGGTGGTGCTGGAGTCGGTCTGTTGAGCATTTGTGGCTGTCAGCGCAGGCATTCGTCATCCAAGACGTCTTTACTGCTGACTTGGCTCTTTGATCTCCAACAAACACGTTAAAGCGGTTTTAACTACTTTTTGTTTGGCCACTTGGGGGCAGCAGAACAAGCTGTAAACACAAAAATAGCAATACATCAATTTTATTAAAACTTTGATGTGGCTGAAAAAAACTGTTGCCTATTTAGGAGTCGAGTCTGTGCTCAAATGTGCTCGGTTTCCACCAACGTGTGAGGAACATATCCGACTCTTTAGCTGCTAAATGTTCCAGCTACTCGCCAACTGATCTTGACTTGACGGTCCAGTCGGAGAGAGTGAGAGCAGATGACACAAAGTTGACGGTATTTTAAAAACCTGAACGTTTCAGGACCTTTGAGCCAACATTTGGGGCTGGAGCGTCTGTAAACAGTAAAGTTGCAGGAAATATGGTTAAAACAATGCACAGAAAGATGCTAAAACGCTGGATTCAGTAAATGATGGGCGGCTGCAGGCATTATTTTATATGGCAACGGCGTATAACTTTATTTAAACATCACTTTTCAGAACAAAAAAATAGAAGGCAGTTCGATTAAAAGTCTGTTAAAAAGAGTTATTTAGGAGCTAAATTAAACTTCTCCAAAATCTTTTCGATTCCTTTGCCATTGTTTCCCCACATTTCATTTAAATTGAATCGGACATCACATACAATGGACCGGACCCTCATGTATTGGATGTTTTGACCGACATAGGATCATGAATATGGAAACATTGTTTAAAAACCTTGTGGATTGTAAAGTTGAAGATTGAAATCAGCGGTTTATGAGCCTGGGGGAAGGAAAAGAAGTTTGAGAAAAGAAACCCTGAATAAATTCAGAGGAGCGGAATCCCTCACAGCAATTTGTGGTTTTGATGTTGTTGCAAAGTCAACAGTTACTCACGACTATATGATCTAACCCAGGGCTTTACAAATCCTGGATCCGCTGGATTTCCTTACATCTGGTAAGCTTCACTGGTGATAAACAAATAGCAGAGGTTGTGTAGGATTTAAAGCTGTGACAGACGTACTACGTTTGTGTGAGTGAAAACTGTCCAGATAAAAGGAACTGTACGAGGGCAAATATGTGACTCCCCTGTTTGTTTCCATCCTTGGCATTCGACTTTCATTCTTTCCTTATCTCAAAGATTATAGCCTGCTTCTCCTGCTTTCTTCTGCTCCCCCTGTGAATTTGATTGACTTGAAGAGTCGAGGGGGAGGAGGACAGTCGGAGGAGGAAAAGATGAAGAGAAGCAGGGAGGAGGAGGATGACACAGAGCTGAGCCGCTGACAGATGTGTGGAGAAAATGGAGAGGAGATCAGTGAAGAGTGTGGAAGTGTCGAATGAAACGGGAAAGAAATGTGCAGGAACAGGAACGGGGGAGAAAACTTCACAGAGGCCCGATAACGTCTTCATTTGTCATTTGGATCCTTGGATGAAATTCATTATTTATTGATTTTTCTTTCTCGGAATAAATAACAATCTTTAAAATGATCTAACAATGCAGGAACTTTCATTTCATGTGGCACACTGTGTTCCTCTATCACCTTTGTTTCAGGCGAGAGTCTCATTGAGATCATACGTTTTTCCTCGAGGTCAAAGCCCAGAAGTCAACGCACAGTAGAAAAGTCAATAAGCACGTGAAATATCAGGCCACGTGTCCTGTTACACAAACAAGCAGCGATTATCCTCCTGAAACACTCATGAAGTCTCAAGCATCCAAATGAGTTAGAAAACAATAATGAAAGACATGGTGTAATGCCACAAGGTGTGTTATTTGATTATAAAACATGTTCTGCTCTTCACAGGACACGCTGTTTAAAGAGAACCGTTACAACTCTTCAGAACTGCGGCTTTTATTTTATATATCATTATAAACCCATTTTAACTGACGTGTTTCAATTTGTCCACTGAGATTTTAAAGTACGGTTGAATGAGTTCAATGAAATCGGTTGTGTAAATCATGAACTTTATGACTTTGGCTTGTGGCATCAAAAGTCCTGAGTTTGCATTTCTTATTTATAAACATATATACGCTGTCTTTTCAGGATTCTATGTGACGATGTAAATGGATGTGAATCCATCACAGAAATCCTCAAACTGTTCAGTCTTAAAGGTGAATCTTGAGCTCTTGAGATCCACATCACTCCTGCTGTGTTTAAAGTCATTATCGCTTTCTTCTACAGAATTGAAATGCATTCTGGGGGCTGGGGTTTTGGTTCAAATACAGACATTTATTGATTGATTCATGAAATGATCTGTTGTTTAACCTTCATGTTTTTTAATCTGATAGGCCTCTTTCACACCAGACAGTCAATGAAGATATTATGTCAGAAAAACGTTCTAGTTGTTTTGCAGCAACTGAAAAAAGAGGATGAAAGTCTTTGTCAGTGTCCTACATTTTCACTGAAACGTTTTGTGAATGAAACGTTGACCCTTTTGGAGTGTGTGGGTTTGAAGGCCTTTGGGGTTCAGTGTGTGTGGCTGGCTGAGCAAGAGGCTGCGAGGACATTTCTGAGCTGGAGGATGGACCCTTTGTTGGGTTAAAGTCACTGTTTTGTTTTGTTCTTCTTCCGACATAAACCTTCTGTCAACATCACTAGTGTCATATCGCAATTAGAGGCTAGAAAATGTAGGTTTTGCAAGTCCAGTTGTTGCAGTGAGTCAGTGAGCATACTATTGAAGGAAGTAAGGCGTCACAATGGGTGAAGGTTTGCTCCTCTCCATTGCAGCCGTCCTCCGACCAATGAGATGGCTGCATTCTGACCAAATCCTGTCCACTGCCAGAGCAAATGTTTCATCCTTCAGACCTTGAGGTCTTGCAGGACCTTTTGCTCACTCTCAGAGGGCCCTGGTGTGCGGTTGGCTGGTTAAAAGGGTGTGAACCCATGGAGGAGATTCCTGGGCGCTT
Source organism: Melanostigma gelatinosum (assembly GCF_949748355.1). Taxonomy (NCBI): domain Eukaryota; kingdom Metazoa; phylum Chordata; class Actinopteri; order Perciformes; family Zoarcidae; genus Melanostigma; species Melanostigma gelatinosum. The sequence goes on from NC_136638.1 coordinate 23,030,112, forward strand.
GAGTCAACAGCAGCTGTGGTTGGTGATGAAGAGAAGCTGTCCAAAGAGCTTTTTTTTTTTTTTTTTTTTTTTACCAGCAACTGCCTTTTCACTGTGAAAGGACGGCTCAGGTGAATGGAGTCAGTGACCATGAAGGGCTCAAACACACAGACACGCACCTGGGGGGAAAACATGCACACATCTACTCATCGGAACCTGAAAGATACCTCTACACACACACACACACACACACACACAACTGAGAGTGCATATGCAACATGTGCACATGGAAGTTAGATGCACACACACACACACACACACCCAGGTACACAGATGGGAACAACGCAGACACCTGGCTGGCATTGTTGAGGCTCTGTTCTGTTTGCATACCTCTCCCGCTCTCCACTCATCCTCACCGCCACAAAGCCGCCATTAGAACGAGGAAAACAAAAACACAAAAAACGAGGCTAAAAGGGGGCAACAGGCGGCTTCCATCCTTCTTCCACCCATCCCTCCCTTCCATCCTTCCTCCCTTTCTCTGTCTCTGTGTACCAAATGTTTACCTTCCCCCCGTGACAAGAGAGGGACGGTGGACAGACAGGGTGAGAAAAGAAAGAAAATCTGGCAGAGGGGAAGGGAGCCAAGGCCTTTAAAGTCTGCCACAGAGCCGTGACAAAAGCCTCCTAATCTCGGTGTTGTCTTTCAGCCCCTTTTTCTCCCCGCACTTCCTGCCAAGTGTGTGTCTTTCTTTCTGTCTGTGTGTGTGTGTGTGTGTGTGTGTGTAAGACAGAAAAAGAGAGGAAGAAAGTCAGAGTCAGTGTGTGTTATGCAAGCAACTGTGTGTGTTTGTTTGAGAAAGTAGTAAAGAAGGCAAGACAAGTTGGTGTGTGAAAAGAGATTGTGTGTGATAAGGGTGTGTGTGTGTGTGTATATGTGTGTGTGTGTGTGTGTGTAGGTGTGTGTGTGTGTGTGTGTGTGTGTGTGTGTGTGTGTGTGTGTGACAGGAAAGGAATCTTTCCACAGCCGTGCTGACATCACTCAAGCATGCATGGGACAGTTGGAGGAGGCCGGGCCCCTTCAAAGGCAACAGCCTGCCTGCCTTCACATGTGGGATGCCTGTGTGTGTGTGTGTGTGTGTGTGTGTGTGTGTGTGTGTGTGTGTGTGTGTGTGTATGTGTGTGTGTGTGTGTGTTGTGTGTACTGAGGAGAATACGAGTGGTCCAGGTCACCCATCCTCACCTGTTCTTCTTTGACTCATAAACCGCCCTCGATTCCGCTCTCCTGCTAAATCGCAACAAAGCTGCCTGCCTTGTGCGTCCAACAATTCCTCGATGTCATCCTCTTCACTCTTCTATCATCCTCTTCACCCGATTCAAAAGCAGCAGATGTGAACAGACGTGTGTGTGTGTGTGTGTGTCTGTGTGTCCCTTCCTCATCCTGTCGATCCCTATCAGAGGCAGCTGTGGTCCAAAGGCCTTCACACACAGCAGAGGAATGCATGCTGGAGCTATGGTGATGTAAACTCGGCTGAGATAGACTACAGTGCCACCTATAGGCCGATCGACTTGAAGTCAAGTCAGTGCAGCGCACAGCAACTCCAATTTACTTCCATATTTTCGAGAAAGTATTTCACTCTGCCATGTGCAAACGGAATGATTTGTACTCATGAACATTTAATTTCACCTATAGGGCTGGGTGATATGCCTAAAATGAATATAAATAACAGTATATTTTGTGATATCAATGTACAATATATTATGATGGAGGAAATGTACGCAACATAAAGTGGTTGTTCCACTGTTATGTTTTGAATAAAAAAAATATTTGCATTTTGTTTAGATTTCTAAAAATGTATACATTCATTCATTTAAATGACAGTTGTTTTGTAAAATGGTGACACAGCAAAACAATTTTCATTATAATATAAAACCATACAATACCATATCATATAGATTGTTTAATTTTCATAGGTTTTTTAATCTTCGAGAGGTAAAACTCTTCAGTATGTCACCAGTAAAGTAAAAAGCAAGCAAACATAATTCCTTGTAGATCATGTCATCGACCCTCAGATGTATCTTGCACTGCTCTACATTAACTATAATTGATCCACATGAGATATATTTGGTTTATTGTGAATCCTCAAACTGGTTCAAAAGAGAATACTAAAAGCACAGAAACACATGTGATTAAAACCCTCACATTACAATACAGATTTGGTTTCACAGTATACAAATATGTTGAAATGAATCCAAATGTGTGGGTTTTCTGGGTACATTTTGAATCTTCATCAGTGATTACACACTGTAAGCCTACACAGGAACACTGTGTGTGGACCTCAGACAGACAAATAGCTCCAGTGTGAAGTCATTTAGTTCATGTTGCGTCTTGCCGAGAGGGGATTACACGAACAGCACCAAAAGGTACAAGAGTGAAAGACTGAGTGACAAAGTGTGAAATCTGGATCAGATTAAGAGAAGCCTCTCTTTCGCACACACACACACACACACACACACAGAAAGATGGAGATGGAGGGACCGAGAAGGGGGGGGGGGGGGGGTGGACAAGCTGTGGGAACACGCTGCTGAATAATTACTGCTGACATGAGAATAGTTTTCTTTAGCTCTCTGAAGTGGCAGGACTCATTTGTACGGGCTGGAGGCATGCAGAGGTGTGTGTGTGTGAGTGAGTGAGAGAGTGTGTGTGCAGAGGGCTAAGAAAGAGAGGCAGAGAGATAAAGAGGGAGAAGAGATGTCTTGAGAATGGTGTGACTATTTCAAAAGAAAAGTGCACTTTTACAGAGCAAGCGATGACCCTGTGTGTGTGTGTGTGTGTGTGTGGGCATAAGGGAGAGATGAATCTGATTTAGTCCTCTCCCTGTCAGAGTGTGACACCATGACAGCTTAGTCTGCCACAGGGAGCCATTTCTCTCTAAGTGGACCTTAAAAAACAGGAAACGACTTCAAATCCCACTAGAGCACAGAGGAGGATCAGGCCTACTGACTCTGTACAATACCCTTTAACTTCTCTCTCTCTCACACACACACACACACACACACACGATGGTTAGTGCCTGAATATAGCGTGTACAAACCCAGAACACACCACACACGCACAGTCACACCTGAGCCCTTTTCAATAGACACCATTCAACACCCTGACAACCGGGGACAATGGAGGCAAAAGCGCGGGTCGACAAAGACAGGAACGACCTGTCTGAACACATCTGGCCGTCCTCGCCACCCGTTTCACCGCATCAGCTTTTCCCAGTGATGACTTCAGCTGATATCATGTTTCTATATGGCTACACTTTGCTTTTGCCTTCACTTGCAGCTGTTTTGTAACAAGATTGGAGGGTGAAATCACGAGTCGTGTTACTGCAGTGACGAGCAGCGGGCCGGGAGTGCGGAGGCCGTATCGTTGAAGTCGACTCCGTCGCTGCCTGAAGGGTTTTCTTGGTGTCACTGCAGCGTTTTGTCTGTCAACCTTGAAGGCCTTGTTGAATCCAATAAATGGACGTATTTTTCCGCGAGCGTAATCCCAGTTTATCTTTGTAAATTGAACAGGTGCTGGCGCAGCAGAGTGAGCACGGCATCAAATTGTGCCTTCGGCTAGCAGCTTGTAAGGCTCTGTGGGTTGAGGCCTGCTGGTCTCTCTGCTGGATTAGTGAAAGTACTTCACTTTGAAAAACAACACGGCTAAACAACTCCAACTCTAGTGGATGACGTGACCTGTTGACAACATGACACCAGATCCTGTGCACCATGTCTCATTCATAAAGCACACCAGACTCATTATTTCATCACTTTAATTGATTGTGAGCCAATTCAACAAAACAGAATCTGAGTTAAGACATCTATATAAAGTATGATACAAGCCGAATACATTTCATTTCACCTGTGAATCCAGGGTTGTTAAAACAACACACAAACTCTTTGGTGACTTGTTTATGGCTGTGAGAGACAGAGACGGCTCTGTTCACACATCAGTGGCCGGGTGTATTTCCTCGCAAGGCTTCGTGAGAGTTCATGTGTGTGTTTGATTGGGAGGAGGGCTGACCAGGGAGGACATGTTGTGTCTGAAGGCGGAGAGAGGTTTGAAGAAGGGAGACTTCCATCCAGAGCTCTGGCCGTATGAAATATCTTGGGTCATCGGAGATCCTTGAAAACGACTGGGGAGAGGAGAGGAGAGGAAAGGAGAGGACATAAGAGGAGAGGACATGAGAGGATAGGACAGCAGAGGAGAGGACATAAGAGGAGAGGACAGGACAGCAGAGGAGAGGACATAAGAGGAGAGGACAGGACAGCAGAGGAGAGGACAGGACAGCAGAGGAGAGGACATAAGAGGAGAGGACAGGACAGCAGAGGAGAGGACATAAGAGGAGAGGACAGGACAGCAGAGGAGAGGACATAAGCGGAGAGGTGAGGAGAAGAGAGTTAATATACAATTCATTAAAAGTATCCAGATGCATTTGCAGCCTCTCGTTAGACTCACAATCAGTCAAACAAGTTGCTCACACTGGAAACGTCGAGTTGATTAGTTTAGAATATGTAAAAAAAAGTATGTACGTAAAACCACTAAATCTCCATTATTCTGATTTCATCACGACGTCTTTACCGAATGAAATGAGTCACCTGACTGTGGCCGAGCGAGCTGAATGGTTGGCCAACATGTTGTGGTTGGACGACCTGTGCGGGACGGTGCCTAAACAAACCAGAAGATCCAACGTTAACCTTTAACACAGCTCATACAGATATAACAACTCATAATGGTTGTAAAATGCCTGAGATATCTCTGGGTCATTATAGGCTCATGTGCTTCTTCTACCATCACACTCTGCAAGATAAATGGGTGAATCATCCCCCACACACAAACCAACAGGGCAAACCACCCACCACATGCACACAATCCTCTGCTACAGAGAGCTTGATAATAAAAGTGGCACGTGACATCCTTATCTAGCAATAACAATACATTTAATTGTCTGTGCCCAATAAATCTGCTCCTGCTGGTTAAATAATATGATTTCCTTCAATACAACAATTGTCCAAGCAAACGCGCACACAGACTTAGTGAGGATCTGCACAATCCGATTAACATGTGACGGCTGTCGTCTAATTTATCTGCCACAATGGAGGTGAAATCCTTTTAGGAACTAAATAACATAATGAAAGAGAATGAGCTCGGCAGGTGTAATCCTAAACAGAACAACAGCCAACATCTGTATTGGTTTAATCCCTGTGGGTGGTCAACCGTGGAGTCCATAACCACCGAACAAGATGGTTTTGTCAGGTGATTAAAGTGCAATTATGTCTGTGTCAACGTGACATCTTGTTTATACATATGCAACCTTAGATGCATACCTCTGGCAGACAGGCTCTATTGTGCTGTATCCTTGGCAGCGTAACATATGGGATCAGTGCTTGGAGTCAAACACCTGAGCGTGAATTTACCGGTACAATGAGTTATACGGATAAATCACTGAAGCAGATCACAAGGTTATGAGCTAAATTTGACACGGAAAAAAACGTCTTCCTACAGTGAGAACCAAAAACTAAAGTTTAACGACCGTCAGAGCAAAGCTCGTACCCATTCGTCCATCTTGTGGAGGACTGATTAAGGACAGTCTGGGGACGGTGTTAGGCTGAAAGACAGAGACACACAGAGAGAAAAAGCACGAATCACGACTTTAAAATGGCTTGATCTTCAATGCTTTCATTCTGTTTGGACTGAAGTCACGAAGTTAATGCGAATCCTGATGGCTCTCAGGCTGACTGCAGGTGAAATAATGACGCTTACTTTTCTGAACAGACTCCTTTCATCCACGTCCATGTTTTCAGTGCTGCAAGACATGAGCGCACGCTTCATTAGTCCTGTTGGTGTCACTTGGCTGAGCACTGCAGTGGAGCCTGAACCTTTTATTTTTATTTTTTATAAACGAACCGAATGACTGAACGTAACGTCAGAGTTTCATTCCAAAGGCAGATATTCACGATTACTTTTTAGGAGAGTACACAAACACATTCCCCCACAAACTTTACACAATTAAAGTGAATAATCTTATGCCTTCACATACATTTATATTTGACAAATTCATAGTAATGCACGTCATTTCAGTTGTATATGATTCAGGAAACATTCTGCGTTGAAGAGTTTTCTAAACAGATTTGTTGGTTTTGAGGAAGAATATATTTTGAGACTAGTATTAGATGGTTGTTTATCCAATATTGAATATCAAACTTGCTTGTTTATTTGTTGAAAACATCATGCATTTCACCGAAACAACCCGAGAACAACTGTAAAACATACGTTTTCAATTAAATTCAGCAACTACAATCTAAATATTTTGAAAAGAATTCCTGTTAAAATTCCTTTTAAACAATCAAGTTACTTTTCAAATGAAATGTCCCTGCAGGCATGGCGGTAATGCTGAACATGGGGTTAATATCCGCTGTCCATCATCTACTCACTCAATAAAAGAATCTAAAGTCTCAGTGGATAAAAAAACAGTTGTACTTTTAAACACAAGCAGACAATCAGTCCTGTGTCAACGGTGTCTCGGAAACCCAACAGGGAATCCTGACTAAACCCGAGCTAAGCTTAGCTTTCTCGTGTGTGTGTGTGTGTGTGTGTGTGTGTAGATAACCGCAGGGCAAGGCAAAGCTACACAGCAGCTAAAGCTAACATAAGACGCCGGGGCTGAGCTCAGGATATAGCTTGTTTGCACTGTGAAATACCTCCTAGAGTCTCTCTCTTATGGTGAGGCAGTAATGAAGTGCAGAGCAAAGAGAAACACGAGGGGAAGAGATGCTCAGAGATACGGCGTGAACAGTTAGGCAGGGGCCGATACTCACATGCTCGTCGTTGAGGAGTGTCTTGAGAGGGACATGGGGGAGTTATACTGGATCTGTAGGACTGATACCAAACAAGAGAAACAACATTAACAACCTCCGAACTCTATGAATGATGATTAGACATTAGTGGTCATACCGGGAATGTATGAAAATACACGGTTCAGTGATATGACCACAAAGTGACCCAGTTTCATGCTCAGTCAGCGGCCTAATTAGTCTTTTTTCTTACTGGTATTCGTAACAGAGTTTTGTAGAACAAGTAGTCGTCTTGATTGGTCTGCGGTGCAGGTTTGGAAATGTAATCTTTTTATATTAGTAACACTTACTTGTGTAGTCTCAAAATAGCTTTTTTATTATCTCCAACTTGCCTCTTTTTCTTAGCCCACAGTGAGTGTTTTTTGTCGTCTTTCGCTGGAGTAATACTCAGTTTTCGTAAATAATGCAACATTTTTGGCAAACTTACATTACTTTCTTTACCTATCACATTTCAACATGTTCTTAATCCGAAGGATTGTATTGAGTGATTGAAGTTAAGACACATTTGACTCTTACGGTGAACAACAGTAGAGTCCAATATAACACTGTCTGCAATCACCAATGCAAAAGTGACACAAAATGATGAAATTGCTTTTTACCTGATTTTTGTCCATGCGGAGTGTAGGAGCTGTGGCTCATCTGCGGCACCAATGACACTTTGGCACTGAGTGAAACAGTAAGAAACAAGGTTAATCAACTGATCAGACGTAGCTGCTAATAACGTAGTTGTCAGTTTGAATCCTGGAATGAGAGAAGGTGAGGACTCTTCTTCCTTCAAGCTGCGCTTCAGCCAGACAAATGATTTTTAAATCAGAATTTAGGTTTTAGGAGTTTTTTTCCTTCCAGTATTTCCACCTTTGGGTTGTGTTTTACAGAATGTTTATAAAGGACTTAGCTGCAGTACGGATGTAGACGTGCCAGAAGTGACACCTAGTGAGCAGAGAGGAATAACAGCCAGCTGGTTGTAAAAACTTCAGAGGCCAAAGTGCTGCCAAACTCAGAGAGGCCATTTCATTTCAAATCATTACAGGTTTTAATACCTCCAGAGATCATTTAGTCCAGTTTGATGCTGGAAAGAGCGTCTACAGAATGGGAAACATAAGCCAAATGCTTATCAGCAAACTTTGGAAAATGAATTTGTCAGGATAGTCTGGTTTGTGGAACAGTTAAAGCTAATTACACAGAACAGTGGCTGTTAAAGTAGGAAAACCTGACAGCTATAGATCTAATTTACAAGTAATAAAAAAAAAGATTGACCACAAATTTTGTTATATATTTTAAGAGATCTCAAATCTTGAATGACACACTTTAAGGTGTGTTAAATCCCATTATGAGAACGTCAGCATGTTTGCATGTAATCTTTATAAAAGGATCTACTCTATGCTGTACCTCTGATGCTGAAGAGAGTTTTCCAGCTTCGAGATGTAGGCACTCTGTTCTTTCAGCTTCCTTTTAAAGGGGACATAATCAAAATAAATAACAAAGGCACCCACATTTGTATGAACTGCAGTTTAGAATAAGTATGAAAGTGCACTATAAACTTATGGTTTATCTTACTTTGCCATCTGCTGCATTTCTTGCTTCATCTTGACGCAAACCTCTTCTAAATTCTTATTCTGCAATTGATAAAATGGTTGTTGATGCAGTTGTACGGCAGGTATGACTACGTGTTTATATCTATTCATATTTATATAAACTACATGGCTGCAATGCAGATGTCTCTCACCCTTTGCTGGTAGTAACTCAGCAGTCTCTTTTGATGTCTTGCCTGGAACTTTATAACCTAAGAAAAAGGAGGAAACAGCAAGTCTATATGAATAAATAAATATATATATTGCACATATAACTCAAATCATCTTGAACTGGCTGAGACAGACTGAACTGATATAAGAACAGTTAACCAGACTGTTTTCAATATTTTATGATGAGATTGAAAATGACCACACTTTGCTGATTTCCGTGATGTATTTGGTTGCCACAGAGTTAATGTCGGAGAACAGAGCCTTCACCTCCGGGCTGCTCTGAAACAAAGACATTTCACGTGACTGTGATGAGAGTAGGTCTGTAAAATGATACCAGACAGTCGGCGATAAAGTGCGACGTTGTCCCACACAGCCATTCAATGAGAAGAAGGATGCTTACTTTGTCAGACAGAGGGGATACTTGGCATTTGGCGCTGCATATCAAACACTTGCCTGGTTTACCTGAATGAAAAGTTGCAAATATATATGGACAAAATGAAAAGACGACATGTAGACTCTAAATCCAATACAGGAACTGAACAAAAAGGGATTCTTAAAGCGCTTACGAGACCCAAAATGGATTAAGTGTAACCCCTGGGTTTAACTCTGGAAGCCAGCCCAGAGCAAATTAAATTATAATTAAACTCTTGAGAGTCTGGCTGACATTAGACCCATCAGGGACACATCCCGGGCTTGTGAATATGTTTAGAGGCTCCCAAAGTGGGTTAAAGGGCCTTCCAGGAGTGCACTTCAAGAGTCCCCACATCAATGTTGATGAATAGTGTAATTTCACTCTTATTACATTTGAATATATAACTGGATCTGAGACTTTACTCCCTCTGCTGTTATACAGCAATGGACAATAACAATATTAAGTCATCAGCTCTGCAATAGCCCTTGACTTCCAACAGATGTCCCTGTTTATTCACACTTTAACCCTGCCTGCGGACATGGTGCTGAACCATTAAAGCACATCCAAACAAACAGTCACAACAGTGATTTGTTTTGTTTTGTATCTTTGTACCGTTTTGATAACAGACACTGCAGATGACATGGCCACAGTTTGTGACAGCCAGTTTTCGGTCAGCACTGTGAGAAAGGAAGCAGGAGTTGCAGCAGACCCAGTAAGACATCTGAAGACCTGCAAGAACACGAGGTTAGCTTCAGGTTAAGCTAACTCGTTGTAGCTTAGCAGGGGTAGTTGGGTATGTTTTTAGCATATGTTGGCTAACAGCTGCCACCTTCATTGAGCCTTTAAACCCGTTTCTGTATTCATGTTAAGTTCAAGACAACGTTATAACTCGGCTCACCTCGTTTTACAGCAACGTTAAGTACATTTCGTTATTACCTTATAGGGTATCCCGCTGCTAGTGAAGCTAACCGCTATCTAACGTTAGCTAGGCAGCTAAATAACGGATCTGAAGAGTAACGTTATGAGCGGCTCTTTTAATCTATTTTAATTAATGTTAAAACTATAAACCTTTACTAAACTACAAGCGTTTGTCTGATGTAACTGTCTGTCTAGCTGGATTGAATATCTCCAATATTTTTAACTATATTTACCAGAACTTTAGGCAGTCAGTGCTGGCAAAGCTAAAATAACATTATCATCTAACGCAGAGGTAGCCGACACGGTGCCCGCGGGCACCCTGTCGCCCGCAAGGCATGTTCTAAAAATAGCACTAGTCCCCATGGAGCTCCGTCTAAAATAGTAGATGATACAAAAATATCAGAGATGTGATACCTCTGACTTTCAAATGTTGAAACAGATTAGCATGAATAAAAGTTTAAATATGTATGTGTAGCTATACCATCATTGTTGTGGAAATCATTCTTAATAATTATTGTGAGGAATAATTAACTGACATGTGATCAAACAGTCTCTTCACATTTATTATTATTAAGGTGATCTGTGCAACTTTCTTATTCAGCACGTTTGTATCAAATAAGTAGCCCTTCGTACTACTCGGTACCTTGAAGTAGCTCTCAGTTTAAAAAAGGTTGGTGACCCCTGATCTAACGCTAGCTAACTGACATATCCCTAAACTACAAGATTGACTGCCATCTGTGGTAGACCAAGTATTGAATAATCTATTAAAACTTTGACAAGGAACTGAGCCAAATCAATAAAATCAATTTACTAACAAACGTTTTTTATTACTGATCTGTTTTTAAATCGTTAAAAGTTGTTTTAAAAGGGTAATAATCACAAAACATTTAGTCAAATGACATTTATTATTTTCACATAGTACCCAGTGTTGGTGTGTGTTCTGTCTTGATAAACATTGTGCATATTTACTTACTGTGGGGGCTCAAACAGCTAAGCTATATTTATAAATTGACCTTTTACAGAAGTATAAACAGTTGTGTTGATGTCAGTCCTAAATGCCATTCGATTTTAAAGTATTTAACGACATGCAGTCTACAGTATATACACTGATACAGGTCTGGACATGTTGTAAGGTCCTCAGGCTTAGAGCTGATAGGTCAGAGGTCATCATCAGACGAGCTTCTTGGCGATGAAGAAGTCTTTGAGTCGTTTCATCTGCCAGAAACCAACCGACAGCAGAACAGAGGTCTGCACCACGGCCCACCATAGCACTTTACTGTTGGTGTCCTCACTGATCTGACGAAACACCTCCTCTTTCTCCTGAAGGAAAGGAAGGAATATACAACACGTATGACGTATGATTTACCTAAATGCAGGCTGGAAGGTTAGCACTGGCATGGTAAATATAAAAAACCAACACTGTTAACTAGCTTTCTATCATTTCCGGATACTGTTGCTGTAATAACAGCAGGTACCACACTGCTTCTACCCTTTCCTCTGAGCTCCGTCTTGTGCAATGTACTCACACATACTGTCATATGGGATTTGCAGACGCGACAGTGAAGTACTGATTTACCCTCTGGTACTCCTGTTGGCTGGTGATGTACATCATCTGATCTATGAGGTGTTTGAGGCTGTTCTCCAGCATCTCCATGTTGTTTTTGGTCTTGTCAGGTTTGGGGTCAATCGAGTGCTCTCCCATCTGAACGTCCAAATGTAGCTTCTGTGCAGCACGATGGAGGAAAATAAGGGGTTGTTAAAAAAATAAATCTCAGGTTTGTCTTCACAGTAATCCACAGACTTGACTGTATGTGTTGCATGTTTTAAATACATTTGTTTGTGTCTGTAGGTCTCACCATTCTCTCTGCAGCAAAGACAGCAAACCTTGTGGAGTTGGTCTGGAAGCAAAGGTAGTGCTGACCAGAGGCGTGAGCTGTGAAGGTGAATTTACCAAATTTACCGTAGCGTTTGGACATCAGCACCTAGAGAGCAAGAAAGATTCTTTTGGGGCAACGTTTCCTCATCTATGGCTCAACAACATGACAAGTACTGTACTAAAGTACAATTTAGAGTATTTTAATTTTGTGCTACTTTCTACTTCTACTCCACAACACTTCAGATGATAATATTGTACTTTTTACTGCATTCTTTTTTGAAGTTATATTTAAAGTACATTTATTTAATAACTGAAGTTACAAGTTACTTTTCAGGTCGAGATAAACAAAACATGTGATCAGCATATAAAATATGATGCTGCGTTTTAGATTTAACTGGCCAAAAGTCTAAAAAGTATTTTAAATTAACTCCACCTCAACCAGCTTTAACATTGAATGACTGTTTATAGTATCTGTTCATGCAATTTGCATCAGTAATAATGATCCAATTGTCTAATAACATGACACTCATGCTGTGAATCTTAGAAGTTTTTAACATCTAAACTGTGCAGTACTGATCTTTAGTAACACTGTGAAATGCATTTGATCCTCGTTTGGGTTTGGTTTGAATGGAGAAACCAGCCACCACGTGTTGTAGTGTACCATCACACACACACACACACGCGCGCACACACACACACACACACACACACACACACACACACACACACACACACACACACACACACACACACACACACACGTTTGTTTGGTCCTGGCTTGATGATAAACTTCTCCAGTGAGTGCAGTACCTCAGTGTTTGGGTCTCTGACTGTCACAGTGATGCCGAAGTGAGGGGAGTGAGAGAACGCCTTCAGATCCCAAGGCTCCAACAAGAAATACCCTGAAGGTAAAGCACAGGCTCACATGAGTGCATTCACATACACAGTAGTAGTCAACGTCATTAGGTGACGACCCCTCCCCTCCACTAGGGGGCTGGGTCCTGTTTCCTGTCAGTTTCTCTCTCAGGATGTTAATCGGCCACTGATGAGCGACACCTGAGCCTGATGTGGTGATGGCTCGATAAACCACATCTGGAACAGGAACAGGACCTCCTCTCCGACTCTCCTGGGCTCACACGGCTGCTGCTTCGTTCAGTTGATTGATTGTTTGGTTATTTGTTCAACAAATAAATGTCTATTTGTTTTATCACTCGTCTTGTCTCCCTCATCTTGGAGCCAGGTCGTAACATATGGGGGCTCGTCCTAACTTGATTGAGCAGGTAACACAAGATTTGTGTAGAGAAGTTTGCTCTGCTGGTTGTAATTGTTTCAGGATCAGTAGTAGCAGAGTATGTTACGACCTGGCTCCAAGGCTGCAACAGAAGGGAGACAAGACGAGTGGAAAAAGTAATCAAATAGACATTTATCTAACAAACAAATAACCAAACTAAACTAAACAAACAAACAATCAAATGAATGAAGCAGCAGGAGAGTCAGAGAAGAGGTCCTGTTCCTGGTTCAGATGTGGTTTTCCTGTGTTTGGTTATTGTGAGCAGCTGTCGTGATCAGTGCTCCCGAAGAGTGTTTGTGTCACTGAGCATGTGATATGCTGGTGATTTTTGTAGAGCAGAGTTTGGGTGGTCCTGTATACATGGTGAGTAAATTGCTGCTGGTCTGTCCCCGATTAGGTTGACGAGCGGATTCCCTTTGGAGTTCGTTGGGGGGGTTTGATACTGTGGTGATGAAAGTGGTTGGAGCAGTTGTCTCGGGGGCACGTCCGAGGCTGCAGGTGGGCGGCCAGTTCCTGGTTGCTTTACCGGGCCTGCGGGTTTTAGTGCGTAAGTACCCACCACAAGTAGCACCTGAAGACTATGGGGGAGCATACCTAGTTTCTGGATAGGCAGTCAGAGGGCCGGAGCTGCAGTGATGTTCGCTGTGTATGGGCTGCTCTTACTGTTAGTGTGTTAGTTAAATTCTGTATGGATCAGTTTGGGTTTTGTGTTCGGGCAGTCGAAGTTTGTTTCCTCTCTTCTGGCGTCTGTGGAGGAATTCTTTGGCGGAGTTATTGGAGCGCTGTTGGGTTTCAGGTTTGAGTTGGATGCTGTTCTTAGGCTTGAAGTGTTTGCTGGTCCTGGCTTTACTGAGGGAAACTAATTTCTGGTGTTTCCTAACTACATGTTTTGTAGTCTGGTTTGTGTGGCCATGTTCTTGAGGTTTCTGGGTAATTCTGGACTATGACAGCATCTGTTGGGTCTCTGGGTATTGGACCCAGTTACCTTGCAGGTGTTTAACCTGAAGACCGCTGTGGCACAGTGTGCGGTAGGTAAAAATGGTTAAGCAACTTGGTAAAGGAGGGATGTGGTGAACTGTTCTTCGTTGTTGGCTTGGCCTGTGTTACCTTCGGCAACATAAGCGCTACAGTTCATGCCTTGATTGGTGTGAGCCGAGTTGGGTTGCCTCTTTGCGTTGTGCATCTGCGGACGATTTAGTTTGCTAGTGAGCATTTTTCAGAGGAACCTTTTTGGATACTACGGATTAGCGCTTATGGTACTTTGGTTCTGTGATTTTGTTTTGGGGATTATTTCTGTCTCAGCATTAAAATCCCCTGAAACCACCCTAGTGGAGGGGAGGCGTTGTCACACCCCCCTCCGTAAAAACGGTGTTCCCACCAGGAATACCGACAAACAGATCTCAAATTTACAGATTTCATATTTATGGATTTGTTCACTAAATAAATATCGATTTATTTCTTTTTTCACTCGTCTTGTCTCCCTGATGTTGCAGCCTTGGAGCCAGGTCACGTAACAATTATGAAAGACACATGAGTAAGAAGGAGTAGATTAAGCATGAAGAGGGGAAAATGAACTTTCATATTGGGCTTTACTTTAAAATTCACAATATTTACTGTCTACACACAATGTAATATTGAATATAATATATTCCTTGACATGTTACTGTTAGAACAAATGTCACCCAAGTGAACAAACGCTCTTATTTCTCTCTCATTGTAGGAAACATTAAGTACTTTTGAGTGCAATCAGTGGTATGTACAGTGAATGGAATACTCTTTTGCACTCGCTGAAGTAAGAGACACACTAGCACGGAGGTGCGTATAACATCAATGTGTGATTCAACGATCACGTGGCAATTCAGTTTTCCAAATCTCACTCAACATTCATCACCTCTGTAGAGATGGTAAACGACACTCGGGAGGACTATTCCCTCTCCAGGACTCACCGGTGACCAGCATGTCTTCAGGAATCTCCTCGATGATGCACTTTTCCTCCTGCTCTCCGAGATCAAAATACATGGCGGCTGCCAGCATCAGGTAACACTGGAGGAGAAAGCCAATGCCTCGCAAACTCATTTTCAGTTAACAATGAGCTATTCAATTACAACACGTGCGACGGTGACCCAATGTTTGGCTTGTGGTCCAAGTTGACTTTTAGGTTGTTGCTTTTTGTAAATCTGCAAATTCTAAGTGAAGATTTAGGTGTTTTTCATCGACCATAGCCGAACAGACATTTCCAACAGCATGAAGTGGAAGGCTATGAGGGGAGCAGTTCGAGTGTGGGAAACTCACAGGTGCTGCTTTGTGTGACGAGACATTCTGGTCGACTTGTGACTGGGTAAACCGGGAGCCAATAGCAAAGCTGCAAAAGATAGCGATTGATTGGGACTGAATACTTGCTACAGATAATCCAACAGTGTGCTCATAATACACCAAGCTGGAAGTAGAACTAGCATTGTGACCGTTTAAACACTACTTTTTGTCCTTTTAAACTTTGGTGTTAACCTTTTTAAGCAGTACGGATTACCAGTGTCACATTGTCTGTCACTACAGTACGAGAGAGAGTTCAGATGTCTTTTGGAAATTGTAATCCAAACCACTACATACACTCGTTGCCATATGCAAACCCTAGATGAGGTCACTTTCAGAGTAAACCCCCGCACACAGAATAAATCCTTCTCCTTTTTAGCATCTGCAAAAGTTGTTATTCCTCAAAGTCAGCAAATAATCAGTTTTCCTTCTCCTCCCACACTTCAGTAGTTTTGCAGAAAGTGTGAATACTAACTCAACATGTTTAATATACCTGCCATTGAAATAAAATCAGTTGTAAACTGCAGTGGATTTATATGGTGTCTCTCTTGTTATACTACTATTATTAATAGTCTGCAACAGTGCAACCTATCAGTTAGTTCTTACAGTGTGTCCCTTCCCCATTTAGAAAACTACTTGAACAGATTTGTCCTGTGGAAAGAGTATTGCTCTTCTAGTGTGTTGTTTATTATAAACATTGTTTTGGCGGGGACACAGGAGCTATTTGTTCTCCTTTTTCATGTACCCTGAGCAAACCAAAACAAGCTCCTAGAAACCCTTTTGGTATTTGTTTTGCATACACGCCATAATGTATTCTTCATCATGTAGTACTGTATACTTGGCGTATACTTCACCTCCCTCAGACTGAAGCCGATGAAACTATTGTTAAGGAAAGACTCCTGTTTCTCTTGATTCCGGTTCAGTACTTTTCCTCTCCCTCGTCATTTAGAACGGAAGGAGCTCCCTTTTGCGCCAGATGTTTATTTTCTTATTGCTGTTGAATCGGTCGTCTGCAGTACGCGTTCTATGTTGCTCGGTGGGAAGGGGTGAGGTGTCGTCCTGTCTCCTTACGTGTAAGTGGTGTCCGTTCCTGCTATTAAATGGGACTCCCACCTCCATAGTGGGATGTGCTGCAGTGGACGTCACAGCAGGAAGTACCGGTACTCTGTGAAATTGCAGGCCTCCTGAGCTAAATCAACATTTGGTGAACTGTTTTAAATAGTTGGTGAGTGCAATCATCCATTTTATGGCCAGCACCTCATCAGGAGGAATCCTAGCCAACAGCGGGGCTCGAACCCCCGTGTCCTCCAGTTAATAGTATTGCTCTCTACATTTAATTTGATCCTGCAGCGCCAGTGGTAGTAGCCCGAACGTGTGGTTCAGATGCAGAGGTCTAACATTGCACTGAGCAGAGGCACTGGAGAAGGATTTCAGTCCATGTGGTTTTACTCTTAGTTGCGATTGTGATGTGAAGGCAATAAGACGCCAACTGTACACGGTGTCCTATATTTCTTCAGAAATACCCAATGAGGTCAAAATATCTTAAGATATATTTACACTTTATTGATCATACAGAAAACAATACATACATTTTTGCGTACATTTTTTTTTTTTTTTTTACAAAAAACTACTATTATAACATAAAGGCCTACAAATTATTACATTGAGATTTGATATACTGTACACTACAGGTTAAAATCCTGTCAATAAATATATTCTTTGTCTTTAGAAAAACGACCATAGCGTCTCTGTGAACTTCATGTTGTGAATGCGGGGAGGACCGTACATTAATTTCTGCTGACTCTTGTAATCCACTGTGGCAAACAAACGTCTGTGATCTTCAGAAAGGTCCAAGTTATAATGTGAAATGAGTTTTTGGTTAATAGTTTTGTTTAAAACGGCATTCTTCTATCCCCAGACAGTTCAGATAATCTGCCAAAACTAAATCGGTGTCTAATAGCTGTTGTGCCAAACTACACTGCTCTAGTGCTGTCAGATGTATCAATGGGACGTGAGGATGAGACCTTTTCTGCAGTTAAACAGTCAGACAATCAATCAGTCATCTCCACAGACAATAATGGCTTCCTCTTCATCACACTTATGCCTCGTGCGCATACGCCGCAGACCTTTTCCTGTTTCGCCGCCTTCGTCCTTTCCTCCCCTTCCTGGATTTCCTCTCTTTGTTCTCTCTCCTCTCCTTCCTCTCTTTCTTCTCCCTCCTTTCCTGGCCTAGTCATAAACAGTTGTCCGGGGAGCACTTCCTGTCTTCCTCCAGCAGGGGGCAAGCTATTCCGCTGTTGGCCGAGTGCATGACGACGTAGCGTGTGCGGTGCTGCACGCCCGAGTCTCCACACTTGCTTTTGCACAAGCCCCAAGGAGACCACACTGACACCTCGCAGTCCAGAGGGGTATCTGCAGGGAGAAGGGGGGGGGGGGGTTGTAATCACACTGACATTTAGGCTTGCTTCATCATTTTTGCAGCTCTGTAGCTCTTGCAAATGGGCGTCTTTCCTAATTTTTCATTATGCAGTATTCATTTTGTGGAAGTGGTTGCCATTTGTGAGTTTCCTTTCATGGGTTTGAATGGAAAGGAGAGGAATTAGTCATGAGAGGGAAAATCACTCATTTGTCCTTATAAGGTGTATAAATAAATGAAAGGGAATTACAGTAAATGGTGGCATGCTGCGTGTGCAGCTCTTTATGAACCCACAGGTTCTTGGCAGTGGTTTGTTGCTGCTGGCTACTTATATCATTGAAGTCTTATGTTCCATAATGTTCTTTATTTTCTTTGCTCTTCCTCCAACATGGTGAACTTGCGGGGCTACCTTGTCGAGAGCTTCCGCACAGCTGATACGTATCACAGACTTAGTTGACCGTTTAAAGAGTAGAAAAGCAGATGGACGGACGGCGGTGCGGAAGCGACATTGATGGACGGGCGGACGGAGGGATGGAACAAGCAAGTCAAATCTCCCTTCACTCTGTGTGTCCGCGAGGACGGAGGTGACACTATGCTGTAAGAGGCAAAAGGGATTCTCCTTCTTTTTTGTATTTAACAGATACAGTCTGGAGCAGGTGTTTTATAACCTGCAATGAAAGTTGTTGCTCAAGCCCCGGGGAGGAGGCATGAAGGAGAGGGAGGGAAGGATAAACAGACGGAGGAGTTAGGATGGAGCATTGGGATCAAGGCAGGAAACCCCAACAGAGTCCTGGCCCCTCGCTCTGTTTGTTGATGTGTAGTCAGGGGAACGGACTTGTAGTCTGGGATGCTGAGTCTTTTTAAAGTCAGGGTGACTTTAAAGGTGCTGTCTGCTCTGCTGGCAGGTCAACACGCTATCGGTTTCCTTTTTTCCCAGTCAAGTCATCTGCTTCGAGTTTCTGTGGTTAGTTGTGTTTTTATAAAAGCTTATTTTCTCCGATCCTTGGAGCGCATCAGTCACACTGACAGCTTGTTTGACTCGACTGCATTGTTGGCTTTCCCTCTAGTTTGACACTCTCCATCTTTTTCCAAGCTCTCTTTCAATTCTTACCTGCAGTTTTTTTACTGTTACCACTAATCTGTACAACAGAGAGTCTTAAATGTTAACAGTGTGGGAACCAACATGAAACAAACCCAGCTTCACCTTATGGATCCAGATCTTGTTAAAACATACGTGTCTGCGTCCTATTTTGAGTCACGACCAAAACCTCTCCGTGCAGTATTTTATACGTCGTCATTCTTCTTTAAATGCGTCATTAGAGTTTTCCACTGGATGCCAGATGTACCTCTGGCACTTTCTGATGCCCTGCTCCTACTTGGCTTCTCTGGTTTCTGGTTGCAAGTTACTGAGTTTGTGTGTGGCAAGAACCTTCTTTCGTACACACATTAAATCCACACACGCACGCACATACGACCAACGACCAAATGCTTTCATTTAAGTCAACAAAAGACAAAGACCCAAGCTCCTAGCATTGTGTGAAATCCTACATCTGTAACTTTCATCTTATGTTTAGATATGTTTATTTTTTTACATGTATATTACTCAATCAGAGCAAGTAGAATGGAGAGAGGCAGATATATTACCTGCAAAATATTCATAGTTGAGTTTTACCATTGGATATTTTGGCCTGTTACCGTGTGGTGTTTTCTAGTCGACAAACAGTGTTATGTTGATATTCCGTGTATCTTTGAGGACTTTTGCTAGCTTGTAGCCTTTTCTGGCGCATTGTTACGATCTGAACAACACTGTCACCCACTGTTCATCGGTCAAATAGTTTGGATCTCGCCGGCAGGAATTTGTAGAACATCGCCTGCCTTTTTTGGCAAGTGTGCACTTTGTGCCCATGCAAAATAAAAATAAATGGTGACCAACGCTTAAAAACATTGTTCCATAGAGCTGCTAGCGGCCAATGTCTCCACAGGATATCTTCAATTCTCAGGATGAAACATAAGAGAAACTTTAGTGTGAACACTGGTACATTTAAAGATATTACATGTTTTGTTCTAAGGCTGTGCAGCCGTCTCATTCATTTCAATGAGCCATTGAGGGAGCCAACGTAGTGGACTCTGGCAAACAACAGGGTTTTCCGACAAAAACGTTGAACCCGATACAACTTTTCCTGCCATGCGACATCATCTGACGTTGCATTGGCCAATCGCACACATTCAATTATGTAATGTAGACATTTCTATTGTTTAACTTGAGACTGTCCTAACAATAGCTAACGTTGTTGCTGTCGTGATAGCTTCCCAGAGCTGTAGAGTCCTGTCTGTTACTACTGTTCTAAACTGTGCAGTGTTTCGGTGTCTCTTAAGCCTTTTAAACACATAAATCTGTTTCTCAATAACACACCTCCATCAATATGATTAGTCAGCATAATAACAGCACCATTCAATTCATCAGGTAAGTTTAGTTTCTTTTCTTTAAGTGCCTTACAATCATCAACATCCCACATTTTAGCCGGTGCGAGTGTCTTTGCTCCTCTGACTTACATATGAGTGTGTCCTCAATCTCGTTTCCTGTTGGCAGTTGGTTGGACTGGGTGGGCTCCACAGGTAGGCTGATGATCTGATTGGCCTTCTTTATCTTAGTCAGCATTACCTTTGCGATGGGCGGCAGGTGCTTCAGGCGAGGGTAGTAAAAGGAGTTGGCAGGGTGGCTGGGGAAGGAAGAAGTGATCTATGGAGGGGGAACGGACAAGGTTTTATCAAGCAACGTTGGGTTCATGTGTCCGTTCATACGATTCGTGATTGTTTTGGGCTTTGGATTGATGGGTGTTGCACGTCGTGGCTCAGGCTGACCCACCTGTGTGATTTTGTCCTGTGGGATGGTCTCGAAGTTGGGAGAAGAGAAGGTGAACCCGCTGTCGGTTCCTGCGTCGTATGGGAAAAGCTCCAGCGACACGTTGTCTTTCCAGTGGTCGCCGTCACACAGGTCAACGCTCTCCACGCCCACAAACCAGTCCGGGCTTGGAACGAGGCGCACGATAAACGACAGCTGCAGATGAAGAGGATGAAGTAGACCGCGAGGAGGGAGGTAGAGCGTAGGGGGGGAGAAAAAAGAGAGAGGGAGGGAAATGAGGTGGTGGGACGGAGTGAGAGATGGGAAAGACATTGGTGGGAAAGAGAATAGAAAAAGGTTGTTATTATACGTCACCATATATGATTTGGTCTTAGTGTTTGTCACTGGGTAACTGGACAGTGCGTTAGAGCCACAAAGGAGGCTCTAAGGCCACAAATTTACAACCGACACTGACTCATGTGACATCACTTGAGGCAATTAATCAGACTGGCGCTGCAAAAGACTTTAAGCAGCTTTTCACACATGATGTGTACAGTTCCCCTTTATATCAACCATATTTGATATGTACATCACATTTCTTTCACTGTGTTATAACGCGTTCAAGCATGTGTCATCATACTTAGATTCGTAGGCCAATAACTCACTCACCTCCCCGCACCTGCTGTTATGCATTCACCTCGACGACACACTCTGGCGCACTCACTCTGTCTCGTCTCTTTTCCAAGCCTAACATTGTGGTCAGACGTGTCCCCCATTTACCTACCAAGAGGCTCATCAGTAGGAAGATTAACCGCCAAATCCTGCAGAGCCTTACATAATATGTGGAGACATAAATTGCGCTCGCTACATTTCGGAAGCTCTTGAGGGTGCAGCACATGGAAAGAACAGTCTGGAGCTGTCGTAACATTTACCGTTTTGCTGCTTCAACCTACTTTAAGAAAAGCACATACGGCTCTTTCTCATAATCAAATGCTTTTTATGATTTCCTTTTGCCAGTAGCGTGGCCCTCTCACCTCGGCTGAGGAAAGCATCTCGCCACCTTGTTATACATGCTGACCTACATGGAAGGCCTCTTAATATACTTGATGCCCTGACCCAGACTGAAGGAAAGCAGGTGTTAGCAGACTTACATAAGAGTGCCTGGCGAAGACCTCAAACTCAGTGTTCGTCTGGCCTGTGCCTCTCACAACAGCGGGAGCGGACAGGACCCCATAAACACTCTGGATGCGTTCGCCGGCCGCTTCGACTTCCTTCATGAGCGTCCAGGCCTCGCCTTTCTCTGCTAACTCCCTCACTCCGTTGCTGGCGAAGCCATTACGCTGCCACATGTGGTAGTCAGAGCTGTGGGTCACACCTAAAAGCAGAGAGAGAGAGAGAGAGGGGAATGATGTTAGTGGCATTTAATGGGAAGAAACATTTATTAGCATGCTTTTTATTTTTAACCCTTTTAACAAATAGGAGAAATCTTTTGCCATTGACTTCCTGTGTTCTGACCAATCAGGACATTCTGCTGTCTTTACCATACATTTCTCTTCATGTAGTTTTCTACATCAGCTACCTGTTTATACTGTTCCACGTCTGCTGCCAACACTGTGACCAATGAGAAGACAGTATAAAACCAGCTCGCGGTGCACGTACCAATGATGTTTGACCACTGTGCAGGGGGACGGTAGACCGGGTACTGTTTAGGGAAAGCTCCATGGGTCCACTTGCCAGAAAAGGTCAGCTTGTACTGGGCTGTTTCTGAGGCTGTGCACATGGGGCCGTCAGTAGGAACAGGCATTGAATGAATGCCTTGGCCCAGTGTCAGCATAACGACGATCAGGTGGTAGACTGCTTCGGAGATGGAGAGGATGTTCCTTGTGGTGTCCATGATGATGAAGTCTGATTTTGGGGAGGATGAAGAATCTGAAGGATGCAAGGGAGAAAAGTTTCTAGTAATTTCGTGGAATCGCCACGTATTACACTTTTCCATGCTTTCTGCTCTTCTGTTGGTCTGATTCAGGGTCTACCAGCTGTTAACATGAACGTCTTTATTCTAAGGAATTACCTTACTCAATGCATTTAAGAGCTTTGCACTCCGTTACTGGTTGCCCCATTCATTTTGACGTCTATACTTACAGTTGTCCTTTCACTGTGAGATCTGGTACATGACGAGAACTGGTGAAAGGGCGAAGCCTCTGGCTGCAGCATCAGTTTTGAGTTTTAACAAGTGGGGCATGTGAGTCAGAGGGGAAACTTCTCAATTAAACCTCCTCAACTGTTTTTTCCACTGTTTAGGCTTGTAAACGCACTTCAGCAATTTAGGATTGGCTGGCAATCTTGCATCAATTAGGACACAAGTAGGGAAAGTTTGGTGTTTGTTCTGTCCATAGTTACAGTCTGGTGAGCTCTCAAAGAATAAAGCTGTGTCAGCAAACTTTCCTAACTTTGGACACCTCATCATATCTTCCTCATCCTGCAACCTCCCTGAACTCTGACTAGTCTTCTCTCAAGTTCCTCTCTTTTAACGGTATGATTAAAAAGTCATTCATGAATATGTTTGGACAGTCTCTGATGAATGAAGCGCTAAATGTTCCCCATTGGGACATTCAGTGTCAATGAAGCACATCCTTTGCTTCTAAGCGGGCTATACATGAACAGCATGCACACAGTGCGAAATGCAGTTTGCTTCAGTAGACCACTTAATGTTTCACATTGTGCTTAATGCATGCTTAAACAATGTGTAGACTTGCCAATCTTACAAAGATTCCCTCTTAATTTAACCATTTTTAATTTGTATTAAATGAAAGTGGGTGCTATTGCAGTTTAAATATTGTCATAAAAGGTAGAGCAGGATGCATTTAAAACACTCAGCATTCGTATAAAATATTTTGCATCCACACTACCTTGTCATATTTTTGCTGAAGTCATCCAAATTAGTTTTCGCTTAAGTATGATTGCATGCGATTCCCCCGTCACAGAGATAATTTCCTGTAAATGACACACGCATACTTGGCATCCCTCTATAACACAGCTGACTGATTTCCTTTGATCGAAGCATCTCTGTGCGGTCATGTGGCGACAGGATGAAGACGCTACTCACTGACTTTGCTCAGGCTTCCGGATGAATGGAGGGTTGCAGCAGATGAGTGGAGAGGAGGGCTGGAGGTGAGGAGAAGGGGAGAGTGGTGGATATGGCTGTCGAGAGGAGTGACTGCGAGCCTCCAAGTCCTCTTTTGCCTTTTTATGTCTTCCAGGAGGTTCACCCCTCTCTCTCCTCTCCCTCCTTTCTCCCATTGTCTTCCCCCTCCTTCCCCTTCTTGCTCCACTCCCCTCTTTACATTTCTGTCGGTACGTTCGATCAGCTTGTCAGTGACTTCCCTGCCCCCTTCTTGCCCTTTGACTTTGTTTCTGCCTCCTCCACTCTCCTCCTCCTCGCTCTTATAGTCTTTCTATGTAGCCCACTGACTGGCTAATGTGTTCAGCAGTTCTAGATGCACTGCCACTGGTCCTGTGCAGCTCCGTGTGTAGAGTGTCATTTCACAGCATGATACTGTAGGTCTCTATACCTACATATATGGCTGATGAGGCTTATCATGTATTATCTTTGGAATGATCTAAACTTCTCTTGGTCAGGTTTTTGAATTGCAGCTGAGCTTCAAGATCCAATCATGTGTTCTACCACACAGGCAGCAGTTCACTTCTTTTAGTCATTATTTTGTTAAAACTGTACATACATACATTTACCATTTAAAACAATTAGCTGTAATGAATTATTATTTTCCATATTGACTGATTTGGTGATTATTTCCGTGATTAAACAATTCATTTATTCATCTAAGACCTTTCCAAAAGAAGAAAAGATGCCTTTTACAGTCTCCCAGAGCCTGAAGTGACGTCTTGAATTCCTTATTTTCTCCGACCAACAGTCTGAAACCCAACGCTTTTCAATTTACAATGATATAAAATAGAGGAAAGTAGCAAAAATGAATCTGCAAGTAGTTGCAGATACATTTTCTCTTGATTGAATTCAATTGACTTATCGTTCTATATCTAAATGCAGTTGCAGGAACTACTTATTTGAAATCTCTTTGGTGGTGATGCAATGGACACTCAATGAGCATTGTGAAATGATTGACATTGTTGACATTGTGAAAGCATGAATGTGACTTTGCTCTGTTGTTGCATTACAAAGGCTGCATGTCCGCTGCTGACTGTACAGTGTGACATTAAAGCTTCAGGATGTTGAGGCAGGTGTATTTTTACTGAAGGCTCTTAACTTTGTAGCCACAACAAAGTGTCAAACCTCACTTTCATATTCAAAGTGATGCCCATAGTAATGCCCTCAGTTGTGCATTCTATTCACACCACCTCAGCAACAGATTATAATCTTTTTTTGCTGTAATGTTTTGCGTTCCTGAGACATTTTCCACAAATAAACACAAGAAGTACTTTGAAGAAAGTCATGAAAACAAACATCACTACAAACATGGACGTGTTTGTGGTCACATGTGCATTATATAACTCTGAGGCCTGACATGAAGAGACGATGCAGTGTCTCTGGAGTGTTTTACAGCGTGTGATTTGTGACTAACACACCTACAGGCAGCCACGATAACAGCTGCTGTTTTCTCACAGATCCTGTGTTGTGTTTCTATGATCTCTCAGCCAGGTTAGAGGGTATCTGTGTGTGTGTGTGTGTGTCTTTGGAGGCCGGGGGTGTGGCGCTTGACCCACTGAACCTGGAGGTGGCAGACAACACTCCACACGGTCACGTGCAAACACAATATGTGCCAGCATACTGCATCGGCCCACATCTAATGAGTTCCATCTGGTCACGTTTCTTACAAACACAAACGAACACACAGACCAGTTTCCCGAAGTCAACCTCTCTCAATTTCCAGGATTTACTGTTTAGAGTCCAGTCTGCGCTCAGTCAGTGACATTAAAGTCTCACCGCACTTAACTCTCACCGCCCTCGTAAAAATTGAGGGAAAGAAGCAGCACGAGCCATGGAGCAGAAACGGGTGTTTTTCAGTTTTGGTCCCTGGGACTCGGAGTATTGCTGGCTCAATTTATGAGGTGGATTCTCTGGTATCATCACGGTAGAAGGCAGCAGGGTGTCACGTTCACTCGAAAAAAACATCCTCTATATTCCCGTGTCTGCAGACAGCCACACTGCTGCTGTGTCCTGTATCAAGACCCTCCGTCCCAAACAAGTCCAGGTCTGTTGCGCTGTTGTTCTGACCCTTGACTTGTCACACAGGGATCAATCAGCTCCTTATGAGTGGTGGTAGTCATAGTAGGTATCTTAATAACATTGAGATGGGTTGACCTGCCAGTAGACAAAGCAATCCCCGCTCAAGATCCTGTTTCACACTGAGGTGCAGATTCACAAAGAACGGATTACAGCTGCTGATAGCAGCAGGAATCACTTGTAACCGCTATCTGCCCCGTCTCGCGCTGATGATATTACAGCACAAACACGTCCATAGTTCAGGTTTGCAGCTGAGTGCAATTTGCCCTATTTTTGCGTCTGATTGCAGTTATTCACATGGAAAAGTATAAATGTTGCCTTTGTGCCAAAAACACAGTAGACATAAAAAGAGAGAAACTCTATTTGGGATGTAATACCCCAAATGTGCTTCAGTTACCACCAACTCTCTGAAGATGCTAAAAATTTCACTGTTACTGTTTGTGGCTGTTTGTGCGCTGGTCTTTGTGAATTGGACTGTTTTTGCAGTCAGGCTCATTTGCCAAGAAAGGGGCTAATTTTATGCCCAATTAATGCATCTGACCTAATTTGAATACATGTAATGGCACAGGAGCTTCTTGGCAGTGCAGTTAGAGATGCCTTTCACCCTTGACGGTTGCTTTGAGAATTAAAAATCACACTTTAATTGTCGTTTACTACCTTATCCCGTTATTGTTTAGGAATTATTGTTGATCCAGATACATACATTGGGGACTCACTCTCACATACACTATGTCCATGGCCTCAACTTTAGTTATTTCATTATTGCCTCTTCTGTGGCGATGCATAACTTCTGTGACGTGAACGTTTGCTTTTTCTTTTCAGCATATGACTGTAAACGTAAAGGCAGGTCTTGATTTAGGAAGGCGCTGGAGCCGGTCTGAGATGATTTGTGTTTGTGGAGGAAAATGAGCAGTCGTATGTTGTTTGGAAGGAAGCTGTAAAACCTGGGAGAGAATATACGTGAGGAAACACCACGCGGGCCTCGGGCCAAAGAGGCGAGTCTGGTACTTGTCTGCTGCAACTGCAGTAGGAGTTGAGGATGTGGGTACATATTGTGGTGGGGAGCTGGGACTACTGTCGGCATCCTGTGTGTGTGTGTGTGTGTATATATTTCAGTGGTAATAACGATGACGTGTGGATTGAGTAGATCTCAATATACTATAACTCTACATCTGGCTGTCAAACTGGCTTCATGGTGGCTGTGTTCATCTGGGACCGAATGCTTCTTCAATGATCCATAAAGGTTTTATCTCATTGAAGCATTAATAAATGCCTGTAATCAATATCTCACACATACTGATGTTTGCTTTGGTCGATTAACATTTAATTTAACCTATAAGCAAGCGTCCTGAGTCGCCTGTACTTCCTGCTGTTGATCCTGTTACGGCAGTGAAAGGGTTAGAGACCACATGAACTGAGCACTGAAGTGTCAGAATTGGAGAGATGACCTTTTGCAGAATGAAAGGTTTTGTAGAATGCTGCTCATTGTGTGTTTTTTTTGTTTTTTTTTACACAATTCAAAACTTGAACAATGCTTTTCCTTGGCTGCACCGACTAACCTCACTGGTGTTTCATATCAATAAAGGTTGTGAAACGGATTCAAATCCTTTTTATATGCAGGCACAAACTTTCATTGCCAAGAAATATTATCCCAAAAGCTGGTTTACAAGCTGGAATTTACTTTGTCGCCAAGTAACATCATTGAACCGTTTAACAGAAACTGGAAGTGAAGCTGAACACATTGATTTCAGTGACCGGGTGAATGTCAGGATGCTAAAAGGCCGCCGCGGGGCCGCCGCATGTCAACCGTATGTCGACCCAATGGACCTAAAAACCCTGTCAACAAAACAACAGGGTTGGTTGCTGTTGGGATGATGGCCGGCGTGGCTATGGCGACAGAATGTGAGGTCATTGTTTTGACACTTTGGCTTCGTGTAAGAGCGGTTCAGCACAACTGATTACCGTGGATCTGGAAACACTGATAAACACACGTGCACACAAAAAGAGGCATTAAAACACACATGCACTCAGCTAGAAGCAGACTAGTGTTCTACCTGATGATGTTTTATGGTCTCATTTCGCCACTTGTTAGCAAACGCCCTTTTTAAGAGAAGTATTTTATGTTGTGGAACAAAACCAACCAAAAACTCCTTCAAAAAACCCGATGACTTTTAGACGAGGGAACCGTAAGAGCAAAAGTGCTAACTAATTTCCGGGTTTTCGGATAAATTAGTCACTTTCTCCTTGTCTCTCTTACTTTCTCCTCATACCCAAACTCACACAGACACACCTGGTCTTATTCAACCCTTTTCACACTGTTCGCTCCCCTAACTTCCACTCAGCGTTTCCCCGGGGTCTTGTTCCAGCAATAATCACCCCTGCTTTCCGGGAATAATTTCCTCCGCTGCGTGGGAGCAATCTGTGTGCATTCTCTTGCACATTTCTGGATAAATTGTGTGTGTGTGTGTGTGTGTGTCCCCTCTAATGGAAGCTGCAGTTCAGAGCAGAAATCTGGCCAGTGGTGATATTGTAGATATCCATGCAGCACATGGCTCGGTCTGGTTTTTGGCTGGAGCTTTACTCTTATTTATGCTAGTAGGGCTGCCTCGTGAAAGTTGAATCACCTGTCGGTGACCCCTCGGTCAGCTAGAAATTATTCAAGTAGCCGTCGCCCTTATTTTTTATTTTTTTAGAGGCTATATCTATGAAGAACTTTGTGCTATTGTAAACAGTTTTGTGCTCTATGAAACAATTCATTCACAAACACATTGGTTGTAGATATGAATAGTGATGACGCAGCATAAAAATCCGATCAGCCGGGGTCTGATCGGACTTTTGTTTCATGATGTCGATTATTCCCAAACAGTGGACTCTATATCGCCATTTTGAGCAATTTTAAACTATGAAATTACGATTTTTATACATTTGGTAAGAAATGTCAATATTAACACCAGCATTGATGTGTTTCATCACAGTACAGTCATATTATTGAGTTAATAGCTTAAGAAACACGTTCAAGTGTGCAGTTACTCTTCAGTATCGTTGAATCTTTGTTTCAAACAGCCACATCTTATTTGAATTCTTCAGAAACTATAACCTTTCTGTGATTGCTGTTGGACTTCTTTGTTCAATGTTGAATTAATATTTTGTACTTTTACTGTAAATACACTGTATATTTCACCTATTTACGCCTTCATATTGTCTTCTTTTAGTGTTGGTTGCACATGATTTCAATCACACAAACTCTGTGACCTGCCTCAACCCTGTGACGATACAGTATGTGAGTCCTACTGTTTGACTCCCCAGAAGCAGACTGCTGGTATTATGACCGACTTTGTTGAACTTTTGTGCCATCCATCATCAAAAACCACCGTGGTCCGACAGGCCGATATTAGATGATCGGGACCAAAGCGGTTTATATCTGAGAATTATGCATGAAGCGCTCTGGTCCAGGGTATTAGGTGACCACAGAGTATTAAAACACAACGCATATAAATTGAACTTCAGGGAAATAACAGCTGCTGACGCTGCTGTTCTCGCTCCCTCTCAGTCGTTGTTGTGTCTTTCACTGGGATTTGTTTGCAGTTGGCACCTGGATTACATTGTTGAGTTTGAGAAGAAAGCCTTTTTAAAAAGCTGCACAAAGCACATTTGCACATGGGGAACTCGAATGGCAGAGAGGGGTCATGTGGAGGAGAGAGGCCCAAGACCTAATGGTGGTGAGTGAGCCATCACTGTCGCTTAGTTTTGAATGGTCACAACCTTTGTGGGAAATAAGCTACTGGAGCAGAAAGGCTAATAGTTAGCCCATTTTCCTTATGTTTTAAGGCTTTTTGGTAGGTTTTTCTTTGCCTTCTTGGAGATCTTGAGCTGGGTCAGGAAGTTTTGCGAATGGGGCTTGTAAAGCTCATTTTTTAGGGGTGTCCCAATTCATCAAGTCCACCGTTCGGCTTTCGATTTTAAGGTTTCAATTCGATTTGCTGTTTCAGCAATTTTTCTGCGAATGTCATTCTTGCATCGAGTCTTGATTCGTAAAGATCAACAGCATTGGTTTTATGCCCTTACAACCGTCATTTATTTACATTGTCAAATTATTCTTGCTACATGGTATCATGGTGTAATATATGCGGCGTGTTTTTGGGGAAAACGTAACCCACTAGGGCCATATGGTCAAATTTAAATAATACATGTATAATGTCATAACAAGAAGTTATTTGACCGGTCGATTGGGAAGAAACACAAAAACAAAAAGAAGAGCCACTAGATGGAAGAAGGGTAGAAACAGCGTGAGATTCCTCTCCTGCAAAAAGCCACCAGATTCTGGTCTTTCAAAGGTAAAAATCAAAAGCTCATTATCGATTTTCAATTCAAATGTTTTGGCAATATAAGTAAATTGAAGTTAAAATGCAGCAAGGGCTTTCAAAAGTCTGACGCTGCACCCCTCTTAGATAAAACTGCGTCAGCGGAGCCCCAACACCGGTGCCCAAATGCTTTGGGAGGTGTGAAAAGGAAGTATAATGTATAATGCTGCTTTGGGTTCAGTGAGTTTCGACGTGGGCTACAACTTGAGCTACGTTTCTAACTTGTATTTGTTTACATCTTGAAAAATTGGCACCATTAAAACTATGCAGAATTAGCTGTTGGCAGTTCATGTTAGCAGTGTATTCATGGATGTACAGACAACTATCACTGGATTACTGAAGACTTAAAAACACAATGATTCGTAGATCTGGAGTTAAAGGCTGTTTTCTACTATTTCTAAGCGTATTTATCTGTCGTGATGGACATATAATATAATAATAATTTTCTCAGGATGTGTAAATCAATGAAATACTTGGATGGGAGACGCCGCTGTATCTCCAGCACCTATGCAGCAATTTGATCCACCTTTCAATTTCTTCTCCTGAAATCAAATCCTGAAGCAGTATGTCTACCCAAACATTGATTATTACCTGTGTGAAAGAGCATCAGCTTAATGTTTATAATGGTAGCCAGTTACACTTCCAGGAGGAACACCATACGTTTGTGTTTAGTCTGTTTTTCGTTCGAAATGCTTGCTAAAGAAAATGCATTGAATTATCTTCAAATAATCTGTCAAATATCTTCAACTGTAGCCTTTTTCTTTAAAGACAATACATAAGTGGAGAGTCCTATCATTACTGTCCTGGATTTATATATTTTTATTCCTTTTATTTCAGTTTTTATGCCCTGTATGTACATTAGTCTTATCCTTGTCACTGCTTGAAATGTTTTGAAATAGGGAGTCTGATTTTTTTATTGCCGTTCCTTCGGTTCTGTCTTCATATTCTTCAGTCTTTATTTCTTTTTCTCCGTCTGACTGCATTACAATATTGTACCCCCTGCTGTCTTTGTCTCGCTCTCCTCATCCAGTGTAGACATCTCCTCCTACCTCCTTCACAGCCTCTCATTCTCTTTTTGCCCTTTTTCTTCTCTCTGACCCTCTAAAGTGAGATCCCATCATGTTTTTCCCATCATGCTCTCCTCCCACCCTGCGGTGAGGCGGTGAACCCCCGGCCGGAGGTATGAAGGACATGATTTACAGGGCCCCTTCGCAAAAAATAAAAAGAAAGAAAAAAATAAAACTTTAAATGAGAGATCAGTTTTCCAGCACAGTAGTCTTTTTCTTCAGCGCAGGTTTCACTCTTTAAATTCTTGACTTGAAATATGGCGTTCCGGCTACGGCATGGTGTCGTCCAATTTTGTGAGGTTGCAAAAGTGCCAATGTGTAATTCCACGGGAGCATAACACTGATAAAGCCAGTTTCAGTTTTCTCTATGTTTGTTCGACAGGGAAATCCAAATGGGGGAGGAAGTGGGAGGAACAGTTGAGCATTCAGTCCCAAGGCATTGACACATTGTCATTTTCTAAACCTACACATCCATGTGTAAACCTCATAAAAGCAGCTTGTCACAAAATGAGAAATAGCTGGTCCACCTTAAAGGTCAGTCCACCTTAAGTGAGCCTGGGACGAAGTTTTTGCTAACTTCGGGTTAACGTCCTGCACCGGCACGAGAACTTGTCGTGGTCCTGAAGAGTTGTAGCAGGTTTTCACCGACCTGTAGACACAATGCACTTTCACATGCGCTTTCTGTATCGCCTGCCCACTCGCTAACGTTACGCACATAACCTACAAGCTGAGCTATTCCTTAAAGGAGTTTGAAACTTGTTTAAAATATCTTAAAAATAGAGTTCAAGATACTGTATATTGCCAAATCTGGAGTGAGAATATCAAAACATTTTTGGTTGGCTGGGAAGTTATTGGCACTGACAATGTGTACAAGTGCCATAAGCATATCAACATTTCTCAAAAGCAAGAGGACCAAACTGGACTTCTGATACTCTGCCACACGGATGGATATTTTGACTGAGAATCATTGCACAATGACTCTTCCAATCAACAATATTTTTAAATTGCTGACGCAAGACAACCTGCTTCATACTTATACAGATTTACACCCGGGAGCTTCCCAGCATGAACACAGTCTTCTGCATGAACACAGTCTTCTGCTATGGACTATGTCCAACAGAGCAGAGTCAAGTTGATCATACGAAACCTCTAATCGCGCTATGAAACCACAAATGGTCCACTAAAGAATCCATTAAGGGTTTGACTAAGCCTATCACTGATTCTATGAAGTGCTGTAAACCCGGTAGTATTGAAGTTAGAGCATCAGGCTTATTGCTGGAAAGTCACTAATTTACATCCTGGACAGAGTGTAGAAGAAAAATGAACAAACGTTTCCACTCACTGAGCAACCAAGAGTGGTCTGATGGAGCAGGTCTGTGGAGAAGACGGTGTTTACACTGGAGAGCTCCCAGGTGGTTGTGTCTGAAAATGTAGAGCTTACTCAGACTTTACTTTGATATAACTGGCTAATGAAGTGAGAATGTCATTTATTAAGTTCTGATATTTCGCCTCCTGCCACAAAACGGTTGCTGCACTTCATTCAGTACTTATTTTCTTCTTTTTTTTTTTTTTTTTTTTTACAAAAGTTCCACATCAAATTCACTTCATCAAAGCTGAACACCTGTCCTGCTTGGACTGGAGCTGCAGTGGTGACTGTTACACTCATCCATAGAAGTATTTGCATTTGCATACATCTTTATTCCATCATTTTGGTAAAGGCAGTTGTTATTTTCAAATACCACCGTCTGTCTTGATGCTGACATTAGATGCAGTTCGAAGTAAACAAAACAGCAAGACCACATTTCATATATTATCAAGCTGTCAGTTTAAAGTGTAGGCACTGAGCTCCCGCTCTCATCTTGAAGGAGTTTGTGTTGTAACTGTCGGCCCAAGCCCTGACTTTCTGATTTTCTTGTTCACGTGTAGGGACAGGGTGTCCCGGTTCTTGTTGTGACGGACTGGCCCAGTATCATGGCCTGTCGGGAAATGGTCACGAAATGCAATCCACTGGTTTTGTGTACATGGACGGTAGTTTTTTTCGTATGGCTCTGGGTGAAAAAAATGCCAATGCAAAGTCAATTAGCATCCTAGTGTGTGGTGTACACAAATTCAATTCATCCACATGACGAAGAAGTAGTCTGAGCAAGTGACTCAGGGTCCAACAAACTTTCAACCACAGGTGTTCGACACGCGTTGTGGTTTTAATGTTGTGGTTTTGTGTCACGGGAGTTCCTGGGGGATCCTGGATACACGGGGGATCCTGGATCCTGACAGTTTTGTTGCCTAAACCCAACGTTCGTGACAGTTTTCCTAAACCTAACTCAGTGGTTTTGTTGCCTAAACCTAACTTTCATTGTTAACGTCATGTCCAAAGCGAGTGTTATGAAAGTATTTTCTTCGTCAACAAAGTAAAAAAAGTTATAACATTCTGTCATCTCAGTTTCATGTCGTCATAATGTTTTACAGACATCTTCTTCATAACAAGCATAACAGAACAATTGCTTGAATGCCGATGTCTCTAGCTCATGGGTCAACATCGTTTTAAGCTAATTTATGCACGGCTGTCCCAAATGTGACATATTTCCGTTTTGTATTTTACCCCCGTTGATGTCATGTGGCGCACGAAATCTAACTTTAATCCAGCAGCGAAGTTGCTGCACTAGTTGCTGCACCTCTGGCAGGTTAGGAGCACGACTCGTCTGTTTGGAGATCAAACACTCAGCCCGTTGGGTACTAGTTGAGTTTAGGTCACAGGTTACTTTGTTGCAACAAAATCAGGAAGACATCGAGTCCTGGTCGACATCTTATCTCTGCTGTCAGTTGAAAACAACAGTGCCCCAGACAGATGCTTCTGAACCAAAACACTGTCAGACAGTGACGGCCTCGGCCCATAAATTTCACTGCTGGATACACCCCAGTACATCTGCGCTTCAGCGTCAAAACAAACCCCAAACACCCATAAATACGGGTTGCTACACTTGCGTAACCACAACTAAGAGGAAAGCTCCTGTAGGAATACTCACCAATGAATAACCTCTGTTCATGTATCTATTATTATCACCTTTATCCACCAAATCTTGTGTTTTTGGTACAGTGTTGAGGTGCATTTACTGGCAACAACTAGGAAGGTAAAAGGCAGTTAGTTTGCAAGTAAACAGGCTTACAGTTGGCAGTGCACAGACCAGAACAAATCCAAAGTCAGAACAAGTTACAAACCTGCAATTTTAATAGATTTACATCATATTCTGTGTAATACATGTGTTTTTTTTACTATCAATTCGGATTATGTCATCGAAGGATAACGGTCGGAGTAAACTGCTGGCACTGCTTCTTCTGACAGTGGTGTGGTAAAACGATTTGTATGTGCTGCACACAGAGTCCTTGACTGCAGTTTGTCTCTACAACATGATAGTTAAATGCTGGTTGGAGGCTTGAGGTTAATTATTACCTTCAAGGTCTAAACAAAACTGTAAAGCAGAGGTTTGTGGCGCTAAACAAGAAAGTATCTCAATTATATTATCATATTGTTTTACACTATCAACAGTTGTTCCTTAATCTTTCCCCACATTATAAAATGAAATACTTGATTCAGCTGAAAAACGTGCCAGTGAGGGGTCGTCTGTTGCGTTGTGATTGTTGGTTGTGAAATGAGTTGTACAGAAGTCTGTCCGGCGTCCAGGCTGCGATACAGAGGAGGTACTAATAGTTTGGAAATGAAGAGACAGGGGAGGATATTAAATTATCACGGCAGTCAAAAGAAAACCGTAAATCCCTGAAGACGTATACTTTTCACCCCGCAAAACAATCAATCTTAAACCCTTGTCTTGCTCGAAAAAGGTGAAATCGTGTGAGATGATTCCACTGGTTCCCAGTGCTCTTTTAGGGATTATCTTTATAAAATCTTATAAAAAAGTGATGACATTGTGAATTGGGATAATATCGCTCCAGAGGTAGCACGATAACATCAGTTGAAAGTTGCTTAAACAAGCCAGTTTGCTCTCGTTAAGATGACCTCACCCCTCTGGCAGATTGTGCCTCCCTCTTTTTGGAGGAATACGATTTTAAGACTCAACATTACACTGAATGACCTGTCGAGCTGGATCGTTTTTGCAGCGCAGGAGAAAGACAAAACCTTTTTCATTTTCTAGGTGACGCCAACAGATTTTTTTTTTTTTTGTTTAATTCTACAATAGACTTTGAATGGTTTCCACAGACATAACGGTCATATCACTCCCTCAGCATGTTGTCAGCTTTAAAGTGAAGGTGAAAATGAAGCAAATTTGAAAATGCTAAATTTCCACAGGATCGAGCAGTTACATAATGACACTTAGACAGTCATCCTTTGTCCTAAATCCGCTGTTGACGTATGAAACTCTGGCCAGTTAGTTCTGCAAGTCGAAGCCTGATTGACGGGCTGTTGAAGTAACTGGGACACGCATTGGGCAAAGTGCTCTGAGTGCAAAACAGTGGATATCACACACGGCATGCACTCACAGCGACACGGCTTCACTTGAGAATGAAGAACAAGGATGAATACAAATGCAAGAACACAAAGAGTAACCTTCAGTGAAGATATGGTTTGATATTTCACCAGATGTCTGCACAAAGAAGAAATGATAGACTTTCTGTTTTTGTGATTTTGCGCTGCAGAAAAAGTGTAGACACGTTGACACACAATCCCAAAGTCTCATGAAACTGCAGACGTTTCTTTATGGCGTTGTTGCAGGACAAGAGACTTGAATACACACAATGCATACATGCACACACCAAAAGTCAGCCAGGAAGATCATCTTGTGTTTCTGGTGTCCCTCTCTGTTCGGGGATTCACCGTCGCTCTCCGAGGAACCATTAGGTAATGCTGCTCCGCTGCTCAGAAACCCTGTGCTTCTTAAGAACACAGCACCAAATGCAGAAAAAAACAGACCTGGCTGACCAGGTGATTTCTTTTGTAACCTTTGTATCTATTCCTGAGATTTCTTTGTGCCAAAAAAAAAGCATTAGCCTTGTTTCATGTTGACATTTGAAGAAAGTTCAAGGGAAAATGAGCTAAAAGCTGCGAGTTCAGCCTTTATCAGCACGCACAGACACACTGAACCAGCACACGGCTGACATTTGTAGTCATTCTAAGCGACGAACAAGAACATGGCCAACGCGTTCCGCCTTAATGAGTCAGGGTACGATCTCCCGACGAATACCAAGTACCTCCTTCACGAGTAAGCTGGACATTGTTTCTAATTTGTATTTTACTGCTAATATCTTTGTAAGCCATATATCTTTAATGCTTATATTGTATTCATCACATTAAATAATATGTAGAATTAAGACAACTTTCATTCAAACAAGAGGCCACGTTACTGCCACCTGTAAATACCTGGAATCAGCTCTTTTCCTGAACTCTATGTGAAGGACCACAGTGAGATAAGAGTTATTAGTTTCTAATGGGATTACGGTAACACCATAATCCGTTTCTTCCTACCCTCTGGTTTCCTGTGACGTCTTAACGGCGTAACAAGGTCCACACTTCTGTTTTCATAGGTGCGAGCAGTTACTGCACGACAATCTGTGTTAAATGGCCTTGCCAGCCGGTGTGTGTCTCAGGTTTCTCTTATAATTAAATACTAACGATGGATGTGAGGACCAGAAATCTGACAGCTGAGGGGGGGAGGGGAGGGGAGGGGAGGGGAGGGGGGGCGACTGGATGAAGACTCTCCAGCTCTGTGTCTGTACCTGACGGCCTCTTTCTAGACAAGACACTGCAGCACCACACAAGACAGCGATCTGTTAACTGCAGCTGTTTGCTCACATTTAGGCACGAACTGTATTGCTGAGAAACACATTTTGCTGAAGGGATGTAGTTTGGATCTAATGTAAACAAATAAAGTCTCGTGACATATGAAAACATTTACATCTTTATATTCCAGTGATTTGCTTTCATTTTGTATTCTCATAAACCATATCTTCACCAGCAATGCAGCGAAATACTGCATAACCAGTTCTTACGCCAACTCTAAGAAGAAAGACATTTTTTTCCGTTTGACATTACAAGCAGAAAAGTAACCCAGATAGCATCGTGGCGAAAGATTCTTTTTACATAACATCATCACTTTAACACAATAGGATGCGTACATCTGGCCTGCAGAGCAGCCTCGTAGCTGTAAACGATATCAGAACTCATGGGTTGTTGGTTTGTTCCCCGTGAAAAACAAATCTGCGGCATTCTTTTATTGCATCAACATGACATTCAACCCCTGCTGTACAGTTTTCAGGTTAAATGCATCATCCTGGACCTCTACACTTACTGCCGCGCTGCCATTTATTGTGGCTGCATGCCGGTCTGTTTTGTATGTCCCTGTGTGCATCATATGGACGCTCATCTGCGTTGACCGTAACACTCACAAGTCATGTGAAGGAGTCGTCTCTCAAAAAGCTTCCTGGATCAACGTTCGGAGAACGAGCTGTTTTCAATCTCTGACGAGGATGATGAACCGCTGCCATGCCAACTGAATTCCTATAAGACGACTTCTATTGATTTGCACAAACGCTATACGCTTCTGCAGATGGTTAGATGTTTCTTGGAAACATCCCGGTTGGGATTAAGTTGAACAGGGCTTGTGTTGTTGTACTTTGAATCGACAAAGAGCATCTGTGAAAACAGGGTCTTGTTTTGAGGCTTGGGTTAAGTTGCAAGCTTGTAAAATGTCTTCAAACCTCATGTAGAGTTTTAATGCATCCCAGTCACTGGCAGGATGTTCATGGATCTCCAAGTTATGTTTCAGTTTGATCTACAATCTGAATTGCGTTACTATTAGACAAAACTTTAACAAAGCCATCATAACAGTAGACGTGAGAAGGCCCCGCGGCAGAAAAAACACTGAAGCTTGAGACGTTTTTGCCTTAAGTTCATGCATAAATCATACGGTAAAATATCAGTTTGTTCTCAATTTGTGTTTCTTGGCAGAAGATAAACGCCCCTGCTTTAGTTCAACTCGGACAACAGAGGAAAGGTTCACATAGTAGTTCAGTACTACATCTGTGTAGATCTATAATTCCAACATCTGATGGCATCAGTTCATGTTTAAAGAGAAATGAGACAGTCTGTCTCTATTGGGGTCAGTGTGTTTCAAACAAAGTGCTTGTTGGCAGCATGTGGAACCTGCTTCGCCACACCTTTCTAACGTAGGATGTGGGGGGGAGGAACCAATATTCCTACAAGCAAGGCCGCTTCATGCAGCGACGGCCCGGGTGTGCTGAGAAAGTAGAAACGGGGTTTGAATCTTTCGCTCTCGTTTGTCGTCCTGTACGCAATTACCTCGGCCTATTTTTCATGTCTACAAATGAGTGGGTATGAACGCCTGAAACCTAAAGCCTGCGCTGTTTTCCTCAGTTGAATGTTGTGTCTCTCTCTCTCTCTACAACGCCAGTGAGGGATCTAAACCGGGCATTTGGCCTGGCACATTCACCGCAGTACAAATTCATATATATGCATCTTTGTCTTGTAAATTAAAGTGAACTATGCAAAGTGTATTAAGATATAGCTTCACCGTTAGCAGCTACATACTGATTTGTGCCAGGATGGAATGGAGACGTATGAGAATATCTGTCGTTCGGAACGGGCAAAATCCCAAAACCAGCACAGGAACTGATTTCACCACCTACCAATACTGTATGTGTGCATATGCATGTAGTCCCACATTTATCTGCGTTTTTTTCTCCATGTCTGTTTTTTCCGTGAACCACATAGCATCTGACAAGTGTCAGTCCCTCCCACCTCGCACACATGTGGGCAGAAAACCCCAGAAACCTGGTCACCACCTTCACAGGCTTGTTTGGGAAACAACACAAAACAACACGTTGACGGGAAATGTGAACACGTGACCAAGACAAACAAATGTAAACAGAAGGATTTTCTGCAACATTAAAAAAGAAAAGACTTTATTTTGGCAATCATCCGCCATCTTCTTCTCGTTTTCTATCTTTTTCCTTTTTCTCTGTTTGTGTCTTCAGCTGTCTTTCTCATGATCTCTGTCCTCATTCGATTCCTTGCGGTTTCTCCAGCAGCGCAGGCTCTATCCAGCAGTCTATTTATTGTTCATATAAACGATTGCTCTGCGACTTTCAGCCATTGTATGGGTCTAACAAAACCCATCAGGCCAGCGATAACAATATTATCTTCTTTAACAGACTCAGTTCAGGAGTGAGAGCCAGTCCTTTTGACTTAAAACCCCAAATATTCAACGAGGCACTCGGAGGCCTAAAATCATCACAACCCTGCATGTATGGCCGGCAGCCTCAGTCAAAGGGTTTATATCTTATGCAGCAGCTCTCTGTTATATCCTCAAACCATCATCTTGGTAACAGTTGCTGCAAAATCTAGTCAGCGGTCAAAGGAAAAGCGTGTTATTTCAAGCTAACTCCCATCCGTTGTTGACATTTTACAATCCTTTCTAATGATGTAGCTTGGCTGTAATATCACAACACATTTTCTGCACGTGTGACACAGTGGGGCGGCCAATAATCATTGAAAGAACTGATAAATTGAGACGATAAAGCTGTCAAATTGGAAGTGCGCCATTTTTTTTGCTTGCCACCAACAGAATAATGGTGACCTGCCAAAGCTGCCAATGGAGTTGGCACCTTTTTAGGCAGCAGCCAGCATTTACAAGCACGTTGTCTGGTGTTTATTAACCACCAGATATTTGTCTTGGCAGGGCGGAAGGGCCCGATGAAACAGTATGTGGACCCATTGGAAACTCAATCCCGTCATTGAAACAAATGCTGATGGAAATCCTGCATTTGGTCGGGGACTCATCTCAGCAGGGTTGCCTCACCTTCTGAATGGCAGGGCGGCCGCTGTACTCTGCCACATTTTTGTGGGTAATATTCCTCTGTCAGGCTTTATTTGGACCGTGCCCAGTCGAGGGGAGAGCAGAGCAGAATAAAAAGCCGAGGAGAGAGAAAAATGTCAGGAGGAGAAACCACGGAGAGGTGAGAGGAAAGGTGAGAAGAGCAGAGGGAGAGGAAAGAGGAAGTGTGAAAATCCACCCATTTCCTCCATGTCCATCATCGACCAACTCATCAGTCACAGCCTGGACTCACCTCGCGCTAACACACACCTGTCACTGTCAGGACATTCATCAGAGAGTGTAGAAACCTGACACAACAAGGACTCAACATGTCACAAGTGATCCAAGTGTGTGGTCTAAAAGTCAAAGCAACTTTTTTAGTGTATGAAACTCGCTGAACTGGTCGCTGCATAGGATGACGAAAGATAAGTCTCTACGTGAAGGCTGGCAAAACTGTGTATATTCCTTTTGGACAAAAAACACAAACCGCCGTCTTTTGTGGGATTTGTTGACGATGAGAAATAATAGAATGATGCCAGCCTTCTCCTTTAATGGAGGTGTTTGTTACTGTTGCTGCAAAGGACGAAACCATAATTACGAAGGGTCAGCAGTGTGTGTCTGTGGCAGCTTGCGTCTATCGTTTGTTCCCAGGGAGGCTCTATAAGTTGTTGTTTTCTTGTCTCTCCAAAATAGCTTTTAATCCCAGTCTGCTACAGTGACGTCCGCAGTAAAAGACTGTGGTAGGTCTCGTTGTATTGCTCATAAATGTGCCAATAGCCAATTCAGCTGTGCAATTAAGGCGTACTAGTAATACGTTGATTGTTAGATCATCTTTGTAAAGCAGACATCCACGTCCTGTGTTTCTACGAACCAGTGATATGGGCCAGTTGAATCATGCATTTTTACATAGTTATGGGTACGTTTATTCAAAACCTGACTTTTTCATGAAAATATGGTAATCAAGCATCATGATTGAGATTTTTTTATAATTAGCCACAAGCTCAAAAAGTAAAAAACAAACGTTCCTGAACATTTGTGTCCTTGAACCCTGTAAAACGGGATTGTCCTTTTAACATGGATTACGGTGAAGTGCCTTGCCCAAGGGCAGCGCAATGGTATTTCCTGAAAGAGCGGAGAGCGTTAGTCATTCGGCTTTTCTTTCCCCAACATTTCCTCTGCTTCTCAACAGTCCAGGATCTCTTAAAGCGTCGTCGAGATTCACAACGCACCATGTGACTCTCACCTTTGAGTTTAAGCCTGATAGTGGTCGGCACGAACACATTTCCTCCCAAAATGTCCCAGCGGCATTGTGAACATTTCTCTTCCCCTTTGCACAGTGCCCCTTGGAGGTCCCCATGCTATGCCTGTTTTCTTTTTTTTATTGCATCTGGTTCCCATCCTACTTCCTGAGGTTTAGATTAATCCATCTTGAGTTTCCAGCTGCCGGAGAGCCTGTTCCAGTGGCTGTAACTTTGAATGGATGAAGCAGAGAGCGAGAGAGGAAGTGACACAGAGAAAAGGAGAGTGTGATGGAGAGATTTGGGGGGGTATGCAGGGAGCAAAAGAGAGATGGATAAAGAGAAAGACAAAGAGATTAAGGTCTTTTTATGTCCCTGTCCCCCCCCAAGATACACTCGGTTCATTTTGAGGTCTCAGGTGATTGGCAGCATGCGGCTAACAACCATCTCTGTTTCTCCGATAGACCAAGACAGCAGAAGGATAGACTTGGCCTCTGAAACTTTTAACTGTCGAATAGATTCTTGAATATTTATACTGTATCTTCTTTCTACAGAAAAATACGACCGACGTAGATCGGAAGAAAAGAGTTCTCGTTGGCTCAGTCCAACATTTGATTAATCTCGAGGCTTTTAAATGATTGACAGAATCAACCCACAGCACAAACAAAAGCAGATCAAATATATTTCATGGATTATTATTCCATTCCACACCGTGTTTATTAATACTCCATGATGCAGTGCGTGTTGTATGATCTCTGAGTCAATGGCTATCGGCTTCATGTCTGAGCAGTCAATCACTGGGAACTGTTGCAAGACGTGTTGACAACCACTGCACTAATGTGACGCAGGTGCGCTGTCTATGTTTTGAGCAACACCCAAAGATGAATTTCGATTTATTGCGTAAATGAAATAAACTGGGAAACAGATGCAAGCAGCAGATTGAGCTGCTGCAGCCGGTTTGAGTGCCGTTCTCCTCAGTATGACTGTTTCAGCTGTTCTGGTGACATCTGTTGGAGTCAACTAGTAACTTTATCTTCAGAGCTGATGGACGCAAACTCCAAACTAATTGAGTGAAAATACCACAATTTATTGCTTTTACTTGTATAAAAGAGGAACTTATTTAAAAAACATGTCCTGGATTTTGAGCAAAGTTAGTTAGAAATGTGGCAGCATTTTTTATACTTCATATAATTCTGTTTCCAGTTCATACCGCGTCGACAAACGTGATAAACGTAAGCATACGCAATGACAGTATGCATGCAAAAGGATGTTGATTTACACTGTTGCAATGCAGAGACTGCACTAATTTCATTATGGAGTAGCCTGATGATTATTTTCTAGATTAATCAATTAATCATTTGACATCAGAAACTAGTGAAAACTGCCCTCTTCATGTGTTTCGTTTTGTCTGACCCAACAGTCCAAAGCTCAATGATAATCAATTAACTGCAACAAAGGATAAAGGAAAGCGGCAAATTCACATATTTGAGAAGCTAGAAACATCAATTTATTTGCTTTTTTGCTTGAAAAAAAAGACTTGACCCATATGTAAATGATCTAAATGGTTCATTTTATGTCCATGACCCACTCAGTACATTGCTTTAACTGGTCTATGCACAGCTAGAATCATTAGCAGATGTTTTTATGTATTTTGGGACCTGCATTTTGTCTCCTCTTTAACTTTTCCTTTGCATTTTGCTGTTGCACTGCTACAGTTTTACAATTTGAATCCAGATTTTAAACAAATTGTGTTCATTGGTATGACAGCTCCAGTAACAACCATAAAGTTCAAAATATTTGGAGAAAGTATAATGATCAAAATAGTATAGTCTTATGTTTATTATTAATTAAGTGATAATAATTGAGTTTAGACATGAATAAGACACAAGCTTCACCTTTCCACAGTTTATTTCCTTTTAAAATAATTCATACAAATGCATACAGTCACAAACATATCTTTGTCAGGTTGTCAGTTTTGACCAAAAATAATGATATTTACTGTAGAATATAGAATATGTATACTGTATATTGCTACGCCTACTACTTTACCATAAAGGGGACCAAGGCAG
This sequence comes from Melanostigma gelatinosum, assembly GCF_949748355.1. Classification (NCBI taxonomy): domain Eukaryota; kingdom Metazoa; phylum Chordata; class Actinopteri; order Perciformes; family Zoarcidae; genus Melanostigma; species Melanostigma gelatinosum. Next base: position 23,073,623 of record NC_136638.1, read on the forward strand.
GCAACAGTGGACTGTGTGCTACGACCAGGGATGGAATTTCAAAGAGCACCTCGACACTTTAAAAGGGCCGTTCACCCCAAAACCCCAAAATACATATTTTACCTCTTACCTGTAGTGCTATTCATCAAACTAGATTAATGTACACCAAAACAATCTAGATTGATGAATAGCACTACAGGACACAGGTTAGACGTGTGTTTTTGATTTGGGGGGGGGGGGGGGCTGTCCCTTTAAAAGCATGTCTGTTGTTTTTACTTGTGGCAGCCATCAGTTTGAATGAGGAATGCTTACAGTTTATATCAGGAAGTATTAGCAGAGTCCCTCCCCCTTGTCTGACAGTGACATTTAAATATCACCTCAGTCTCTTCTTTACTCAGACATCCTCGCCAATGGGTCGTGAAATCTCCATCCCTGATTGCCACTCTTACTACCTCACCATGAAGAAGACCAGGTAGGCCACAGCGGACTGTTTTTACTGCTCAGCTGCTGGTAGAAGGGGATCCAAAAAGCACCGTCACTTCGCTGTCCTGCTAACATCAACAACACTTGAACTGGAGTCAGTTGATCTCGAGAGAAAAAGAGGTTCCCATCGTGTTGGCGTAACAGCACCTTGTTTACGTGTTGAGAGTGGAACCAGTGCATAGATTACTGGGTCAGGTCTGAAGTCTAGCTCTCAGCATGTTGTTGTGTTTTTAACGTAGTGTTTAGTTGTGTATTTAGATGGCAGTCTTTGTAATGATGCCTTGTGGAGCGTGCTAGCCACCACCCCTTCTCCCAGTGCTGCTTTTTCAGACACAGATACAACCAAGTCACATTGACACAGGCAGGCAGAACACCATATGTACACATAGACACAGAGGCCACAGAAGGGTGGCTGAACGGTATACTCAGGAAGGAGCCATCGTGAAATGCTGCAGGAATACTCGACGAGAGAAAACGGGACGTCCTGACATTGCATCAGGAAACGTCTTTACTTTGTTGAAAAGGTGACCAAACTGGCCGTAGAGTATTTTAATAACTCTTAACAGGTCGATTCGGGAGCGGATCTCAAACATCTGGGTTAACTTCAAGAACACAGCTGTTCCTCATCAGTCGGTAACCATTAACTGTTCTTAACTGGATGAGACATCTGTACAAGTGAGTCTAACTTCAAGCAGGAACCAACGATGGTGCTGGCAGAGAGCAAAGCAGTTGAGTGACTGATGAATAGAGTTTTGTGATTTGCTGATTTTGACGGATCCCTCGCATGAAGCAACGTGTCGCGCATCATTCGTAAACCTTGGTGTGCTCTTCCTGTTCCATGGTTTGGACAGTTAACGTGTGAAATGGTGGAAGTACCGGACGTTTAGACGCGGAGACGACAATAATGACCTGCTACAAAATATCAGTGCGTTGCCTTGTACATAATCTGCTTTATCCCAACCGCTCTATTTTGTGAATTCAAACGGCGATTGGCGATGAAGTCGTCCCAGCCAAGCATACCATCACACCACCTCCCGACAGCCTTTCCTCCCGCAACCCCCCTCGATATGGGCCAAACATTTACAAACAAGTCCCAAGAGCAAAATCGCATGCCCCTTAATTAAACATATCAAAAGAAAATCAAACATCAGATCAACTTTAGCTCTTGTATCTAATGCAGCAGGACACGAAAAGGCAAGCAGGTAGAAAAACAAAAGCACTAAGTGGCATAAAAAGGTATATTCAAAACAAATTAAAAAAATAATAAACCAACTGCGGAAACTTAATTTCCTGAGATGGTGTGCAAAAAGCTGCCTCTTTTTTTTCTGGAGCGGGGGGGGGGGGGGGGGGGGGGTGGTTGGCAAGGGTTTTAGGGCTTGTTAATTTTGGGGACACATGAAACAAAAACAAAAAAACTGATATTGTTGTGTTCTCAAACCAGTTTGGCTACATAGAGAGATCACACAACCCTTGTTTTTGTTAAGACGGGCATACGAGTATCGGTGTCTTCTTGCCGTAAGTCTAAAAACTGTACACAGACAGGTTACATTCAGCTCATAACCGACTACTTTTGCTTGTACATCAAACTAAAGAAAGTACACAGAAAAAGAGAGAAAGACATGAAACCTGCCCCTCTAACTTTGGACACACGACAGTCTAAGACAGCAGAATTTGATTCAGAATCTTTTCTTCCCAAATCAACAGATATATGTTATTGTTATTTTAAATTCTTTTTTTTTTTTTAGCCTCTGGCAGTAACTCGACTACTGTAGTTGTTGTAGTCTGGAGATCATCCTGTGGATCTTTACAGTCTTTCTCAGGACGTCTGTTCGGAGCAGAGGACAACTGTCTGACAGCTATCCACTCCTCTTCATCATCCTCTTTATAGTCATCATCATCTTCTTCTTCTTCTTTGGAGTATGAACCGGCTGCTGGGAACCAATTTGCCAGAGTGTTTTGAATCGATTGTTACTGGGACCTCAACCTGTCCACCTGACACTCTGTGAACCTGTCTGATAACAACTCGTCACTCGGGAGCTTGTCGCTGTGATCCATGTTTGTGGCTACAGTTGGTCATTCGGATGCCGCTCTCTGTCGCCCTCTGGTGGCTTGACTGTATTCTGTCCGGGGGACGGGGCATGAGGAGGGTGTGAGGCAGCAGGCGGGAGGGTGTGTGTGATGGGCACGGCGCTGGGCACCATGCCTTCAACAGGAGGCGGGAGGCCGCCAGCTGGCAAGCTCACCACTCCTGGGGGATACCTAGAGAGGGGAGAGAGGGGGAGAAAGAGAGAGACGCAAAACTGAGTCATCAAAGTAAAACTCAAACGAAAATTACAAATATGAGACCTTATTTTGACCTGCACAAACACACTGCAGTAGGCCTCCATTAAATTCCAATTGAATAATAACATGAATGACAAATTAACTAAATACTGGTGGTGTAATGGTGTAGCACACTTCAGTACCACAGAGTATTGCACCTCCAGACATTTGATTTTTAAATGATTGAAACAGAGAAGACGATAATAAATTCTGACTTTTATTCCAAAGTATCCCAAACTTCCCAGAATGCAGCTCAATAGAGTCTTAGTAATATCCATGTCTTTATATTTTAAGCTCCCTGTTTGCGTCACAGGGTTTCCATGACAACGTTGTAATGTCCAAGCCAATATAGAAAGTTAAGTAGTTCTGAATAATATCTTGTTTACTGCCCTGTTATATTTACACTCTATTTGGCAGGAAAGATGGGATTGGATTCGTGCAGCGTCACTTCACTGATTAACTAATTCATCTGCCGAATATTTTCTCAATCAATCTGTCAAAAGATGAAATGATTAAATCTCAAAGAGAAGAAAGACCATCACAACGTCCCAGTAACACATTGTTCTTCTAACACAGCAGCAGTAACACTCTACATATCAGTTATCTTCTCTCATTAGAACATTTATAACCGTCACATTCTCTATTGTCAAGACATTTGGCAGAAACTTATCAATCACGTTACCGGGGTTTGGGGGAGAAAAATCAAACTGCACTGACCACTACTGGTTTCTTTATCCTGATGATTATTACCTATAAGCCCCGTTGAGCTCGGGGTGAACGGTAGCTGGGTCAACACCGGCCCAGTGGTTATTCTGGGAGAGGAACTCCTTATTCACACAGTTCTTCAGACTGTCTGGGATACGACCTGGACAGCAGAGAAGCGGAGCAAAAGAAGCGTTAACAGAGAAAGCAAATTAATTCACACTGGGGGGGATTAAACAGGTCAGTGGTAAAAAGACTGAGCCACTGGGGAAACCACAAGAGGAGATAATGGGATAGAAAGAAGCAGGAAAGGAAGAATGGTTAATGCTCGACTGCAATAGAACACCCAACAATATCTCTTTTCAGACTTGTGTTTACATTTTCAGCTGTGTGTGTGTGTGTGTGTGTGTGTGTGTGTGTGCTACCTGTGATAGCCCTCCGGATCTCCCTGGCTGCCTCCTCTCTCATCTCCAGCGATGCCTGTTCGCTGTACCAGGCAGCGTGGGGGGTGCAGATCAGGTTGGGAGCGTCCTTCAGCGGGCCCTGACTGAAACTGACAAATGTACGAACACAGTGAAATCAGTGACAGCTGCAACAAATCATGAGATTGGTGGCGTGTGTGAGTGTGTCCTTGGGTGTGTGTGTGTGGGTCAGTGCACCTCTGTGATCTAACTCTTGTAAGTTTTGTCTTTAAGCTTTTATGACATTGTCTGTAGTAATAATAATAGTCTTAAATGCTTTAAAATGACACCGTTTCAAGTCAAAACCCATCAAAACATCTTGGGGGAGGGACCACAAACCCAATATCTCCTTGTAGCTTTTATTCTCTGTCGATATTCAGAATGTGTTTTTGTATCCTGCTGCATAATACGAGCATCCTGAATAGCTCTGTGTGCATACCTGCCTGTCTGGCTGGAGTTGATTGAGCGAGTGTGTTACCTGAAGGGCTCCGTCTCATGAACATCCAGAGCAGCTCCACGTATCCTCCCCTCCTTCAGGGCCTGAGCCAGGGCCTTCTCATCCACCAGACCCCCCCTGGCCGTGTTCACCAGGAACGCCCCCTGCCGCATCTTTAACACACACAAACACACATTCAGTCCATCTTTGATCGAATCGGATAGAGCTCCACCTGACTGTCATTTTACATTGGCTGAAGGACATTTAAAGGTAATAATATATAAAAGGTATAATCTATATTTCATGGATCCATGGAGAGATTTCTTTCTCTTTACTTTCCCTCTTCCAGCAAGGTCAGGAACACTTGAAAGTATAGCCTGTAGGCTGAGCCGTGGAGATGAAGGATGAACAGATACTCCCTGAGTTCATCAGTCATCATATGCAGTGCATGCAGTAGAGAAGCTCAGTCGTCTGGATGTAGGCAGCGGGCTTCCCTGAGTGTCCACTTCTCTAATATGTATGGCCATGGGATGTAGTAGTTGATGCAGGGATAAATAAATCATTCAAGTGTGCGCATGTGTGCTCAGTCTAAGTGTGTGTGTGTGTGTGTGTGTGTGTGCTGCCCCTCCACCTGTTTGATGGTGAAGTCGTTGATCAGGTGGTGGTTGTGTTCATTGAGGCTGCTGTGCAGAGAGACACAGTCGGAGTGGAAGAGCAGGTCCTGAGGAGAAATACAGGAAAAGTTGCTAACAATTAATCCACATTCTTCTGCTCACCACCGCACCAGCTGCACAGTAAGCATTTCTTTGCTCAATAACGATAATATCAGTTGTGTGTGTGTGTGTGTGTGTGTTACCTGTAGTGTGGTGACCCTTTGTAGTCCCAGAGATCTTTCTACACCGTCAGCCAAATACGGGTCATAGAAGATCACATTGAAGCCGAAGGCCTTGGCTCTCAGGGCTACAGCCTGGCCCACTCGCCCTACAAACAACACAAACATGGAGGTGCACACACATTACTACACTCACAGGAGCATGTGAATACACATTCAAATGGAACAAAAACTTGTTTACATTGTATATGTTCCCTTGTTTTGACGTGTGCCTTGATGAAATTGCATATTTCTCTGGCTACACACGTCTGCTCATTATTACTGAAAAAGCTTCCAGACTGTTCAGGGAAGAGATTTGCTTTCTGCTTAATCCGCTTATGTTTTATTGGCATTAACTCCTCAGGATGCCAATTTAGCTGAGCTAAGGAGAAAAATGAAAATGGAAGAGTGCGAAAAATCCTTTGATTATAAACTTCAGTGGGACTACCCTCTATCAGACGACATTAAGAAAATAAAAACCTTCTTAGCCGTACTAGCAGCTGCATGTTGAGAGCCGTCTAGAGGCAATGCTTCCAACCTCGTATCGTGCACCTTTAACTACTGCACTTGAGTAAATGTGCATTCACATTTATTTCCACCACTGGTGCTAATTAGCAAATATGAGCATGCTAGTAGGCCAAACCAAGATGGTAAACAACATACCTGCTAAGCATCAGCGTGTTCTGAATGCATCAGCATCTTACCATTCGTTCAGCCACAGAGCTGCTAGCGCGGCTCTTTGTCTTGTTGTTACAACAGTACGGTAAGTAGGTCTCAGCGCGGAGGCATGGAGTCATATGCATGTTGTGACTCACCGAGTCCGATGAGTCCCAGTGTCTCTCCTCTGATCCTCGCGGCTCCCGACGCCACCTCTCGGATCTGCTCCACGTTCTGAACCCGCGTGCCCTCCCGGAGCGCCTGGCATGAATAACAGTGAATTATTACAGATATCCTAAAACGTTACAGTTCAGGTACATTTTCTAAATATCTGCACTTAATGACCAAAGTCTAAATCCTTTTAGGTATTGTGATCATGTTGTTAAACGTCAAAGTGATGATTACTTATAACTGATTTGAGGAACAACTCATTTCACTGCACCTTCTACATCTTACATCAAAGTCTCTCAAATAATTGCACCGGTAAGTAATTGTCGAAGCTTATATTGTGATGAATGGACGTACACCTCTAGCCAATACATCGAGAGTTACTTCGTTTGAATCCAGTTGATTTCAGTCTGTTTTATCAGCCACACAGAGACACAAACCTGGTGCAGCCAGGTGGTGCGTCGGTACAAGGTGAGGATGTGACACAGCGTGGAGTCGGCCGTCTCCTCCACCGAGGCTGCTGGCATATTACACACAGCGATGCCTGTTGGACCAGAAAGCAGATACGGATTAGGAAAAGCTTTTTTGGGCCACATTTGATGAAGTTTGGTGGAGAAGTGCAGAACCGAGATGTCGCGTCAGCAATTTCCTCTGCACACACGACTGGCTGCTTTCAAATTGCAGCGCGTGTTGGTGGAAGGAGATACGGGGACGTGAGTGAAGCTCTGGCTGTTGCAGGACAGACATGAGTTTTAAGAAAGAGCTTCACTCACGTCATCTTTTAATAGAAGACTTCTAGCAAACATGGCAATACATATTGGTATCAGAAAAATAAAATGTTTGGGGGAGATTGGCCAAAACAGCTGTTGAGCAGTGGTGGAATGTAACTCAAGTGCTGTACGTGAGTACAATTTTGAAGAACTTGTACTTTACTTGAGAATTTGTATTTTATTCTTTTCTTTATCTGACAGCTTTAGTGACAGATTCAGATTATTAATACAAAATATAAATCAACTAGTATTTTTTAATTAAGCTTTCTGGAACTACAAAATCATTTAAATCAGCTCCACCTTTGCCAGCTGCAACATTAGTGATGCTTACACATGAACATATATATATCTATATACACACATGTCTATGTTCCATATGATGTTCATACTTTTTACTCAGACTTTTACTCAGTATTTTGCACCGTGGTATTGCTACTTTTACTCGAGTACCAATGCTGTTGAGTATTGAGTAAGTGGACAAAACTGTCCATTTGTTTCTTACGGCTCGTTGCTTATGCTCATCAATGCAGCCACAACAGTTGGAACACCACACATTCGCTTGTAATCGAAGGTGTAACTAACAACATCAGCAATGGCTCTTTTCCATTTAGGGGTGCCAGTTAGCTCGCCCAGCGTGCAGCGCTAAGCTTGGCTCTGGAACAAATGGAAGAGCGGCAGCCTGCTGTGTAAAGTAGCTCTGGAGTGAAATGGGGAGTAATTGAAAGTCACATGTGGTCAAACCTGCCATTTATGTGAAATATGTTACTAAAAAAACATTTGGTTTGAGCTACTTGAACATAGAACGTTACTGTGATGGGCAAGAGTATTGAGGACAAAAAATAACAATTCATGTTTGCAAACATACACATGGCTACAGTATCTACCGGTATGTTGTATTAATACTGGTGACCCGTATTACTAAACACTGTGGGCTATAGCAGTAGCATGGGGCTGAATGGAAGGATGAATGCTGGTGTTAAAGGATGATGTTCATGTTCTTAACACACAAAGACTGTCAATGATGTTGACATTGATGACAGGACAGCACATGACCAATACACACTCTCACTTCCTGTCTGTGTGTGTGTGTGTGTGTGTTCTCACCCAGTTCCCCGGCAGATTTGATGTCGATGTTGTCATAGCCGCTGCCGATGCGGACGATGATGCGCAGACCTTTAAACTTCTCCAGGTCCTCCCTCATCAGAGTGATGGTGTGGTACATCAGAGCTCCTACGGCTTCATTCAGCACCTGTAGAGACACACACACACACACACAGTGGGACTTGTTTCAACTATAGAAAGCAATAAGTGTGCATATTTGAAATATCTACATCAGTGCAGCCTTTCTTAACCCCTGAGCCTAAACACACCAAAGCATACAAGAGTGTCCGTTTGCAGAATATTATGATTGTGCTTTGAGTTCATACATTACAGAAGAAATGGACAAAATGTCACGGCCAAGTCATGAGCATGTGTTTGTGCAGGTGTGAGCATTCACAAGTCAAGCGGAGCTTTGCGGAAACAACATTGAGTGAATGTCAGCAGCCAGAGTTCACCGAGTTCAGACTCGCAGTGTTTCCATAAACGCAGTATCTCGCAGTATTTATTTTTTATTTTCCAGGATATGTTGTTCATGTCTTTCTCGCATCCTGTTCTTTTTTAATATCACTGCCAGCGTGGAAGGACTGCGTTTCCTGAATATTACCATGGAAACTAAGCTTTCGTAACCACAGGAGTCAAGATAAGGCGTCTCTGCATCGGAAAAAAAGTGCCGAATATCAGCAGGGATCCTCACAGGCTCATTGTTTTAATTGAAAAATGAAATATGATTGAACAGCAGATAAATTGGGAACGGGAGTATATGGCCGTGTGTTGTTGTCACCTTTTAATTGGTTCTCCGTTAATCTTACAATCTTTTTCTGACGTTGCCAGCCCTCCTCCTCATGTGTGTGTTACAGAGGCTGGAAGTGACATGCGGTTCAATTACAATAAAGAAGCCCCTTTGATTACACAATGAGGTAGAGAGCAAGAGATAGCGAGCGAGGGAGAGCCATCTGCTTCTCCCACGCTGAGGGTTACTGAGCGCGCTCACAGAGGGAGTGTGTCTGGCAGACACCCAGAACCAGACGTAACCCTGCCAGACACACAAACCCAGAACCAGACGTAACCCTGCCAGACACGCAAACCTAGAACCAGACGTAACCCTGCCAGACACGCAAACCTAGAACCAGACGTAACCCTGCCAGACACGCAAACCCAGAACCAGACGTAACCCTGCCAGACACGCAAACCCAGAACCAGACGTAACCCTGCCAGACACACAAACCCAGAACCAGACGTAACCCTGCCAGACACGCAAACCCAGAACCAGACGTAACCCTGCCAGACACGCAAACCCAGAACCAGACGTAACCCTGCCAGACACACAAACCCAGAACCAGACGTAACCCTGTCAGACACACAAACCCAGAACCAGACGTAACCCTGCCAGACACACAAACCCAGAACCAGACGTAACCCTGTCAGACACACAAACCCAGAACCAGACGTAACCCTGCCAGACACACAAACCCAGAACCAGACGTAACTCTGCCAGACACACAAACCCAGAACCAGACGTAACCCTGCCAGACACACAAACCCAGAACCAGACGTAACCCTGCCAGACACACAAACCCAGAACCAGACGTAACCCTGTCAGACACGCAAACCCAGAACCAGACGTAACCCTGCCAGACACACAAACCCAGAACCAGACGTAACCCTGTCAGACACGCAAACCCAGAACCAGACGTAACCCTGTCAGACACACAAACCCAGAACCAGACGTAACCCTGCCAGACACACAAACCCAGAACCAGACGTAACCCTGTCAGACACACAAACCCAGAACCAGACGTAACCCTGCCAGACACACAAACCCAGAACCAGACGTAACCCTGTCAGACACACAAACCCAGAACCAGACGTAACCCTGCCAGACACGCAAACCCAGAACCAGACGTAACCCTGCCAGACACGCAAACCCAGAACCAGACGTAACCCTGCCAGACACGCAAACCCAGAACCAGACGTAACCCTGCCAGACACACAAACCCAGAACCAGACGTAACCCTGCCAGACACACAAACCCAGAACCAGACGTAACCCTGCCAGACACACAAACCCAGAACCAGACGTAACCCTGCCAGACACACAAACCCAGAACCAGACGTAACCCTGCCAGACACGCAAACCCAGAACCAGACGTAACCCTGCCAGACACACAAACCCAGAACCAGACGTAACCCTGCCAGACACGCAAACCCAGAACCAGACGTAACCCTGTCAGACACGCAAACCCAGAACCAGACGTAACCCTGCCAGACACACAAACCCAGAACCAGACGTAACCCTGCCAGACACACAAACCCAGAACCAGACGTAACCCTGCCAGACACGCAAACCCAGAACCAGACGTAACCCTGCCAGACACGCAAACCCAGAACCAGACGTAACCCTGTCAGACACACAAACCCAGAACCAGACGTAACCCTGCCAGACACGCAAACCCAGAACCAGACGTAACCCTGTCAGACACGCAAACCCAGAACCAGACGTAACCCTGCCAGACACACAAACCCAGAACCAGACGTAACCCTGTCAGACACACAAACCCAGAACCAGACGTAACCCTGCCAGACACACAAACCCAGAACCAGACGTAACCCTGCCAGACACGCAAACCCAGAACCAGACGTAACCCTGCCATACACACAAACCCAGAACCAGACGTAACCCTGTCAGACACACAAACCCAGAACCAGACGTAACCCTGCCAGACACACAAACCCAGAACCAGACGTAACCCTGCCAGTCACACAAACCCAGAACCAGACGTAACCCTGCCAGACACACAAACCCAGAACCAGACGTAACCCTGCCAGACACACAAACCCAGAACCAGACGTAACCCTGCCAGACACACAAACCCAGAACCAGACGTAACCCTGCCAGTCACACAAACCCAGAACCAGACGTAACCCTGCCAGACACACAAACCCAGAACCAGACGTAACCCTGTCAGACACGCAAACCCAGAACCAGACGTAACCCTGCCAGACACACAAACCCAGAACCAGACGTAACCCTGCCAGACACACAAACCCAGAACCAGATGTAACCCTGCCAGTCACACAAACCCAGAACCAGACGTAACCCTGCCAGACACACAAACCCAGAACCAGACGTAACCCTGCCAGACACACAAACCCAGAACCAGACGTAACCCTGCCAGACACACAAACCCAGAACCAGACGTAACCCTGTCAGACACACAAAACCAGAACCAGACGTAACCCTGTCAGACACACAAACCCAGAACCAGACGTAACCCTGCCAGACACACAAACCCAGAACCAGACGTAACCCTGCCAGACACACAAACCCAGAACCAGACGTAACCCTGCCAGACACACAAACCCAGAACCAGACGTAACCCTGCCAGACACACAAACCCAGAACCAGACGTAACCCTGTCAGACACACAAACCCAGAACCAGACGTAACCCTGTCAGACACACAAACCCAGAACCAGACGTAACCCTGCACAACTAGGCAACTTCAGATCGATACCTCAGGTGCTGATACTGATTTCACGTTATGTCAGTAGACCCCCCCCCCCCCCACTGCTCTCCTTGTGTTCACATCATTCAAATAACTTAAATGAGCCACTGTGATTGTGTTTTGCATGTGGATATTGTTGCAGTCAGAAACTCCTGATACGTCCAACTCAGAGTTGCACTTACACGCTGACGTGAACAGTTTTACCGACTCAATCTGAATGAAGTTACTTGAATATACACAGTTTAAATGTTCAGACATCGCTTGTCCATCAAAAAGATGGTTAAATATACTGTACAAGGGGAAAAGAAAGGACTGGAGCCCACTGATCAACCGTTAATCGTGCAAACAGACGAATGTTTGGTTGGTTGATGGTTAAATATACTTACTAGAAACGTGGGCGTAACATCTGTGGCATCCATGATTTCTGAAGGGATGTTTTGAAGCCTTAAATCAAATGTTCAGTTTGGTTCCTAATCTAAATGTGTGCACGAAGCTGGAGTTTGGATTAAGCTGATATTGGTGGACGCAGAGAGGAGCAGGGGAGATTTATTTCACATCAGATACATTCATATTTATTTGATGCATTTCTTGTCCAGTCGACAACTACAAATGATTGAAATATATGATTAATTGTATCTGTTTTTTTAATGAGACTGCTGATGATACTTTTTGCATCAGCCTTGGATTTTGGAGGTGATGCTTTAAAACCTCACTGCTTCTACCATTGTTTATTTGTTGATGAATTTATGTTTTATTGCAGCTCTCTAAAATATAAAATATACTCGCTTCCTGTTCCAGGAGGTTTTTAGCAGCACCAGATGATAAATAATAACCATCTGTCTATTACAGCAAATGTAAAAGCTTTATAGAGCAGCCTGCTGAATCCCTTACTGCGTTTATATTTACAAGTATACATCAAGATGAAATATTACCGCCGCAGGATATGATCCTACTTACAGTGTGTGTGTGTGTGTGTACAATCTAGCTCAGTGTGTTACCTTCTCGTGGATCTCCTGTGTGGACTGAGCGTCACAGAAGGCTACGGTTGCTACGTCTTTCAGGATGGGCATCTCCACCGTGCAGTCGCGTCCGTCCAGCAGCGCCACCAGAGGGCGCGGGTGCATGGGCCCGTTCATAATGGGTGGCCTGATGCCTAAACACACACACACACAGAAGAAAATAAAGAAGTGGCAGATGGGCAAAACAACAAAGGAAAAACATCTCCAGGAGCAACTGGTCGTGTTTCACAGCTTATTACTTTTAAAGATTTTGTTGCTTCGGTTTAATTATTCCTGCCTTGAAGTTTGCTGACTCTTTGAAACAGGCAGTAAGATGGATGAAGAGGGCAGAGGCTGGTAGAAAATAGTTATTATAAAAATACTGGCCCTTGAAAAGTGCCCTCAAACCTTCAGGATCTCCCCGTCCAATTAAAATTCATCCTTTTGTATTTCGTCCCGCTCAACATTGTTTTAATTACGTACTCATATATTCACGGAGAATGTAAGCGCTCGCCCCTCTGGGCCGCTGAGAGTGAATCTTGGGAGCCGCTTACTGGGAAAAAATGGGTCGATGTTGACCAGAAAACAACGGAGCAAGCAGCTTGAAGCTCCAGATTATGTCTCGGTTTTCTCTTACGTAGCATATCTTGGTCGAAATTGAGTATTAACTCACAAACATGTATGAAGACATCGGGGTAAGTTCATGAGATTGTAAGCTCTGTGTCATGAGACACAGCCAGTACCTGGATTCAAACTGAAATCTGTCCATATTGGGATAAGAGTGAAACCCTTCGATCATTCTGGATGTTAAATTAAATCGTCTCTTTAGACACAACCATTACCCAGAGAGTGCTGCCAGGCCGTACAGGAGGATAAGTGGCATTTAACAAGGCAGATACGCCTGACGACCCCACTAGAGGGCCGCGTGTTCAGGTTCAACGAGAGCAGTGGTCGTCTGCTCGATGGGGGGGGGGGGGGGGGGGGGGGGGGGGTTGCATGTATTCGTTTTCATTAACCGTTTCCTGCCACTGCAATCTGCTCGGATCTCTCGGGTTCGACTCTCCTTTCAGGTTGCTGAAGAGTTAATCATTCCAGATCACTGACTGAGAACCGAGACGTCTGAAAGACGGACGGATGCAGAGGACCTGGAAAGCACCGTAGATGAAGTGAGTGCAGAGTTATGCCGGTTCCAGCTGATGCTGACGGGACCCGTCACTCATCCCTTGGCTGACGTCTCATATGAGCAACCGCCGCCGTCATTTCACCCAAAATATTCCCCCTCAAACTTTTCTGCCGAGATGAAAACACAACTGTCATCCTCTCAGTTTGACACTGTTTTCCAGTTGCATGGGCGAACATCACGAGAGAGCATTCAGTATTCATTGAAGCAGTCATTTCAAAATCAGCATTCTACGGCCGCCACGTTATTGTGAATGCCAAGTATCCCTGAGAATCACACTTGTGGAAAGAAGCTTGGCAGCTCCAAACATACGGATCGGTTTGGAAAACCTGGGCTTGGAAACTGAGAGACACTCCTCCCTCAACAGCTATCATTAAGTGGTCTATGAGCCAAATCCATTCAAGGAAAAACCCCTTCATACTCAAACTCCCAGTATCTATCTTCATCTCTGATTGTCAGTGCTTTCCAGCTGTAATTGACCTGTTTTCTCTCACTTCATCTGCTGTATATTTCTACTTAACTTAATGCCTTTTGACAATCTTCAGAAAAGGTGTTCACTTTTAGCGTTCTGATTTTATTAAACCCCCAAAACTCTTTTTCAAATGCAAAATGTCTCGTATACCTGCACAGCTAACGAACGAGACATTTGTAGATCTCTTTGGCAGTCGATTGATTTCTTCTTGTATGACTGTTAGTTATGATAGTTAAGCGAGACGCCACTGCTTTCTGATTTTGGAGGCCTGACATTCAGCATCAGTGTTTGGAGTAGCAACATGTTTTTACAATCCGTGTTGTTGCATGACCGTGACGCCACATCATCTACATTTGGCCAGTTACTACTGCTGGGTTTTTTTGGGGGCATTTTTCCCGTATATATGTGCTCCAATGGTGCGGCTCAGTGACCAGTAAGTGAGGGCTGTGTTGTACTGGGCACCTCCCAGGACTGAATAAGAACAGCTGCATGAATAATATGAACACAAAAACAAATGCAGATGGATGATCCACATCTTTCTCATCGAAAGTACATTCTTATCCCAAAAACCTGTTGCTCAGGCTTGCAAATGGGTTGATTGTTAAAAATCGGTGGTTTTCTCTGGCTGTTGAGTGAGCCGGTGTGCATGCGTGGGGAAATTATGTACACAGCGCTTACATGCATATCTGGTTCATGCTCCAGTGTGCTGCAGTGCTCATGGGTTGGCAGTATTTAGAGAGAACAGAAAGGAAGCATTTGATATTTTGATGTACTTTTGTTTTTGGCCAGAATACTTTTCCGATACTTCACTGCTCATTTATATATATATATATATATATATATATGTAAAAAAAAAAATACATCGTGATAAACAACATACTTATGACCTGTTTTTAAACCAGCACATACTTCCTCCTGCATGTGTCAGGCAGCAGTAGAGCGGAGAAGGAAAGGACAGCCCAACATTTAGCACAATCCATCTGTAAATGTCTGTATCGCCGTCTTCTCCTCGCCGTCAGGTTGCAGCCTGAAACCTGATCTGATGAATCAGCACCCACAGACCAATAAAGTGAAACTCAAATCTTGCTCACAATGCCTTGTATGAGCTTGTAAAACATTAGCTTTCCATTATAAGATTCGCCTGGAGGCCATTGCACTTACACATCAATAGAAAATCAATGGTGCATAGCTGAGAAATTGGAATTCAGCAACAGCAAAAAGTACCGTCAGACCTTCAACACGACCATCGTTGCCGCTCAGATGTAATCACAAGTAGCACACTCGCCTGTAGGCCCTGCAGTCGACACTGTTTTGGCTGACATTTTCATTTGAGCAGAAACACAAAGCATGAGTCCGAGATGGCGTGTAAAAATCAAATCGGCATGATGGCCACTTGCACAGAATAAGGACAATCTGGTCCGTCTCAGCAGTTGAGCGGCAAAGTGCCGTGTTAGGAGAGTAGCAGACATTTCTTCTTTTTTTTCCAGCTCACACTCAGTCAGAGTGAGGGAGGAAATAGCTTTCATTCCAGCACCAAGCATGACCTTGGGAGGACCAGCACCGTTGACTGCTGAGTACTACGATATGATAAAACACCCATTCGTTCTCTCTGTCTTTCCCCTCTCTCACACACACACACAAACCTCAGCACAACACTGCAAGTATTACTGCACTCAAATGGCAGTTTCTCTTTTATTTAATGCATTTTCCCTCTTTCTAGCCACATTAAACACTCATTAAATTCTTCTTGTGTTGTTAAATAACTGCGAATGCTGAGTTCCTAGACTCTAAAACCTCTTCCATCTCTACCCCCCCCCCCCACCTCCCCCTCTCTCTGTTACATTCAATCCTCTCTCTTTCCCCCTCCACCCCCTATTGCCTCAGGGGTGGGCGACTGCTGGGAGCTTTCACTGTGCAAACAGGCCTCTTGACAGCCAACGGAGCCACGGCTCCGGCTCTGCTCTTGCCACCCATCCAGTGGCTCTCTGCAGCTGAGCTTTGATTCAGAATCACCACCGCATTTAGTAAAAACATTTTGAGGCAATGTCGTCGAAGGGATCTGCAGCCAAGGCAACATCCAAAATGGAAATGGCGATAATTGTTCACAAAAAAAAAAAAAAAATCAATAACCATCTGTGTGTTTAAGGACCCGCGATATGAAAATTGCATCCGTGGGAAATTTTGTAATCAGACCAAAATAACACTGAAGCTGTTTGACTGACATTTAGAGACGGGGAAAAAAAGCATCTGCCAAGGACTGCTGGGACTGAATCCAGTGAGGCAGTGGGAAAGCCCTGCAGCCTGCATGTATCCAGCTGTCATTGACCAGCTCACAGGAACAGCTGGATTCTTATGTCCCCCGAGGAACGAGACAATGTTATCGGACTGTCGGCCAACGGAGACGATGTTCACGTGTTTTTAAATGTGCAGGTCACAAGGAAGTCTGCCGGCCTCGACAGAGAGCGATCCGCCGAAACAAGCTGCTGACCGACACTGAAGAACCACAGCGAGCGTGTCTCACCACACACTCTCATAACAAGATGTTTCACTTCCAGAGCATCGAGCTGTCGGGCTACTTTTTTAAGAATATAATGTTTTAAAAAAGAAATTTGAAGACATTTAAACTTGAGCTTTAGGAATTTGCGATGGGCCGTTTTTATTATTTTAGAAGACATTTCGGCGAACAATCAATGATGAAACTCGAGCTAAAAAAATGTCAATCGATCAGCAACTATTTTGATAAACAATTTAATTGTTGAGGTCAGTTGTCTTGCAAAAAAACTTTGCTACTTGTTTCAATCATTTTAAATCAAATATCTTTGGGTTTCGGACAAAACAATATATTTGAAGACGTCGCCCTCAAACTCTGTTTTCTTTACTATTTCTGTACACTGGACGATTAATTGATAAAACAATAAGTTGATGAATTAATAATGCAGTCACACGTAGACCTTTCACACACATAATGACCAAACCATCCTGAACTGCAACTCTTCTCTGTGAAACGCAAGTGAACCTCGGCAGCATGACGCATTCACATTTCAGACACAGTGTCTTCCCCTGTGACACAGAGAGTAGAGGTTGCTGTCGGCACCTGTGATCGGTCAGCCGTCTGCAACTGTAGCAACCAACCGCTGAGCCCCAGCACGGCTCGTTTCTAATGTCACTGGCTCTCCTGGCATGCTGCAACATGGCGTGGTTAAAAAGCCCCCGTACCCTCGTCCGTCATACCTCCTCAGTGTTGCTCTCGCCATCCCTTCATCTCTGGTTGATTCATTTGCAGATGAACTCTCATTTCAGTCTGGTTTCCCCAGGCTGTCTTGATCTCTCTTGCCATTTCCTTTCTTTCTCCCGTCACGTCTCTCTCTCCAGCAAGGAGAAAAAGCCACGGTTTTATATCATCGCTGCTTTTATTCGCTTAAAAAAAAAAAAAAACACCTGAATGTCCAGGTACAAAGTGTTCAGGTAGCCTAACGTTTCTGGAGTATTTTAGTCTTCCTTTTCTCTACACAGACGGACATCCCAGTCCTCCCTCCTTCATATGCTCTCTCACACACACACACACACACACCTACCGACACACCTTCAGCCCCACCCAGATTCACAGAAATACAGGTTCAAGCTCAACACAGTAACCCACGCAGGAACACAAACAAGAGCTTGCATATAGGAATGATCACCATGTCTTTCTCCCTCCCTCTCTCTCACACACAGACAAGTTTACACAGACACACACAGATACAGCACTGAATCAGCAAGACAGTTCAGGTTTGTCAGCTTTTTGTTCCCAGAACTAAAAACGGCAGCAGCAGAACAGACAATGGGATAACAACTGAGGGAACGCCAACAATGTTTGGCAGCAGCTTCGTTTGACTTGGAGTCAAAGTTTGAACGTGCAAATGTTAGTTCCAGGTTGACTGTTACATTTACTGATCCGTCAGTTTTAAACCGGTTCTACTGTTCGATAGAAGGTGAATAGAGACCAGATACGGGTTGAAAGCACAATCTTCAGCTTGATAGAAACTTCACTAGATCAATGAAGCGATACCACACTCTACTGCAGCTTTCTTCATTCATTTTCTAGCAGTTTTAATTGTGAGAAGAAATATATCCTTTTAAACCTGTAAGCCTCTGAGGTTGATGCAAATATGGCAAACTGAATAAAGGGAAATAGTAGGAGCTTCTGATGTGTAAGATGTCATGAACGAAAGATGTTAAGAAGCACAGTCTTAAACAATACACGTCAGAAAGACATTTAAATACAGGCGTTAACTGGATGATTGTACGGCTGTCGGCCTGTTGCATTGGATTAACTCTTAATATGCAGAAGAAAGTCACAATCACTTTGAAGGTTCAATTGGATCGGGGTCACTTTGGATACTCTGGAACAAATGTGCCCATTTATGGATTATTAAAGCCACGAGGCAGTTATTGTATTACAGATTAAGGGTTCCCAAACTGACATCCGAGGACCCACAGGGGGTCTTTAAGTCGGTTCCCCATCAAAACTATTTTTTAATAATTTACCTTACTTGTGCTCCACACACACTGGTTATTACTGTTACTGCGTATGAAGAGTGTCGAGTTGAGTTATATGTCAGTCAGACAGCATGAGCAGATGTGCACACTGTTCACATTTAGTCTACCACATGTTCATTTCAAACAGTGTAACCGTCACCGTTTAAAATGACAGAACAATGAACCAAATATTGCAGTAAAAGCAGTTTATTGCAGACAACGCAAAACTGGCAGCTTGAGGGCTGCTGTGTCGAGTCCCTGCTATATTTATATTGAGATATAAATGAACAACAACAATGCACTCGCATGGAATAATCGCCTACGTACTAATTGCTGTTTTGGGATGTAGGCCTGCTATTTGCCACCTGTCTACACTGTCATGCTTCTCGATTACATTTCCCCTTTTTGAATGGTATTTCTCAATAAAATGCACAAGTTGTTCCCCAGTATAGTTAAATGTAACTACTTATATTGGCTTACCATCACTGCAGATGTCATGGCTTTAAGTGGCCAGCCTTTTAGTTGCTGCTGGTGGATTCATCACTGCTGCTTCCCTCAAAGCTCAAGCTTTTTCTTGTGTGCATTCGATACAATAGATTAAACCTTTCAGTGGTTGTCTCTTTGCTGAGCGCTCAGTGCTTTAGAGATGTCTAAGTGCTGTCAATTATACCTGCTTTTTACACACTATTTAGTTTTTACAGTTGTCACGATTATGAGTCCCAGTTCAAATCAAATGCTCAACTCAAAATGCTAATTCATAATGGAGGCGGTGTTCAAATTAAAATGTTGGGGGGGGGGGGGGGGTTGTGGTCGGCAACACGTCACAACATCGCTACCTGTAATCAGCCTGTAAGACCATTCTGTGAGTTCAAACACACACAAGTCAAATTATGCACACAAGTCTTCAACTGAGCAATGAGATTTTAGCATTTTGTCGAGAACGTCGGATCTTTAAGGGCGATTTCGTGAGTGACTGGCGTGTGTTTGTGCCAGTGATTGAGGCCTTTCTAATCAGATTAGACGTGACTCAACGCTCGTGGATCAGAGGACCCCTGCCTCTCCGAAAACATGAAGCGACACATCCATCAATCACCCGGGAGACGACAAACTGATTTTGAATCGGCACTGACTGGTTCAATGGCCTCCACCGTGTGCTGCAGCAGATCCAGTGACCAGATGACTTTCACGATTATTGACTGGCAGTGATTTGTGCGCGAGCGTCTTAAAGTCCTCCCTCAACCACAACTCACAGTCGCTACTCCGGTCACCTTGGATTCTTTGAGCTGTTCGGGCACAGTTAGGGCGGATGTGGAGATCACTAGGAGAGGAGAGGGGGGGGGGAGATCAGAGATGCAACTTCAATCTTTGATGTCATCAAAAGACACAGCCTGTTGATGACATCACAGATTACAATCGTGACAATTTCTTCCCGAATCCAGATTTAGGTGACCAACGATACAATGATTCAGCTAAAGGGTGGATGATCATTTATCCTCACACCCTCCTCCTCCTCCTTCTTCTCCTCCTCCTCCTCCTCCTCCTCCACACCCAAACCCCCCTTCTTATTCCTCAGCAGCACCTTGATCCCATTTTCTAGAAACGTCTTTTCCAGCCCCTATCACAAGTAGCATCTGTCACCTGCCCCGTGAATCCGGCTGTGTGCATGCATGCGCACACTTGAATATGTGTGTCAGATGAGTTCCCTATCTGTGTGTGTGTGTGTGTGTGTGTGTGTGTCAAGGCAACCGCTCTCCGTAGAAAGAAGCACAATGAAAGGGAAATATGTGTCATGTCCTTGCTAGCCCTCGAAGCAGAGAGAGAGCGAGAGCGAGAAAGAGAGAGAGAGAGATCTATTTCTGTCGCCACAAATGGAGGTGTTCAAGCAGCCTTCAATAGCAGAGATTTGCCTCTTCACAAACACAAACACACACACACACACACACACACTCACTGGGAGCAAGAGAAAAGGCTAACCATTCAGCGAGACTGGGGCCGATAATAGAGATAATGGAGTGAGACAGAATTAAGAAGGGAAGGAGGAAGAAGAGACGGAAAAAGGGAGAGGGAGAGGAAGAGAGAGAGAGAGCGAGAGAAGGGGGAGGGGAAGAGGAAGAGGAAGGCAGAATAATGTAGAGTTCTTAATATTGGCACACACACACGCACACACACACACACAGTTCCCACATAAAAGCAGAGAGCTAGTTGTTTACCTAGAGGCATGCCTTTGTTGAGGAGATGTGAGCTTCCCATGGCGTGTTCCCCAGCCGGCCAGCACACAGCAGAAAGCTACAGTCTTCACACAGCAGACATGAACAGGAATCCAGTCAGCATATGGCGGCTGTGGCCAGCTACCTCGCTTCCCGTAGTCCTTCTCCCAGCCCCTTAGTGACAAGCATACACATGTGCTCCCCCTCCTTTTTCTCTCTCTCTCTCTCCCCCCTTCCTTCCGTCCCCTTTACTCGCCCGCTCTCTCTATCTGTCTTACCCCTCCCTCCCTTCTTCCCCTCCCTGTCGTCTCTAGCTACCTCCCTTTCTCACTTTTTAATACAGCAAATTTCCGTCTCCCTCTGTCGTTAAAAAGAAACATGCACACGCACTGAACGCAAGCACTGCTGCATTTAAGGGAGTGAGTGAGTGAGTGAGTGAGTGTGTGCGTGTGCGTGTGTGTGTGTGTGTGTGTGTGTGTGTGCGTGTGAGAGAGAGAGCAGGAATGGGGAGGGGCTAACGCTGGCCAAAATTCATCTTTTGTTTCCTGAAAGACGGCAGGGGGGGAAAAAAGAAAAGAAGAGTTATGCAATTACAAGTCTGAGGCAAGAGAGGCCAAACCTGTTCCATCCGACACCAGGAAGACAATTATAAAGCTCATTCAACTCAATTGTAATTAGTGAGAACATGTTATGACGCTTTCATCGGTGTGTGTTTCCCCAACCAAACTGAATTGCTGGTTTTGTTTTTCTAATTCTACTGCAGTTTACTTCTGCAACAAACAATAATTCAGATCTGACTTCCATGTGTGTCGGCGTTCATTCAGGACATTCACACGGATCATTTTAAATACGTATGACCATTAAACTATTCACACTTACTAAATATTACAGATTTATATGAATTCAGAATTCCTATGGGAGTAAATGTGCTGCGTTTGCACCCTGTTTTCATGCAAACAAACATACTTTTTAATGTTTTGCGATAATATTAGAATGAAAAATCACGCAAAAACCCATATTACTAATGTTATTATCATTATAGAGTTGTACAAAACTTTTGTTCCATAATTTACTTTTGAAGGATTGTTGTTTTTTGCTAAAACACACACTCAACATACCAACTTTTGTACTGTAACCGGTAGCAATTTGTTTTATCTGAGAGCCAAATGAATTGCATAACTCGGCTCTGTCTTGTGTTATTAATGTAAATATAGCAGGTCGTGTTTTAATCATAACCGTTTAACTCTTGTGCCATGAAACCACTTTAATCTCTTAAAGGCTCCATATATGGGCTTTGGCCTGGTTAACACCATTCCACTTCCTCCGGCTCTTTCTATTCCTGCAGTGCTGAAGTTACAGTTACATCTACATGTGGTCACTTGATAACCACAGTGATATAAGCAGCCTCAGCCCCCCCCCCCCCCCCCTCTAACTGCCAGGGCCTAACCTAGTTTAACAGCAATGATGGTTACATCACATCCTCACTATTGGTAAATGTCACAGACAGCCAGTGGGCGAGTTGTTCAAATCCAAACGGCGTCAGAGGGTCAGAGTCAGAGGAACAGTTGTTTCCAACACTCTCATACGTTATCACCTCGACCACTTATCTTCTCCTGTCAGACGCAGGCAACATATTTAGCTTTAAAAAACACTTTTTATCTTCAATGGAAAACTACCAGTGTGCTCCTCCTTTTTTCTTGTTGCTTTTTTTAGAAAGTGGAGGAGGGCTGGGCTCCCTTTAAAGAGTAGATAGCTCTGAGCCCCGGGTACTTTCTTTGATAAAATAATCTAACAGTAATCTCCAGCTGTTAGGGTCGTCACCGTCTCTTACCTCGGTCACGATTGGCGCAGGGTCCCACAGCGGATACATCGGATTGAAATTATGCCAAATCAAAAGTCTGCACGGGTTCGTGCCGTGAGAGGTTCTTTGGCCTGTTTAGTAGCCACTGCTGCTTACTTGGGACTGCAGGCCGATACCACCACCAACACCACCGTGACTCTGTTCATTTGACGACGTCCACACCAGATGGGGGAGTCACGGCTGGAGAGGACATGACTCATTCATTCCTCACAACAAGAAGTCAACACTGAGACTACTGTGACCGTGGTGGTGAAGCAAAGCATGTGGTCCGCAAAAAATACACATGGCATTTGTGACCGGCTGCAGGTGACACAGCGAATGTTCAAACAGACTCAACGCACTTAAGATCAGAACTTAAGGCGTTACCTCTGTTTGGTCACGAACCCACAAATGTTGTGTGCACGAATATAACAAATTCAGTTGTGCATGTGCTGACCCATGACACAGCAGCTGTGGACAGTGCCAAAAATCTGTCTGTGGCAGTAGTGGAGTGAGGGAAGCGGTAAAAACCCTCAGGTTAGTCACGCAAACGTTGACTTAAAGTCCCCTTTTTGAATTGCAGCCGGCAGTGGCAGCTACTCTGGAACATTCAGAATCATTCGGGTTGCGATTGTACTTCAGGCAAGAAAACGCCCACGTACTGAAGCGCAACTAATGTCAAAATCCGATCCCTTCATTTCAGCGTTTTCTGAGGGAATTAGGAGCTTTGTGAGGGGAGTTCTACGAATTTTGCTCCAAAATTGCGGCGCATCAGCCTGCTTTCTGAAGAAGAAGCTCTTGAGCAGCCCAATGTCTCGCCATGATAAGCCAGATGCAACACACCGAACAAATTATGCAAATTGAATGGCGAAACTGATTAGCTCCTTAATTGACAACGATCTCTATACTTGTCGTGACGCCACACATGGATGGTTTACCCATGAGGTCATGAAATAATACCAGTTGCATGTATCACGAGGGAACGGTTAAGTGATGCAGGTCCAGCTTCGGTTCTGCACCAAATTCAAACTGACAACCTGGAGTCGACGACGTGAGAAGCTACAGACACTTTTATCGCGTTGACGGGGGCCGATGGCAAATTAACTCCAACCATCTCGTCCACGCGAGAGACAAATGTTCCCCGGGAGATAGAGGAAACATGTTACATGTTTAGTGCTTCTGAATAAGGACGGAGCGAGAGGAGAAGACAATATCTGGACTCCTCTAGCTAAAGAGAGAAAGAGGACAGAGAGGTAGAAGGGAGGCTGAATGAATAAGTGATGATCGGCAGGGTGTTTAATGCGGAGAAGAGAGAAGAAGTGAAGGGAGGAAAGATTTAGGGGTTTTAACCACCTTGCATTGTTTATTTGAGCGCCTCAGTCTTTCATGTGTGCAAACTGCAGATATTCACACATATATTGTGCGAGGGTGGACATTAACAGTTACACCGTTTCCTCTCCTTATCACTCCTCACCTGTTGTTGTTCTGTCTTCCTCTTTTTTTAGTTTCTCTCCTCCTCCATCGACTACTTCTTGCTCACCTCCCTCACTCCTTTCCATCTCTTTACCTCCTGCTCTTCCATCTGCCCATCTTGTTTTTCTATGCAGTCCCTCCCAATCACCCCCCCCCCCCCTCCCCTACACTCCTCAGTCCCGCATCTCTTTCACCCTCTTTTTCCATCCCCGCAGAGCTCACCGTACATCTCCACACCCACGCCGCCCCGCCCCCCTTTTCTCCCTCCCTCTCTCTGTAGTCACTGCAGCGTGTCTAATGGCTCAGCTCCCTCTCAGCGGATCCACCAAGCGGAGGCCGGGCGAGCAGCAGCCCCCGACTGATATGGAGCTAAATCGATGGCGCTAAATCCAGGTCAAAAGTTTTGATCATTTGAAGAAGAAAAAAAATTGAACCTGAAAGTTCAAGTTGTGGTCTTGAACATTGAAAAATACAGCAATGTATTCAAAATAAAAATAAATGAATGAAACGTTGTTTTGGGTTGAATATAATTTAGATTCAGTTCTGGAATTTTTTTGAATTTATTTTTTTCGCACTTTCATATATGTTTTGATATTTGAGGTCTTATATTTTTCAGATTTTATATTTTCAGATTCAAATCTTTTTTTTCGGTTTCAAATCTTTTTTTCCACTTTCAGATCGTTTTTTCTTTTCAGTTCAGACTTTTGACCCTGATCTAGTGTGGGGGGGGCGTGGCATCAACTGAGAGGGGCGTGGCATCATGAGTGACATCATATCAAAGAAGGCTGAGGACCGTCCTCAACCACGTTGCCTTCAGGTAACGTAGGCACCGCGAGAATTATGATTCAACACTTTCTATATATCTATATCTATATATTCACGTGATTGGAAGTAAACAAAAGTACGCTAGTGACAAAGTTCTGTTCAGCAAGCTGCTTTAGCCTCTACTTGGCACGAATCACAGAGCTATCGCCGACACACGCAAACAACACGCATGGTGACAAAGACCGAGATACAAGACAGGGAAATATATGTGCGCTCGCGTAAGCAGTTGCATGCAAAACAAATGCATTGACATACTGCAGTACAGAAAAAGAAAATGAACCACCAAGCATGTACACACACACACACACACACACAGCAAATTGGATTTATGGATACTGACAGTGAGCTGCAGAGCAATGTGGATGCCACTACAGAGGAGAGAGCAGATATTGGAGAAACTAGCAATCTAATCTGCTATAGGAGGAGGCGGGGAGCGGAGGCATGGAGAATCTGAGCCATGTCTCGAAGAGAAGATTGGAAAAGGAGGTGAATACATAGAGTAGGCGCAGTAGGACAGAAACAAAAGAGATGAATGGAGGAACAGGTTGTCAGAAAAGAAGGATGAGAGTGAGGAGGAAGAGGAGAGGTGCGATAGGAATGAGGATGCAGTAAAAAAAACAGGAGCATATAAGGAAGATGGTCAAGGAATAGAGGATAAGAAAATGGAAAGAATGACATTTAAAGGAAGAGGAATTATTGATCTTACAAAAGGTTTGATGTCGAGAATTTAAGATCTTAAGATGAGAGATACTGTCTAATGCTACTTCAACATCTAATATCTACCGTAAGCCCTGTGTCCCATTTATACAACGTGTTTTTACTTTGTCATAAGAACATCATTTACTGTTCAATACGTTCTTCATTAATTGTTGGGTTTATTACATGTCAGAAAATTAGGAAGAACGCCCGTCACAAGTTTCTACGGCCCCCGGTGTCTTCAGACCTGATTTGTCCGACCAACGGTCCAAATCCCAAACAGATTACATTTATTATGTCATAAGACCAAGAAAGGCAGAAAAAGAGAACGAGTTACAAAGTAATGTTTTGCTCTGAAATGATTACACCACATTTTTCCGTCGATCAACTTATCAATTGTTTCAGCTCTAGTATTGTTTCTGAAAAAGTTGCGTGAGCTTAATTTAAGAAGAACAAACGTGCTACACACCCGTGATGTACGACTCTAAAAACGTGTTCCTTTCTAAATGCACGGTTGAAAAAGTCTTCACACGAGGAAAGAGCAACCATGCATGAGGATCTAGCACTCTGTCAAGCTCTTTTTTTATTAAAGTGAAGTACACTTCAATAAAAAACACATTTGCACATCAGTGTAGGGCTTTATTAAATATGTAATTAGATGTTAAGAACATTTTTTAAACGAGTGTATGTTGTTTTCCCAGTCCTTAGATAATAGAGACTAACAGCTTCTTTATAGATTCAATAAATTTCACCAACATTCAACATCCGCTCGGTGTGAAATACATCATAAAAGATGCAGAAATACCCATTTCTCCGCCAATTTATTCATCAATAATAATAATCCTCCTGTCACACAAACAAAGAAACACACATGCATACAGTCGCACACACGCAAAGCCTTCATACAGTGAGTACACACATGCCCCGTTACTTGGCTCAGCACAGAGTTTTATCTCCTCGAAACCAGAACACACAGCAGAGCCCAGCTGTGAGCACAGCCGCTGCTATCACATGAACACACACCCTTTTACACACATAGACACCGGCACACACTCACACATACTGCACACATGCTACACACAGGAAGCACTCGATACGGGGGCCAGAAATACATCACAAACCTTGCATCACCTTCCTCTCTGTGTGTCCACTGTTCCACTTTGTTCCTAAACTGGGTGGGGGTGGGGCATGCAGTAGATTATGGGCCAATTGTGAGCCATTAGAGCTTGAGCCAGCCAATCAGCAAAGTGCAGCACTGGACGGCGGCCAATGGCAATATGTTTACCGCGGTGTGGGGGTTATTCTCTCGCTCACACAGAAAAAGACATGTGGTCATGATATGGAACGGGTGATTCTTTCTATGTGATGAAAAAGATTCTACGTCCTATTCTACGTTTTATGATTCTAAGGGGACATCTTCAATATTTATTGCATCTGTGTGTGTTACTTATCTATGACTTCAAACAATTAATATGTGATTATTAGTTAGCAGAGTAGGAAAGGAATCGAGTCTTAAAATAAAGGGTATAAATGTAGTTGTTGATACAGCTCAAACTCACCTCTGCTTGTGGAGCAAATGCAGCCCTGAAGAATAAAAGAAAACATGTTGCATGATGCTGACCCATTCATTTGTTCATTATTTACTGCAGTCTTGGATTTAATTACAGAAACATTTAACAGTCTGGACTTCATTATTTAAGGATAATGATAATTATTGAGCCTTTTCTGGGGACTATGACACTTTACACATATGAGGTAGACAAAAAACGAATAACAGAAAATAGGAATTCAAATTATGAATTGAAATGAGTGTGTGGGTAAGATTGCTAGTTGTCTCTCAATTCATGAGGCAGTGTGGACAAGCGGTACATGAAGTGGTCAGCAGAAAAATGGAAATTCAATTCCTAGGAATTGACAACTGGACGAACTGCTTGTGAAATGTTCCCATGAAGAGCACGTGATGTGAAAGAGAGAGCCACTCCAGCTAATAAACGCATCGCATGGTGTTATTGTTTTAAAATAAGATAATCCTTTATTAGTCCCGCAGCGGGGACATTTACAGGATTACAGCAGCATAGTGGATCATGCAAACAAGAGACAGAGTCAAAAAATAAGATCAAAACAAGTATTATAAATAAGTAATAAAACAGTAAAGAATATTAAATAAGTAAAAAAATCCACAATTGTCTGCATCTCTTGCATTGAATAAATAAAATGCTTAATTAATCTCGTCTTTAAACAGGGAGTTGCTACTTCAGATAAGAGCACAAATCTTCATGAGAGTCAGTACCGACACCGTGTCACCAGGTGGCGGTAGTGAGCACTGATGCCATTCTGAACTGACAGAGAAAAAAAACACAAACAACTCCTAGAAAACCAGAAAAACCAAGATGGCGGTGCAAGAGACAGCATCTCAACTGTCGATGGCTCTCAAAGTCCAAGAATATCCCACCCTGAAGGTAAAAGAAAACCAAAACGCTCATATAATAATCCCCTAACGAGTCCAGTGTGCCACAACACACGATGCGTTCGATGGTATTTGGAAAAATGGGGATTATTAGTTAATTTGATAGCGAGACCAGCGGACTTGACAGGGAGGCTAATGTTAGCCGGGCTAGCTTAGCCAGGTAGCAGCGCCCACTAACCACCTGTGTTTGATGAGCCATATTAAAGATAAAGCAGTTTGATGAATACAAAATCGCTGGTGGCTAGTTAGCCGGCTATATGCTGCCCTCATTGGTACATATTATTCGACGTCAAGTCAGCCATAGGCCCTCAGAGCTGTTAGCTTAACGATAAACCAGTTTGTGACAGAATGGTCCGTTAAAACAATAGCCATCACCACTGACACAGAACGTGTTACCACGTGGTTTCTCACCCAATCAATAACCAAAGCACGACGTCAAATAAACTGCTTGCTTTGGCGTTGAGTGGCCTGCTAAGCTAGTTTTGCTATGTGGTGGAAAACCAGCATTAGGCCACCAAAAAGATGATAAAGCCTACCAGATAAACGTAACGTCGAGCATGCAAATTCTAGCTGGGCTGGAGGATGGATCGGTTGGAGGTGGAGAGAGCGCAGTGTCATCAGATCTCTGCTTGCTGCCTCTTTCTGCACTTCAAAATGGCCAGCGAGAGAAATCACAGCCTTGCTGCCGCACACACACACACACACACACCACCGTTCCTCCTCCATTCCACATCCACACAACGTTACTGCGACACCACGAGCTGAAACAAGTCCGGGCTGCTCCTGTGTCGTATTTTTTTTTTTTAAAAGCACGTTTGTGAGTAGCAATGTATTGACAGCTTTTGTGGCAACTAATTGCATGGCGTTGCCATGATGCATGTAAACGTGTCGTTGGCAGTGTTGAGTCCAAAGCATGGCTGTGGTTTTGGGGTGTGTGTATCTTTGGGTTGGATGCTGCAGTAAGGATGATGGGCACCATTTTAAGACGGGAGTGATGGTTGTAATTGGTATCAAATGGGAGTCTTCAGTGTTGATTACAGTTATGAATAATAAAATCACAACGGTGCCTGACACAGACACTGAGTAATCTGCATTACCAAACACATATGTTGGATATTATGTGCTTATTTATTTTTATATATTTGGTATTTTTCAGTTGGGCCAAAGCAGGGTATACCTCAAGCATTCTTAAAGGAAATTATATATATATATATATATATATATATATATATAACTGTTACGTGCATCAGTGGAAAGGCTTTGTGACCAGTGGTTTGTTAAAGTACAGGCCCATCACAGTGAGATGATGCGATAATGCTACAAAAAAATGTGTCCGTGTTAGAGGTACATCCAAATCACCTAATTTAATGATTTTAGTTATTCTGATTGTCGTTAATGAGTATTGTGCTCTGCCTGTAGTGGGCTTGTAGCTGTCTCTGGAGCCACCTCCCAGCCAATCATGACGGGCAACCACTCGCACAGTGTCGGCCTCGCTAACACTAAAGTAAAAGCTGTCTGAAATGTGCTCATAGCTGATTTACACGACATCTGTCAAGTACACCATGGCTGTATGGAAAAGAGTAATCTTTATACAATATCTAAGATCTAGCAGCCAATCATTTCCAAAAAGGTAATATTTGTAAACAAATGTTTTCTTTTAACCTCTCCAGTTGAAACTATCGAACTAACTTGGGGAAAAGGCCAAAATAATGTAAAGCTGTATATGTTGTGATGTAGTACATATTCTGGAAATTCATGAGAAACGTCTATGAAGATAAAATATCCAGGTTTGAATGCCTGTTTAGGGTTATCCAGTGAATGTAATACCTGGGAAATAACGTTATGTGCATGAATTTGCTGCATTTCATAGTTATTATACATAATATGTGTACTGAATTGTTATTTAGGAAAATATCGGTATCCAACATCAGATCAGCCCATTGCTGCCGATACCAGATCCAGCAATTTGATAACGTACTTATAACGTACATAACACTATAACTGTCAAATTACACAGTTACTTCAGTAGAGATTGTAACACAATCATCTCTGTGGTCTAGTTCCAAGACGTTGCTGCTGAACCTTGTTTGTTTGCATGATTTATGAATTGATTAGTCTTTCTCTACATCTTGCTGTAATCATCAGCATCGATTGTAGACCCTGGTCTGGATGGAGACCTCGGGGGGGAAACATTTCTATAGACTGACGTAAAGCCAGTGCTTTGTTCATCTCTTCCCTCTCATACCGATTCCTGACACATACCTGAGCAGAATAAGACCCGTGTTTCTTTCATCTGGACACTAATGAATATTTACTAGTGCATACTAAACTGTTCTTTGGTTCACATAAATATCTGAATCATAGGGCACGCTTGCATAGTTTTCCTCTCCGTTAGTGACCTGTGAAATGAACTTGGCTCTAACTTGAAAGAAATAAAATCCTTGTAATGGATCAAAGAGCTCCTTTTGTGCTTTCTACACAATATCTCAGTGAAGGAACCACAACAGTCCAATTAATCGGGTTCACAGGTATCCGCTTGTATTGTGATAACAGAGAAAAGCGCTGTTTGCTTTGATCATAGATAAGTCTTATTTTGCTGGATACAGGTCATTTTCTACCCTCACTGGTTTCTTTTCATAGATGTCACAATCAAATTGTATCAGACTTTTTTTTACATTTATTAGAGCCAAATATTTGACTTTGCAGCTCAGCTATTCAAAGAACCATCTTCCTTTTGCAAAATATAAACCATAATCCGCGAGATGTAATCTAGCGCACTGAGTGACAGGCTTGCTTTTTGCCACCGCTAAGTCTAAAATGGCTGATGCACAGAGGTAACTAGCCCCTTGTGTTTGTCGTTGCAGGTGCCGTACGAGACTCTGAACAAACGTTTCAGGGCGGCTCAGAAGAACATCGACCGGGAGACGAGTCACGTCACGATGGTCGTCGCCGAGCTGGAGAAGACGCTGAGCAGCTTCCCGGTGGTGGACTCCGTGGTGTCACTGCTGGATGGTGTGGTGGAGAAACTCAGCGCCCTGAAGAGGAAGGTCAGAGATACAGATGCACACAAACACACACTTTCACACTGCAGTCTCCTCTCTATCCACTTCCAGGAAGTGTTTTTATGTACAGATTAAAAATGAGTTGTATGTGGAAGGTTTATCACAACAATCGTGTCTGTTTACTCTGTTGGTACTACGCTTTAAGACCAGGTTTTTGAATCGTACTAGTGTTATTGACCCCGGTACTTACTCCACCAGCGGTATCTGGTCTACAAACACAGTCTCCCCTCAGCGAGAGCAAACTGTTCAATGCCACATTACTCGCCCCTGGTGACAAAAGCACATTACTGTGGCTTTGGTCTTCTTTACGTGGATTGTGTTTTCAGCGGTGGAATGTTGCGCGGCTGGTACGTCTGTCGAGCCTTTTCTACAACGACAGACGGCAAGTGATCCAAACACACTTCTGCAGTTCTGTTTTTCTCCTTTGCGCCAACATGTTGTTCAGCAGGTACTTTGTGGCATAGTATACACCTTGTGTTGATAGATACTAGATACTACGCTAGGGGCCCGGTTGTCATTTTCCCTCCAAACATGTTGGGCCAAATCTAGTCCCTCTGGTGCAGAGAAAAGTAGTCCAGAAGTCAAGAGTGAAATGTGAAAGGGAGAGTTTAGTTCAAGGAGATTTAATGAGAGAAGACAAAGCAAAGCAATTTTATTTTGAAGCCTAATCTAAAATGGTGGTGTTCATGGAACAGTGCACATAGGAATGCAATCACGTACTGTACAATGTAATCACTGTTTACTTGCTTCTATGTCACTTGAGAAAGGCTCTGAGTTTTCTTGTGATTTTCGGTGGTTCTTCCTGTTCAAAGATGAGCTTTGTTACATAAAATCTAATAAAACTCTGTTTGGTTAATTACATCTGAAAAGGAAATGCAGCACTGCCAAGAATGGATACTTATTGCCCGTCAATTTAAAAGTGTTTGTCCTGATGCATGTTCAGCTTTTTGTAGATGTCGTGATCATTGTTGTGTGTGTGTGCGTCTGTCCTGCAGGCTGCAGAGTCCATCCAAGCGGAGGACGAGAGCGCCAAGCTGTGTAAGCGTCGCATCGAGCACTTGAAGGAGCACAGCAGCGACCAGCCGGCCTCAGTCAACCTGTGGAAGAAGAAGCGCATGGACCGAATGATGGTGGAGCATCTCCTGCGCTGCGGCTATTACAACACAGCTGTTAAACTGGCCAGACAGAGCGGTATAGAGGTGATTGTCTGTGTGTCAACGATCCATCTTGTCTCACGGTCATTCAGAAGACTCCCGAGTTCTTTGAGTTCAGTCAGTTTAACACATTTGTTGTGTGTTTTGTGTCATCCTGATACCTGAACATTTGTGCTTTTTGATGCGTTAATTGATCTGTTGTTTACCACTTGTTTCTGAATCTGTGCTACCGTGAACCACCACGTTCTTTTGTTCTTCCGATGCCCTCCTTCCCTCTCCATACATCCACTCTGCTGTATGTTTAGGACCTGGTCAACATTGAGATGTTTCTCACAGCTAAGGAGGTGGAGGAGTCTCTAGAGAGGCAGGAGACGGCCACTTGCCTAGCCTGGTGCCACGACAATAAGTCCCGCCTGCGCAAGATGAAGGTAGTCAGATATTTACCTCAGGAATGAAAGACTTATACTTAAAGCCATGCCCGTAACAATCATCTGCAATGTAGCACTGTTTGTGCTCAGGAACTGTTACTTTGTTTGGTGAGTCCAAGTTTGAGACGCTGAGATGTTCGGGGAAATCGAGAATTGTTGGTCTAGTTTAGCTCCAGTTCACTGCCAAGTTAAGATACGTTTTAGTTCCAGCTGTTACTTATATATTCTACCAGCTGTTACAAAAACCCTTTTGGGTGATAAAAGATTGAAAGGCATCTTGAGACTCTACCAGCACTGCAGGAGTTGTATGAAAGAGATCAGCTTTCTGCCTGCTCTGCTCTAAAGGTTCATTACGGGCAAAGTGAGAACTATGAGGATTTGGCAGCACTTCAGTGGTTTGGACTCACTGGCGTCGTCTGTTTCTTTGGCAGAGTTGTCTTGAGTTCAGCCTGAGAATCCAGGAGTTCATCGAGCTCATCAGACAAAACAAACGCATGGATGCAGTCAGGTAACGCACACATGCGTATTTAAGTCTCTTACCTTCCTTTTTTAAACGAACATCACATCCCCCACTGATCGTCCTCTGGTGTGTCTCTGTGTGTCTCAGACATGCAAGGAAGCACTTCAGCCAAGCGGAGGGTGGACAGTTGGATGAGGTTCGGCAGGTGATGGGCATGCTGGCCTTCCCATCAGACACGCACATCTCTCCATACAAGGTGACACCTTCAGTCTTTCCTGCTATACATATGTACAGAAGATTGTATTTGATCACACACACACACACGTGTTGTATTTTCTACATTTGGGTATACTCGTTTGAGCTAATTCACGGCAACAACTGATGAATCAGAAACATAACAGATGCTTGTTCACTGGCATCAACTTTATTCATGTTAATAACAATACAGTGTGGAACTGTATGGAGACCAGAGCCGCCACTAGAGGGCCTCTGTTGCCTTCTAAAGAATAATCTCAACTCCCCCTGGAGCTACTTTTAGCTTAATGGCTGCTTTGAATATCAGTGTTGTTATTTTTAAAATCCTCAGCGAAGTATATGAGGCACCACAACAACAAGGCTCAAAAAGCGTATCGCCTTTTTCTGCAAGCATAGAGGATGTAAACGTAAAGTCACGTATGAATTTAATCAGGTTTAATGAAAATGTTGCCACCGTTGTTCACAGCTGAACAACAGCATGTAGCTGTAACTTAATCTAGATAACAGCATTTACATTACAACTGATGTCTTTGTAGTGAGAACACTTTGGGAAACAGAGATCCGTTAATCACAGTTTGTTCAAAACAAACAATCCAAATCTGGAGTTATTTAGGTTGTTAGAACCTGTCGCCCAACTCCTCTCAAGTATACTATGCTTATAAGCAAAACATTCTGGTCGCCATTGTCTTTATTGTGATGTTGTAGGACATTATGTCTAAAATCTGAAACTACCCTGATGTTGTTGTCTCCGGAGGACTGGTGAAACACACACTGAACACTGATTACTCCCAGTGGACGCAATGTAGTTAACAATGTGTGTATAGGAAACAAAATAGCATGTTGGTGTTGAGTTGTGTGACACTGAGTTGTGGGTCTGAATTCTTGAACTGTCTGTCGGTGTAAAACTCTCTCTCTCCTCCGTCTCTTGTTCTTTCTGTTCCATCAGGATCTTTTGGATCCGGCCCGCTGGAAGATGCTGATCCAGCAGTTCCGATATGACAACTACAGACTGCACCAGCTGGGAAACAACTCTGTGTTCACTATCACCCTCCAGGCGGGTCTGTCTGCCATCAAGACGCCGTATCCTACCGTAGTTTGTTTCCCACGATGAGTTGCCTCTGAAAAACTAAATTGTGAAAATTGTCAGAAGATTTAAGTCTATCAAATGAGGTCTTGATCACACATCTTCTCTTTGCTCCTACTGTCTAATGAAAGTGAAAATATAACTTAATAAGCTGTAAAAAAAAAAACCCTTTGTGAGTGGATTATTCTTTCTGCTGACGCTGTCCGCTGCCAGACCCACAATAACATCACACATTGAGAAATTCACATATTTCCCTGAACCTCCATGCCTCTTCCAGTCAGTGCTACAAGGAGGACGGTACCTCGAAGAACCCAGACTGCCCAGTGTGCAGTAAATCCCTCAACAAGTTGGCCCAACCGCTACCCATGGCCCACTGCGCCAACTCCAGACTAGTCTGTAAGATCTCTGGGGAGGTCATGAATGAAAACAACCCTCCCATGATGCTGCCTAATGGATACGTCTACGGCTACAATGTGAGTAATCCAAGAGTGCTAGTATTATATACTTTAAAACGCAGTAGAGAAGAAAGAAAAAGTCCTCTAAACGTTTGTTGTTTGTGCTCGTTATCTCTTCTAGTCCCTTCTGTCCATCCGCCAAGATGACAAAGTGGTGTGTCCCAGAACCAAAGAAGTCTTCAACTTCTCTCAGGCTGAGAAGGTCTACATCATGTGATCACTCAGATGACCCGTCTGAGTATTACCACCATCGAATACGGCCCCGTCATCCATCCCCTGTGACCAGGCCTACTCGGAGAGCTACTCGTGGAGCTGTGATCCAGTGCCCCCCCCCCCCCCCCCTCACAGACACACCCGGCATTGCCCCACAACCCCCACTCTCCCAAAATACGATCTGGCGCAAGTTCACCAGTTCCCTTCCCCCCTCCTGTTTTACGACACAGAAACTGGGATCCTCTCCTTTGAGACTCTGGTTTTAGATGTGGCTAAAGAACAAGAAGTTGATCTGGTCTATACAAGCACAGCGACTATCAACAGTTTTGTTGTCTGAAAGGTCCACGAGTTGAAGTTTACAGAAAAGGACTTGATGGGGTGGGAAAAACTGCTAGGTAGTTATTTGATTTTATTACAACAAATAAAAACCTGTTGAGGTTACTTTGACTTTTCACTCGTGGTGTTCCTTCGTTACTAAAGAAAAAAACATGTGCAGGACTGTGTTAACTCACTCCATTCACCAGATTAACACATGAGATTTGGGCCTTTTTCAAGGCAAACGTGGCTGGCCTCCCGGTCATGTGGTAGCATTTCATTCTGTGATGCATGCTGTTGACATCCTTTGTCTTCTGGCCATGTTTTCGGTGGGTTGTTTGGGGGGGCGGTATATGTTAAAAGCCTCCTGTTTAAACGGCCTACCTTTATTTTGCATTTCATCCCCCCTTGGTCGTGAAAACGGAGCCTGATTCGGGCCGCTGTTCGCTCCTTTTCAAATGTAAATATTAGATGGGAATTCATCATCCTCATGTTTAAGTTCAGGAGTTTTGGGGACAAGTAACAACAACGAAGATTATCCTTTTACCAAGATGCTCTGTGAACTGAACAAGTCTTTTCTTGGGTGTTGTAAACCTGATATAGCCGACAGTATCCTCAAGTTAACTCATCTTTCAGGACGCTGGTAATATTAATTGTGCTGTATTTACTTCCATAATGAAAATTACGCAATATTCAAACAAGACAACCATCTCAAATGTGTGTTTTATTTTTTATTATTCAACAAATTGTCTTCCTTTTTTTGTGTTTGAGGTTTGCAGTTCTCCAATTTCTCTTTTTTTTTCCTTCAACTAAATGAGAGTACATATCGGTGAACATTGCTCAAATTGTTTTAATTTCATAACACATTTTTCAACAATAAAGGAAAAGACGGTGCTGATATTTGTTCAGTCTTGTGCTCTACAGAGAGGTACACATACTGCTAACACTACGTAGTTCAATGCACAACACAGTACCTGCCTTTATTTGAATAAAAGGCATTAAGAGGCCGGATCAAAACCTTGACTAGGCTGCTGGTAGGACAATCCTGCCTTTTCATGACTCGTCCTCTATGACTGAAAACCTACTGTAGAAGATAGATGGACGAGGAGTGTGATTAGGACAAATCTGGACTTCAGTGACAACAAATGACCCTTAAATTTAAAAAAATGTAACCCTAGACAGCCACACTGAGCAGTCCAACAAAAAAAATGCAGTTTTATATTAGACATGATCAATCTGTGGTCATTCATTTCTTCCATGTGTTTATTGACAAACCAAAAGTTGCCTCATTTGTGTCCATAAATGATTTGGAAGTGTATCTGTAAAGACACAGACTGTCCTGTGTATTTGTGTCGGTAGAATAGATAAAGGGATTGTTTCATGAGCAATATGCCTCATAAAGATTTCAGTGAACTTTTGTTTTCAGTGTTTCATTATTTGCCACGTCTACTTTGCTCCGTGGGCTCCAAGATTAGCGTTACCATAAACCCAGGTAGGTAACGAGGTGACGAGATGAACGACTCACCGCAACTCTGTTGAAAATGGAAAATGTGACCGAGTGTTGTGTCTTTCACCTGAAACTTTATCTCCTTGGTCGGAGGGGGTCAGCGTTCTGTGTGGGCGGCTGTTGGTCTAGCAGTAAAATAAACATGCTTACAGGTTTACTGTAGTGTTGATCACCATGAGCACAAAACAACTAGCCAAATGTGACAAGATTTGGAAGCACAATTGATTTTGTGGGCTTTCACTGCTCTTTCTGGAAACCACAATCTATAAATAAAAAGTAAACCTTGATTTTGATGATAAATCGGCCTCCAGTAAGGTTGTTTTGTGTGCTCTTGCATGGAAATTTAGTTCTTTGGGGGGCTGCAAGAAACTTAATATAATTTCTGTGATAGAGCATTCTATAAATTCAAGGATTCATTGTCAAATCCAAGAAAGGAGGAAGACAAATGCCCAAAACTAGTTTATAGAGCCCAATGTAACATCTTAAAACTGTTTTATTTGACCCCAACAGCCCAAAACCCCTAGAATATTAACATTACAGTAACATAAACGGATAAACAAATCCCCAAATGCAACTATTGGTTGATGAACAAAAATGGACAATTAATTGCATATTGATTGACTACTTAATTATTCCAGAAGTGCAGTGTTTTAGCTCTAGATTTTTTCATTTCAAACACAAGTAAGAGGTTTCACGTTGAATTAGCAGTAGCTTTTTTAATTTTGCCTTTTCCCTCACTGCTATAAACTTCCACTTAAATTTAAATATTTTAACCCAGTTCACTAAAGTGCAGTTATGGAGCTCTTGCACAAACCAGGCTGCTATTGCTGATAAATGATGAAGTTTATTTTTGTGATATAGCCTAATTTCACTAACACAGGGTACCACATTTCATTTTTGGTTTATGTAGTTTTGTTTTAAACCCATGAACTCAATATGAACATATTCAGTTGCCCAAGAAGATAATTTTATGAACTGGGCCTTATGATTTGGGAGCTTCGCGTAGTACAGTTCCAAAATGTACGTTAGCTTTTTGTTTGTCTTTTTATTAGCATTTATAAATATTAGCACGGCAGCATTTGATCGATGCATTTTGACATAAACCGTCATAATACTACAACGTTATTTTTTCTTTAGTATGCCGTAGTATTATTTATTATTTAGTAACTTAAATTCAGTGTTTTTATACGTTTTAATGGAAGCATCTGTCGTCTTTTGTCCGAGTAGCGGACCGGAAGAGGTGTTACATATTATCAAGCGCATGGTTGACGTCACAAGCGTCCGGTATAAATACGGCTGCGTTCATCCGCCTCCACCATTTTGAGCTTAACACATCTTCTGACTAGATCCAAGTTATTTCAACAATGACTGACCAGCTTTGCAAACTTTTTGTCGGCGGTCTAAACGTGGACACCGACGACGATGGCCTGCGGAAGCACTTCGAGCAGTACGGCTCCCTCACCGACTGCGTCGTCGTCGTGAACAAGCAGCTGCAGCGGTCCCGCTGTTTCGGCTTCGTGACTTACTCCTCACCGGAGGAGGCTGACGCAGCAATGGCGGCTAGGCCTCACACCGTCGACGGCAACGCGGTCGAGGTGAAGCGGGCTGTGGCGCGAGAAGACGCCAACAAACCCGAGGCCCTCGCCAAGGTGAAGAAGATCTTCGTCGGCGGCCTGAAGGACGACATCGAAGAGGAGCATCTGAGTGAGTACTTCTCACAGTACGGCGAAATCGAGAAGGCCGAAGTCATCTCGGAGAAGGAGACCGGGAAGAAGCGAGGCTTCGGCTTTGTTTACTTCACCGACCACGACGCGGCCGACAAAGCCGTCGTTGTGAAGTTCCACACTGTCAACGGACACAAGGTCGAAGTGAAGAAAGCCCTGACCAAGCAGGAGATGCAGGCGGCTGGCAGAACCGGCATGTCTCCGAGAGGCAGTAGGGGCGGTAGGGGCATGAGGGGAAATCAAAATGGCTACGGCAGGGAATATGGCGGAGGCTACAACTACGGAAATGGCGGAGGCTACAACGGTGGTGGAGGCGGCGGTGGCGGCTACGGTGGCTACGGAGCGCCATATGGCGGTGGTTACGCAGACCAGAGCAGTGGCTACGGAGGTGGAAACGGTTACAACGAGTTTGGCAGCGGCTACGGCCAGCATTCTTCTGGTTACGGTCCCATGAAAGGGCCTCCCTTCGGCGGCCAGAGGAGCGCTGCTCCCTACAACAGAGGAGGCGGCGGAGGTGGTGGTGGCGGCGGTTACCCACGTGGCGGCGGCGGTGGCTATGGCGGTGGCGGCTACTAACAACGTCAAATCAACACAAATTTGCCCCTCCAGCCAGGATTTGGACGCCAAAAATCTAATCTAAAGGGCAGAGATTACGGACAGAGACAACCCCCTAATCACCAGACCTCAAAAACCCAAACAGGTAGGAAGGTCACTTCCCAGAAAAAACCTGATAATAACGAGCAGAAGTTTGCCGTTCAACTAGGACACATTTAAGAAATGAAGAATAAAAACACAGTGATCCCTTTTTTTTATTATGTAACGTTATACCCACGCAGGCGCGTGTTAGCTGTCGTTTAGATTTATGGTTATTTTTTTATTTGCGTTCACACGTTGTTTCTTTTTGCAAATTTCGATGTAGGATTGTTGCTGATTTTCCTAATATTTGCATTTTAAGCAATTAAAGGTCCGGTTTTTTGTTTTCTGGAGTAGACTTGGTGTGATTTTCAATGTATGAGGATGAGAAAGCATGTTTTTTGTGGTAATGGATTTCATAGCTTTGTTATACTGATAAACAACTTGTATCTTACCTGGGGTCACAAAGGCG
Source organism: Melanostigma gelatinosum (assembly GCF_949748355.1). Classification (NCBI taxonomy): domain Eukaryota; kingdom Metazoa; phylum Chordata; class Actinopteri; order Perciformes; family Zoarcidae; genus Melanostigma; species Melanostigma gelatinosum. Next base: position 23,113,515 of record NC_136638.1, read on the forward strand.
GGAACGTGATACTGCAGGATCCAGTTTCCTCCTCTTCCTCACTCAGTGAATAGTTTCAGTATATTGTTCATTTCTAATTTACCTGTAGCAATATCTAATGTATATTGTATACTTTCATGTCTGGAGAACACAACCTACTGTTAACAAAACACTTTTTGGTATGCTTATGTATGTTCATTTTAAATAAAACGTTATACCACTTAGCTTAGTTTACTTTACTTATTTAACCCAGGCTTCCTCAAGTTCATCCACAGGTTTATAAGTTACATGGCATCCCACAGTTTACCCCCTTACTCTCAGGTGGGTGATAATCATTGTAGTCTACCCACAGCCATTGCATGTAGGCTTTGTAGGGTTTGAATTTGTTTTTAAACTTATGTGGTTTGCTAATATTTCTTTACATATTTTTCCTTTGAATACATATTTATATGTGGACATATTTATCTTTGATTATTCCTACTTCCTATTAGGTGTTCTTACTCGTATTCCAGTATGCTTTCCCAGCCATTATAGCCGTAGCAGTTTGTTTGTAGGCTACATCAGGACCCTGTTGATTACCTGGGGTCGATTGTGATAGGAGTCTGAAATATCTCTTTAGGATATCCACATCCAGCAAACTAGGTATGTAAATCAACCTGTCTTCACTCTGTGTTGGTCAATAATGTATGGAATATCTTGGTGCACAAGTGTGCCATTATTTAAACTTTTTAAAAAAACAACGTAAGTGACACTATAATCATAGCTCAATGCGTCTTTAAATAGCTAATCTTAAATATAAGAAACAAACTGGGGGGAGGGGTTACTTGATTTGGACTTTTAAGTGAACTTTTAAGTGGGTGGAAGGGGACCCAAAATGTTGTTCCACCAGTAAATTAAACAATGGAACGAGTAAATTTGTCTCTTCCAATGAAAACGTTTCTCTGTCCAGTTTCTCACTCTTGTTTCTGTCCCCATCTTCTCCAGGTTGCTATGGTAACCTGGGCACAAGGACATCACCCCCCCTGAAAAAAAAACGATGGGGTGTGTCTCCATGCCGCCGGGGGTACCGGAGAGCGGCTGTGCCTTCTCCCCCTCAGGTGAAGTCCCATGTTTTCACAAAGGATTGTCCCAGTGTGGTTTTTTAAATGAGTTTGAAAGACTCTCACTCTTTTATTCTGAAACGGTTTTTATTTGATGGGTTTTATTCTGAAAAGCTTGTGAGTTGATTAGTTTTATTCTGAAAAGCTTGTGAGTTTTGATCACACAGTGCCCCCAGTGCAATAGATGACCAGCACTGACTATTATGACGGACCTGTGACGACACTTCGAGTGATTGATATGAAGGATTTTATTAATGCGTGGTTGCAGGTTAAAGTATTCTGTATTAAACATTAATAACTTTATATCATTAAAAGTCGTCTGTTTTCATTATTTGATCTTTTATTATTGGATTTATTTTAAGGACAATTTGCACTTCTGGGCACTGTGGGTTTCAAAATGTATTATAAATAAAATAGTTGTATTTTTCAACATTGGGAATGCCTAAGTAGTAGAGGTAAATATAAATAAAAAAATACATGTTTAATTTGGCGATGTCACAGATATTTAGAGGTATTCTTTCCTCCTATAGTACAGGTTAATGTGAAGGGCATTTACTACCATTCTGCATGTGGCCCCACAAATCTAATATAACCAGAGCCCGGAGGCTTAACACGTGCCTGTATGAGGACTCGTTAAAAGACTAGAACAGTGATCTAAAGTCGTGTGTAACACGGCCCCACGTGTTTCTGTTAGTGTTCTGTAAACCTCAGGTTGGACTGCATTAGCTCTGCCTATGAAACCAATTGTCACGCTATTTCTAGTATCCAACTTAACAGTAAGGAGGTATTATGGTTTTATTAAGTATTGCGGTTCATTACTCTGCAGCTTGATGCAGTGCCTGTAAATGAACTGACTACATTACATGAGGTGTTGCAGAAAACCTGTACATTGGTCAGCTGTTGAGGCAACATGATCATTTATATCCTTTCAATGCACAATTGCATTGACCAGGTCCTCTGAAATACAAGAAGTTAGCCTCACTTTTTTAAAATAAAAAATAGTTTTATTGTCACCTTTTAGGAAGAGTTGCTTCTTTTTTTTTTTCAGTTAAAAATTAAAAAGACTGGTAGACCATTAATCTGGTTTACTGTGAGGTTTTGTCTGCTGGCCAAATTGTTTATCAATACTTTTGTTAGTGTGCTGCTTATTGAGCAGCACAGATCACTACTTATGCCCTAAACCATGGCCACACATAAAGAAACATTTTAGTGATTTATTTATTGAGCTGAAGTAACCAGATGAGAGCTCAACATTAGACTCTTGATGACCAAACGATACATCTGACAGAAAAATCCTGCTTCCTCTATTTAGCTGTGGCGCCAAGACTAAGAACAGAACCAGTGAGACATTTTAAAGTATATTTTATGTCTTGGCTGGAAGGATATTTAATAAAAGCACAATCTTAACACAAAGTCAATTACAGAAGTAATCCCTCAGTTTTGTAAAATTGGAAAGTGCATATTCCAACAAATCCTGTCTGATGTACTGCGACGATTCAAGAGACACAAGTTGATATTTTATGTAACAGAAATACGATGTACGTGATTCTTGACGTTGGCGACCGGAGTGTAAATTGTACTTTTGTTCTCTTACCTCTTTTTAGGATAATGGTGCTTGGCGATTTCTGATCATCCCATAGGAAAAGGAATCCTGTTATGTTGGCCGTGCTTTTTATGAATCTACAATAAATTATATATTTTTATACACCAAGAGACTTGTTATGTTACTTCTTTACATTGAGGATAGTTTGGTTGCATGTCTCCCCTAATGATGCCCATCAGGATGAGGTTGTGAGCTGATGGTCACCGATTATACGGATGAGGTTTGTGGAGGTGGTGACGCCAAAGATCTCAAGTTGGTGGATGTACTTGTTTCATTCAACCAGACTCCTAAAAGTTCTTCTGATCGGAGTGTTTCAGGACTTTGGAGTGCTGCATATGTCCAATTCAATCCTTAAAGTGTTTTGGTTATAAGTGACAGTTTTGGCTGGCCTGTGGTAAGACAAGTAAGTTATTTATAAAATTATTTTATGATGGGTGTCTCCTTCATGCGTCTCCCATTTACAGCCGCAATTACATGGCTTTCTCCCCCATGTATATATATGTACATATGTGCACAATTATTTAGTTTAAAATGAGCCATGTGCATTTTCCCTGTAGTGTTAAGTCACCAATCTGCATTGTGTGTATGATTGAGGTCTAACAAATCTGTTGACGTGCTTTTCAAAGCCAGTTTAAAATCCTGCGTTTATATCAATGTTTACCAGCTTGCCTTTTGTTTGCTCACCTGTAGGCCAGTGGAATAGTCTGAAACCATCAGCAGGAGACTGTATCTCAAACGAAACTGACCCCCACATATACGATGTTTGATAAGTCTGAAACTCCAGAGTACCTTTAAGTTTGTAGAATTTGACTTGGAAGTCAGACACAACGATAAGGAGCCCCTGCAGCATTGAATTTACAACAAATGACAAGCACAAAATTGATCTGGTTAAGAGTTGAATAAGTTTTCCCCAAATCGATACTGCAGCTTTCCCTGGAAACAAGTCTATGTAATAAAAAAAAGCTGCAGAAACGACTAGCGGCAGCTCGTACTGTCAACAAGGGCGTGTTGCAACATGCATTCATCTTTATTGGAGAAGCCCTGCGTAGTTTTTTCCAGCAGCATGGGGGGGGGGGGGTCTAATTTCAAATTTCACTTCCTGTAAAAAGACCAACTTCAGCTTACCTAAACCATACACTAAGCCCTTTGAGGCTGAAGTGGGTCAGCACTATTTATATATATATATATATATATATTTTGAATGCTGTTCACTCAGTGTGTTGATGCTTAATTTTCTATTCATGTTAAGACCAGTGTGACTGAACTAATTCATTATTAAGAGGGTGTTATGTTAACGCTGAAGCCCTCTGGTGCTCTTTACTTCTCTTCCATATCTTCCTTAAAAGGTTTTTTTAAGGGAGTTTGGACTAATCCCAATCAAAGGTCTAAGTACAGAGCGTGTTGTATGCCGTTAGTCTGATTTGTGATATTTGACTATAATTTGGATTGAATTGATGTGTGAAAGTTGCTGATATGATCACAACAATATATTTATTAACAAAGACAAGATTTGAAGATAGCCACTGAGTTGGACATGTTTAACACATACAGTAGTATGAATAATTTAGATTCTGTGAAGTATTATATAGTATTGCTAAGGGTAAAAGCCCTGTGTGACCTATTTTCGGAAGCAATACATCAATAGCTCGAGAACATTATGTTAACATTTTCCAGTGCAAATGTTCTTTTTCAGCCTTTGTCGGCATGTAAATGAAACCAGCTGAAATTAAAACAATATCATATATATAAAATAAAATGTTAGATTATGCCACTGTGTAGGTGACACACCTGTATATATTAGAAAATATGTTTGAATACCCATCAACTTGCATTTTGAATGGCTACTCTCAATTCAAAAAGTATTATATTTTTCGTTATGTAGTAAAATTACGGTGTATTTAAAGAACATAGGGGATTTAACCATGACGGAAGCAGGATGGCTGTTTTAGTTAAGTATGCATCATCAATGCTGTGTTTTATGGTTGTACAGTACGAATGATTTAAGAACAAGGTAATTAAGCTGGATATTGTTTTTATTAGTGTGCTTTGTATTGTACTGGAGCATAACAAACGACCGCAAAGGTTTAAAATCACGCTTCCCTTTCTCCTCAGACAATTAAGCCTTAGATTTCCGACACCCCTTGAAGGCGGCAGCAGCCCGATTCTCATGCGAGCCAATGAGAGCGGTGGTTTTTTCAAGATGACCAATCAGCGACGGAAACGTCTTACGAAACGGCAATATTTGTCAAACGGCCCGCCCCTGACGTTGCTCATTGAAGAAGAAGAAGAAGACGGACGGGCATCGGCATACCATCCAACTGACGAGATTCAATCATGTCTACCAAACTTTGTAAGCTGTTCGTCGGCGGACTGAACGTGGAGACCACGGAAGATGGCGTACGCAAGTATTTCGAGCAGTTCGGCACGCTCAACGACTGCGTGGTGGTCATGAACCAGCAGCTCGGCCGGTCCCGCTGTTTCGGCTTTATCACCTACTCGACTCCGCAGGAGGCCGACGCAGCAATGGCGGCTAACCCACATGTCGTCGAAGGCCACGACGTGGAGCTAAAAAGGGCCATAGCGCGAGAAGACGCCAATAATCCGGATATCCTCGCCAACGTTAAGAAGATTTTCGTCGGCGGCGTGAAGGACCACATCGAGGCGGACCACCTCACCGAGTACTTCTCCCAGTTCGGCGTGGTGGAGAAGGCCGAGATCATCTCCGACAAGCAGACCGGCAGGAAGCGAGGCTTCGGCTTTGTCTTCTTCGATGATAACGATTCCGCCACCAAGGCGGTGCTTACCAAGTACCACACCATCAGCGGGAACAAGGTGGAGGTGAAGAAGGCTCTCACCAAGCAGGAGATGTCTACCGGTGGCCGCGGGAGAGGTCGAGGCCGGGGTATGCAGAGCTATGGTGGCGGTAGAGGTGGCGGCTACGGAGGCGGCGGCGGCTACGGCAGCAGCAGCTACGGAGGCGGCTACGGCTATGGCGGGGGTTACAACGGCGGTAGCGCCGGTGGAGGAGGATACGGTGGCTACGGAGGCTACGAGGAGGGAGGATACGACAACCAGATGGCGGGTGGCTACAGTAATGGTGACTTTGGGGATGGCTACGGACAGCAGCACTCCAGTTATGGTGCAGTGAAGACGGGCAACTATTCATACAGGAGCGGGGCTCCGTACAACAGAGGCGGCGGCGGTGGTGGTGGTGGAGGCTACGGTGGCCGGGGAGGTGGTGGAGGAGGAGGATTCAGCGGTGGCTATTAGGGCAATTGCGGTGATCATGGGGGTAAATTCTGATTTACAGCGAACTTGAATTTACACACACACACATGCATATAACACACATGCCCGGGTGAGGGGTCTTTGTTGCAGTGCCCATCACCCACACGGAATGAGTGAGACTGTCCCTGGATCCCATCTGTCCTCTTATTCCACACATTATGGACTTTACTACTAAGAATTGTTGAATTGTACTTTTGTTATGTTGGGATGGGAGGAGGAAAGGGGGGGTACTTTCTTTGAAACCATTTGTAAAACAGTAATCAAATTTCAGTCACTGCTTCACAAATTTAGTTTGTTTTTGTCTTGCAAACCAGCCAGATGTTGTCTGTTATTTTTGCATCATGAACTCAGGGTTTTAAGTGATGTTGGTGGGACTCTGGGATCCTAGAACACAAATCGTGAGTTTTTTTTGGGGGGGGAGGGAAGAAATGTCACGGGACTTTTTTTTTTTTTTTTTGTTATCTGTAAATTTAGATTTTTCCACCCGTCCCATTACAGGCTTTTTGTTTAGATTAAACTGTTTTTGAAATCCATGTGTTCAGTTCACCCATATGTTTGATTCTGCTTTTATTAAAGTTTTTAATGTTTTGAAACTCTATCCGATCTTGCAGTCTTGATTCAAATCGTGTTGGGTTACATTTCAGCGATAATATTTAACCTTTTTCTTACCTAGTGAAGCTGGTTCATAAAGCCACCACCAGGAGGGAGTATTGCCTGTGAATGCACGCATGTCAATGCATGCAATCCTCGTTTCATCGGCCATTTTATACCGGCAAGGATTCAACAGTGTGTACCAGAAGCGGTAGTTTTTAGAAGAGTTGTTCCTCGGAAAGCAGTTTTCTTTTAGGACGATATAAATGTTAACCTTTTAGAAAATGAGCAAATACTCGCCATTGAGGATTGTAATCCAAATATATTCTCCATTGCCCACGTGGGTGCAGTGATACATATACTGATTTGTATGTTTTTCAAAATAAAATATTTTTCTTATTTAAAATATCCTTGAATGTTATGTTGCCTTTTGTGAAGTGGTTAAAGTACAGCTGGTCACAAAACAGCCTCATTTGGGTCACAATTGTTTCTGGACATTTTCCAAATCTCATCTAATAGATTTAATATAGCTGGGATGTCTAACTACAGTCCATGATTGGTTTTAAAAGATGTAGGTTAGATTTAATATATCGATCTAGAGTAATAAAAGGTGCAGAGAGAGCGAGGTCTCACTCTGACACTATTTCTGGGTATGAAAATGTGGCTCTCTGGAGCAAGACTTTGTTTTCAACATTTTTTTAATCAGACCAAAGACTAACTGAATGTCACCACACTCCCAGATTGTATGTCTGTTTTCGTCAAGACAATTAATTTCCTTTTAGCACCTTTTCAATAAATACATTAAAAGTGCTGTACACTATCAATAGGGCATTATGACATGCTCTACAAGAGAAACAAAAGGGTTTTTTTTTTTTTAACTAATGGAAAATAAACTAACATGACATGAAACATATATCAGGAGCCTTGATTTAAAAGAGCTGCGATGAGGTGGAATAGAGGAATTTCACACCATCGGATAGTTAATCTATCAGTAACTAATATGTCTGCATTGAATGAATGTCAATACAAATATATCACAACAAAAAGAGCAGACCTCACGTTGAGTTTGTTCCAGATATGCGGTGAATAAAAGCTGAATGTGGCATATCAGAGAAGCTGTTGACATTAAAACACAGAGTGCTGTTAACTAAGAGAAGTATTTTATTTAATTTATTCATTCAGAGGAAAGATCTGAGAACTCATCCACCTTCTTCATCTTTCTAACTACCGTAAGAGGAGAAAATGCCCAGAACAAACCATCAAATATATAAAACATTGTGCAGCATCAAACCCTGTGGATGTGATTGAGACCAGTGGACAGTTGCTGTTCCAGGATGAACCTGTGAGGACTTCCCTGGTGGTCATGTTTTTTGTTGACACAATAAATCAATTGACAGAAAATTAAAAGGCAATTATATTGATCATTTATCAATCAAGTCATTCATCAAAAATGGTGAACATTCAAGAATGTGTGCAAATAAAGGAACTTTATAAGTGTTTGTGCTTACATAGAAAGACAAAACAGCTAAGAACAAGAACAAAGTCAGACAAATAAAGGTAAAGAATAGACAGGACTATCATGGTATATGTGAAAATCAAATGTCTATAAAGTCAAGTGTTTCTGTAAATGTTAAACAATAATGCAAAGAAATACATATTAAAGTGGTGGATATGTTGTGAGGATTTACTGTAGGTAGGGCAAAACAACTCCGGACATTTGAAGACATCATCTTGCGCTTTAGGAATTCAGGAAAGTAATATTTCAGGATTTTCATAATTATTTTAGACAAAATGATCAAAAGATGAATCTGTAAAATAATCAGCCAATTAATTGCAAATTAAAATAATCATCAGTTAGCAGCCCTATTTAATTTAAAACAAGAAATAAATCAAATTTTAGTCAAATATGAACGCCATATATATCTGATTCCTCTTTGGTCACTTGGATTAAATAACTGACTAAAACGTGACTAAGAGTGTCTCTAATGTGCAGGAATTTTATATCTTGTAAAAGAGACGTACCAATGTGTTATTTATATGTGTATGAGTCATTTATTTGTTTTTAAATTCAACACTGAAACAAGTTGCAGCCTGGAACATTCAATACAATAAAATAATCCGCAGCGGGGACATTTACAGGATTACAGCAGCATAGTGGACAGTGCAACAAGAGACATATTTTTGACTGTACACACTGCATGTTCATATCTTTTTGACTGTACACACTGCATGTTCATATCTTTTTGACTGTACACACTGCATGTTCATATCTTTTTGACTGTACACACTGCATGTGTATGTACAGTATATTTGTTTGTTTTTGTGCGGAGTGATTCATCTTACGTCACACACGATCTTCGTGCAGCTGCAGAGCGCTCATGCCTGCTGTTTGTGTCCGTGAGGATGGACGGTGTGTCGTTGGGGTGAGTTGGCTGAGCGGTTTAGGGATTATTGTGTAAATCTGAGAATTATGCTGCTTCTACATCTGTTGGATAACATTTCACAGCACATGATCAGTCGGCTCGTACATACAAACACACACAGTACAAAGAGCTTCCTCTAGCTAGCCTTGTTGACCTAGCTTCTGATGCTAGCTACGTTGCTAACCCAAAACTCCCAAGTTAACATGGAGACATGTAAACGTTGCTTTATAGACAGTGACCTGGTGGTGGACTGGCTCCTACAATGTGTTTTCACTTTAATTTAAGTGGTCGGTATGTCAGTTAACGGAAGTCTATGTTCGCAGTGAAGTTAAATGAGAAGCTAAGATGATGCTAAGAGCTAGCCTGACAACTTGAAGCTCAACAGATTCAAAACAAACTGTATTTTCTCTCAAACTTTTTTTTCAGTCCGTTTTTAACATTCAGAATGATGATTTTACAGGGATTAGTTTCAGGACTTTTGCTGTTGTGAATTAACATATTACTCCTCGTGTGGCTCATCGTTATAGTGTTGTGTGCAGACTAAAGACTTCAAGGTAACACACAGTAACGTTACCGCACACACAGTCAACACTTGTCTCACTAACAACGTGACACGTGCAACAAAGTAGATGTAGCGCGAGATCAGTTCTGGTTGAGGGGCTTTCTTACTGTCACCTGCTCTCAGGTAAGTGCAGGACACCTGAGTTTAAAACCTAATCCACATGTTTTTAAAAGTATTCTCTCATGTTAGGATCCCACGTGGCTTGAGAACAACAGCAGCTGTATGAAACATTGGGTAACAGGAAATGTTGTTCCTCATTCCTTTGTGTAGTCTTAAAGAAGAAGGCCTCCATTATTCAGTATTTTTTATTATCGTCAACAAATCCCATGAAAAGACTCAAACCATTAATAAATGTATCCCAGTCATAAAATCACAGCTGTCCAAAAACATCAGTGTCCCTCGTGTCATCTTTGTGCTGCGTTCCTTCACACACTATTAAATGTGCATTAATCCATGGCTGACAATAGTCCCCTAACAAGTGCACGATCTCTCCCGTCTAACATTTGAGCTACAACTATGGTGACCGGCTGTATCAGGAAGTGATGTAGCCTAAAAATTAAACCATATTATGATTAGATTATTAATGTCTGACAAACACAGACAAGGGTAGTGTGGTCAGACAGATGGACACATTGTTGTTTTTTGTTGTTTTGCATGATGTTTGAGGATGTCTTATGATTGAAGGATGTGGAGAAGAGAAGGTAGCGCCTCTTAACTGTTTGGGTCAACGGCTACATCTCCACTGATCCAGACACTTGCCTCTCATGTCTCACCAGTGTGGTGGCCACACCGGCCTCGCCACGTCCAACCTGCAACACGGACTCGGAGGAGGACACGGTGAATGGAGGGATGCACACCTTCAACCAGACGCACATGAGGAAGGCTTTCCAGCTGATGAACGAGCTGAGGAGGTGTGTTGCTGACGGTGTCGTTTGTCCCGACAAATATGTGAATGAAGAGACTGTAGACACTTTTTGTGAGTCAGGAAAAACATGTAAAACTACAAGTCATCTTTAAGTACAGCCCTGGAAATGAACACCTTAGTTGGCACATTTTCTGGAAGGCAGCCCTCCTGTCAATACTTGGCTTAAAAGATGCTTTTCCTGGCTCCTATGTGCATATTTGCAAACGGTTATAATAAAACACTTCTTTCTCCTCGGTCATCAGTAAAAAGATGCTGTGTGACGTCGAGCTGGTGGCGGGGAGCGTTGAAGTGCCGGCTCACAGGGTGGTCCTGGCGTCCTGTAGCCCCTACTTCTGTGCCATGTTCACAGGTACACACACACACACACACACTCTACTGTTTGCTTGACATCACATCTGATGTGTGCGAGTGTGTGCTCAACTGTGTGTGTGTGTTTTGTAGGGGATATGAGTGAGAGCAAAGCCCATCAGGTGGAGATCCGAGAGGTGGACGGACAGACCCTGAGGAAGCTGGTCGACTACATCTACACGGCTGAGATAGACGTCACAGAGGACAACGTCCAGGTGAGAGTGTGTGTTAAGCTGCCATGACGTCCAGTCCAGTTCGTTACACATTAGAATGGTGATTTTTGCGTTTCCTTGAGTGAAAGTGGTGCATCAGTCCACATACAGAGCTGTACCATGGAGGGGAACACGGCTTTAGAGAGTGTTAGTGAGGAAGGAGGAAGGGAGTGAAAGTGTCTTCCTGTTTTCACCAGATGTTTTGTTTTCTTTTTACATCTGTTATGGTGGCTTTTACCTGAGTTCCAGCTCTGGTTTTGCTTTAAAAATGTTGATGTCACGGCGTAGAAACGTCTTCTCGTTGTTTATCCCACGAGGCTTGTTGTGAGTTGTGTCCCTCTCAGCTTCTCCTCTCCTCGGTCAGAGGGTTCACTTTAAACATTTAGCTGCAGAGGGGATTGTTTCAAAAACAACAGCTGAGCTCATTTTCTTTTTTTTTTACAGTTTGGTTAATTAAGTAGAGTCGCTGCTCCCGGCAAAAAGATTTTCGCTCACAGCGTTAATCACAATTCTAAAGCTTCCTTGTTGTGGAGAAGGAAACGCGCGTTGTTGCTGCTGTCTTGACCTTTTCCTGTGCGCAGTCCTTTGTTTTCAACAAAAGTCAGAGCAACAACACAACAAGCTGCTATTAACCGAGAGATTTTAACGTTCTGTGTCCACTGTCTCAGTGGTTATAGCAGTTTTAAACCCTTCTTTTTGTTATACCGTTCACTCGGTCTAGGTCTAATGTCTCATGGTTGTCGGTGAGCGGGCTTCCTTTACTTTCTCAGTGTTTCTTGGAGCACTTTTCAAAACACATTAATTACATAAAATGTTTCAGACGATAAAGTGGAGAGAAATCTGTATCAGAGACCAAATGAGGGGAAAAAGAACCATAAAGTTGATTAATAAAACCATTTTATTTACTTTTCAAACACATCAGAGTTTTTGTTTATCATAAAGGAAACCGGTCGCTCCAACTGTTTTGGTTTGTCCGTTAGATGTCAGACCTGCCTGAGGAGCCGGTGGTTCTCACCAGGAGAGCTGGTAATGCTCGTGAGCTGTGCTTTGCTCTGAAAGCTGTGGGTCGAAGCCTTGCTTGTCTCGGCCGGCATTAACTCTCGGTAGCTGTGGCGCCGGCAGGAAACTTCCTCTGATTATTAGCACAGGAAGTGTGCATGGAGAGAGGCAGGAAATCCTCCCACTGTTAGCGGTGTGCCCGCCTGATTGGCTCGCTCTACAACGTGCGACGTGTGTGTTTTGACTGTTTGCTCATATGTTCAGTCAAAGATTCTTGAACTGTGTGTTTTCACTGTGCAGTATAACTCGTTTTGTGCTGCCCTCAGTGCTGTGTTTGTGTGCTCGGCGGTCACGGCTGCCGATTGGCACAGTGTCAGTGGGCCTGCTGCTCCCACAAGGCTTCAGGGCAGCTGTGCACAGACAGCAGAGGAGGCGGTAACAATACACACTAGAGAGGATGTGTAAGCGTGCAGACGAGAGAGGTGTAGAGGCAGACGGGGACTGTCTCACTGACCTACTTGATGTGTGGGGATGTAGCAGAGGGAGTCTTTGTGTTGTAGCATCATGCTTTCAACAGCACACTGCCTGCCTGACACACTAACAGACTGTACTTGCACGCTCCCATTCCAGGCCTATTGCTTTGTAACACGAACGCCGTACTGTGCTTCTGGTGTTAACCTCCACGTCTGTCCAGTTAATGGTGTGAAGGCTCAAAGGAGGAGCTTGTAAAGAACTGTGGTGAAAGAGAAAAACACACGTAGCTACATCACACTGTGAGATGACACAGAACACGGCTGCCCGAGTCAGTTCCTTCACCAGTAAAATCCAGTTTGCGTTTTAAAGTTATCTCCCTTGCAGGTTCTGCTGCCGGCGGCCAGCCTCCTCCAGCTGATGGATGTTCGTCAGGTGTGTTGTGAGTTCCTGCAGTCTCAGCTTCACCCCACCAACTGTCTGGGCATCAGAGCCTTCGCTGATCTGCACACATGCACACAGCTTCTGGACCAGTCCCACGCATACGCTGGTAAGCCTCTGAATGTTCACACATACAAATCGTCAGTCATCTCTGCCCCTGTGTGTGTGTGTGTGTGTGTGTGTGTGTGTGTGTGTGTGTGGGTGGTGTATGTGGTGGTGCTTTTACGTAACTGAGTTTTAGATGTTGCAAATCACGCCAGAGCAAAAACATGAGCTTTTGCCGCAGTTTGGCGTCGTATTCGTTTGTCACAGAGCTCATTAACTAAAATGTTTAGTTTGTGTTTTGTCTCTCAGAGCAGCATTTCTCTGACGTGGTGCAGGGAGAAGAGTTCCTGGGCCTTTCTCTGCAGCAGGTGTGCAGCCTCATCTCCAGCGACAAGCTGACTGTTTCCACAGAGGAGAAGGTCAGAGAGCCCGATGCACACACACACACACTCACACTCACACTCACACACAAACACACTCTCTCTCTGCTGTAATTTGATAACTTTGTGGGTGAAAAGATATGAGGATTGTGTTCTTAAGGAACACAAAATAAGAGATAAAGTCTGTCAGGAAAGGGACGAGATTAAGAGGCGTTAGTGGGAGCTGAGAACGATCTGTGGCTGTACTGAAGACATGCGTCCTCATCAGCAGCAGTGTTCCAGAGGACGTTATGTCCGTCTGCTGTTATCCGCTAAAGCAGACTCGGGGAGCATCTGTGTGTCATCGTGCTGTCAGAGGGAGTCACGCTGTCACACTGGCTGCTGCTATCAGTCAACACTGAATTATCTGCTGTGATTTATTCCTGGGTGGATCAACACAAAAGTGTTGTATTACATGAGACGTGTGTTTGAGGCCTGTGTAAATCTGAAGGGGAAGACGTTCATGCTGCATGTCGGTAGAGTTTCAACCCTGGAAGAGAAGAAAGTGTCGGGAGCGGTCGAGGAACAGCCCGCTGTCCCTTAACTACCCGGTTGTTGTCTCTGTGTGCACAGCTCTTTCATGCCGACTTCCTGCTGGGAGCAACTACGAATAACCACTAATGCTATTTCACTGTGAAAGAATTGATTATCTACACGAGAACGACGCGTTTCACGCAATGAGCGAGTTGAGTTATCGGGCGTGTCAGATCGTTGAGCGGTGTCTGAAACCCTCTCATCCAAACCTTTCCAATCACTTTGGGCCTTGCATCCGAGTGTAGACAAAGCTCGAGTCTCCTCTCCGTCTCTCTCTTGCAGGTGTTTGAGGCGATGATATCGTGGATCAAGTACGATAAGCCGGCTCGTCTGGAGAACATGCCCAAACTGATGGAGCACGTCAGACTCCCACTGCTGACCAGGGATTACCTGGTGCAGGTGAAAGAAGCGATGAGTGACGTTACACATCAGCAGATCCTAGGCTATCTAGAAATACTGTAGCGAGTGATGGCCGGTCCATTTGTTTTGTAAGTGACGGTTGAACTTGTGGTCTCTGTTTCAGATCGTGGAGGAAGAGGCTTTGATAAAGAACAACAGCACCTGTAAAGATTTCCTCATAGAAGCGATGAAGTATCACCTGCTGCCAGCTGACCAGCGGCACCTCATCAAGACAGACAGGACCCGCCCACGAACTCCCATCAGCATCCCAAAAGTACACAGAAAACACACGCGTACAGCGACACAGATCACACGTACAAGAAACGCGTGTGTTCACCTTGTGCAAAGCGGCTGTATCGGATATGTATTTTCATTTGTCAACACTGACTGTGTGCATGTGCAGGTGATGATCGTGGTGGGCGGACAGGCTCCGAAGGCGATCCGCAGCGTGGAGTGTTACGACTTCCAGGAGGATCGATGGTACCAAGTAGCGGACCTGCCTTCAAGACGCTGCCGGGCAGGTCGGCTTGTGTTTAGTACGGCGTCATGTGACTCTGACTGTAGTTCTTCTATTTTTCACCTGACGAGCTAAACTCTTATCTCGCCACCGGAAACAACCTCTTGGTAGATTTCCTCCGACACTGTCATTTAGAAACCAAAACACAGCCACTAAGTGTAGTCCATTGAGTGTCAGCAGCTGCAGTTAAGAGATAATGATTACTTCTTTCACCAAACGTGTGCAGGTGTGGTTACGATGGCGAGCCGCGTGTACGCCATCGGGGGGTTCAACAGTTCACTGCGGGAGAGGACTGTGGACGTGTACGACGGAGTGAGAGACCAGTGGAGTGCGGTGGCGAGCATGCAGGAGAGGCGCAGTACACTGGGAGCTGCTGTGTTGGGGGAGTTACTGTACGCCGTGGGGGGCTTCAACGGCAGTATAGGTACACACACACACACACACACACTAAAAATATACCAATTCCAGTCTGTCAGCTGGATGCAAAATGTTGACGCCTACAGACTGATGGACACGCATCCAGTCTTACTCTAACCTATCAGTGATGATTGCTGATCTGCTCGTTCTGTTTCTCTTTGCTCTCCTTCAGGTCTGTCGACAGTAGAAGTCCACAATCACAAAACCAACGAGTGGATATACGTCGCCTCCATGAACACCAGACGCAGCAGTGTGGGGGTGGGGGTGATCGCCGGTGAGACGGGAAGTGTGTGAGGGACCGGGGTGACATCATGTTAAAGGAAAAGCCAGAATTCTGATGTTGTGTGTGTGTGTGTGTGTGTGTGTGTGTGTGTGCAGGTAAGTTGTATGCAGTAGGAGGCTATGATGGAGCATCCCGTCAGTGCCTCAGTACAGTGGAAGAGTACGACCCTGTTGCTGATCAGTGGTGCTACGTAGCCGACATGAGCACACGCCGCAGTGGAGCAGGTACACACACACACACACACACACACACACACACACACACACACACACACACACACACACACACACACACACACACACACACACACACACACACACACAGTACACACAAGGAGTAGCAAGACTATACAGCTGTAATCCTAACTCTTGGTTCTCCAACATGCTTACACAGTGGAGATGAATCTGTACCAGGTACAATGTTTTGCCGTTTGGAGCAACAGCACCACCCGGTGGTCTGCAATTGTACGAGCAAAAATCCTCGGACCACAAACTACGACAGTTCATAATTACACTGTACTGACACGAGGGCCCCCTTGCTTGTGTCTACATACATATTGCATTGTGTTTGTCCAGGCGTGGGAGTGTTGAGTGGTCAGCTGTATGCAGCAGGAGGACACGACGGCCCCCTGGTGAGGAAGAGCGTCGAGGTGTACGACCCACAGACCAACACCTGGAGACTGGTCTGTGACATGAACATGTGCCGACGTAACGCAGGTCAGAGAACAACCACAGACACACCACATCCGCCAACCAGTTGTTGCACATAGGAGGTAACTGTCGATGCTAGAAACTGCATACGAGTAGGTTAAAAAGTACCGCTGAAGTATTTGTTCCTGTGGTTTCAAGAGTTTTAACAGTTTTACAAAAGCTCAGTGATTAAAGGGTACGTGTTTTTATTTAGTTGCCGTCACATACCACAATACTTACTCTGAACGTCATCTACCACGATGCAGATTTATCAAAATCAGGACGGGCATAAGCTCCCTGACAGATGAAATGATAAATGGGTTTTGTCCGAGTTGTTAAACGTGTACAACTCTCTCCTCCAGGCGTCTGTGCCATTAACGGGCTGCTGTACGTGATCGGAGGAGACGACGGCTCCTGTAACCTCTCCTCTGTGGAGTTCTACAACCCGGCCATCGACAAGTGGAGCCTCATTCCCACCAACATGGGCAACGGACGCAGCTATGCAGGTACGCACGCTGAACAACACGTCTACGTCACAGAGAGCAATACACGTGGCAGCTGTTTCTCTCACTCTTTAATTCTCTCACTCCTACAGGAGTCGCAGTGATTGACAAGCCGTTATGACCAGGGCCCCCCCCCCCTCCCCCTCCACACACAGCATCAGACTCGCACCGTCTGCCTCTTGAGCTTCAGACGGCAGAGATGTGACGCCCGAGATGAACACTTTCCAAATGGCCGAGCCGCTCTCAATCTGCAGCTGATTGAATCAAGGATTTTGCGCTGAACCACAACCTTATTTTGTTGCTTTGTCCATTTTACTGAGTGACATCCTGACTTTTAAAGGACACTGTTGCACCGGATAAATAACAATATCCACAGGATGCTGTGCTTAGAAGGGAGTGAGTTTTCATATGAAAAGCAGCTGTATCAGCTGACGATGTGGACCAAACGATGTGCGTTCAGATGCTCGGCGGTGTTCAAGTGACGGACCGCGTCACACCTGAGAAACTGAATACTTTTAACCACCAGCTTGCTGATTTCTGGCTGACTGGCTGCCTTTACCGTTAACGGTGTTTGCTGCAATCACCGGGGCATTGCGACACCGGCTTGTGTTTGACTGTTGCCGGAGCGTTAATCCAAGATCCTGGAAATCTGGACACTTTAAAAAGAAAGAAAAAAAAAAACGACTGACAACTTGCCACCGATCCTCTGATACACATCAGCTTGTGGCAACAGCCGCCAGAGTGTTTGTTCTCAACCCGGAGGCCTGGACCGAGAGAGCTGCGAGACAATTCAAAGAATGTAGAAGTTCTCTTGTATGCAAATCAGCTATGATATTTAATATTTTTGAGATTGTTTTTAAAAGAGGTTGAGGAGCACTTGCTGTGGCTCAAAACCCGAACCAGTGGAGCCGGTAGGACTGGAGTCTGATGTCGACACACTACTGATGCACTGATCACTTGCACTGACTGACTCCACGGACGTCTGCCCGTCTTTCTGACTGACCTGCTGACAGACAGACGGCTGCTCGGCCGTCTGTCTGTCACTGATCGTACTCACGGGAGCATTTCAAGTCGCCACTTGGAGGCCAATCATTTCACCAGAAATTGTAAAAACAAATGTGCCAGTTTTGCTTATCAGAATAATGCTGGAGGCACATTGTGCTTTTAATCTCTTCATAACAATTGTTTGTTTATTGTCTGAGGGAGCGTGTCAAAATATACTGTAGACATTCAACCGCTGAACTATAATGTAAACGATGCAGGTTTAAGATCTATTTATTGTTTGGAAGCATTTGATCGCATAGCATTTATTAATATCGAAGTGCGCTTCTCATTTCATTTCCTCAGCCGTGTTACACTTTGTGCTCCATTCACATAATTCAGACGACGACGGGTGCATTTTAGATGTTTCGTTGGCTGAGTGGTGCCATAGCTTTTGAACAAAAAAAAAAAAAATAGATTCATAGAAGCTGCTTTATGAAAGGAGTTCTCAGCCAAACCTTTCACTTCTGCCTGCAATCTTCCAGAAGTCAAGGATGCGATCGACCGTCATTTTCAAAACCCTGTGACAAAAAAAGGACCATGCTGCTGCTGTTGTATGTTTAACCACCTCATACATTTTGACTGACAAATTTACTTTTTCACGTCTTCCAGGAAGTGAGTTTCAGTTTATATGATCATAGTTGAAACTTGCTCGAGACACTGCAACAATATTTTAAAGGAATCTCCCCGCATGGACCTGGAGCTTACAGTTGGCAACATTTTGACATACATCATAACCAAGACGGGCTTTACGGCAAACATCAGCTGCTTTAAAGCTCTAATTTGCCCCAAATTCCCAGAACTGCAATATACATTTTTAATAGTTATTGTGCAGCAATGCAGGCAAATAGCATGGACTCTGTGTTGCATTCATGTGTCTGCAGGTGGGTCAGAAAATCACAATTTAAGAAACAAACGTCCTGTAATCATGGAGTGACATCAGCAGCTTCTTTTTTTTAAAGTCGAGTCTTATGCCGCGTGTGAAACCACTCATTCATTCGTCTAAAAACCCTGTTCTACCGCAGACAGTAACCAACAGAAAGTTCTAACTAAACGTGCTAAAAGATCCAAACAGCAGTATGGTTGAGGTTCATTGTTCAGAGGTTGACAAGAACTTCACCTCACGGTCCATTTAGTAGCTGTTCTGGAGCTTCTGATCATATTACTCGGCGCTTGTTAGCCGATTGAGATGAGTTCAAAGTTCAGCCTCAGCTGGCGAGGACGAGTCCAGAGCTGAGAAATGGACCTTGACGTGAGCTTTTGTTTTTGTGTGTGACATCGTGTGGTATGGAAGTTTTCAGATGTATAATGTTCTTACTAAGCGCAGATGTTATATTTTTAATATCATAAACTGTGGATGTTGTAAGCTTAACAGTTGATATTGTGAGTTCATGGATTGTCGTTTGTTGGGGAGATTGTGTGGTTTGAAGCTCGTGCACTGTGTCAAACTTGAAATCATTTAAATGAACGACGCACATTAAACAGGCTTACTTTGCAAGACTTTAAACCGGCTATTGTCTGACACTGTAAAGTTACACGAGGGGGCATTTTAGATATTCTACATACAATTTTGTAATTTCATTATGACTGGCAGATGTTTAAGCATTTCCTCAGATTATATCGAGATAATCTCAATTATGTTGAATTATCACATCTTTAATCTGTGATGTTCTCATTCTCCTTTACTCTTTTAGTTTGGCAATCCTAAATCTGATTTATAACTCGTGATTATCAGAAAACGGGTTCACTATAATGGATTGAGGATATAATTATTGATAATAGTAACGCCTGTGCTATTTGTAAAAACTTCAGGTGAAAGAACTTTACATCTAAAGTAGCTACTAAAATGGGAAACACTGAATATTAAGTTCGAGGACAAATTAAAGCAATGTATGAGTTCCTAAATGCAAGAAATTATACATTTTATTATTTTAAAAAATCCTAATATATTGTATCATGAAAATGTCAAATGAAGTCATTACAACATTCATGTCCTAAAAAACTTAATTATCAACATTTTATACTTTTTAAGACCGTTCAGACCCGCTCAGTCTAAACTTTAAGTATAATATTTATCATTACACGTTATACCACTATCATGCAAATGATATCTTTGTAAAAATTGCTCATTCGGTACGTTTTAACCAGGTCTCTTTACACCACACGCCCCGTCAACAGATTCATTTAAGACTTAAGAATCAAGAGAACTGATGTGGCAAGCTTGTCAATTTTATTTTTCACGTGTAAATGTTTGTTACTGATTGTATTTGCTCAGCCTTTTTGTTAATGAAGAAAATAAACCCAGAAAAAAAAAAAGCATTCACAAAGTAAGAAAACATTTATAGATACATACACGCATACAGTATATTGATGTGATAAAAACACAGCATTACCTGTGAACGACCTGCAGGAGGACGAAACCTCTCTGGTCAAAGGAATTCACAGCAAAATTCAATATCGAAGACGTCGCAAAGTATCTTATTTCTAACTGTCTCGACAGCATCTGTAAGGAACGCGACTATTTGTCCTTAAAAGAGATTTAAAGACTCAGAAATGACATGACAGGCTTTACAGTAAAACATCTCTGAGAGGAGGTATGAGCTGCGAGACATCTTCGACAGAAGCGTCTGCTGTGAATTCCAGATGTGAGAAACAACCATGCACGTCGGATGGGTAGGAGTGAGATGAAACAGACGGCACACCCACGGAGACGGAATACATTACAGTTTACAACGTGACTTTGACCACTCTGTTGCAGGCACAATGTAAAACAAAGTTGTTTTAAAGAAACTGAGGCGCCAAACAAACCAACCGCTCACCTTGTTTGACAAACACATAAAGTCAAAAGAAAAGCCCTTCAGAGATCGATGATGGATTGTTTCCACTTTTTGAATGATGATAAATACGGAAATGTTTTCAGATACGACACATCTGGCTGGCTTTTCAATCCCTATTCACCTTAAAATGTTACTCTTATTTTGGTTTTTCAGCAGCGCCAACATGAACATTATGCTGACAACAGTGGTAAAAACACACCGTTTGAGACAATGTGTGTGTTCGGCTGAAAACAAAAACAAAAAATAGTATTGTACCTCAATTATTCACACACAAAATCAATCCCGCACATTACCCACGACCCGATACTGTAAAACCTCCACGCAAAACTTGTATTATTGCTGCTTCTTCATGGCACAAACAATATAAACAATACATCATGTTATTCATACTATTATGTTCTCTTTTGCCATGCAAGCTTACTACAGTACTGCTTCTATATTAGCTTATATTACACAGAGCGACAAAAATAAATGTAGGAAACAGAGCAGGTTCATGTCTGATTAGCCACACAGTGCCAGACTAACGTCTACAGCTGTTTTTTACAGCTGTGAGTAGATACAAAAGGATTATTATTGTCATTATCACACAAAATAATAGTTATGATAGTTATAGCAATATTTATAATAATAAAAAAAAAACATTCTCAGGGCATCACAAATATAATGAACCAAAGGGGGCCAAACATAATGTTTGAAATAATTTAAACAATTCTGACAGACATTCCTTCGGGTGTTTTTTTTTTTTTTTTGTATGTACACTATATATTTATATTTGTATGGAAGTAGTGCTTCATTTTTAGAAATAACAAATGAAAAAAAAACACAAAAGGGCTGCATTCTGTGAATGCTGTGCAAATAACATCTTTTTACATCAACCCCACGAACACGCCGCTCCCTCCCTCGCATCCTCCTCAAGCACTCACAGACACAAAAACCCTCGACTCGTCCCAAAACCGTCATGTCCGCCGTCCACTGACTGACAAATAGACCGCAATCAACGTTGATTCTGGCAGAGGAAACGTGCATTGATTCGTGAAAGAAAAGCACTACTTTGTCTTATTGGCCTGAAACGTCTCGCAGGTAACGAGCCAAAGAGGTTCTGAGAATAGAACACCTGCTAAAACGTTTCGACTAGCTTACCAGCTAAAGCTTAGCGTTGGTTGGAAATTTCTCCGTCCCGCATTTCAAAAAAATCACACGACATCGTGACCTCCGTCACCTGATACCAGACGGCAGGGCCGAGGAGAGGTTCAGCCTCCCTCACCTGCCCTCATTTCACCTGCCAGCAGGAAATGAAACTACACAGCGAATGAAACTTCCGCCGAGGATTGAAACTTGGGTCTCCCTCCTCAGCCTCGTGGACATCATGCGAACGTGCTAATCAAACCCCCCAGTTAAGAAAAAGGATCAGTTCACCACAGACAAAGGTTGTTCTCTGCGTTTAAAATCAGTGCTGGCAGTGTTTGCACCTCATCGATACAATACAAGCAAAAACATCGAGGACCACCAGAGATAAATTAGTTACTCAGTAACAGTCATAGTGATATTCAGGAAACTCTCCGTCTGGCTGCGCTGATACCAAACATGGTCAGGCTACCGCTTCCTGTAGCCAACATGCCTTTGGTTTCAAAGAAACTGCAGCAACGTGGACCAGATACTGGCTCCTCTCCACAGCATTTATTACCCATAATCCCTCAGGACATGCCATACCCCCATGCAGCAAACTGAACAAGTGAAAAACAAGAGAGATAGACACAGCATAGAAATGTCCGCATGACTTCTGCAACAATTATATTCACCGACGTCCTAAAATAATCAACTGTTTCACATGAGCATCTTCAGTCAAATGGTGCCTTTAAGTGCCATCAGAAATCTCAGAATCACGAGCATTTGTCCTGAAAACGAAAGCTTAAGACGACTTAAATGCAGTGCTTTCACACGAGAAGCTCATAGGAAACAAAGTTCAAAGTTGCCAACCGTGTGTACATCTTATTTGACAAATATTGCCAAAATAGATAAAAATAAATGCTGAACAATAGAAACAAACGAAAAGGACACTCAGACTTTCACAAACAGCTCTAAGGTCACACGGAGTGAATACATAGTTTTTCTTAGAATACAACACATTATTTTTCATTCGAGCAAAATCGTGAACAGCAGTGTCTTAGAAAACATGTATGTATACACTTTTTTTTTTTTTTTTTGGAACAAAATAACACGAACAAACTTGTTTTGAAACTTGTGAATGAGTTTTAAAATCAGTCAGAAGGTGTGAAGCATCCAGGATGTTGAATGAAGTTTTACTGACAGAATAAAACAACCGATCACCTGAACTTTGACTCACTGAGGCGAGAGACGGTACGACGTCCCAAAGAAAGGACACGCGTCGGGAGTGAAGAGCGTCTAAAATGCCAGTCCTCGAGCTGTCCAGTGAGATTCCTCCTCATGAAGGAAAAACAAACGCACACGAAGAACAAAGACAAAAGAAACAGTCCTGAAATTAAAAAGTCCAAATGTGTGTTTTTTTTCTCTCTCAGAAGACGAGTGAAAAGTCTCGAGTTGGTGAAGAAGACGAACAGTGACGACGATTCCTTTTTCTCCATATTTCTAAAATGCGGCCATGTTTTTTTAAGATGAAATGCAGTCGAGGCAGCAGAGGATCAGTTGTGGCTGACGGGAGTGATCTTTAGGTGAACTGGTGGTGCTGCATTCATGTCATGGGAAAATAGGAGCAAGCTAATGCTTCTCATGTCACCTTTTCAAAGTGGTTCGTTAAACTTTTAGCAAAGTTGTCTACATCACTGAATTCTGAAAATACCAACAAAGAAAACATCTGTAGTCGCATATAAATAATCATTACATTTATCAAACAAATGTAATGATTTTGTAATCAAAATGCTTAAAATCTGCTCAAAGATCCGTCAACGCTTCAATGCTTTTCAGAAAAATAGTCCCAGGACCAAACTGCCAGGAGCTAAAACAAAAAAAGCAGCTAAAAGTCCTTATAGCACATTCGTCTTTACTTTTTCTTTGTAAAGATTTGTAAAAGTAGGCCGATAAAGTATTTAAAACCATTTGAGACTTCTTACTTACTACTATATACATTTCTTTACTGGTCAGAAAGAATCCTAAGACCACCAACAACGGTAAACTGAATTAACTGCAGTGTTAAGGACTATCGGTGCTAGTTGATACGTTCTATGGCATTGGGAAGTACTACCAGAAACTCGGACCCCAAGAACCAAAACTTTGGTTGCTTTAGTTAAAATAACCATCAACGACTGGAGACCCCCCCGTCACAATGCTCCTGTAAATACAAACAACGTTTACATACAAGTTACATATCGTGCTGTCACTCTGATTTTCTCCATGACATAAATGCAGCAAACCAAAGTGGAGATCGTGAAGTCTGAGTCTCCTGCTTCATGGAAAGTCATGCGATGTGTCTGCTCCACCCTTCCCCCCCCAGGTGTGGTGACGTCTGACAGACCGATGGACATCCTGGGCGGGTCCTCGCAGCAAGTGACGAGAGGCTGACGTGCGCGGTGACAGCTGGTGGCTGAGGAGGGCGGGTCTAGATGGATTTGGAGGAATCCTGTTTGCTGATGAGAACTTCCAGCAGGCGGAGTTTGGCCTTGATCCTCTTGTACTCCCTGTACTCCTCCAGCATCGGCACCCGGTCCTCCTTCTGCACATTTCTACAGCCGAGGAGGGAGACAGAGGAGAATGAGCTCTCTAAATGACACACGCTTACTGATGAGTGAACCTCAAATGGCCTCTCTGCTCCGAGGCTCACTGAACATTTATCAGCTCTCTCCGGACGGGGTCAGAATACACAATAGCGGATAAGGGACATTTGCCATTTGTCCTGTATGGTGTCTCGTAGTGGAAGACCCTGCAACCAGGATGCCCTGCAAAGCCCCAGCAGTAGAATTATTTCAGCTTTATCCTCCGTGATGCTTTGGACCACAGCGGACGACATTTCTGGCACCTTGTGACAGGCTGTTAGATATAATTGGTTGGGGTTCAACATTTTGTGTGGCTTCTTGCCACGTTACAGCACAAATTGAACTCACAAATGATCACTTCATGTGTCATCTGTGTAGGAATTCATGGTGACACGTACGAAACAAAGAAAAGTCCGGGTGTTCACACCAGCGACATTGAAATCCTCATGCAGACAGTCTGGATTATGTTTATGTGTGAATGTGAGTGAGCGTGTCCTTCCACCTACCTTCCATTATGCTGATAAAAATCTTCTTCAAACTCTCGGATGGTCTTCCTCAGCTTCTTCTTCTCTGCTCTGGCCTTCCACAGCTGTTCCAGCAGCTCTGGCCTGGAGGAGGACGGGATGCGTGAGAACGTAGTTACACATGCTGTCATGATATTAAAACCTCCGAGATGCTTTTCAATAATATTCGCTGTCTCGCTTCTACACTGACTGAGGCACATAAATACTTAAATATGTGCAGTCATTTGGATCTGGAACCATAAAGTGAGCTGTGGTGGTGTGACGGATCAGTTCATGACCAGGTAAGAGACCTGGATGTACAAACCTGAGCCAATGAAGAAGATTAGAGGTTGTGTGTGTGTGTGTGTGTGTGTGTGCTCTTACATGGACGAGGCGTTGGAGCTGGACAGCCGCAGGTCAAGCGCCAGCTTCCCCGACCCCTCCTCCATCTTGGCTCTCATTGGACAGTCGCTCTGCCTGTCGGGAAGGTTCTGGCTCCTCGCTGATCCTTCAGACGAGGTCACAAGATCGACGGCCATGATGACCTCAGAGCTCTGCATCTCCCCACCGCTGCTCTCTCCTTCCTCCTCCTCGTCCTCCTCTTCTTCCTCCTCATCCCGCTCCTCCTCCCTGTTGTCGTCTTCTTTTTCTCCTCCTCCTCCTCCTTCTTCTTCTCTTTCTTTCTGCTCCTCCTCCTCCTCCTCTTTGATCTCCTCCCAGAAATGAGCGGTTTCGCCCTCGATGATTGGTTGGAGGGTCTGACTTCTTCTCTTACTGGAGGGGGACACCTGGGGGAGAGAGGGGAGATTAATGCGGGAGAAGTGTGTGTGTGTGTGTGTGTGTGTGTGTGTGTGTGTGTGTGTGTGTGTGTGTGCACTCGTTTAATATGCAGTAAAGCAAGAATGACTTTAACAAGAACAAGTTCTTATTTTAATATATACTCAAATTGTTTGAGTGTTGTTTACAAGTACACCGAGCTGAAACGCATGCAGACTGTAACTTCTAGCTAGTTGTACATTACAATGAAAGAACAAGATATAATTGCTAACAGTTGCTAACATACCGTAGTAGATGTAATGATGTGTTTATGTGCACGTACTGTGATCGGTGTGATGCTGATTCTGGTGAGCATCTGTTTGACCAGTCTGTAGCGATCGTAGAGAGGCTTCACCACCAGACGCTCCTCTCTGGTCACCTGAGTGAAGATAGTGAGGGAAATAAACAGGTTACAACACGTTTCAATGTGTGTTCCAGCGTCACAGGATGCAGGGTGTTTGGTATCTTACTGGTCGACCATGCAGGCCCTCATAGTGCAGCAGGTTCTTCTGAAGGACCGTCTTCTCACAGGACAACTGCTCCTTGGTCATCTTCTACGGAGACAGACACCACACATCATGTAACAGCGATATATACACACTCTCACATGGTATATGTGATGTCTGCGTGTTTAATGCCAACAGTCCAAGTGTGATACAGTATGGGATGACCAAACAAAGTATTTTGTTTTATATCTGACTTTTCGTTTATTTCTGCTCCCTTCATAAAAATGTTTTCTCCCATTTTCACTCATACATTTCTTATTTTAAAATGAGCTCCTCTGTATGCCCGACATGATTCATATTTGCATTTTTTAAATTAGTATTCAATAAAATTTTACTTTTAGATTCCAGCATGTTTTATAAACCCAAATATCCCAAAAAGGAAACATGGCGAATGTTTTATCTTGTATTTGAAGCAAGGAATGATTACTACTATTAGTATCTCTATTCTCTAAAGCGCTTGTCATGTTCATGGATGCAGCGCAAAAACACCGTGTCAATATTTCAATGAATCAAGTGTCTAACCAAGTGGGGTAATTGAAAAGACTTGTGTCCTGACTCAGTCCCTGACAATAAGTTTCTGCTGCGAACCTTGATGTCATCAGGCCAGCCGTCCTCCTGCTTCTTCCCTTTGACCCTGTGCTGGATCAGCTCCAGTGTCTCCTCCCTGGTGGGGCCCTGGCCCTTCATCTCTCCTGCTGCATCGTGGGCGCCTTGGTCCAGCGTGGAGCCGAAGCTCTTGGGTAAGGTGTTGCTCCGAGGACGAGTCTGGGGGCCGAGCTCGCTCTCTGCGCGGTGTTTGGCATCTGGGGAAGGAGGAAGACAGTGATAAGGGAGGAGGAGGAGGAAGAGGAGGAGGGAAACAAACGGGGAGGAGATAGAGAGGGTAGAGTACGGAGGAAGGAACCAGGAAAAGAACGGG
Source organism: Melanostigma gelatinosum (assembly GCF_949748355.1). Taxonomy (NCBI): domain Eukaryota; kingdom Metazoa; phylum Chordata; class Actinopteri; order Perciformes; family Zoarcidae; genus Melanostigma; species Melanostigma gelatinosum. The sequence continues at coordinate 23,140,613 of NC_136638.1, forward strand.
GAGAAAAAACACAAATCTTCAGACGGCACATTTTTCACTGGGTGATCAGACATGCAGGAGTCTGATAGACAGCTGCGGTGGTTAAAGTCAGCCAGTCACAGTATGAGGAGAAAGACACACACACACACACACACGGAACAACAACAACACGCAAACACTGAGCCCAGTCAAAACCCAAACACAACAAGCTAAACATTTTCCTCAACATCTGTCTCACAGCATCTGGCTGCAGAAAAATAAAGACTTACAAAAGCCTCTGAGTCGGTCTGATGGTTATAGACAGTCGTACTGCTAACGGCTGCATATTATCTCAAGATAAAAAGTCACCTTACTCTGAAAATATCATTTACCAACTTGTCAACTTGTCCTGTGCAAAAGCATAAGAATGCAGTGATAGTGAAACTAAACAAACACAGATTTCTTAAATATCAGTCAGCAAATAGTCAAGCAAAAAAAAACTCCGTTCTCTTCCTCACGTTACTTCCCACTTTTCGGCCCAACATGCGGTTTCAACAGGAAATACACCAAAACAAAAGAAGCAAGACGCTCTCACAATGCCGCCTCATTGTGACTGTCAGTAGTGTATGTAATGTCTACTTACTGAGGGGTTGGTACTTACTGAGGTGATACGGTCTAGAGCTCAGGCCTGAGTACGGGTGGAGCGGGGGGGTGAGTGTGTGATGGGGGGGTGAGCAGATAGAAGAGGAGGAGGGGGGGGAAGGGGAGGAGGGAGCATGGTGGCGTCTGTATGAATGGAGCAAAGCCTGGTGCCTCAGCGTGCTTCTGGGTAAAAGGTGGTGCTGGCGTCCTGGTTGGCCGATCAGTCAATCAATCAATCAATCGGTCGGTTGGGGCGATAGGAGGAGGAGGGAGGAAAGTGGAGAGCGGTTGCTCGCGTTATTGATGTTTTTCAATTTTGATTTGAAACAGAGAGCGAGAGAGAGAGAGAGAAATGTTTCGGCCACTGCGTTCTCCAACAAGGAGAGCCGTCACCTCACTGTGTCATGGGATGTGTTCAGTTTGGTGAAACGATGCACAAGAGACTCGTCAAAGTTTGGAAAACTATTTATAAACATCAGATATGTCGTATTTTACACTCTGTTCTTCAAGGAACACCAAGTTTATCAAAAGACAAAAACGTGCAGCCTAAAATCTGATCAAAAAGTAAATTTGAAAAAAAAAATAATAATCGAGGTTCCTAGATATTTGCAAATATTATGCATCTGTTTATGCATAACTTAAAAGTCTTATCCATCGCTTCACCTCACTGAATTCACTGCAGAGGTAATGAATGTGGGTTCACAAGGATGCATCAGCACACTGGAGGGTGGGAGCCACGCATGTGAGATCCACGTCAACCCCCTGGCGTGTGCGTGTCTGCGTGTGTTGATGTTAGACCAGCACGCATGCAATGTTGTTACAAAGGTCAGAGGTTAGGAGTGGGGAGGGTCAAGCTGTCCAGCATGGAACAGGATGGCACAGAGACACTCTAACCCCGACACACACACACACACACACACACCACACACACACACTCACACACACACACGTTCACAGGAAATAGAGCTCGTTGTTCTACCTTTAATCTGCCTGCGGCTCTTTGTGAGGTCGGTCATCCATTTGAGGACTTTGGGGTTAGCTGCCTTGTCTCCGTGAGAGGGCTGCAGAGGGAAGAGGAGAGAGAGTGAGTGCTTCACTGGAACGTTCAGACACTGACGCACAATAAACGACATACACGTGTATATAAAAGAGACTGAGAGGAGTCAGAGGGAGTTAAAGGAGGGAGGAGGAGCAGCAGGATGACGGTCTAAATGTTGTGAATAGAGCGAGTAAAAGTGGTTCACAGTGTGCAGGATTTGTAAATTAGCTTTTTCGGTTTGCGTCTTAGCACTTAAAAAAAAAATAGCTGATTCATATTCCTGCTCAACAATACAAAGATCTGTATCTATGTACCTTATAGTTCCTTTCCTTCTCAAATTGCTCTTCAAACTGCTTAATTTTCTTCTTCAGGTGCTGAAGTTTCTTGGTGAGTTGATGGGTCACTGAATCGCCTCCTCTCATCGCCTCTTTGGAGCCAAACGATGCTCGGCGTGGCCTGGAGTGACGGAGGATACATGAATACAATCCTGGGTTTCAAACAGAAACTAGTTCGTCGTGAGTAAGCTGCAACTGGATGTCCGCGCCTCATCGTACCTCTGTGCTTTGGTGGGTGAGGTGGCGTCCGGGTCTTGCTGCAGGAATCGCTGTGCGCCGTGCGCTCCGAAGTCGAGAAAGCGTCGCGCCAGGAGGTGAGGGTGGGAGCGGGAGGAGGAGGGGGAGTCTTCCTGCCCTCCCTCCCCCACGTCCTCCTCGCCATCCTCCTCCAGCAGCAGAGGAGGGAGAGTAACCATGCGGCCGGCCAGCGGGGAGAGCTGAGCCTCGCCGCTCTCGCTGTCGTCCTGCCAGGATTTGAAAGCGGGGATGGGGTCTGGAGAGAGGAGGACAGAAACGAAGAGTCAGAGCACGTGAGCAGCTGTCGGAAAAGGAGGGATTAATAGCGCTTTTCACAGACAGTAGTATCACAAAGTGCTTAACAGAGCAGACATTTAAAAGCATAAAAAACACAATGTGACCCTAGGGTCAATAAATTATCTACACAGAGAAAATTAAAAAATTAAAAAATTAAAAAATAAAATAAAATAAAAATGTAAAACATATTTTAAGAGCAGGTCTAGGACATGGGTTTACTTTTACACAAACGCCAGCCTAAACAGGTGGGTTTTGAGCAGGCTTTTAAAAGTATCCACAGTATCTGCGAGGCGCAGAGTTGCAGGCAGAGCCTTCCAGAGCCTCGGGGCCACGGCCTCAAAGGCTCGGTCACCACGGCTCTTAAATCGTGTGCGTGGGACAGAAGACCTAGAGCGTTTGACCTGAGAGTGCGGGCGGGTGAATAGGGGCGATTAATGTAATATTAACAACACACAAAAGCACGGGAGAATGAAACAACACATTCATTTTCTCCTTCGACGCCCTGCTGAGTCACTCACTCTCTGTTTAACGGTGACTTGACTGTCAGCGCTATGCTAATGAGCTGAGTCCGAGGGAAAAAAGAGGGGAAGGAGGAGTCAAGGCGATAACAAGACAGAGGTGAGAAAGTCAGCCAGGGGAAGAAGTGTGTTTCAGAGAGGAAAGGTGTCCGGATCAATCCGCCAAGTGACCCTGTCGCAAAGAGGTAAGAGCAAAGAGGAGAGGAAGAAAAGGAGCCCAGCAGCTTTGCTAGAAGAGTGTTTCACATGCGAGGATCAACTTACGATCAGTATCACACAAGCAAATGTAAATATATTATTTATAGTGATCATATATTGATAAAGTTTCCAATCCAAACCAGCGAGCAACCACCATAAAAAATGAAGGGCGCTCTGATCCATCTGCCCACCGATCGTTATCGGACAATATTGGTTCCAAGTAGTTTGATTGGTCTTTATAAAGGCCGATCAGAGGAGCCCGTCGGATGACTACCCGCTAAAATGGCTTCCCCTGAGTTGTGAGTTGTGTCTCTAAAGCCCATTTTACAGTCTGTACTCAGACTGTTACGCCGTTATTCCGCCTCGCTTCTTCATAAAAGGTGCGAACACAGAATGGGGGGGGGGGGGGGGGGGGGGGAGCATCTGTGCCGCTAAACCAGCAGCGGAGGTGGCAAAGAGCCGAATCGACGTCTGTGTAAAAAGGAAGTGCCAGAATGGTGGAACCACACACACACACACACACACACACACACACACACACACACACACACACACACACACACACACACACACACACACACACACCAGACGCCACGGCTTTGTTTGGTTCAGTGTAAAAAAAGGAAAGCCGGCGTAATGAGGGGTCTTCTCGACAGCAGCATTGCAGGATCTTTGTATGAAAGGGGCTAATGAGAGAGGAATATGTTGCACATAGTTCTGATACTTTGTCCGATCTGAATGTTAATACTACAGTGTGAGTAGTTAAATAAATAAATAATGTTAAACGATCAAAAGAAGGCTTCAAATAGACCCGGTGATCGGCCCCAAAAAATCCTGATCGGAGCATCCATGTAAAAACAATCAATGCGAGCGGATGAAAGGAAAGCAGGTGGGCTGGTGGATGGGTGGACATTAAACTACTCACCGGGACCTTCTTTTTGCAGATGCATACATGAGAAGTCTATGGGAGGGAGGTGGAGATGGGAGGGGGGTGACGCTGTTTGGATGGAAGGAGGACAAGAGGGAGGAAGGAGAGAAGAAGAAGAAGAAGAAGAAGAAGAAGAAGACGGGACAGAGAGACAGCAGAGACGAGGAGCAGTGAGGTCAGTCATTCATAACAACTTCACTCTCCAACTTTCATTCAGTCAATGAAGTTTTACTTTAGTAATACTCCGTAGTTAACAGAATTGTAGATGACAATTCACAAAGTATTCTTTTAACAAATTGAGCGAATTTAGGTGAAATCGTAAAGAGAATAACATTAATGTATATTACTGACTTTTAATCTTAAATAATGACTCAATGTGGCAGGATAACTGCATTTTGCCCACTTGGACAAATCATTTTTTTTTAACCATATTGGGACTTCTCACTTTTAACAGGTTTTTCTTTGGATTCGGTGTTTGTTGATCCATAAATAAATAAATCACATTAAAGCAGAGAACCATGAGAAGGGTCTGCTTTACTGTGCAACTTGTACTTCTGTCATCCACTGACTGGACGCTGTATCTCCTACCTTCCCATTGGCTGTCGGGGAAGAGTTGGAGGTGGGGGTTGTGGCCAGACTTGGCTTGGCTTGGCGGCGGGCGGTTCCTGTTGGTCTTGCTGGTGTTGGCGTTCTGATCACAGCGGCAGGAGTCCGAATCCTGGAGGTGGAGAAAGAGAGAGGGAACAAAGAAACTAATTAGGGAACGAAGGAAAAAAGAAAAATATTCAAGATGAAGGTACAAAAGTAGAGAGAAATGAATTAAAAGTGAACAAAAGGAAGGACAGATACTGTCACATAGACTTGAAGTGACATCATCATAAAATCAACACAGAAATCATTTTAGTGCCAGCACACACACACATCCCCACGTATTGCTACTTACACAGCTTATGGTGTCAGTCTGAGTCTGCTCCATGTTGTCACAGGGTTGATTGTCCTGCCTGCAATAATCAGAGACAGGAAACATGACATCAACTTTAAAAAATAACTATGACTAAATAAAAGTGATATTTTCCCAAATTGTCATTTTAGAAAATATCTAAAACAATATGTTCAGATATCTGATTTGTTGTTTATTGCTATGTAAATAAATCCAGTGCCTGAGCAGTCTCCAAGTGCAAACACTGAGCCAAGTCACCTCATAGACCTGGGAATCTTTGGCTTTGAGCAAAATCAAAACCATTTTTGGGCAGAACAATTTAATGATGATGAATTTGGAGATCCCAAAGTACTTTAGTCATAATCTTTCAACCCTATTTGGAGTCAAAGCTTCAACTGTTGGAGAATCTCAGATTCGTTACAGCTAAAATCAATACTGTGTCGATCGATTGTTTTATCCTGCCGAGTAACTTTTACCCTTTTCCCTCTGAAGAGATGTGAAACAGCATTTAATCATCGACTATTTTTTACAATTTGACGCCGCGTGACACACCAACCACCGTACATTAAGTGTGCTTGTTAACAATCAGAAGCTGGAGGCGTGATGCAGTGTGACGTGTTGTACGAGATAGTAAAGGTCTGTTTCAGTGTAAAAACGAGCTTCAGCTGAGTCCAGGTGATTTGTAAATGTGAGGTTTCAAGTGATCAGAGCAATGCCACATCACTGCACATGTTAAAGAATTGCATTCCTCTCTGGGAGAGAAGGAAGTCCTCTCCTCACGACGCACCAAGCTACCTGTGCAGTGACTCACACATCCATCCTGTCCAGATGAAGCCTCACATGTTCCTCGATCTCCTGAAATACTGGCCATGATGCTACGATCTCACTCTGATAACTTCGGTCGTATATTCTTGACATAAGGTGAAACTTAACTCAACGTTTTGAAAGCAAACCCAGCTCACCTGGCAGTGCTGATGTTGTTCTCAGCGTCTCCGACGGCCTCTGCATCCAGGTCCATCCCCAAGCTCTCCTGCAGGGCGGCGCCAGAGTCAAATGAATCCTGGAGGAAAGCAGCAGCAAGAATTCACCATTAATGTGACAGTTTTTAATGAATGTTAGACGTTAGAAACTTAAGAGCAGAGCAAGAGACATGAAAAGGCAAGAATAGGAATCGGACACAAACAAGTGCCTTCTTACGACGCACATCATCATGTTTCACTTTCTTGTGACTGTTAGGAGACAGAGCTTTTATACTTTCACTTAAATGGTAGAATTCCAGCACAATTAAATATTGAAGTGAGCCCCTCTGCACATTACCACTCATAAAGTTTACACCGCAATGAACAAGGAAACAATGAGGTCATTCTTTATATACATTTACAAGAGTTAATGATTATCCGACTTATCTCTCTAACCCTTTGATAAAGTCAAAGCGAAACTTTCATTGTGGTCATCACAACGAATGCAACAGCTTGATTTAGGGCTCGAAACACGCACATCAAAGCGTTTGTGTTGAGTCTGTCAGAAAATCAAAGCTGCGGTGGCTATCACATGACTCGTAAATGAGTTGTAGTGAAGAGCAGGACGATGACACAATGAGTAAATGTGAGCTGCTGCACAGAACACACATGTTACATTAGTATTACAACTGTCATGTAAAGAGAGTAAATGCTGGGTGTGTTTCTTTGTAGTTTGGCCCACAGGTGTTGCTGTCATTCTTTGCTTCTTCTATTTAAAGACGTAGATTATTGTTCAAAGAGGTGACAGGTTTCTCACTCTGTCGGCCATGTTCTCCGCTCCTCATCTCCCTCCTGCCGTCTGGACGCTAAAATGGTTCTTGGGCCACTGAGGCTTTAAAGGGGGGTTTCAAGGAGGGGTGGGGATAGTAGCATTGAGGGGATTTCAGCTGTGACCAGGCTGACTAAAAATGTATGTGACTCTCACGGAAAAATAAATATGACTACACCTTAAGGAAGCAACAAACACTTCTTCCTCGTGGCAAATATTAGAAACACTTGGATGGATTACGGAGGTAAGGTGGCACAATTGAGACACGTTTCCCTGTTTGTGTTCAAGACAAGTTGTGCCACTGGGATTTGAAAACGTGATCCTAATTTTGTTCATACTTGTTTCATCAAAAAGTGAAAGATACTATGCCGACCTACTATGACTCCCTGTAAAGTATGATTCTGCTTCGTGATGTTCCCCCTGCGACTGTAAGTTTTAACAAAACACTGCCTCCGTGACTCAGCGTGTTCATTAATCTGTGCGTGCATTTGACAAACAGGTCTGTTCCAGCTATTGTAACCATCAGGACAGAACAAAGATGGACTGTGCTGATAAAATCAAACATTCAGGCTTGGGAACGACCGACAGAGGGGAGACAGGAAGGAGGTTAGCTATGGGAAATATGCTGCCAGCCCACAGCAACTGGTTGGGCTCTGTGTGTGTTGTCTGTGAACGTTTATTGAGGGAAATTTCCACTGTGTGTGATGATTCTCTGCTCTTTCTCGAATGTGTGTGTGTTATTTATGTCTATTCGGCTCTAACACACAGTGTGCGTTTGATCATGTGCAGGTGTTTATGTGCAGTATGAATTTGACGGTTCGTGTGTGTGTTTCTGTGTCTCCGACAAACCTGTGTGTCTTTCTGGCTTTGTTGTATGCGCTGCTCGGTCTGTGTGAGCGGGGTCTCCCCTTCTGTGTCGCAGGGGCTGTCCTCTGGGTCAGTTTGTTGCGTCTCGTCTCCATCACGACCCTGGTCTTCAGGCTCACTGGGACTCACTCTGGAGAAGAAAACAAAATCAAAAAGGTCATAAATAAGATGAACTGAGAACACTGCCGCTGTGCCTTTGTGGTGGTGCTGCGTGCTAACCTATTTCGGCATGCAGTGTGAAATGCTGCGACATGTTGTTTTGTCTTGGAGGTGACTGACCACTGAACAGCTGCTCCCCCTAAACATGTAGAGTTTGCTCCTCATTGACATAACAGCTGTCAACATGTTTACCGGTAACCTGAGCCATCTATCTGGCTCCGTGCCTTCGTACATGATGTTAAATATGGTTCTTTAAAGTCATCCGATGCGCTCAGGACCACCGAGGAAGCGGTGTAACGCATGTTCCTGCCAGCAGGTGCTCGGAGGGCAAAAAGGAGAGCACATGTTTTGCTGCACAGAGCTTCAGAGTCAAAATGTTCTGAAACATGAAGCATGTGTATTTATGCGTGTGCTGTATAGGTGTGAATGTGAATGCGGGTGTCTGGACTCTCACCCTTGGCTGTCGTAGTTGGTGTCGATGGAGGTTTTCAGCTCAAAGAAGTGCTGCTCCACTGCGGCCCTGATGGTTCGCTGGATTATCCTGGAAAACACAAAAAAAAAAAACACATGGACGTCATTCATCAGGATTTATATTCACACGTTATTACCGTGCGTGATGATGCATTGAGTTTCACTTAGAAATGACATTTCCCTCCCATGTGCTGCATCGTAGCCTCTGTTCAAACAAACAAGGCAGGCTGTCAGGTTAGTAGTTAGTGACTAATTAAGTGCAGTCAGAGTTTAAAACCGTGTTAAATATTGAGTAACAATGCAGCCCGTGTTCTCTCCACTGGAGTGAGTTTAGCTCAGCTGTAATGAGTGTAAACTGTAACAGTGATAATGTCTAGCCAAAGGTTTACATGGGTTTACACAACTGCTTTGGATAAGATCCTGTGACCACGTTTTCTCTGTTTATTCAGCAGTGGCAGCCAATAAAGATGTCCTCTTAAATACACATACATTAAGTCTCCAACGTCTCCCTGCTTGTATCAGCTTAGTATGTATTTACTAACTGCTATGACCACAAGGAGAGCACTAATGCTGCATGTTGTCTTCAAGCTGTGGTGGATCTGACATACAAAATTTTTTTTTATATAATTCAGTTCTTAATAGAGAATTCAGATAAAGAAAATGATAAAATACCTACCATAAATAAATGAGACCTTCTGTAATAATTTGTCGAAAATGAGATTCATTTGTGAGCTGTTTTCTTCAGTTATAGTGCATCCAGTGAGTCGGTGCATTGTTTACTCATTTAATTAAGGCCTATATCTTCAGATTAAGGTTTACCAGTAACCAGGAATGATGCACAGTTCAAATCTTCATCAGTCGTCATCATCAGCCTCTTTTAACGAAAGACCTCTGCTGATCAGTTGACGACGGGGACTTTAAACGACTGACTGATGTGTTGATCTCCATGCAAAAATAACAGGAGTGTTTGTTACACATTCTAAAGGTGAATAATGAATCTAACTTTGTGAGAGCCTAGTAATCCCTGAGATTGTTTCTTTTCCATTCTGGGCTATTTAACATGTCCTTATTAAGTAAAAAACCCTGGTGCAGTTATGAAAGGATTAATAATGCTTAAACTATAAACCAGAGAGGCGAGAAGACATTACGGCCTATAAAAGGTAACAACAGCAGTCACGCTCTGACCTCCACCACACTGACATGTGACAGATGATCCACAGGCTCGACTGAGATTCTATTTAACTCTTTGTTCAAATCAAGGTAATATCATACTGTGTGTGTGTGGTGTATTCAACATATTCATACCAACAAAGTTACACAGCATTAAATGGAAGACTTGGAGGTGGAACATAACTGTGTTTGGGCTCTAAGTCCATGTCCATTTATGGTAAAACTCATAAAAGGTGTTGAGCTGAGGTCAGATAAATGTGTGTGTGTGTGTGTGTGTGTGTGTGTGTGTGTGTGTGTGTGTGTGTGTGTGTGTGTGTGTGTGTGTGTGTGTGTGTGTGCGAGTTGAGGATATATCAGCCAGAAACTGCTCACAAACTGTGCACTCGTTTCTCTGGACTACAAGCCCACTTTCGCCTTCAGCAGCAACTCAAACTCTAATTATTAACCAACACACACAAAACAGCTACTTCCACATATGAACGGTAAAAGATGATGTGCTTGCAGTTTTTCCCTTTCTCTCACACACACACACACGCACACACGCACGCACACGCACACACACACACGCACACGCACACACACACGGTCAAGAGTAGCACTGTGTGTTTTTGCTGTCGACTAAATTTTGTCTAAATCCTTTCATGCATGATTATTTATCTCATTGTTTGCTCGCTTTCTTGACATCTAATCTTGTACAGGTTTGTGTTTATCCAGATGAAGTTTGACTGATTCATTATTTAAGTAATTATTTAAAACAACAAAGCCAAACACCAGTTCCAGCTGAGTCTCTTTTCTTTGGCACATCGGTATTTAGGAAATAGTGAAGCAACTATCAGCTATTTTTTTTGGCATTCTGTAGAAATGACGATTTAGCAAATACTTTTTTGGCGAAAGAAATCAGCAGATGAATTGATAGCATGTTGATGTCAACAAATGCAAAAGGTTACACTGAATATGATTATTGCAGAATTAATTTGCTGCTATTTTGTCCTCTTTTGTCATCGACACACACACACACTGTCAGTGTTCACGTGTTATTCCTGAGACACCTTTGTGCTTCCAGGTTCTCACATGAATGTACAGCAGCACAGTGAATGGTTTTACTCTGAGCCCATGTCGTGCAGTGAAGAGGCGGAGGCCTGAAGGTCATGTGATTGCTGCGTTCATGTCCTTGCGGCTCTAAAAGCACAGAGTCACACAAAACGCTTTAGTTTAGCTCCATAATCACAACACAAGGCTTTCCTCTTTCCCCCCTATCACTTCCTCCGAGCCACTTCCTCTCCTCAGAGCTGCTTGCACTTCTTCTTCTGTTGATTCTTGTTATTTCATCTGCCTCTTGAGCAGATGGCCCTTTACTTCCTCTAAACACTTCAACCAACCCGGCTCTCTTACCCCCTGTTTACACTTTTCCATCATCCTCTTCATTACCTTTGCAGGACAGCTGACTTGTTTAAAGATTTATTTGTTTTTACAAGCAGGTGCACATAAAAGTTTCTTAGTGTCGCTGGAATTTTGTTCAGAGTATGTCTGTAGGTTACTACAGGGTGTGTACATAAAGAAGTGCCTATTTATGGTGTCGGGAGTGGATAAATTGCTGGTGAGTGTGTGTGTGTGCGTGTGTGTGTGTGTGTGTACTTACTCAGCAGAGTCAGCAGGCAGGATGGTTATAGGGGAGAGGTGGGAGCTGTACGGAGAGAGAGAGAGAGAGAGAGAGAGAGAGAGAGAGAGAGAGAGAGAGAGAGAGAGAGAGAGAGAGAGAGAGAGAGAGAGGAGAAAAGGACAACATGGTTAGAACATCACTTACTCCTCGGCTCCCTTCCCTTACGGACATGAAATGACCTCAGAGGTGTCAGGAGATCAAGCGCTGGGGAACGGAAATCAGCATAATGAGGTTATGTTCTCACTGCAGATGTGTCCTAATCTAAAATCCCCTGTGCCAAATGACAATCTCAAGAAATGCACACACCCTCACAGACACAGACAGACAGACACAGACACACACACACACACAAATAGACAAAGTTTCGGTCACTGGCGCCACTCTGGGTGGGCAGATTGTTATTTAGGCTACAGAGCTCTGCTAAACCCTGCTGATCAGATAAAAGGGTGTGTGTATGTGTCAAATCATATTTGTTCTTCGATGTTCCTCCATAAAAAAGGAAGTGTGTGTGCGTGTGTGTGTCATGAAACAGGGATCAGATGTGTGTGTTGATTCAGCAGCCTGCCGCTGGCCTCACAAACACACACACATACTGACAGGCACACCGGGACTCCAGATTTATATAACACACACACACACACACACCTACACACACACACGCACACGCACACACACACACACGCCAGGACTCCAGATTTATATTACACTTCTACACGCACACACAAGGTCGTTCACATTATGCCCAAGTGTACGGGTATAGCTCATATATACTGTGTGTGTGTGTGTGTGTGTGTGTGTGTGTGTGTGTGTGTGTGTGTGTGTGTGTGTGTGTGTGTGTGTGAGAGACTCAGACGGTCAAACTCAACTCATTGGAAAAACAGCAGCTGACGTTACGCAACCTTTTTGTGTGGATGTATGTTGGCTCTTTAACACACACACACACACACACACACACACACACGCACACACACACACTTAATGCAGAAAGAAGTCCTGATGTAGATCGATAGACTGAATTATTAATGGAAGATAGGAAACAATAATACCTCCATCTTTATTTCTTACTCCATACTTTCTTCTTATTCTTCACTTGTTTCTTGTTTTCTATCATTGCCACCCGACTCGCTTTCCCTCTTGACCTTAATTTGTCTTTCTCTTTCCATACCACTATTATTATTCCTCACTTTCTCTCATTCCACCCCATCGTGCTTCATACAGAAACATCACGTCTTCTCTATCCTTTGCTCATCTTTCTCTCAAGGTCTTTCTCTGTCTCTCTCCCCAGTGTTTGTTTCCTCTCTAATCTCCTCCCGTCCTTGTTGCTGGCTTTGAATGTAACGAGCGCCTCACGTTCCCCTTTCTGACACTGTAACCTTGGTCGTGAATATGTGTGTGAGATACAGAGACAGTAAGCTTGCCAAAACAGCCCAAAGAATGTAGGTTAGGAAGTAATGAAAGCGGAAAACAGACATTATTATGTTTTTTCTTGCCCTCTCAAGTCAACTTAATAAATACTTGGATAAACTAGCTTATGATTTCGTATTATTTTTGAGTCCAGAATGATCTGGACTCAGATCCTTTGTCATTTTCTCCTCCTGTTAGTCAGCATAGAGAACTGCCCGAAACAGGAAGGCTCTCTACAGCAGCGACTGTTGCTTCGAAGCGCTGATAACATCTGACAGATCAGGCTCTCCTGCTGAGTTGTACCCTAAGGGAGCGAGTCGGGTGGCTGCATCACTAACAATAGATCCTTGATAGACTCCTCAAGTACGTTACATAATCTACATGAATTAAGAAGCAAAGATAATATCTGATCTTGCACCATTTCAGCCCCTGAAGGCTTGAACTAAATGCGTTATTGCGGCCTTTGGGGTGTTCCTGCCCTCCTCCTGGAGATCCTGAAGCAGCAGCAGAGATAACATTTCTACCAGCGTTAGTTGAGCTCTAAAGGACCTTACGTGGCATCTTTATAGCCCTTTTGGGCTTTTCTTCAGTGAACACCATGAAGGGCAGATAGGACTGAGTTTTCTAGGTCCCTGATGATGTTGAAAGTGGTTTTGATTATGTCTCAAGGTGGAACGTTTCCTTCACTAGCTGTCATACATATATATATATATATTGTTGCAAGAGTGCAACAATAAAGCACGAGTTGGCGAATACCAGGTGGGATTAGATCAGTTGCTGCCCTACAGACGACTGGAGCGGTAGCCAGAGACAGCAAAAAGAGCTTGATACGGTCTTAAGGAGTCACACCTTCAGCTCGCTGTTTGTTGGCAGTGATACTGTGAAACCTTTTAAAGTGATCAAAGTAGACAAGACAAACACTTTGTCTTTGATAACGTCTATTGGTGGTTCGGTTAATGGTGGAGTAACATGACAGATTCCCTTAGATCCCATCAGGTTAATCTGCAGTCTGCTAACCTGATCCTCAGCATGATCCCTGGTGTCAGGTTACTGCTTCAGTAGGCAGCTGAGGGCTGAGCAATGCACCTGTGATTTGAAGTAAATGTTAACATACTATTACAAAGCAGCATCTATCGATTCACCTAACCGGTGTTATTTCACATTATGGTTTCAATAGTTATGGTCTTCTTTAATTTCTATGACACTGTTGACACTTGATAACTACAATCATTTAAACCACAATGATTTTATACACGAGCGTCATAACATGCTTATAAAAGGTGGACATGAACGTGTTCTTGAAGGGTTGCAGTAACTGAATCACACTTTACTTTAACGCGGGAGAATAGTTCGACGTGAACTCCATCATCTACACATTTACTGCCAATTCAACACATTACTGCCCCCGCATGTTTTACTGGGAATGAAACCATGAGATTTGTGCACTAAACTAAATGGAACTTTAATTGTACTGCACATAATATTAGACTGCATATGATCCAGAGGGTTTGAGACCTTCATATATGTGCAGATAACATCGTGGTTAGGCCTTGCCCTGCTGATAATTATTTCCTGCTTGTAGGTGAGGTTCTCATGACTCAGTATTTTAACAATGCTGGGTTCAATCCAGCTTTCACAGTCTCTGCTGCCTTTCAGTTACTTGTTGTTGTTTGTATAAACAACTGGCCTAAATGTACTGTACGTACTGTACGCTACCTATCACATGCATGAGCCAGGAGGATCCGTTCCAGAATTTACTGCAGAGCTTACATGCTGTGCTGTGCTATCGGTGGCCTCACCTCAGCTGACTGAGTGACTCAACAACAAAAACATCTCAGCATGACTGTGGTTTTTCCTGCTGTGTTAAATGAATAAAACAGAGTAACTTTGTGACGTCAGTGCAAATGGCAGCGAGGAAAAGGGCTGATAAAGGGCGTCTTGGATTATTCACAGCATTACTCTGTTGGCTCGATATAAAGGAAACAAAGAGTGTGTGTGTGAGGTGTGTGTGTGAGAGAGAGTGTGTGTAAGGTGAGTTTGAGGTGATTCCGCAGAGGTGCTGTTGTCAGCACCTGTCTGGGAGGTCTTACAGAGTGCTGCAGTCCACCCAACACATACACACACACACACACACACACACACACACACACACACACACACACACACACACACACACACACACACACACACACACACACACACACACACACACACACACACACACACAATATTCCAGCGTGCAGAAGACAACATATTTCACGATGTCTCTTAAAGCTATGGCTTCACACACAGAATCCTAAGCATCATCTTGCATCTCATTAACAGCTCGTCTCGCTGCTTCTGAAGTAAACATTTAAAGATCTTCTTGTCGGGGCCAAGAAACTCTCACAGAGCTTTGCTACTGATGTGTGCCTTCAACAACTCAAACGTTGACCACATCACAGATGTAAGGCCATCCGAGAAGAACGACCTATTTTGTTTAGCTGACTCAACAAATTCTTGAACAGCCCCTCACTCTTCCTCCTCAATGCTAATTGGATTTGTACTTGTGTAGCGTTTTTTCGAGTCTTCTGACCACTCACAAGCACTTTAACACTAAATGTCACCCATTCATACGCTAATGAGAGGGGCTACCATGCAAGGTGAATATAACTTTATATGATGTGTGCATGTCCACGTTTGTGTCGGCGGTTATTACCGTTTCTGGCGCCACATACATTTCCTGTCTTTTGGAAAATTGTACAAATGTTCTCCAGATAAGAACCAACAATTATTTTCATTGTCAATTTAATTTGTGGGTCATTTTTTTATTATTTGGTAGGTGAAATGTAAGAATTGTGAAAAATCTCACAATTTCCAAAACATACAAACATTGCCGTGGACTCTGAGAAATATGAATGATAAATATCATGAGTTGCAGCCCTCAATAAATCCTTACACTTGAGAGAATTGACATTTCTTCTTGATAACTGACTTTTAAGGAGTAATTGTTTTTTTTAATTTTTTGGCAAAACACGAATCAATCAATTGACCAATCGTTTCAACCAGAATCGAGATCGTCCACTTCTCTAGTTTACACATATTGAGCAAATACTTAGTCTGAATATTTTTCAATGTGTACACATTCTGAGCCAGATCCCTCTGCCTTCTTTATACTTGAATTGCGTCATACAATATCAGCTGTTAAGTAACGCCTTGCCCTCTTTCTATTCCTGTACAAGAAAAGACACAGACGTCTTCCTGTCTCTGGATTCGTTTTCAGCTCCGCCTGGTAACCAAACAATGAGCAAGAAGGCACGATACAATCTCATTTCCCTCCATTCTTCCATTCGTTATGAAAAGATATTTCATCACTTAAAACATTCCACTCACAAGTTGATCCATTAATGTAGCTTTCACCTTTAATCTCTTTGATAATTATTCGACTTCATTTATTCAATCTCATCTCCTCTCTTAAGCCCATCAATGCTCATTCATTCATTTATCTATCATCCAAACACATTTGCCTTCACCTCCATCCATCCATTCATCCATCGATCCATTCATTCATTCATCCATCCATTAGTTAGAATCATTTATTCCAGTCAGACTGGAGAAGTTACATAACCCTGGTGTTTACCTCTGCAGCAGAATGTCACAGGCCATCCTTATCTTCCCAGCTGTGTTTCTGTCCTTTTTGTTTTGTTTCAGCCCGAAGGTTTTTCAGGGTGACGGTTGTCTCGTTTGTCTGGCAGGCTGTTTGTCAGTTTCTCTTCTTCTTCTTCTTCTTCTTCACGCTAACACGTATACTGCAGGTGATTGAAAGTCCAGTGTGTTTTTTTAATTGTCCAACACCCGCAGAGAAGTCGGCTTGACTTTTAACCAAACTCAGCACGATTTCTGTCGCTTTGGTCTTTTTGCCTGTTAACCACTTGACACATCTCAGTATCCAGCTGTTCAGCTTGTTCTGTCTCTGAACTCTCAGCCTCTCCTGCAGATTTCTCCTCTGTCAGTATCGGGTCGGTCTACAGCTCGGCCTTGCATCCAGTGGGTCGGTTATCAGCAGAGTCTGGCTATCGCCTGGGTGCATTCTGTCCTCTGAACCAGTGTGTGTGTGTGTGTGTGTGTGAGGTTGTCTCAGCCTGCACTGCCTGTAGAAGTGCTGCAGTAAACATCCAGAGCTCTGCTCAAATATATGAGCTTCTGATGTAACCAGGCAACAATACCCAGGAGGACCAATGAGATGGGACGGGCTGAAGTTGGGAGCCAATCGTAAAGCAGGAAAGACCTCTGCGAGCCAATCAAGAGTCAGAAAGGGGAGGAGGTTTGATTTTGTTCATAACAGTGGGCTATGTAATGGTACACACACACACACACACACACACACACACACACACCTGTGTCTTGTATATCACCCTCTGAGAGCCTTTTCGAATGGCATCAATACATTTGACAAACTATTGATTACAAAGAGTGACGAAGAGGAGTGTCAATGATACCTAAAGAGCTGACCTGAGAATGAAGCAACACAGAGGATACACATATGAATGCAAACAAAAGTGGGGAGGAAAAGGGCACTGAGAAAGGAGGGAGAGGGGTAATCAAGTGTAATTAACGTGTTTCAAAAGTGCATTTCACAGTTAGGGGCCGTGTCCACTAAAGTGTTTTTTCCCCAGCTGAAAACAGCAGGTTCTCTTCTAAAAGCAATTTGTCAGCCGAGACGCTTTGGCAGCGTCTGGTTGCTTTGATACGGAATATCAGCGGAAGTATGAATGTCAGCAGAAGGTAGAGGACTTCGCTCCGGCCCTCGCTCTGGATGAGCAACGTAGGGAAGGAAGACGGCCCTCAAGGTCCGTGTGGCGAATAAGATTTTGTGGGCGAGGAAACATCTCGGCGAGTACCATTGTTTTGTTCAAATTCAAATCAACGTTATTATCCCACACGGGGACATTTGTTTCGTCCAGTGCTCCAGACATGAGGACACCATGACGTCCACAGTAAAAACAACCGGGTATAACGCTTTGGTGTACATGGCCCCGTATATCTGTAACTACACTGTATGTGTGATACTGTGGAGCGTATGAAGAACTCCAACCAAAGCAGTCACACGTCACCCACAAGGAAACTAGGTTACGTTCTTTTTGCCCTCATAATGTTTCTGTGTCAGCCAGTGTGTCTCCAACAGGATAAGACTTCAGATTAACTTTCTTCCAAATCAAATCATGCTTGAGATTATCCAGGTGTTACCACGCACTAAAAAGGGAGTTCTAACAATACGGGATAAAATACTTCAACAAAGATATCGCAAAAAGAGGCGATAAAGACAAAGAGTATGAACAGAAAAACCTTGATAAATTAAGAGCAATTTGCTCGGACCAGAACAAGTCAGGTCTGTTTTACCAGAAAGAAAAGCAGACTATCATTCTAAGATGCAATGCATGGCTTTCAGATATGTCTGGCACCTCACTGTAGGAGACCGGACGGGATTTGTTTCGTGCAGTTTCAGCGTCTTTGCCTGCGAGCCTTAGTGGAATAGTGCCCACGAAACAACCAGTCCAAATGTCTAAACCTGAAGCCTGGGATCCTACATCATGTTCAAAGAATATTTACATGGTGAACGCACATTAGAAATAGAAATAGATTTAGTTATACTTCAATATAAGTAGGAGCCAGATACAAATTTTTATTTAAAAGAAAGTAATGGTTAGTTGCAGCATTAGTTGCTGGCTGCTATTTAATGTACCATGTACACTGATTTATAAGTGTTTCAACCTCTGAATGAATATACGAGGATCCTGTTGCGCCATCCTTTCTAAACCTACAACATTCCACAAACTCCTCAAGGAAATAAAGAACAACTGTTATTCAAATTCGGTCCTTAATCATCAACTCGTTTTGAGAAGATTTTTTTTTAAAGCCAAACTGTAATCTCAACATGTAACGTTATCATCTGTGACTAACACAAAGAAGCTACAGTGGCACGGTGTTGACACAAAGCGGCTTCAGTAGCAGCAGCGTGTGGGCTGACAATCAAAATGATTACTCCCCCCCCCCCCGTACCGTCTGTACCGGGACTGTGGGTGAGAACCGATAGCACACGTGGTGAGTGGTGCTATCTAGGTCAGTTAGGATATCGTATTACACATTGTGCCCGGTGCAGGGGCCCAGGCCTCGACACAATCGGGAAGTGAAGGGCGAGAGAGGCAGCAAAAGGAGGGCGTAGCGTGATGACCGGCAGGAGAGAGAGAGAGAGAGAGAGCGAGAGAGAGGACTTCTTTATACATGTAGTCGTAAGAAATACGAGTGGATGCTTTGAGTTTTAAATGTACCACACGATGACAGAGGCGTCTCTTGAGGACGGTCAACTATTGAATAGTTATGTTTTCTATATACATTACTATGCAACGTTATCATGCAGTGTGTACTACGGTATGTAAATATGCATATGGACTGTTTTAAACATTTTCCCTGTGAGCAGGAAAACTGCAAAATGAGATCAGCTGTCAAAAGGTCATCATTCAAGAAGCAACAAAAATCCCATCATACTCTCACCCACTGACATGTTTTGAGTTGAAAAAATGGTTCAAATTTGAAACCTACATTTTGAATAATCACATCCTGATCACATCGGACTACCTACCTACACTAGAGTATACTTCAAATTAGGCAAATCAAATGAATGTACGGGCTATAAAACTGGTTTTATTTTACTTTCAATTATTTTTGCACAATATTTTGTTTTATATTTATATTTTTCGATTTGTTTCTGTGTCTTATTTCACAAAGCAAAAAGTGTGTTGATCTATGAACCAGGTCAAAACACTGATACTGCACTGACCTACATACTGTGTTTATGTACAAATCATGCAGACGTATATGATTCACCATATGTGACAGCTATGCACCATATGGGATAACACGAACTAGAACATGCGACTTAAAGGTAAAAACGGTTTGACCAGCGTCGTTTAATTTGAGTCATTTGCTGCACGTAACACCCCGCCCCTCCCCCCCTACATCTTCATCAGCATCATTAAATCTTTGAGTACCAATGGACAACAGCTGCCTCCTAAAACCGTCCACCAGTACAACACACACACACACACACACACACACACACACACACACACACACACACACACACACACACACACACACACACACACACACACACACACACACACACACACACACACACACACACACACACACACACACACACACACACACACACAGGGGTCCTTTTGTGTTGCCCCACAAACAATGTATTAACTACTCAACCACTTAGATGTGAAACAATGCAGACACCCACACACAGATGACACACATACTGCAGCAGCCTGAGCTCTCTCGTTCTCCGAGACCTGATATATCATCACACAGAGTGCTGAACTCTGGCACAATGGGCAACACGTTTAAAATGTAAATGTTGTCTTGATGCAACTTTTGTTTATGCTTTTGTCTCAGAGTTACAGTGAGAGATATATATTGCATGAGCTATATGGTCTAAATCATGTGAGTGTGGATTATGGATTACTGCCGGTAATCATCTTAAAGGCCAGTGGGACTAGCAGCAAGACCCTGACACGAACACACACACACACACACACACCCACACACACACACACACACACACACAGAGAGAGCCCAGTGAGTGTTGTAAAGCATCACAGCGGACTGATTTATTGCCCTACATTGCTTTACAACGTTGCCTTTATCTAACTGGTAGCCAGCCACTGAGCAACTAGGACACTGTGACTGCAGTGCACACGCTGCTGAACGAACACAGGTTTCTACAAAATTCCTGGTTTGAACAACGATAAATCAGGATCCAAAATGATTCGAAGTCTCCATATCAGGACAGTGACAACACTTTAAAAAAGCATTGAAAGCATAGCAGGTCACTAGGACAGCAGCATGGTTGTAATGGGATCTGGACACATAGATCCATGATCACTTAAATAATAAAAGGAACATCTTGCATACATTTTCGACTGAAATTATTTATTTTCAGAATAAAATGAATATTTAATTGACATAGCCCATACACTGCCCTCTCTAGATAGACAGCCGGTGAAATGTGTACGTGTCTATACGCAGGAGTGTGGGTTTAGTGTTCAGTAATTAACTTAAAAGGAGATCAACAAATCAGAAGAACCTGAGAAGATCCTCATGTTCCTGCAGGAGGATTGAACTTCTGTGTCTGTGAGCGACCGACCCTTTGTCTTCTGGTTGGTCACCGACTACAGAACTCAAGCGCTGCATCTTTAAGTGTGACCACATGGAAACTACTGACTGTGAAAACGAAATAACACACATGTTGGATGTTTGTATACTCATTACAATGTTCCAACAACTATGACATTAAATAATGAGCAGATGATCAAGTGTGGGGGAGACTCCTTTCTGGAGCAATTTTTGGAACAATTGTTCGTAATTTGAATCTGGAACGCAATTTAGAAACTACATTCACTTGAACACTTAGATTCATTCTTAACATACACCAACTAATAAACATGTAGCTAGTTGACTAGTGACTACTTCCCCGCACCACAGACCATATATGAATATATCTAATATATGAATGCCTCGAGACAATGATGAGGTATTCTAATAACTCATCGATGATACAACAAACAAAGCCTGTGTCGATCAGAGAGAAAAGCAGCAGATATTTAACTCTGTAACTTTATTGTGCTGGTTTTTAAAATCCAGTTTGGGACCTCGGTCACATGTCATGCCCTCTCTCAATATGTCATCCTCAATACAAGGTGAGAATAAAAGAGAATAACCCATCTTATCTAATAATATAAGGTAAGTCGTGATGCCTCACCTGGCTGAGGGGCTGTCGTCAGTGTGTGTGTGTTGTGGTGAGTCAGAGGAGACGGGACCCTCCTCGCCGTCCTGGGGCAGCTCTTCACATTCGGCCTCGCACTTCTCATCGTCCAGCAGCTCCGTGATCTGAAATACGGAGGACGCGAAAGGTCATTATACCTAAAATATAAATATATTTATATATACGTATATATTTTTTAAACAAAAAGCATGTGAAGACATTGCTATTTATAGAATAAAAAGGTTTATGGTCTGAGATTACCACAGGTACTAATCAGAAATTATTATTTTTGGGAGTTGATTTGGTTTCCTACGGGGTAAAACATGAAGAAATAATGGTTCATAAAAATGGAGCAAATATTGTCTGCACCTTCATTGACACTTTAACGGCCTCATGAGGAAGACCAGTGAAGAAGCAAAAATGCATCAGTTCCAGGACTTCTATGAATTAAAGCGACTAAGATCATGTTAATATGTCTATAATAATAAATATTTATTTATTTATTAGTATATTATTACTGAAGTTGTCTTGGCTAGCAGATTTCTAACATCAGTGTTCACGTATAAGAACTTTTATAAAAAGAGGACATTGGAAATTGATTCCGACCAATACACCAATACAAATCCTTCTCATTTTATTTAGGCGAGTTGTGACTTTCAGTGTCTGGAGAGGAACGGTCCAGAACAGACATCAGCAGAAAAGATGTGTGGTTGGCTAGATTCAAGGCAAGGTGTTGAAATTACAATTTGTTCCGTACGACATTTGAATACACATGAAGCCAATGAGTAACACACCGACACAGATACAGATACAAGATAAGCAGAGAGATAAAAACCAAACGGAAATCTTTTTCTTGGAAGGACAGCGTTACAGATTGCAGGAGCTTATTTCTGCACACTGTCAGAGCTCCAGTAACATGGAGTTGGGATGAAGAGTTCTGGACCACTTTACAAGGTCTTGGTTCCACCTGGGTTAAAACAAAGTCATGTGACATGTGAAGGAGAAGAAGCCTCTTACATCCTAAGAACTCTACCAACTAATAATCAGTCAAATTTGCACAAATAACTGGAAACACAGATGCCCCATGATGATAGATTAGACGGCGATACACTGCGACATGGTGGTTAAATGCATCCTGGCAGACCTCCGGGGGAGAACTTTAGATAGATGTCAGAGTCTCCCCTGGCACACACTGGACATTTAATAATGACGTCCATGACACCAATAACTCTGAAGCACTTTATCACATAGCACTTTCAAATATTACGTACAGCACTTTCTTATTTAGCCCTTTGCATATCTACACATCTATGTTTATATTTATGTATTGAAATAAAAGCAAGATAGAGAAACGGGAGGGAGGGGTGGAGGGATTAAAGTAGGACTAAAATCAACTTGTCAACATGTACCCATGCATGCGAGTCGAATTATAACTAATGTAATGAGGCAAAGTAGTCCTCACACTATCACAACTATCTTACCGCTCGATATGAAATGAAAACCGTGTAATATATTAGGTCAATGCAATAGAGTGAGTGAGAGAAGACGGGAAAAAGGCAGAATAAGAGGAGTGATAGAGGGCAGAAGGTAATGAACCAGACAGTAGACAGAGGGAGGAGGAGAGGAGAGGAGACAGATGGAGAGAGAAGGGGAGGGTAGTAAATATGTAGACAGAAATAACATACAGACAGCTGATGGCATGTGAACAAGACAGAGATCCTTGGGCAGTACTTCACCGATGATAAATAGTTCCTTTCCATATTCATTCTGTGATATCGTCAACTGATACAAACACTACTGATTCGAGCTGTACCTCTGATAAAAACAGCGGTTTCATACATATTTTTTGTCTTGCTTGTAGTGCTAATACATTTGAAAAACTCAACATTGTCTCTTTCCAGAAACGATGACCCGGTTACTCTAGATAATACACAGACCTTGTTGTGAGCGGTTTCCTGTTGGAACTATTTTCTTTCTGTTTGTAGTTTATAGCCGCTCATCCACCAGTAGATTGGTCATGATTTCTTTAGCGAGGCGTTGCTGTTTTTTATATTTCTTTGGCCCGAGTGCCGTATAGTCCCATTGTATTTGAGAGAAGGCAGACATCTCTACGGTCGATGTCTCCAACACTCGTCAACAACACCAAAACAATTTAGATTGATAACAGTATATGTAAGAGGAAACGTTTGTATTTTAAGAATGAACTGGAGGAAACATGGCTTCAGGGTCCTGATGAAGATTTGTCACCGTGAGACTTTCTTCTCCTCCGTTAGTCCTCGTCTCTGCTCTCCTTCCTCTCTCCTTCACTCTTCCTCTCAACAGCAAGCGCCCATCTGCCGCTGTCACTGTGGCGTTGCTACGGCAACGCCCCCGTTTCCAAGAGCTCTGATTGGCTGTCGGGGAATTATCGTCACATTGTGCAGATTATGGCGGCTGACACACGAAATTCCTCCAAGTATGCGTGTGCGTGATTAGATAAAGAAGTCCTGCTCTGACACAGCTTCACTCTCATTGTTTGTATTTTCCTCGCGGTCAGAATATTCAATAGTTTCTCAAATTGAACTGAGTGAGTGAAAACGAGCATCTTTGTCGGTAGACGTCAGTTAAATGTTCACTAAATCGTGTGAAAAGGTGAGAGATAATGATGAACCACCACGCCCTCCAACTCCAGACTTGAACTGAACTTCAACATTTAGTTTTGACCAATTAGAACCCCAGTTTCATATATTAATGCTGACTGGTAATATCTTACTTTGACATGTCCCAAAAGATAATTAAGATGATTTCAAATCTGTTGAATAAAGATTTTTACTTAATTTAATGAAGACATCATTTAAATTAATTTAATTAATAAATTATGATGAGAAAGAACTTTAAGTTCTGAAGTTAAGTTTCAACTTATAATTTAAATGAAGATATCTTTCGTGTATATATACTAATGCATCATATAACCGCAACATCTCGGTTCAATTCTTTAAAAATAAAAATAATAATAATAATACAAAAGAAAATGTTATGATTTTAATAAATTATTTCCACTGAACGACAGATAATTATAATGATAATAATAATAATATAATATCTATTATGATGACAAGCAGTTAGAGATACCGTCTCTCCATTAAATCAAACAAAAAATCAAACAATCATCATTCAGATGAGATTTTCTGAGAGAAATTGTTCCTGATTTCATGGGCAGAATAAAAATGTCCCATTTGTGAGACCGAAGGATGTTGATTGAAAGTCTGATCTACAATATCATGTCGAATGTATTCAACGCTATTCACCAGTAATATGAACGGACGATGCAGCGAATATGACCTTGGATTATACGCCATCAAGAGCATATTCCATCACGGACGCTGATTTGTGATACTCAAAAATGAGTCTGGATAAATAAAGAAGTCCCTTTGTATGTAATCATTAAAAACCAGGAGTTGACGTAATGAACAATGGAACTTGAATGTATAACAGGCGTTCATTCAAATGATGTGAATGCGACTGAGGCTCTGCTCAGTTAGTTATCAGAGAGCCTTTGAGGTGATGTGACTAAAATATTAAGAGGATACGAGTTGTTGAATCCTGAGTTGATGACCTGGAATGATCATTCAGAGAGCTGGAGATATAATCCTCTCATTAAAGACGGTGGAAAATCATGCTAACTCACAAATCTGAGTATAAAAAAAAGAAGTTGCTGTGTGGTTTTGGCTTTTTGATACAAGAGTTCATCTGTGTGTGTGTGTGTGTGTGTGTGTGTGTGTCCGAGTGGGCATGAAGACGGGGCAGAAAGTGCTCTGGAACAAAAGGTCCTGGCCCTGGTTTAGTGGTCCGGTCCAGAGTTTCAGGACGGAAAACGGAGAAAACAACAATCTCCACTGACATCATTAGTGGGCCAAGAACACAGAACAATGACAACTGACTGGGGCTGACATTTCAAGTCTCAAAATGTCTCAAAGGATCTTTTGTACCTACCCTACATTCTGATGTTAGATTGGTAAACACCAATTCAGTCGATGCATTGTATAAAAAAGGTCCAGGTTACTGGCGTCTCACAGGTTTCAACATTTTTGACACCGTAAAAAAAACGTAGAAGACAAAAGATTCGTCCAGTTGTTGATAATTTCAACCGTTGATGTGAAAATGTAATATTTATGATTTTTTTCCCTTCACTGTTGAATGCAATAGCTGCTCGTTTCATTTTCCTTTTTTATGAAAACTTTGCATGGGAAGTACCTGCGTGTTGCTGTAATATTCAGGAGTTTTGTTTGTGTACGTGAAGGTTTTTTTTATTATTCCTTTTGTTGTTTACATTAGAAACAACGTCTCTGCCTTGACTTCTGTTACAAAGCCAAGTTCTGTACACACGGGGGAATACAGAAGAAGCAATGCAGTCACCACCAGTTTTACAATGTAGTCACTGTGAATACTGTTTGTCTATCTGGATCGTGTGCTGGCTGATGCAGAGAAGCTGACCTACTGTAGTTTCTGTTGTCATTACTTCTCCACTGCAATCAATTAATCGAATGCTCTGACACAAAAGAATGTGGGGCTCATCGTAGGACTGCAATAAGCCCATCCAATCATTGCTTTGGGCCCGAATGTAATGAAATCTGCCAGCCTGGGTATATTCTGCCCGTACACTCTTTGTCCGTCACCGTATTTTTCCACAAGCTGCTGGCCTAACAGCTTTGAGTGTCTGGGTGAGGAAGGAATGTCACTAAAAATGGCCCGGCGTGAACAACGAATCAAGCTGAAATAAACACCTGCATAGTCAATTCTGAGGGGAGATCAAACAGTGTGTTTGGTGCTCATTTTTGCGTGACTGTACTGCTTCCTTCCAGCAGTACCACTGGAGAGGAGCCCTCTGGCCTACCGTTCCCGCAGTGAGTGGGCTGTGGGATGTTTTCCTCATCTTTGAATCCAAATGTGTTAGAAAGTGATTTTCAGACGTTCATGCAGTCACAGTAAATAAATCAATAATGCGGCTGTGCAACACTTGATGTGAAAAAAACAGTGAATGTGCGTAGGCGTGCGTGTGCTCATACTACATGTCTCCCAAGAAGTTGTGACTTTACTTCTTAAATTGCACACATGCAGCGTTTTGCAGGATATTCATGCAGCATGAGTGAGAATTGAAAATATAAGGAGGTGTGCTGCTTTGATCTTTTACCCCAAAGATCAACGTGCATTTCATTTTCTCTCTGAGCATTCTTCACCTCGTGCTTACGTGGCGTCTATGTTAACACAACTGCTTTCAGACTTGTGTGGGCGTTTCTCTAAAATCAGAACGAGTAAGATTACCTTTGTGACTTCGACGTCAACTTGACTTCGGGTCTTATTCAGACGGGAGACCGACGTGTCAAATTGCCATCACACTGAGATTCAGTGGCCAAATTAAATCATCTCATTTATTTCTACAGCAACAGTAGCCCTGAAAGCACTAGCTTATTGCGATGGGACACCTTGCTTACTTCTCATATTTCACTACACACTGGTTCTGCTTTGTTGATCAATCTCCAAAAGGTATGAGTCAGGACCGAGCATGTTGCTTTCTAATGCGAGAGGATGCAATGATCACTAGTTTTCTGCCTCGTGGGCTGAGGAATCAAAAAAGTCCAGCCATTGCCCCAAGCTAAAAATAAAAATGCCACGTGCTATCGCCGTACTGAACGCACAGCTACGATGACATTCTATATTGTTATTTAAAATAAGTGAACGAGTTGTGATTACAGTTATTTTCCCCGGACACTTGGACACAAAAAGCTTCTTTAAACCCTGAATCAAAACAAACACACCCACCGGCAGCATCCTTGCAACAAGCCTCGGCACAGCCTCGCTCTATACTAAACAATAATTGAAAGGACTCACATTTTTGCCAACAAACAAGCCAAAATCCAGTTTGGCACTTCTCATTGTTAGATCCATGCCAGCCTCATTGAGCTTCAAAGTAATGCCGAAACATGCCATGAATGAGGCGACAAACTATCTTTGTCTTTCTCCCTCCATGTTTCACGTGCTTCTATCTTTTACAAAGTCTCTCAGTATCTTAAATGTAGCATTGTCCACTATTTCTGTTTATTTTAACAATTTATTCTAATTGTTCTAACTAACCTCTGAGGTGTTTGGAGCTTACCGATTAGTCTGGAAGCACGTGTGTCTCTTGTGTGAAAGCAGGTGTGTGTGTGTGTGTGTGTGTGTGTAATCCCCTTCATGAGGGTTTGTTCACAGCGATCCATCCCCAGTGTAGTGCAGGGGCTGGAGGTGTGAGCTGCATGGTTACATCATCGCCAGCTTCTTTTCTTATCTCCTTCGCCATCTCTCTCTCTCCCTCCGTTTCTTTCGTCCTTTTCTCTCTCTGCACTCTCGCCGATTCTCCCCCATCGTTCTGGCCGTTTTTTCTCCCTCTACCGCTCTAAACCACCTACTATTCTGCCCTCTGTGTTACATAAGACACAGGGATCAGCGCACAGATGATTTGTCTTTACAGATTATTTTCTCACTGTCCCTGCTGCTCGTCTTTCTGCTCTCTCACTATTCTGTCTATTGGTAATGTTGTCCTCTATATTCTCATTCATCTGACACGCCATGCAATAAAAACAACAAAGACAAAGAAACGGAATTCATGAAATAAAAACAAAATTCAAAGAGCTGCATGAAAGACATTTCTTCTTCTTTTTCTACTGTTGATATAATCTCAATATAATTATCTTTCTCTCGCAAGCCAATAAATTTGTTTGCTTGAATAAGGGAAGGATGTGACAGATGAGGACTCCAAGGAGTCTAGATTACAAGGGAAGCAAAATTGAGAATATGTTTCCTGCGACAGTGCAGAGTTGTGACTTGAGAATACATTAAAATAGATAAACTGCAACAAAGAAACAAAAAAAGAGGTAATCAGTGAAGGAAGCAGTCAGTTGATTGTAACTGAAAAGGTGACTTACTGTAGATACTGTGACTGTTTGTAGCCTTAAACGTCAACATTTAAATATGATCTTTACAGAGCCCCTGCTGTGTTGAGATTGTGCTCTTAAATGGCAACATGAGATAACGCTTAAGGGTAATTATTGTCTTTGTGTGCATGTTATCATACATTAACACAATGTAATCAGTGCACTGTAAAATGAAATGTTACAGATGTTATTCTTTGAGATGCCGGCCCAGCAGTCACGCTGTGTTGCTGGGAAACAGGGGAAATGCCTCCGAGTTTAGTCTGCCGGTCACGTTCTCCGTGTTCAGCGGCGACGTTAAGACACAGAATGATATATATATATATATATATATATATATAATATATAATATATAATATATAGTTCAGCTCAGTCAAACAGCTCACTCACTAAACCATATCCGTACTCTGAACTCTTAAGACACCTCGCATAGTGTGTGTGGGTGTGTTTGGGTGGGGCTCTTCCAGATTCTTCTGAAAAGTATTTTGCTGACGGAGGAACTTTCTGTTCAGTAATACAACAGCTAGAGGAAGTGATTACTCACATACCTAAACAACACAAGTGCTTCCTGAACTGCTGCAGCTAACCAATACTTCTCACTGTGGTTTGTTTCGCTGGAAGAGATTTTTGTTTCTAGGTGAAGTCATTTAACCTCAATGTGTTTCCCAATGTGGCGTGCTCGCATAAGATTTACAAACTAGTGTCTCTGGAGTAAAGTCTTGAAATCTCTATAGAAGTTCGATCAGAAATCAAGCAGTATAAACTCATGTTTCAAATCATAACAATGTTGACTTTTCCGTGAATTCACATCAAAACTAAAAAACAATATAAAAACATATTGATCCCTCCACGTTACTCCATGTTTTCCAATGTTAAATACTTACAGAGTCATACACCATCATAAGTCATCCACTTAATGTGGGCTATACATACATTAAGCAATGGCACAAATATGCAGTGTATGCTATGATGAAGGATTGGACAATCTTCCAGAGGCAAATCTGTTGTTACATCCTCGTCTTTCTCCTCAAAGTCCCATTAAATGTCCCATTCAGAGATTAACTGAGAGATGGCTAGAGAAGATGAAGAAGTCAGAAACAAAGGCGATGGGCAGTACCTGTTCATTGATGGAGCTGTAGTCGTTGGTGGTGGAGACGTCATCTTCCTCGGAGTCAAACAGGCCCTCTTGGTTGTCCAGCAGCTCTGCCAGGACTCTGCTGACAGACTCCTGGTCTCGAAGGTCCTCTCCTTCTGTCGACAGACTGCAAACACAAGACGAGAGAAGCGTGTGTTGTATTGGTTGCACACTGCTTCCCACGGGATGTTAAATAACTACAATAACTGAATACATGCATGTGTAAGTGCCTCTGTGTGTATGCTCATCTGTATGTGCAAAGCATGCACTCGGTCTTAGCTCACAGTATCTGACAGCTCGAATTATTTTCACAATGATTGTGATTATTTAAGCAGAGTTATTAAAAAGCCCTAAACGGGCATCTTACTGGAAGATGTCTGGTCCGAAGACAGCGGCCAGCGTCCCGATGTTCCAGCTCTCCTGCTGAAGTGAGGCCACGCTGCCCAGGAAGCGGCACAGGAAACGCAGCAGGCCGTAGTTGAGTTGGGGAAGCTGCTGCAGCAGGTACTTCAGGTTTCTACAGAGATCCTCTTCATTGCTGTAATCTGAAGGTTGTTAAAGAGAAGAAAACAAACGCGATGATTACATGTGAGAAATAAGATTTTTACACGCTGGTAAAGGCTGTTTATAATCATCATCACCGTTATAATAATATGCTTGATACATGCTGCTCTCAATGTGGCGACAAAGCTCCTTTTCTATCAGATATTGTGGAATGAATTATGGGTTGTGTTCCTGCACGGTTGACTATAAAAATTCTTCACTACAGAAAAGATGCAGACACAGATAAGACAAACGTAGAATCCTCTGCGGGAGGTGAAATGAGGTGAAACAGCAGACGGCATAAGGGAGGAAAACGTAGTGCTGT
Source organism: Melanostigma gelatinosum (assembly GCF_949748355.1). Lineage (NCBI taxonomy): Eukaryota > Metazoa > Chordata > Actinopteri > Perciformes > Zoarcidae > Melanostigma > Melanostigma gelatinosum. The sequence continues at coordinate 23,170,989 of NC_136638.1, forward strand.
AGTAATGATGAGAATGATAAATGAATGACATGACATGGAGAGTCCCTGCAAACCCCCCCCCCCCACTGCTGCAATCTGCACGACAGCCACACTGTGATAAAAACAGAGGACAGGGCAGGGAGGAGGGACAGAAACAGAAACAGAGCAAATGTGGAAGTGGGAGATTTGTGGAAGTGACAATACATGGTCCATTAACCATGTGTTACTCCACCTCTTAATTTGGTGCCTGGAATGGTCCGACTTTGGTAAATATCATGAAAGATGTACTATAATGAGGAAACCTGGATGTCAATTAGGCCATGAAGCTTAAAGTTATTCTTAAAAATAAGAAATAACATGAAATATAATATAAGAGGGGAATACCAACACAACCTTTGCCATTAGAGGGTAAGTTCACATTTTCTTTCATACAATACTCACATGACCATATATGTACATTGAACATTACATGGTCATAACATTATTTTAAATGTAAATATGTGCATCATCAGTACCATTTTAAGATAGACAAAACACACCATTTAGGTACTTGCAGTAGCAAAAAAGGGCTTTTGCAACAAGCAAAAATAACCTAAATGAACATGAACCAACCTAAAACTAAAACACAAAAAAAGATCAGTTGATGGGTTCAAAGTGGATAAAAAGAGAAAGAGGGTGGGGTGACTGAGTGGGTGGAGAAATGGCCTGAGCAGTCCTGGTCACACACCTTGGTGAAGCTGTAGAATGTGCCCCTGTATCGCCGTTGGGATGACCGGCTCAGGAAGCTCCTGCAGGAAGAGTCGGAGCAGGCTGACCGCCGACGCCAGGTCCGCCTCCTTCTCTAGCTCCACCTCCTCACCACTGTCATACCGCTGCCGCAGCCAATCCACGCGCTCTGCGTTGCCATTGACAAGGAAGAGCCCCTCCAGGTCCAGAAGACCTGGTGACACGCAACACATGACACAGCAAATTATTACTCTGGTTAAAGACACACTCATTACATACTTTTTTGATTTTTGAATCTTCAAATTGAATTTGTTGAGGTTATTTCATTCCTTTGAACATCATTGCTGGAAAGATGGTGTAATCACAAACCTACTCTGTTAAGAAGCCAACTGCATTCATGCTTTAATCTCTACAAAGAGGGCATGGTTGTAGCTGGGCATGTAATATAAGTGTACAATGAAAGCATGGCTGTAAGAAAACAATCCAGCAGGATAATAGTAAATGCATCACTGTACAACTTGTGTTCATCTGATAAACATCGTGTCCATGAACGTGCCAACAAGAACAATCATTTGTATGTTGCAGTGACTTCTAGTTCTAACAACAACCACCTGAATGGAAACACCTGGTAAATACAGTGGGGTCATGGGATATTTCTGAGCTTTGGACCTAATGAAAAATCATCTGGACTAAAATAAATAACTGGCTGATGTGTTGATGTAATGGAAAACTGAGGGCTCCAAATAATCAATCGGTAACTTATTCCAGGCTAGAAATGCACATTTGAATTTGATACCCAGCTAATAGAAGCACAGGGATGTGTGTGTCAGTGTGTGTCAGTGTGTGTCAGTGTGTGCGCATACAAGTGTTTTTGTGTATGTGAACTTCACCTCTATCAGTATGAAAAAAAACTAGAGGCATGTCCACACTGACTGTTGCCATTACTCTGTGTGATAAGATCAGTGTTCGTGATTAAAAGGACAAACCAAATGCATCAGCAAGTCCTGTGAGGGCTTGAGCTGGTTTAATCATATTTTCCGTCCTTTACATTGTAAGGTATCTGTTCGTCTTGTTTCATGTTATGTTCATGTTATGTACTGTGTTGACACCTCCTTGCAATGCCTTTTTTGTGTTTTCTCATGTTACAACAACTACTGCCGGTAGCTACTACAACAACTACTGCTCGGATTTGCACGAATTTAAATCAAGTTGATGTTCCATTACCTCGTTGCTATTCTTGGCTTGCTTTAGTCCTGACAAAAGCTAAGCGTAACAATGGAGAAAATCTACTGCAGTGTGAGGATGCTGATCGTTTGGGTAAATTTCCCCGTTGGTTCCAGAAGAAGACGGTTGACCAATGGAGCTTAAAAGGAGCTCAGTGTGCTTCAAACAACCTACTTTGTATGTAGAGCTGTATGTAGAACTTGTCTAAAGGCAAAAGTGTTCATGTCTCGTCCAAACAGCCAAACTCGAGGGCTTTGCAAAAAGAGCTGCAAAATGTGATGAATTGCACAAATGGGGATAACGAAGCTCACCTTTCGGACACTCTATCCTCGGAGGAATTCATGGTTTTGCACTATATGAAAAAAAGAGAGCTTGTCCGCATGTCTGTGGATTACCTCGATTAACCAGGTCATGATTTATGGAAATAGAAATTGCTGTAAAGTTTTTCAAATGTATGTTTTTGGTGATTTGAGTGCCATATAGTCCCATTATGTTCAGGAGAAGACAGACATCTCTTCGGTCGAGATCCCCAAAACTAGGCAACTCACACCAAAACAATCAAGATTGATAAATAGCACAGCAGGTAAGAGGAAAAATATGTATTTTTGATTTTAAGGTGAACTGTCCCTATAAAGGCCTTCAGTGATTAAAATGTCTGCTTCATTCCCAACCAGTACTCACTTTTCACTGTCGCATTCAGAGTAATTATTTGACTTGAATATCAAGATACTTCGGCCCAAACACCTCGATATTGCGATGATATTATAGGGTTGACTATTGGTGTTTTAAAAATATTGACACAACGAGATATTTAATAGATTAATAGATGATTAATGGTTTAATAGAACCAGGAAAAGACATATTACGATATCACAAATCTAAAGCCTGATGTTTCAACACAATAGGCAGCGCTTTAAGATGTTTAGGTGTCAGTGTTGTGGCTTGCAGATTATGAAACGCCTTCTTGGTGATTCCTCCTGATTTCTGTTCACTCCCTGGTTTCCCATCTGTTAACAATGCAGGGAACAAAATGTCCCACGGGACATATTTCCATTGTACAACTCCACACAGTAGCGTACATGCAGCGCAGCATTCAGCATGGGTCCACAGTCACAATGCAAGACCTTTTTACAACACAACGTCCATATTGTTGATTAATGATTCAACTGAAACATTGATCAGCCCTATTGAACGCTGTTCAACTTGTATTAGCGATGTAATCTTTCACAGATGCCGCAGCTTTTGGTTCGACACGCCTTCAAGTGCTTTCCATTTCCAGTCTCTGTCTTACATCAGCTTACCTTTTTACTTCATATTTTAAACACTCTGCTGCTTCTAAAACCTCAGACATCACACACAAATCAAACAGGGGAGATGAAGGCCTTCTCACCGGCTGAATAACTTCTGAACTGGCAGCAGCGCTCTAATTAATGCGCCAGCAGAGGTCCGGGAGGATTAAAGACTTATGACATAACCTCATGTGGTTGAGCGGGCCCCGGGTCACTCAAACCACCAGCCTGCTTCACTGGTCACTTGAGTGGAATTGAGGTGAAGATTCATTTCAAGAGTTAAAAAAAAAAAACCTAGCCACAAGAAAATGTCTTTTGTGTCATTTCACAATAGTACTGATAAGGTTCACAGCCTCCAGGCCATAATACAACACCTCTCCAACACCCTTTCTATTACTTTATATACGATATGTTGATCCAGTATGTCCAGGATCCAGCTGTGTAATCTTTAAATCTCAACAATAATTCCATATCGATTCTCAGGATACTTCCATTTATTAAGTAAATGCGAAACAGTTCATGACTTTTCAGCATTTCCTTCATTTCATGGTATTTTTTACATCCTTTTTTACAGCCATCAAATTGCTTCTAATGTGAGACACAAAGTAAATCAATTCCACAAATGAATCTCTGTATGCATTTGCAATTTTGCACGGACCAGAGATGGTGAGATGTAGGGAAACAAGTTAAACAAATCTAAATGGCTCAGTTTCTCCATGGTTCACACCAACAATGCATCCTTGGCACAGAGAGGATTGATTGGTTAGGTATCTGGCTGAAGGCTTTATGAGTTATGTAACACAAAACTGGTACTGATGGTTCTACGGAGCCAGCATCACCACCAGCTAAATGCAGATAAATTCGGTCTGTGGCTGGTTAGTTAAAAAACTTAAATTTGGCTCCAAAAGTCACCACTTTTTTATCACTTTTAGCGTCTCATCCTTCAAAGCAAGACATCTGAACTGCCAACCTGCTCTTATAAAGACGGTGACATAAGACTGAAGTTCCTGCTCTGCGAGGCCTGAAGAGAAATGTTCCAGGGGGGATGTGGGAAAGCCCCAGGGACAATACTTTGGTGGGTTTCTCTCTTCACTGTTAAGCTCATCTGTTTTCACAAGCAGCGCTGCAGTTGAGAGGTCTGTTATATAATAAAGAAGGAAGTGGACCGTGGATCTGTCTGCCGGTGCACTCAGAGTTCATCTTATCACATAAACTGGATCTCCACTAACGACATATTTTGGTTTATCGTGATGCAAGGGCAGTAAACAGCAGCAGGGTGTGCTTTGGATTACTGAAACATTAAACAAGGCAATGAGATGTAACTGAGCACTCAGAAGTGTGTACTTAGAAGTGATAAATGAGACACAAATAGTGGCATTCAAGATGGGCTGAAACTGGTATTGGTCTTAATCCTGCTCTCCCATTTCCATCTTAAATCAAGTGAAATTTCACGATGATCAGTACAATTCCATGAAGGTACAAAGACCTGTCTTACTCTACTGGACACAGGCTAAAGAGCTGCTCAGAGGGTAGAGCCTGCGGTGCTTTAATCACAATGTTGGGCGGTTCCAGCCCCTCCAGTCCACCTGTCAAAGTGCCGCTGAGCGAACACTGAACATCAAATTGCTCCTAATACTTGGTTAATGGGTTAAATGCAGAGGCCGTATTTCAATAGCTGAGCTGTCTACAAACTGTAAGTGACTCATTAAATAAAGTTTAAGGTATTAACGAATCATTCCTATTTTGACAAAATGTCACATTTCTAAATTCAAAAGTTAAATATGTTCGCTCCGAACGAAAGCTGAGATGAATAAAAAAAAGAATCCAGTGTTCCTAGAATACAGTAAATTAAACTGAAGGCAATTACAAGACAATGTAAGCTCTTAATACCTGCAGGGGCTGTAGGTGCATATTAATAAGGTGCAATACAAGAACATTGAAATGTTAAAGTCATACAAAGAGAGTATTCTCAGGTTAGGCCAGAAGGACGTCCTCTCTTTGTATGAGCAGTTATATCACAACAGAGAAGAGTTGTTAGGCTTTGTAAAATCCAGTCTGCTTTTTTTTCTCCATAATATAAAAGCAGAGACTTTTATTCAGAGTGTAGCCGCTTTGATCATTTCAGGCATTTAAACGTACTGAAATTGTTGCATTGGTGCCATCAGCATCGGTTGATATTTTAGGTTCGTGAATATTAATTTGATGGAAACGATTTCCATATGAGTCGTATATTGGATACAAAATGGTGTGAAACCAGCAACAAAGTTGTGTGAATTTGGGGTTCAAGCATCCCTTCATGTGTGTGTGTGTGTGTGTGTGTGTGTGTGTGTGTGTGTGTGTGTGTGTGTGTCACTCACCATGCTCCTCGATGTAGTCGACGATGTCTTTGACCAGTGCAGGAACCTCATGGCCGCTGATTGTGTGCGTGCGTGTCACTTCCTCCAAAGGAACGCCAAAAACACGCGTGGTGCTGGCTGAGCTCCCGCCCTCATTGCCTGGCAACGGAGACACGCTCTTCCTCATGGCCGCCGCTTCCTCCTCCTCACCACAGCCCTGCCAAGACCTCACGTCTTTAAGAGAATGAGACAAAAAGTCAGATAGAATTATTTACAAAATAAAAGCCCTGGTGAAGGATTCGACACGGCTGAAAACATCACGTTTCATCTTTAGTCATAGACACACTGCCAAAAAGTGGAGAAAATCACTTATGGAGAGATCAGTTTTAAATGACATAAACACGATTCCATGTGGGTGAAAGTCAGTTGTTTTTACACTTTGTTACATAATCATCATTTTAAGATCATTACTGAAATTAAACTCTCGTCCCTACAGTATTTGGCATAATGAAAGAGTCCTTCCATGCAAAGGCGATGCTGTGAATGCCTGAGTCAGACAATGGGATGGAAATCAATGCAAAGCAAGAATGTGCAACAATCATTTCTGTTCAAAGTTGGACTCTGATGATGGTCGGGTTGGTGAGTACGGTAATCTGAATGCAAACAGTCTCCTCATGTTTTATTCTTACATGACATTCAGTGTGAAGATTTGCCGATGTTCAGCTGTTAAACTGGTTGCATTATAAAATGGCGTTTTGTGGGCAAGTTTAGCTAATAGGCCGTAGATATATCTGATGCAGAGCAGGAAGATTTATCATTTTTGTATCAAAATCCCAATGCAAACGAGTGCAATGCTCAAACTGAACTTAATTCTGAGAGTGGATCAAGTGGCACAATGAACTCTTGGCTGTTTCCTCTTCAATAGGCTCTCTGTATGCCATTTGTCCCACTGACATCTGGTAACAGATGGTTTCCTCAAGAAAAAATTACCACTGTGTATTGTTTTGAGTTATGAGAAAAAGAGTGGACTGTGATTTCTATTTTTTACTCTTTAGGTTGGGCCAACAGAGGAGTGAATCCTTCTCTAAGAAAAATAGCTTGTTGCATGGTCTCACTTTCGAAAAAGGTAGTGAGCAGCTAACGAGGAAGTTGTCGAGGGTAAATGACAGCTAGAAAGGAGGAGGAAGTGGAAACTGATTTGGGGCTTGTCCTTTCAGTCTGTGAGGCACATGAATGTTAGCTCATGTGGTTAAAGCCTCAGTCTCTACACAACAAGTCTTAAAAAGTGAGTACTATAGTGTAACAAATGTGCTTATCTGCGTCTCATCCATTCATTGTTATGAAGTGAAGTGGGCCTTGCTCCAGCAACAAATGTACCTGCACGTACGCGCGTGTGTGTGTGTGTGTGTGCGTGTGTGTGTGTGTGTGTGTGTGCGTGAACTCACCGTGTAGCAGTGAAAGTGTATCCTATCTTCTACTCCCTTAGCCAGAGAACCACAAAACCATCTATGGCTGCTTCAGGTTGTGGCAGAAGATGAGCCGGTAGTTCCTCATTGACGGACCGCGAATCCTTCTTGCAGGATTCTTTTCTATCTACACGGAGGAGAGAGAGAGAGAGACAGGGAAAAAGAAAGAGAGAGAGAGAGAGAGAAAGATAGATATGGAAGAGGCGCAAAAGAAAAAGGAGATAACGGCAGAATGGAAAGACAGAAAAGAAAGGGTGGACACAGAGATGGGGTGAGAGAAAAAGATGGAATCTGTGAGGCAACAGTCTCTGGTATGTTTACAAACATATAAAGCTACTTTCTATTGTAACATAATGTAACATCGTCTGATCTGTAACATATCTAAAGCTTTTATATGCTGCTCTCAACCACTGAGGTCAAGTGTTTGCTGGAAAATATATTATGGTGCATAAGAAGAGATGCATACTACATTTGCGACAACAAAAACAGCTGTTTTGGAAAAACTTAGCATCACTTAGATCTTATAACTTCTGATGATTCTGGTTCTTATCAAACTCTGGTACAGATTCCTACAATTCTTCATATTAACTCATATTAAGCAAAAAAAGAAACATCTGTATTTTCAACTGTCATAATCAGTAATGTGTCATAAATACCTTTGCACTGAGTCATACAATAATAGTCATAATACAATAATACAAACTTAACTTTCTACATCACACCAATCAAAATAAGATATATAAAATGAATGCTGGATACAAAGACACGAGCTGCAAAATAATGTGTGAACCAGTTAATTACTTCTGTGCCATAAGCGATTACCAGCACCTCGTTAACACAGCAGTTAACTCCATCACGGACGGCAGATTAGACCGTTTGTTTAAACAAAGAAAGAAAATCAACACGACATTGACTGCTTATTAATAATAATGAATAATTAACACATGCTTACTCAACCACATGCAAAATACTTTTTCCAAAATTGGACGCGGATGAACAATGCAACACAAAATGTGTGCAAAGGATTGCATAAAGGAAATAAAGCAAAGACATTAAAGACAACAAAAAAGAAAACCTGACTGGGACACCGATCACTTTCATACATGCCAGCCTTCACCCTAATATTTAGAATCAAACCAATCAAAATTTAGAGTTTTTGGTAAATTTCTCCAGTCTTGTTCTCCATGTTCTATGCTTCTCTCCTCTCCTTCCTCTTTAATCTCATCTTCCTACCGCGAGGCTTGAGATGCCGTGTTGTCCAAGAGTCTGCTGCAGGCGAGGACCGAACACAATAATCAAACTGACACCGGTTAGGCTGGAAAGCCGTGTGTGTGTGTGTGTCCTGCATGTCCGTGCATGTCCGTGCATGGCCCAGTGAATGTGAGCAAACTGCCTCTTTGAATCTGGGTACGTCAGCTGTGTACCTGTTAAGTGCTGCACGCAAGTGTGTGTGCTTGTGTGTGTATGCACGTCTTAAAGATGCTGAATTTTGAATTCAGAGCATATCTATGTTTGAGGGATTTCCTCCACACGGCTCACAATATGGCGACCGCTGAGTCAGCAGCTCGCAGCTAACAGTGCTAAGTAGGTTGTGTGTGTGTGTACTTAATGAGGCTGTCAAGAGTGTGTGTGTGTGTGTGTGTGTGTGTGTGTGTGTGTGTGTGTGTGTGTGTGTGTGTGTGTGTGTGTGTTTAATGAGGGTGTTAAGAGTATATGTGAGACGGGATGAACGGGTGAATACATCTTTGGTGCGTCCGACTTTACCTGTGAAGTGTATTGAAGGTTATTAAATGGTTTCAGGAGTCTTACATGTTTACACATGAAGATTGCATCCTTCAGCCCTAAAACCAACGGCACTGGCACTGCTGGGTCCTCAGACTCTTTAGAAGCTACAGAAAATCCCACTACTGGAGCTGAAAGTCTTATATTGGGTCAGGGCTCCAACTATTGAAACCCAAAAAAGAAAGCACCACAAACCAGATAACGGAATAGATATAAAAACCGTAACTACTGCATACCGTCTGCATATTGTACAATGATTATTACGGCCAACACTTTGGGGGCCTAAATAGCGGTACCACAGTGCATACACCTTTTAAACGAGGGTGGTCCTGCTGCTGCCAGGCTGAGACGGGTGAGGACAATGACACCCGGAGTTTAGGGAACTCAATGTTCCCAAACCAGCGCCTTGTTTGCCCTGAAGACTGACCCTAAAAAGGCCTCTGTAGCGAGGATTTGGCGAGTAATGGAACAGTGTAGAAAAGCTCTGTCTGTGTTTCTTTCTGTCCGACTGTGCGTCTTAATCCCAGATATCATGCTCGACAGCCTCCTGGCTCAACAATGAGGCACATTGTTAGGAAGGGAAACAGAGAAAGCTGAGGCGGTGCACTATGAGAGAGCAAGAAGAAGCAAGTGAGAGAGATACAACTAAAGGAGCAGGAGGGAAACCGGCCAATGGATCACATGAGAACAACACAGAGAAGAATACACAACGAGAAACGTTTAATTATACTGTTGATCTAAAAACTAAATGAGCAGTCACATGGTAACGCTCCAGAAATCCATCCCCATCGTACTATAAACTGCAGTGCAGTGTTTTGAAATATGACAAGCCTTCAAAGTCACGGATCTCCTACTCACAGCTTTTTTATCTCACTGAACAGGAATATATTAATACCACCCTTAAAATAATTCTGTAGCGAATTCTACATTTTGAAATACACATGTGCTTCAAAGTAATCTGCTTAAAGTGCAAAATGAAATTTCCTTCTATGGTCCTCGTCCTCTGAAAGAAAAACAACTTTTGTAATATTTTCTGGTAACACTCTGCTTTCAGCCCTGAACTTAACGAATAATGTGAGCAACTCAAATAACTCTTAAAGATTTCTTTCTCTTCCCTTGAAAGGAGGAACGGGAACAACATGTCTGGTATGGAAACAGACCTATTTAAAATAGACCTTTTCTAGACGCGGCACCTGCACCCATCCAGAGATGAAGCGCTCTGCAGGGTGGCAGCAGTTAAAGCAAACGTTCTTTAGAAGAAAGGTCACAGGTTCAATACCTGCACGACTGTGAAGTGTGCTTCAGGGAGACATCTAACATCATGTTGAGTTAAATTGACCTGATATCAAACACACAGCAACAGAACGAGTGGACTAAACATATATTTAGTGAAGACATGATGACAGATGAAAGATCGCTTTCCTGATGAGTTTAATATCAATCATTGCAGAAGTAATTAAAACCTACAAATGGAGTACATTCATATTTCATAATGTCAATTTGATAAGCATCACATATGAGAACAAAAACTGAATGTTATGATTCATCTGTGATCTGCCAAATAGCCTCAGTGCCATCACAACAAAGTGCACCACCAAAAAACGAAGATTAAATATTCACAATTATGAATTTATTATGAATAAATCTGAAAATTTCCCTCAACTTGCATCATGTACTCAAATCCCCAAAATAAAAAAAGATCAAAGCAGTTACAACTCTGCATAGTTCATCATCACTGGCCGCACTGTCGCCGCGGTCAACCTCAATCAGGGAAGTGGAAAGAGACGGTGAGAGGAGACGTACAGCAGGGATCCTCTTCAGATGAGAAGTTTGATTAGAGTCCAGCATCAAAGACTACAATCCCCAGAAAAACAAAAGAATAGGAGTTTCTAAGATGCATAAGTTGCACAATCCGCTCACGAAACAGACAGATCTCTGGACCATAGCCTGTATGTAAGAAGTGGACGTCACCTATCGGTCGGTGGACTACGGTTTTGAAGCCTTTCGTTCGGAAATTGCCCGTCGCCATTTTGTTTTTAAGAAGAAAACACGGACAACGCTGTGGTAGCGCCCTGTCGAACACAAGGTAGCCCCGCCCTAAAGCATACTCTGCTGTAAGGTCTATTTCACTCTAAATGGACCATCATTTCATAAATAAACATCATGTATGTATTGAAGAAGACTTGAAACTAGATTGAGACAATAAACTCATGCTTACATATTATACTGAGGTAATAAATCAAGTAAGAAGTAGAGATAAATAGACTTCCATACAATCAGACTTCTTTTTGCAAACAGAGGAGTTGCCCCCAGAAGTTGAAGGCACTTCCTCATTTTCTTCACTTTTCAGACTCAGAGGTTGCCGCCGGCTCGAGACGAGTAAGTCCAAGTCTGTCTACTTTCATTTTAAAGCTGATTCTCCACTCGACAGTCAGGGAGCGACTGAAAGTCTGGTATTTCTCTATTTCTCTACTGGGTTGGGTTATTGGGCCGATTATTCACACATGCATCCCGTGACCCTGACACACCGCAGTACTTCCTTGTACTCTCTGGTATGTCCTGCCACATACAAACCAGTCCACACCTTAAAAAAACAAACAGCGTGTGGGGGTGTGAGTGATTCTAGAGACAAACGGATGTGAAACCTCTCAGCCAATCACTGAACACGTGACTGAGGTTATAATCTGCTTTTTGCAGATGGAATGAAAACAACAGGTAAACACTGTGTCCCAAGCAAGAACCTGATGAATATAAAATACATGTATGAAGAACGCCAACTGCTGAAGAAAATAGCATTGTGACTGCTCACAAGAGACGAGACAGGAGAGAGTGAGTATGAGACTGAGAGACAAGCGCCACAAATGTGAAGAATTTCAAAAAAAGCGAGAAGAATGAGAAGGTTATTCTGCTTGAATTAATAGTATCTCAGGGAAACGTGCGTGTTTTGTCTCCAAGAGGTCTTTTTCCATAAACAAGTGTTGGAAAAGGAAGGTCGTCTTCTGTTTGAGCTGATATTTAAATATGAGACACTTTCAATGCCAGTCTATGAGTGAGACCGATATTGTTTCCAAAATAGTTTTCATTTAACATGAAACTTTATCATCCACTCATTGGTACTACTCATAATGTTTCACGTCATGGTCATGATCCAGAATGCTTAACGGCAAGAAGATGAGTAACAGGAAGTCTGATTATAACCTTAATATGAAGTCTGTGTTTTATGTCGAGCTGATTGGCTAAAGGGTTGAAAGCAGCGCCAACGGGACTCAGCTGTGTCAGTCTACTGGACACAAAACACTCGTAAGGGATCCAAAGAATTAAACGAAGAGAATGTGAAAGAATGTGGTTTAAAGCGTATAAATACATAGAGGAAGCAGAACTCCTTTCTTTCTCTCTCTCACACACACACACACACACCCTATCGTTCACCTCAAACCTGTTTGTGCACATTTTCAGACATTAGCACCGAGTCCTCTTGTTTTACTTGTGGCAGTATGAGTAAATACACAGTTATCACATGAGGTAAGTACGTTTAAGTTGCTCTTTTAACATAGTGGCCAATAATAACAACAGTATGTCACCTCAACATGGAGCATTATTATTTACTTTACTACTCTGAACTTAATTTCCTGCATCCCTTTATCTGTTTCTGCAAATATAAATGTGGATGTTACCTATGTAATGTGCTTAACAATCTAAAAAAAAAGTTATTTCACTGAAAATAAAAAGGCAGCTTTCAGCTCAAATGATCTACGTTTTGTTCAATTCGGAATAATCCTGGTTCGTCAGAAGACAACTGGCTTAGCTTGAGTCTGAATTCAAGAATCTCTTCTAATTTATTTACATAATTTAACTGGTCACAGCTCCTAAACTGAGATAATCTACCGCTGCTACCCGTCTATCTGTCACTTTACTTTGACAAAGGAGTGGTTGTGCACGTGCAGATAGTTTTAGACTCCCGGAAGTTTTGACTGATGCAGCGTTTCAACCTTAAACGTCTTCCTCGTGCAAAAACACATCCGTCTCAACGAAACGGCAAGCTACATATCGTGAAACGCAACTGTTCTTTCTGCTGATTCTTTTACACAGTCGCTACCTATTAGTTGATCATTTCAGTAATATTTAGGCATGAGTGGTATTAATTCTGCCATTTGGTGGAGATCGTACAAGGAATCAAGCTACTAATTATTCACTCGAGTGCACAATTTAAAGTTGCACTTGCGATACCCCTCCAGGCCGTTGCAGGATATAGTGGGTCAGCATTTGCATAGAGTTCAAATCGTGGTTCTGTGTCTTACAGGCAGATACCAGCAGGTCAACGGGACTTTCCTTGAAGCCTGAGGATCTGATGAATACGCCAGAGGGGACGAAGAAAGCTAAAGCTTGTTCAACGTACAATCCAGGCCACCATGTTGGATGCAGAGCTGAATATTTTTTTCTGTTGATCAATACAAAAATCATTTAAAAAATGATAAATCAATCATTATCGAAGGCATTTTTTCATGCAAAAATGACAATTGTTTTCCGTTTCCTGGCTCTCAAAAGGTGAAGATGTGCTGCTTCTCTTTGTTTTCTGTGACAGTAAATTGAATATGTTTGTTTTCTGTGACAGGTGTTCAAACAACGATCTGAAGATTTAAATGTACTGGTTGTACAGTGTTTTCCGACATCTTACAGACCAAACAAAGCAATTTATCAAGAAAACAATCTGCAGACTCGTTGATAATTTGATTAGTTATGCCCAAGTTGTTTGCATACGAGTCGGTATATATTTTTGAACCTGTACTGCCTACGCTCTTATCAGCAACACCCCACTTCCTCTGCACACTGTGTAGTTGCACCCCAGTGTAAAAACAGTCTTCTGCAGCGAACAGTCGTCTCAGCACCGCTTTACTCTACTCTCCAGGCTGTCACAGTTTCGTGTCTCTACGTTTCATAGAAATCCTGACGTGCCCTACAAGTGCTCCGAAGGGGAAGCAGCAGAATAAGATCCATTCTTCGCTGGCCTGAGGGGCCGTGACACAGCAAACTTCAACGCCTACAGTGGGAACAAGTGCAGCTCTGTGTTGGAAACTGTGGGAGTGGAGCAATTTGTTCAGGACAGTTGCATGAAGTTGTCTTTGTGTGATGGCCACTTCATTACCAGCACAATAAAACTTCTAAGATATAAGCATGAAGTATGCATTATATACGTTCAGTGAAGCTCTGCCATCACGAGTGTTTCTCTTGAATCTTTTTTAAGTTAAAGACATAATTAAACAGATTTAGCGTGGGCATTAAATACTATTCATAGACATTCAGGAAAGTTTTGTTCCACCCTTGTGTTGCAACAGAACTGCTATCGACATCTTTGACACTCCGGGATCGAATTAGGACTCGGCGATATCAATAAAGTCCTCTGTATCATTTACATCCTCTACGTCACATCTTATTGTAAATGCAGCATTGATATCAATTGTGATGAAGTCTATTTTCGAGACAATTGTTGGAGAAACAGTGAACGTATAATGTTTTGGCTCATGCAGTTAATTCAATTAATTAAATACAAATGAATGCAAGTCATCACATTGACGCAAAAATCATATAAAAATCCAATTTGACGATAAAGTAATCATTCAATTTGCAACATTGACCACAACATTGCCGAGATGTTAAAAGGAAAAGCTGCCGCAGTACAAACAGTATTGCAAAATATATCATCAAATCCATCAATCCTTGCATAAACGTATTATTATAATCATATAAAAAAGATACCAGTGCATTGTTCTGTAGCAGATCAACTTTTTGCACAGATTAACACAGATACGTTTGGTAATCACCAATAGTCAATACAATCATGTAACATACCTGCCAGCTGGGGATTTGATTAGATTCACAAAACAGGGGTCCTGATACTTTGAGGTTCGACTATGATGGTTAATCCGTCTTTATTTCTCCTTCACTGTGTGATTCACAACACAGAACCTTCACAGCCTCAGCAGAGCAGAGCTACAGTCACGGAGAAAATGACATTGAGCTTTATTGATTTAGCATTGATCTTAAATCACCTCTCTCTCTCCTTTCCAGACCCACTGCTTACTGAAATACCAGTACGCTTCAGCCTTTTCTGCATTGAAGAAAACGATCCTTCTCCATCTGTTGTCTTTACACGCTGTACTACGCGCCTGACAGCTCTGTGAAAGCAGTGACGGTGCAATGAGGAAGCGAGACTACGCCGGAACAATGCGGGAACCCGGAGCCGCTTGTTAGATATCGTTGAATAACCTGTCTTTGCTGTATTATACTACGGACTGAATGAGATTCAATTAAAACAGAACAAATCGCTCACACAGGATAGTACGAGTCTTGTCATTTCCATCTGTGCCAACAATAGATCAAAACACCAGCTGTGAGCGTACGCTGACAAATGAGCAGAAAGAAGAGCTGACAAACGGTGACCGAGCAGATTGTCTCACACAGCAATACAGGAAGCAACGGGTTATATCTTTTTTGTTTGTTTAATAGAAATGTCCCTGATTTTTATCACTATGATTATAAGCCTTTAGGCCAATGAAGGGAGGTGGTGCTGTGTTCATTCAAAACAAGGACAATGAGCAAGAGATCAATGAGCTGATCTGCTGCTCAATCGCTTATTTTCCACTCGCACCTTAAACTATGAAAGCTCTGATATTTTGGTGTTGGAAACTTTCAATCACACTTTAGTTTTAAAATATCTTTAAAAGGGAAAACCCCCCACAGACGTAATCTAATGCAAAAGTCCAACAACCAGGGTAGGAAATGGCGGCTTTACAGATATGACGGTTTGTCCTTCTGTATTTCCAGTCATGTGACTTTCATCACGACCCGATCTCTCTTTTTGCTCGACACATTCAGCAGATGCTGTACAGTTCGAGCGCTGCCCTTAAACCAGATTACTTCAACCCAACCAGCCGCTCAGCTTTCTCCATCTGCCTCGAGCTGAGGCCTTCTGCTTCTCAAGTCTGTTTGTTACGGTATATCGCACAAAAGAAAATGACAATTATACGACAAATTACAAGAATGATAAAGATGATGCGCTTCTGTCTGATATCTACAGCAACATTTAGAGCTCGTCTCACCAAATCCCCCGTCATTTACTTTTGACGTCCTTCTGGCAGAGAGGAGATTGGAGTCGTTAAAAAACAATTCATGGATAAAATAAGCAGATGCTGATGTCTGTTATGGGTAATCAAATTAATGAAATACCTGACAAATGGAGGAATCTCCTTAATTTGATGCCAAATCCTGTAAAGACAATATTTCGCAAAAGCAGTCCCGCTCAGATTGCCTGCAAAGACCCGATACAACCAGATATAATAAAGGAATAATAGTTACATCTTTACCAGCTGACATATCTCTAAATAGCTCACACCCTCATCTGACTTCACAACAGGAAATATTACTCAACTTTTCATTATTGATTATTATTGATTATTTTAACTGATTAATTGTTGGGTTTCGTACAATTTCAGAAGATAGTAGAAAACATGTCATCATGATAAATCCTGAATAGATAACATGATGGGTGCAGGCTGTTTTTTTCTTCTATTTGTTAAACCAAGGAAGGATTCCAGACGTCTGTTTTCTCGGTTTGTGGTCCAGCGCTACTGTGAGCGTTCATCAAACTCTTTTAAAATGAACACATGCATCTCACTGATGGACTACAGTATTGTTTCGGTGTAGTGACAGTGAAATGCTCTCGTGGGGCTGACATCCGTGGGTAAAAAGATAACAACATCTGAATAAAAGACGTGTCTTACTGTAGAAGCCTTTGTTATTCCAGCTGCCTAATGGACTCACCCCATTTACACAATCTTTGGGCCGGGTCAGTGCCACACTGCGGGGAACATTTTGCCTTAATGTACACCAATGCTCCAAGGCTTCTTGCTCGGTAATGAGATATCTCCTTTATCATTGTATTTCTATCTAATGTCACTGCTTTGATTCCTTCTTAAATCACTTGTCATCCTATCATTGTGTCTTATTCTGCCAAAGGGCAAGAGATAAATGCTGAGTCAGGAAAGCTGAATTATATTCTAAACAATAGAAAGTGACATGATGAAACCTATGTGCCTGCAGGTGTGAACACATGCAACAGATTAAATCTGGTGAATTTCTGGCAGTGCGGGTAAAGCTTTAAAGAGGGATTTGGATCACATTTGGTTTAGCTTGGCCCCCGTCCACGGAGTCTGTAACAACCACTCACTGACCTGGCAACCAAAATCCAACACTGCAGGCAGCTCTCTCTGTGTGTGTGTGTGTGTGCGTGCGTGTGTTTTCCATTCCATATAAAAACTATGGGTCGTCTTACGTACACAGTCTTATCTCACACGGCAGGAGGTTGGAGCGTTTTGACACCACTGGTATGTGCATACGTGAGGTCCGTCACATAAAAGGTTCAGCTAAGGTACACTGAATGAGAACAAATGCTAATCATAGCAATTCACACACACACACACACACACACACACACACACACACACACACACACACACACACACACACACACACACACACACACACACACACACACACACACACACACACACACACACACACACACACAGAGCTGCCAGTTTAAAACCCCTAGCTAAAGCTTAAATGATTAGTCAGTCAATAAGTTCATCTAAATTCACAATTAGTTCGTCTTTTCATTAATTCTTCCAGCAAAAATGTTACTTCTCAAATGTGAGGACTTTGTGCTTTTCTTTGTTATATGAGAGTAAACTGAACATCATTAGAGGTTGATGTTTAGTTTCACACAAAACAAACAACTTGAACATGAAGTTCTTATTGAATTTGTCAGATATTTTAAAGGACCTGGGGCGTTATCTGGTTTGTGCCAAAGCCATTCAGCTGTCGACACGCCCCCAATTAACTGTCACATTAATCAATAATAAAACAAATATATATTTGCAGCCCTATAGCACCCAAAACTAATGCACTGTAAAACCACGGCCCTGCAGTAAACTCTACATTTATGACCTTTATGTTAGTGGTGCTGATGAGATGTACAGGATTCAGATATTTAACTGAGAGGACAAAACATAAAATAAAATACATCTCAAAATCGCACAATTCAACTGCACCACAAACCATAACCTCACAAAAATGACCATAAAGTAGAATCAACACCTCTTCACCAACAAAAGCTGAACATTATAACCTCTGTGAAGGTAGTTTAGAGAGTATTACATCATCAATCCAGCGTTTGCTGACTCAACAACACTTCTGCTAACATATTTTCCAACATCAGCATCACTGCAAAAGTTGACCTTTACTCCAGTCTTCAGACATATCTGCTGTCTCTTACACAATAAGCTGGTGTTTTTCTAACAGGTTAAACTTTACTGAGATACAGGCCTCAGATAAGACCATTGATCGAGTGCATTCCTGTACAGAGCTGCAGGTTAAATTCAAGTTGTTTGGGCTGTTAAGAATATAAAGTGTTCCACCCCTGAGTATACATACACTGTAAGCATAGTGTTACAGCGTAGCGTCACATAGATGCATTATCTCATAAGCAAAGTGCATCACAAGCTGCTGCAGCACTAAAATCCTACCAGGGCAGCTATTTATAGTACATTAATAACTTCCTCAACGTCAGTCTTAATTGCCGGTTTCCCACGCATGCTTTTACTTAAACTCTCGTTTACAATGATGGCTTTATTTTTCCTACCCCTTCATACAACTTAAAATCATTCTGTGTTTCCATCAGTTTACCACATGCCATATAAATAGAGACAGTTATAAAGAAAACTGCAATCATCATCATTAGGTTTGTCCAGATTAAATGATTAATCGTTTAGTCTACAACATGTTAATAAATAGGTGAAAATCAATGTATTCATTTCCTTAAGACCAAGTAAATGTCTTTTTTAGAGCTTGTTTTGTCGCCGAAAAATACCAATTTACTATCACACAAGACAATCAACATCAGCAAAGCCTGTAAAAGGCTGTAACCTGGGACTAGTAATTACAATAAATCGACGATAAGAAGAGTTTGCAGATTAATAAACGCTCTACAATGTTGCAAAAATCAACTTCATATAATATTTCCCTGCACTTATTTATGTTTAATACATATTACTTGAATATACAGTATGTGTGGATACGAATGTGTGCATGTATGTGAGCATGCACAATAATGTAAGTGTGCACCCAGTACCCTAAATACATACTCATGCCTATAGTCCGCCACAGGAGACCAAATCCGTCCTAATGCAGGGCAATGGCCAGGGATACGACTGTGCAAAAGGATTTTCAGAGAGCCCAGAAATCAAAAGACAGATCCCACAAACGACGTTATTACACCCACAAATCTATTCACCAGACGAAATAGATTATTGGCTCGCGCTGTGCCATCAAACACCAGAACATTCCTGCGCAGAAGTGTTTCATATGACCGAGCTGTGTAAAAGGATGAAGCTTTCCAGAAACTGTCTACAAGAGAAAACGAAACTAACAGCTACAGTTTCCCACAAAAACAAACTTCAGGGACCCAAAAACAAGAGGATTGTAAACGTTAACGTTATGTTTTCTGAACACGGTTGTGTACCGTGTTCACAACCAGGTGACATCTCACATTCCTGATGCAGAAAGCACACAAACCTACAGTAAACGTGTATAATATAACATATGTAAAGTATAAAATATTAAAACAAGTGGCATTAATTCGGCTTTGTTTGTGGCGCCTATAAACCCTCAATGATTTGATCATTTACGACAGTTTTTCCATTTTTTTCCGTCTCCGAGTTGGAGCCACAGATGTGATGGAACTGAACTGCCTCTCCGATGCTAGCCGTTAGCAGTTATCTCCCGATGAACACAAATGAAGCAACAACCGGTTTAACAACCGCCGCGCACGTCAACATTGGCCTCTAAATGAAGACACGGCTGTGGCAGATGCATTAATAAACTACGTGCAATCCCTTCTTAATAAAGCAAGACAATACAAAAGCGTCAGACACAGTTAGCTTAGCATTTTAGCTTCTGAGATGCTGAGTGAACCAGAAGAAGCGACGTTAGCATAGCGAGCTAATGGAGCTAACCTTACCAGGTCAACACGAACAGGACAGCGGAGCGAGATGCACCAATTTCTGGATGTGTTGCTGTAGTCGACGGTCCGGAGAGAGATGGTAACTTCGATGCGATCAAAGCAGACGGAGCAGAAAAATCGTCGGGATCATTGCAAAGACACTCGACATTACTGTGGTTCCTGTTTTGTTTTTTGCTCGGATGCCCGTTTTTGCAGGTCGTTGCTTAGCGAGTCTCTCTCTCTCTCTCTCACACACACACACACGCACACACTCTCACACACATACACACACCCTCAAGGGACGAACCTGCCAAATACTGGCCCCGCCTCTCTTACTCTGAACACAGCGGGAGACAGCTGCCAAATACTGACCCCGCCTAGCGGACAGCTAACTTAACGCATACCAACAGAGAAAACATGTTTCTTCAATGTATGTGGGATTTATTTTTGTCTCCATTGAAGTTTCACCAACTACGTCACAAATTATGTAGAGAGTACATGTGGGCTACTCAAGTACTGCATTTTGAAGTACTTTACATGAGTATTTGCATTTTCTGCTACTTGTTTTACTTCTACTCCACTACACTTCAGAGGCAAATATTTTACTTTTTACTTTAAGCATTACTTTAGTGACTTTGTACATTACAAAATATAATCAACACATAAATGATGATGTATTATTATGGTTAAGATAAGACTCCTTGGTGAAATTCACCACCAAAATAAAGATAAATAACCTACAATTTTAACGGCTGCAATATTAAAGTGATGTATACATTAATGCATCAATACTTATAATCCGATAAGATACATGATTCTGATTTTACGAATACTACTTTTATCTTTGGTACTTATACGTTGGCTAAAGTAACGCTTTGAATGCATGACTTTTACTTGTAACAGAGTATTTCTACACTGTGGTATTGCTACTTTTTCTTCAGTAAAAGATCTGCATACTCCTACCACTGTTCGTACCACCTCGGTTTGTGTGCATTGTTTTGTTTAAATGTAGTTTTGACTGATTACAAAGTACACCACTCTTGAAGTCCTATAGGTAAACAGAGGGGGGTTAACACTCACTTAGAATGTATCATGATGGTTCCTTTTATTAACAGGAACGACTGAGACCTTTGAGAACCAGAAGCTCTGGTTTAGGGCCCCCCTGAGCCCCCGGGCCCTCTGGGCAGTAGAGTAACCTAAGACATTGTTTATGATTTATTAAAGTACTCAACAGTCTTTACACTACGCACAAACTTTGTTTAATTTGTTACAGTTTTACACATTATGTCAAAAATACTAGATTAAGTTTGTCTGAAGTTTTAAATACAGGCATAAACCTTTATTTTTCTCCATTTATAAATAACATTTAATATTATTTGTGAAACCACGGTCATGTGTGTACCTGTCATTGACAAAAAATGTGATAAATGTGCTGTCTTTTAAATAAATATATCATAATTATCATCTCTAGGATTCTTGAAATTGAGTTTTACTGACTGATTGATTTTATAAACTGCTCCCCAGGAAATTTGTATACATTTTCTTGCCAATATTACCTCAATATGTACGTGTGAATTAATCTCTTTCTGTATATACAAGTATGCACATGTGTACAAACCCCAATCACTAAAATATGTAGGTGACAGCTAAACTATCTCTGTGTTGTTTACTCACATCATTACAATAACTGTCTGATGCTCTTCGCTTGATATAAATCAGTTGGTATGTACCGCCACCTGGTGGACGGCTCGTCTCACAGCACTTCAACTTGAAAGCTCTTCCATCTTCCCTCCTCTTCACACATCTGCAACAGCTTTGTGTCAGTTTTCAATCCAATCAATCAAACGCAAACATGAGCTGCTCTATAGACACTTTATTGCTGTGTTTATTGTTTTACACTCAGTGGAATGTTTAACTGTGTGTTTGGTGGGCCGGTCCAAACACTCACCCTCCAAATATCTGTTACCAAACCAAGATTTAAATAGCAAAAACAACAACTATAATGCAGTAATACAATATACACAATGCTATAAAGTCTTAAGGATAATTCATTCTCACTAACATATAGGCTATACTGGTCCATTTACAAAATTATTTTTTAATATATATTGATATATAAGATATAAAACAAGAGCAATGCACATTCTTCAAAACGTAAAGAAAATGTGGTGTTTTTGCATATATGCACATATAGTTGTGTGTGAATTCTGTTTGGTGGCAACAAAACAACACCCAACAGTGATTATTACCAAGTGTGTCCACAGCATACAGAATAATAGGACAGTTATTGCTCAAGAGATCTACAGGAGATATCATCACCATAAAATAATGACACAGTTCATCGCCCATTTTAAATGATAATGTATTTCTGTTATTGTCAATAAATCCCATGAAAAAGAAAAATGAAAACCAACAATGAGTCCATCCTTTTAACAAGTATTTTCTGTATCCAAGGCCTGACTTAGCTGATTTCTCTGAAGCGTAGATCTCCAAAGTTGTCAAAAAACACATCAGTGAGCCTCACTGTTGCACCTGGTGATACTTTTCTTTCTGATCATAAACATGGTCCCTGTAGTTCATTTAGTCACCATCTGTTGCCACTCAGCAGAGCCCCCAATGTTTATTCATACGCAGCTAAAAATAGTCCCCAACAAATATACCATTTACTTGTGTTTGAGTGACGTTTGCTAAAAACTACAGTGCGCCCAGATGTTTTAGAAGTTATCTCGCCTTTTTTTCAACTCTTTGCATTTATTCCTGACTTGCTTTTATTAATGTACATCTCCAATAGGAATGACTGGGATTGGCACTGAGTGATTTTGAATATTTCCATGGGATATATGTTTACATTCACAAAAAGCTAGAATACCACTAGCCTTATCCTTTCAGGATGCTATCATACGTAGCTCAATACAGCGGTCATGTAGGCAGTTTGTATGAGATATTGCTTCATTAAACATTTATTGGAACTAAAAAACTTCGTTGATGTAAACTGCAGACAGTCTTGCATTCTTAGTGTATTTAATGAACTCCAATGGTCAAAATCCACTGTATACAGGGATGGCACAAATTAACTATTGGTATTCTTTAATATCTATTGAAACTACCGGTACACTCTGCCAGTTGATTAGATACAAAATTGGTGCTGCAGAGTAGTTTTTGTTTGACACATATGACTAGCATGGATATGGTACACACACACACACACACACACACACACACACACACACACACACACACACACACACACACACACACACACACACACACACACACACACACACACACACACACACACACACACACACACACACACACACACACACACACACACACACACCCAGTGGTAGAGCTCCTCTGACTGAACAATAGCAACTTCTGTATTATGTGTAACCGCTCACTGACCGCCCCTCTACAAATACAGAGAATCAGATTTATTGAGGAGCTTCACGGCTACATTTTGACGACAACCTCTTGAACACGGGTGGGCAGCTCCTAAATGTTGGCATTGTACAAATATCTTCTCTGTCATAGTGACTAAAGACGAGTGAAAATCTCAACAACTGAAACACCCACACTGTATTTTCTTATTTTTTTTGTTGTTGAAAGGAATGTTTGCCCGTTTCTTCAGAATGACACATGCTTGACTTTGAAAGAAGCCTAAAAGCAAAAGAGAAGTCCCTTTAAGTAACAACTGAACAAACCTACAGCTGCGTGAACACAGATGGTGGTCGCTCGTCCACTATTTCACAAGTATAACTACAGTTGTAAAGACCGGAGTGGTGAGTGACTGTAACTAGAACGAGCCCACCAGCTTATGTATATAGATAAGAACTAAAGATGCTCGACAGATCTCAGGCAGAAGAGGGAAGAAGTACAGTTTGTTTGCAGATCACATCTTGTACTTCGCAAAAAAACAGTCCAGGTGGTATTTTCATTTTTTTTTTTTTTGTCTGACTTGATCCACATGCGCCGAGGTTTTAGGCTTCATACACCCTGAGGAAGAAACAGAAGAAGAGTTAATTTATTTGTGATTTAATCTTAATCTTTAGTTGTCTTCTGCCAGCATCATTAGCCTCCTTCACCAGGTGTTTTCCTGTAGTTTCTTGCATTTCATTTGTTAGCCTTGTGGATAAAAGTGGAAGGACATCGTTTAATCACTGCAAACCCACGCAGTCCCTCTGCAAACTTTTTTGACTGTGGCTGACCCTGACCTCTCACCTCTCTGTGGTGGAGGGCAAATGAGAGGAGACATTTCAACAAAACAAATCAATAAAGCTTTACACAGTCAACACCAACACAGGGCGTGTGGTCGGCACAGCAGAAGGCGCTAAATCTAATAGGAGAGAATCAGACGCTAACATCGATTATGAGCCTTTTAGTGTTGTGTCGTACTAAATGTGTCCTATCGTATAACCTCCACATGGGGGCAGCAGAAACAAACTGTGCACATTGGTGTGTTTTTAAATTGATACATTTGCCTTTTTGTGCATCCAGTTGTCTTGGAGAAAGATTAGCATTGATTTTGAGTTGTGTTTCATGTCATCTGATGAATGTAAATCCATTATTTACTCTCCCTTTGGCTCTGTTTGTGGTCTCTACCGACCCCTGAGAGAAATATCTGACTCTTTAGATGATAAATACTCCACTAACATTCACCAGCTAGTCTAAAAACAAGAGACTATAAAACTGCACAGTCGGACATAACACACAGTCATTTGATCCATTGTAAATATTGACTATAGCTGCATTGAATGATAACTATTGATGTCACCGTCATTTTTTGCATGATTCGGTTATTTTTGCAAACTGCATGCTGACTAGAACAGCCACAACAATATTTATGACAATATTTGTCCAACAATGACACTCATTGACTCTTTTGTCTTCAGCTTCTGAAGTTTTAAATGTTTTCTCTCGTCATCTTGGGCTTACCTTCAAGACAATGCATCTTAACCCCTCAGCCACAAAGACGGTCAACATAACACAATTATAGGGTGAAAGATAAGGAATTATACCAGGAATTAAAACTCTAGCAAAGCAAACGATTATCTGATTATTACCTGTGCTTGTCCTTCCAGATGCGGAACCATTTGACCAGATTCTTGGTGCTCTGAAGTTTGGGATGGAGACAATACTCCTGCCCTTTGAACCGAGCCATGTTCTCCATCGTCACACTGGGAGGACGAGCAAAGAAGAAGAGACGAAAAAACGAACAAACAGAGATGATAGAAAGTAAAAGAATCTCCTGTTATTATCAAAATATAAGAATACAAACATTCATAATCGTATGCACTCCCAGTTCAATTTAAGTGTGCACGGTTCAGAAAGACAGTTGCTGTTATTTCATGTTAGTCATAAACACGTTTTTCACCTTAAAAAACAACACAAATACAAGACAGCAGGCTGAACTTTCAATATATTCACTAATAATACGATGGTACCACAAATTGCTTGCTGCTGTAGAGTGATTTAGAGAAAAAAACGTTTTATTTTACATTTCGACACCAATAATTTGACACCAAAATAGTTCATTTAGGCTGCAGAACATGTTTGGAGAAATAGACAACTGTGTTCAATAGTTTGAGAGAAGGTTGAGATCTACAGGAGCCAAGTTAAAGTGAATGTATTTTTGTACGAATAACAATGGAGCTGAATGGAGAGAAAATACTGATTGGGGGGGCATTTAAAACGATCTGAAAGGCACTGTGAGTCATTCGAATAGAAACTGGTCACTTTGTAGCACATTTGACATGTTTTTGCCCCAAATCTGAACCTGCATTCAATAACATTCGCGCAGTTGAAAAAGATCGGCCTTCACAATGGAGTAATATTCTGGAGCTGCCACTAAAAAATGTGACATCGAGGCTCATTGAGTCAATCGGTCCGTCTGTAACCCTCCGCTTAAGGCGACGCCAGAGACAGTCTGCCTGCATGTGGCACATTCAGGCCAAACAAGGGAGATGTGGGGAAAAAAAACACCCAGCATGCCATGGGGCCTCTCCATCCAGTGACACACTCAAAGGCTTCGCCAAACCATGAATGCTAAATAAGTTGACTGGGAGAGAAAAGACTTGACTCTCAATAAAAACGCTGCATTCAGTAGTTATAAAGATTTGGGTCAAAGAGTTTTGCATCTGCTTTCCTGCTCCTTCAGTTGCCACTTTGTTTGGCCATTGAGAGGCAGCTGTACACGCTTTGTGATGGAGGCACTGAGCTTCGAGTGTGTGTTTGACAGAGACCAGATTAAAGTGCTTTTGTACGTGTGCACGCCAAAGGACTCATATCTTCGAAGCCCATAATGATGAACACACCCTGAATGTTTATCCGTGGCTGCTCAGCGGAGGTGAAGTTTGAGCTTTAGTTCCTCCTCATTATCATTCGCCTGGGCAGCTGCAGGGCAGCGACCGGCTCTAATGTGGTTAGCAAAATGTTTCATAAGCACAGGGGGAGGAAGGAAAGGCTCTGAGCGAGTTAGAAGAAGAATGAAAGGAAAAAGAAAGGAAGTTATGTTCGTGAAGTGAACCGCAGCTGAGCATTTCCATATTCTGCTACTTTATTCTTCTTCTTCACTACTTTAAAAGGGGAAATATTGTACTTTTTTTACAAGTTACTTATGGTTAACAATGTGATTTTTAACTTGAATCATTAGAATCAGTAAAACTAATCCCATGATATAATGTGACTCTCTATAAAATTCTGCATACTTTGAATACATTTCGCTGATAATGCTGCTGTGCTTTTACTTCGGTGACATTTTTGAATGCATGACTTTTACTTGTAACGGAGTGTTTATCTAGTTTATATATGTGGTATCAAGGCAGCGAGAGAAACTGATGGAGAGGGTGACCAATAAGATACAGAAAGAGTGACAGGAATGAAAAGAGGGTGAAAAGGAATATAAAAGAGAGTATCAAGTGGGGAAAAAACCCTGAATGGAAAAGAGAAGGAAAGAGAAAAGGGAGAGAAAGAAAAGAAAAGAGGAGAAAACAGGGTCACTGTGTGGCTCAGAGCTTGTGTGAGTGGCAGCCCAGAATGCCAAACTGAGCGCCGTGAGCCAAACGGCCACAACAAAGGCCAGAGGGGGACTCTGCTCATTTCTCTCTTACCCTCCTTGTTTCTGGGGCTTTCCGGAGCCCGCGGAGGCTCATTTTTCACTGGGCACCAGCTGCTGGTGGCCCCCATCTCATGCTAATAGAGCAGCCTTAAATAAGGGCTGTGCGGCGGGTAACTCACACCCACACAGAAACAGACCTGGGAGCAGCAGTTGACCAATTCTAGCACTGCTAGTGTGTTTTTGTTGTTGTTGCTTTTGGGGCTGCATAGTCTTTGAAAACATATTTATTTTCCTTTAAAATCATTTTAGTCACTGTACACACAGCAAAACACTATAACTTTATTCGTGTTTCTGTGCATTATTCAGACTCCTGACCTATTCTGACAAAATTCAACCTTTTTAATCAACCTACGTCACTTTAATGTTAGGTTGCTTTAATAATAGTTGCTCATTATAGAGCATCAACTTTAAAAACAGTACTTGGGCTCCAACAACTTGTCTATTATCTTTTTAATTGATCACCTCACCACAAAATGTCACAAAATAATGAAAAGCGCACATTACAAGTTCCCAGAGCCCACGGCAGCATATTCAAATTGTTTGTTTTGTACGGCCTAAAATCCACAATCCAAAAATAGTTACATCTAAAATGCTTTAAAGCTGGAAAGTATGTGTAAAGAGTGGAGTAGCTCAAACCAGCAAACTGTAAAGCATTCATGACTGACTTAAATGATAAATACGTCACTAAAATTGTTAAAATCCATTAACTAAAAGAGTAATAGACTAAAAATCTATGGGAACCATGTAATCTGATTAATCTAATGTCCATTAGGAAAAGTTGACTGCTATAATCTGTACACTCCATTATTACAAAGAGCAATTTATGTGGTGTAATTGTTACTAACAAAGAGGTACAGGAGATATCTGAATCCAATGCTTCAATCAGATGATCACCAATGTTTTGGTGTTTTGTTAATTGCGCAATAAATATTCTTAAATTACAGGTTTTAAATGTAACCAGTGTTCAGTCAAAACATTTTGATCTCTTGTAGAGACATTGCATTGACTAACATTCATTACCTGGAGACTTATTTAAACCTCGTAATCCACCATGTACCTACCCTTAACCTCGAACAATGCCTTAACTATAAAACATAATGACCTACATCGTACTGACTTGTATTTTTGTCCCTAAGGGAAACACATGCATGCCATTATGTCACATCCACATGTTCTCAATGTAAAATTGTAATTTGCCAGCAGGTGGCAGCACAGTTTGTGCCTTGAGCCAAAAACCGACCCTGGGGAGGCTGACATAACAACGTTCCAATCTGTTGTCCCTTCGTGTTGCTTTGACATGAAACTTCAAATGAATTCCACACGGAAATCACGGCTCATATGAAACTCCATCCCCATGAGTTGACCTCAGATCAGAGTGAAAACAAAGATATTCTACACACTGTAG
Organism: Melanostigma gelatinosum; assembly: GCF_949748355.1. Lineage (NCBI taxonomy): Eukaryota > Metazoa > Chordata > Actinopteri > Perciformes > Zoarcidae > Melanostigma > Melanostigma gelatinosum. The sequence goes on from NC_136638.1 coordinate 23,199,369, forward strand.
GCTATATGTTAAAGTTTATTTATTCAAAGTTTTCTATCCGAGCGCCACAGGACACTCCGAGTGTGTTCGGACCCCTCTGGAAGAAGAGGCCTAGTGATCATGCTGCATTCCAGCAAACTGTGTGTGACACAGCGGTTTGAGATGCAATAATCCACCAGAAAAGTAGAACCTTTGAGACAATCAGCGACAGGATCTTAACTGTGTGATAATTGTCTGGAAATTACGCTTGAGCCTTCCTTAGATAGTCATGGAGAAACTTCTGGAAAGTTGTGTTTCTTTTCTCCCCACCTTTCCAACTCGTAAATAATTCCTCGCTCCTGACTTTCGGGGTGCCATCAGTTAACCATCACACTGTAAATCCTCCAAAGTGCTTTCAGCAAAAGACGACAGGATGTTTTGATTATCCCTCTACGACTGTCAAATATTTTCATGGCCATGGCGAAGTCGCGGCTGTGGAGTTTATCCGCGAGTCAGGCAGGTACAAATACGGTTATATCATGACGGTATATCAAAAAAGAGATTGGTGGGAAAAGGTCAAGGGTATAAAGGAAAAGATGGATGAGAAGGATAAAGAGGAAAGAGGGGGAAAAGAGAGAAAACACAATGCAGGAGAGGAAGAAGAGGTAGAAGGTCAGCAAGGAAAGGGCAGAGACGGACAAGACAAACAATAAAGAGGCCGAGCAGAAAGAAAGGGAATAAAAGTCTCACTCACAATATCATCTTCTCTTGGCAGAACGGATGTTTGGGTTTGATCTCCAGCTTCTGCACATCCTTGTATCTGATCTTTGGTCCTTTTCTGGTGCACCTGCACTTGTAGGCTGTCGAGAAACCAAACACGCAGGTGTGTCAGACAACACGTAACTCAATGAACTTGTAATGCTGCGGGATTTAATGGAGACTGACTGTGTGGCAGATTATTAAAGTTAGTCACAGTGACATTGAAGTGATAGAAAAGTGACGTTTTTGTGATTTGTCAGCTCTGAATCAGCCCCTCGGTTTATCCAATGCAGCTCAGAGGATTTATGAATTCACACTGATTGGAATCAAGTTAGGCAGAAAGAACCTCTGGCTTCAACAGAAACCCCGGTTTTGATGCTGCTTTTCTATTAGACACATTAAGAGCTTTAACGGAGGCGATAGGTGCAGTCACAAAATATTTGTTTCAGTCCAACATCTTCTGGAGGTCCAGTTTTCCAGTTGTTGTGACTTGATGCTGCAGAATAACGACAGAGGAGTTCTGCTGGGTTGTATATCTGTTATAAGAGGTGATGACCTGGATGGTGCAAGGTTTCCTTCATCCATCACCTGCTTTCTGTCCTCACCGCCGGCCATTAAATCTGTCTCGAGCTCCACACCGGAGCCAGCACAGACACAAAAACAGCTCCCAACACTGAGCTCGATGCTGTGTAATGTGGTTTTTAATGGGGTAAATGGCTCCAGTCTATATGGTCTACTTCCTAAAGACATGCACCTGATTACTCATGTATATCCTGTCATCTAGGTGATGACGATAACAAAAGTAGAAAATGAAGTGACTTTGAAAGTGTAAGTTGATTGTTTGCAAGTTATTGGTTTCTCCTCTTTTTGCACCAAACTATGATGCAACAGCACGCGAGGACATTCACACAATATGTGCTTTCCAAAGAGCTGACTGACAATAGTCTTTCCTTAAAAGGCATTTATATAAGTCATATATAAGTTATAAATGGATTCTATTGAAGTTTTGAAGGTTGTTTTTTGATCAAAACATTTTCATTGAAATCAGTTTTTCATAACAATGGCAAACTTCAACTAAAAATGGAAGAACAAATAAACAGTTTACCTTCTGTGCTCAGGACGTACAAGGCCACCACTGACAACAGTAGCACCGCTGTGCACCGATGCATGTTTTCACAAGTAAAACAAAAAGAATATATAGATATATGTTGTTATAAAAACAAAAACAAGCTCCGGAAAAATCCGAACTCTCGAAAACACACGGGGAACAAATCAACACAAGTCTTTCGAGGTGCAGATAAAATCCACTTGCGGTGATTGTTTGGATGTCGGAGCTGAAGGAGCAGCTGAGGGGTTTCTGCTTCTGTCTTTTTCCTTCTGTGCGTCCGGGGCGCTTGGCTGAACCTCCGATCTCCAAACTCGTTTAGGTCTCTGTCTCTCTCTCTGTCTGTCTCCCTCCCTCTCCTTCTCTCTCTGTAGAGAGGCAGCAGCTCTTTTAAAAGCAGCCCGCTGTCTTCTTCTCATTTATATGCGCGGCCACACAGCGAATCAAACACTTGTGGCCTGAGAGGGAGGGAGGGAGGGAGGGAGGGAGGGAGCGAAAATAACTAAATAATACACATTTTGTTTCCCAAAAACGAGGGTGGAAGGACGTCTGATTTGATGGACGGTGTAACGTCACGAGGCGATTGGCAACGAGCGCAGACCGTTCGAACGTGACAACGAATAACAAAAAAGAAGCAAAGAACGCGACATAGCGTAGCAGTGTAGTTTCCTCTGCTGAGTTATTTACAGGCAATTTTTTTAAAGTGGAGGGATGAACATTCCTGGTCCTTTTTACTACCATTTCTACATCATCTCATGATCCTGAATACATAAGAACCAAGTAGCCGTTTCGAAGAGATTTGATGAATCACAACTTTGTTTAATGCATGTATTATTGAAAACATACACACAGGTCAAATCATACATTTAGGTGGAGTTAACAGATTCTTTTCATTTTCTCTTCTCAGTAAAACAAACAGAATCTAAGCTAGCCTTTCATATTAGATTTAATGTTACATTTAGGCTACAAAAATAACAGATTATGGAAGAAATTCTGCAAATTTATATGGCAACCCTAATAAAATCTGCTGTGACGCAAATATGGGTCCCGGCCCAGTCTTTGGTAATACATTTTATATTGTGAACATGAATAAATGCCGCCATTGTATCTGGGGATGCCATCAGGCTGAACCATTGGCCTGTAAGAGATAGCCCTGAGAAGAGGGTCTGACACCACCCACCTGGGACGCTCTGACCACAGGATTAAACCGGATTCATCACCGTCCTGCATCATGAAGGATTTGTGTGTGTTTCTGCGCCTTCTCTGTGTGTGTGTGTGTGTGTGTGTGTGTTCACCTCCCTGCTCTCAACACTGATGCAATCAGCTGCTGTCATCACTCAAACCAGCGGCCATGAAATGTCTGTCTGCACCATGGACCGTTGTGTGTGTGTGTGTGTGTGTGTACAGTTTGTCCATGCCTACATATTTGTGAGTGTGTATGTACATAAGTACAAGCATGTACATCTTTAAACCGCTGCCTAATTTGCAGACTGCATGTGCAGCCTGCGAAGGGAGCAAATCAACTGAGAATCCATCTTGAATTCATGCATTTTGCTTGAAACAGCAACAAGGAACCTTTGCCAATCCGACAGACATGACGGCAGCTATCATTTAGAGCAAACTGTGACGGATTAAGATGTATACGCGGCCCCTGCAGGACACCGATGCTGTGAGAATCCATCCCGAGTCATTTTGATCTCAGGATAAAAGACGTCGGTGAGCTGTCTGTTCCGGTCTTCAGCTGAAGTGACTGTTAATCAGTCGGACATGTGTTGTCTGGATCCATTAGATCACTTCAGCTTCACCGAAGACCAAAGGGAAGAAAGAAATTGAAGTTAAATAAATAGACTGCAGATGGTTTTGGCCAAAAAGAATCTGTCTTGAAATGTCAATGAAAATCACATCATCTGTCATTTTTGATCAGCCAAAGACGCTGCTGGTTGAGAGAAAGTTCTATTTCATGATCCCTAACTGAAACATCATTGTGAACATTGAACATATCGGAACAGTTGCTTTTAGTTCTAAGTTTATTTCTATCCACATAATAGGATATTTCTATCACTATTTTAAGCAGATGTTACAAGGAGGCTGGAGATAATTTCCCGAACAAATAATTGGTAATCAAATTTGGAAAGGCCTAAAGCAGTTTCTTTCATTTCCGATGTTCCTTCACAGCTCCATCAGATAAAGACAAGTACTCCTTCATCCACACCAGTCCATTATGTTCCTAATGTTCTACAGATCAGCATCCCCCCAATTGTAACTTCATTTGAGTTTTCATTGTCCTCCTAAACACAGATAAATGGCTATTTATTTATTTTTTCAGTTATAATTTCATAGTTTTTTTTAAATGAGCTGAGCTGCTCCAGATGTTTTCCACGTACTGCCACGTAACTGAATCACTGCCTCAAAGTACTTCCGTTTTATCAAAGTACTTCCGTTGTATCAAATTCATCTAAACTCATTGCCAATAGAATCCATAACGGACTGTTTCAATAATCCCAAAGACCCACTGTATCAAGTTTCTGTTTCCTATAAGACAGCAAATATTCACGACTGTTTTTAATTTCGTGGTAAAACTAAATAATAGAAAACCGAATGTCAAATCCTTTCTCCAGCCTGAGGCATCACTATGAATTTCAGAAGGGGCAATAAACACCTCATATTCTGACACTTTGCAGTCTAAAAAGATTTTTCCCTTACTTTACGTGAAGTGTGCTGGGGCTGTTTACTTTCATTAAAGCTGGATTCACTCAGTCTGAGGTCGAGGTCTGGACCTCAGGGAGTAGAGACCTGTTATTATTGCTGTCTGTCCACTGTGTGACGGACTGTCTTTTGAAGTCGGGTAATTGTAGCTAATCCTCACTTCTGAGGGAAGTTTGGGGGTTAAGATTCGAGGAGTGGGTGTCAGGAAGTGATTGTAGCAAACGTTTCGTTTCATATATTTTGGCAAATTAGCGTCAGGTCAACGCCCACTATCTATCGTAGAGTTCTACTTTGCATTCTGTTTATTTGCATGTTTCCTTTAGCTGCCTCTGACCCCTCCAGCAGTCCACAGACATAAAGACAGTGAGAGAAAGACAACTTTGAGTTTTGCATGCAGACAGGTCAGCTGGCAGACAGACAGGTCGGCAGATGCTGAAGGTAGTTGCAGTATATTATGCTCTCTACGCATTAAGGTAATGCAGGCATGTCGGGACAATTCATACAGACAGAGACAGGTGTGCAGATGCTGGGAGGTATAACTGCTAATTGCAAAAGATGGGATGCTAATATATGATATATATGATTCTGTGGTCGGTAACATGTGTGTTTACGTCTGTGGGACTAGCTGAGTAGGCAGCAGACAGACAAGTATGTAAAAAAGTGTGTGCAGGCAGAGAGACAAGTGTGAGAGGATAATTCCTCTCAGGTGACTGAGGTGGGGTGGAGGGAGAGGCTTACTGCCCCGGGCAGAGATATAATTGCTGTTTAAGATGTCATGCTCACACGTGCTGTTTGCAGCCATCAGGCTGAAGTGGCAGGACGGGGTTGACTCATTGCCATTTCACGTGAAGTCTTTTGAGGAAATATGTTTTATTGCTTTTATACGGGCAAAAAACGACAATAACTATCTGTGAGGCCTGAGAATAGAGCCCTGGTTTATATATGTAACAAAGATACTTTCAAAATATAATCATTTTGTTGAAATAATGCTCACACTGAACGAGACAATCCTTCCTTATAGCCCTGAGCCTGAGTGAATATTATACCCTGGCTACACTTGTGTGGTGACATAAAATGACCTGCTGGGACAAGAAAAGAACAGACAAGACAAACACACCATCAGTTGTAGCTTGTTTAGATTCGCATGGCTTCCAGAAGAGACATTTCTCAACAAATTAAACAGAGTCTAGACACTAAATAGTTTTACAGAAAGAGAGATATATGTTTGTGTGTGTGTACGATTCCGACTTGAAATCCCTCATATCAACATCAGTTAGCACATAAACAGACGTGCCATTAGTGCTCAGCAGAGACTCTCACTCTCGATCTGTTTTGACATGCTGTGTATCTCTGTAGAAAAGTATGTGAGTCCACATACCGTCCACAGAGTTGGAGGCACATGAAAGTTCACCGTGGTGAGATATTATAGAATAACAGAGTGGATGGAAAATAAGGTGTAAAACTGGATTTTCTTTTTTAAATGTGCAGAAATCTAAAGTAAAGACTTGACTTGAATAAGTAATCAATATCAATTATAGAAATGGTTTGCCATTTTTGGAAAATATGCTTCTTCATTTATTTGCAGAGAGTTAGACGAGAAGATCGATACCACTCTCATGTCTGTCAATTAAACATGAGGGTACAACCAGGAGCCGGTTAGCTTAGCTTAGCATAAAGACTGAAAACAGGGGGAAACAGCTAGCCTGGCTCTGTACAAAAGCACCTCTAAATCTCAGTAAAAAACACTTTATATCTTGTTTGTTAAATCTGTACAAAGAACGCCATCTGACATGCAGGTAAATAAGTGTTTTTACCGCAATGTCTAAGTATTCCTTGAAAGAATTAACTGCCTGTATAGATGATGGCAGATCTAGTTATGCAGCCATTCAAACGTCAAAGACACCTTTCCACACTCCACTACTGCACGCATGCAAGTGTGTCAATGCCTATAAAGGTCCCTGAAGACAGGGATGTTAGGTCAACAGGAAAAACCAACCAAACCATCATCTAATTCACAGCGAGAGCAGCATATGTTTCAGTCACAGGACGCTTGAGGTATTTTATGACATTAATCTTGGCTTATGTTGAAGTTATGCAATCTTTGTGCACCGTATTAAGGCCATACTCTAAAAACTGCTCAGTTGACATCTAGGTTACGGTAGACACAGCTGATGGAGCACGAAAAAAAATAGAACAATGGGAACAGAACTAACTGAGGACAGCTGCATGCCATGGTTATTGAAATGGTTTGCTTTTTCATTATCTTTAATCCAAACTTGTATAACAATACTCAAAGTGCTCCCCAGTGGCATCAAGACACTACAGTATTTATTTATTGTAATTTTGTTTTTACCCGAACCGGTCAGGAGGAACAGCAATCTGCAGTTCACTCCAAAGCTTCCTCTTCCCAGTAGTGCTCTATCAATCTAGATCGTTTTGATGTGAGCTGCCTAGTTTTGGAGAAATTGGCCATAGAGATGTCTGCCTTCTCTAGATGAGTTTTTTAGATAACAAATTTTAAAATTCAACAGCAATGCGTATTTCCAGAAATAATGACCCAGTTACTCAAGATGATCTACATACCTTGCTGTGACCGTCAGTCTCAGGGACAACTCTTCAAGTCAACACGTTTGTGTGTGTTGGTCAATTTTCATAACTCAGTAAGCAGGTGTGAAGTAGCATTTTCATCCAAGGACAGCTTCTACGCACGGACGCGCACACTGTCATAGTGATGTGGTGGTTCTATCGCTGTCATTACCAAACATGGCATATTTCATCTCTTGGCTTGCAGCTGAATTTGCTCGGCCTTGATGGGTTTCCAAGTTTCTGTCAGGACTTGTACAACTTCCAGAAGGACTTCCAAAAAAAACATAAATAAATCAAAGTAACACGTCTCTTACCCTTGATACAATCACAACAGAAAAAGATTAATCCGGACTTGAGCTGGGGATGAAGAGTGACACTTCTTCAACTTAGCAGAGCTTTACTGTTGAGTGCTGAACTGAGCTGAATCTTTAGCTCGAATGAGACCTGATCATGGGATCTGGTTTCCAGTCCAGTATGTGAGACTGGTCTATAGGATTAGACCATCCGAATGCGAGTTAGACAGTTGCACAAAAATATAAAATATTCCACTCTGCCCACAGGTGACCTGTAACAATCACAACTGCCTTACAACTTAGGAAACCAGAGCTCCATTTGTGGTTTGCTAACAATGTTGTGAGAGGGGGAAGAGAGAAATGTGGTTCAAAATATGACATGAGATGACACAGAACACACTGGCGACCTAGTGCAAAGCACCCAAAAACATATTTACCTCAAAATCAGCATCTTCTTTTCGCCGGCCAAAACCGTTTGAGGTTTTTCTTCGTGTATTTAAGAGTCAATGCAGCGGTGGCCAAAGCCTCTCTGTTGTTTTGCTAAAAAGTTGGTGACACATCTGCTTGTTTGTTGTTCATATTTTCTAATTACACGATTTACGAGAAGTTCATCGCACCATCTGACAGGCCTCACAATGTATATCTCACAGTCTGACACAGATTGCCACTAATGCTTACTTCATTACACCGCTCGAACACAATAGGACATGCAATCAACTCAGGTGTTCTGCTTTTTTGTCACTCAAAGTTCCTGTTATGCTACGAAGCATATGGTTTCTGACGGATTAAACAGAGTTTAGCAAAACCGAGGCCGCAATATACTGACTTTTAGTGTCTAGTTTGGGTCGATCTCCAAAGATTCTGGATCCTACATTACCCATAATGCAACTCGATAGTGCGTCTTGTTAAACCTCCCCTGCATGGTAAATGACCACATCTTTCAAAAGGCAGGCTTTACATTAGAAACTTGAAGTCTCGAAACCCCAAATGAGATTGAACCGCTGTCATCAGGGTTTATTTTCTCTGATCTGACAAAGCTCCTCCAGAGCCACATATTTTGCAGCTGCTTTCACATGAAAAGTGATTGGTATGTGCATATGAACGTATGCTCCCCGTTAAGCCTTTAAGCCAAGTTATCATACTATGATAGCAATCTGGAAGTCTTATCTGTAGAAGGTAAAAGAAGTTCATGCACAGCAGACACACACACACACACACACACACACACACACAGCATGCACTGATATGATGTGATATATGAATGTGATTGGATCACAGCCAAAGCTGGAAATATAATCTGTGATTGTGAGAGAGTTCAGCCCACTAAAGCTGTCAAGACTCGCCCTGAGGTTTGAATTACACTCAGCTGCAAAGCACAGCTGCAGCTAAAGCAACTTGTTTATAGTTTCCTGTTACTCAAGAGTTGTAAAATATGAAAAGATGATTCTTTCTGCCTCCGATGAATAGAGAATGCACACGTTTACAGTGTTATGTTTCTTGACCCGGTACCTGGGCTGACAATGACGCCTCACTGTCTGCTTGAGTCACTCAAGAGGCAAAATGATCTAAAACAACAATGCCTCTGCAGCCCTGGTGGCTCAGCTGATAACATCAAACTAAGTCGAAAAACTTTGCATAATTTATTACATTTCAAAGAAGATTTCTTCAGAAATTCTATGATGCCTCATGACGCTGCGGCACTCAACGTGTTTGAAGAGTTCAAAACGGCCAAACAAATGAATCAACAACATCAAAAGTTTGACTGTTTTTGTGACAATAAGGGAATGCAGCAGCATGTCTCGACAACCTTAATTATCTGAAACAAAAAAGAGGAGACGACTTAAGAAGCAAATCGACAAAACAGGGATTTTTAATGGAATGGTTACGATTCTTTTTATCCCAGGAAGACGTCGCGCCATTAAGTCTGTTACTACCGGACCAAGAAACCGCTAGCGCCGCTGATGCTAACTCTGTTGCTCCAGAAGAGGCAGCAGCTGCTAGCGCTCGGATGTAGCAAGTGATAAGAAAACCTTTATTTGCTCTCTAGTCGTTGTTTGACTTGCTGATGAATGCGCACATTGCGTGTGTGTGTGTGTGTGTGTGTGTGTGTGTTTGACGCACATGAGAAAGTGGTGTATAGGAGAGATTTGCACTGGTATTGTTTCGTTTTCAGTGGCTTGAATTGGATTACATACACGATGCTGTCATGACTCTGATGTAAAGACTTTGAAACCAGGCTATTGGAGTTATTATGCAGAACTGTTTGGTGCGTTTCTTTGTATATGGATCAGCAAAATCCCACTTCACTAAGACTAAGACACTAAGTCTTTTGGGAGTTTTCTTTCATAGTTTGTTCCAATAATTTATAAATATGACCAATACTAAGCCTCAAAGTAATTGCAATTGCATTTTGAGATCCGATATGTATCAATTTGTCTTTGCAGCATTCACACACACTGTTTTTCTAAACTATTTTCTCTTTTTTCTACCTTCGTGTTCCTTCTCCCCGTCTCTCCCTCCTCCCGATTCTCTCCATTGTTGCCAAGGCAGATGGAAGATTTCAGGGAACAGCTGCAGGAGAGATGTTATCCATGAGTTGCCTGTACAATAAAAAAACACGAGAAATCTGTCCTGTCCTGACATGAATCATGTTCCTTAACAAGACACATGGACAACACATTTTGTGTTAAAATGTGTATTGTATGAAGAGTTCCTTGTATGTGTTGAGCACAGAAGATATATTTGACATGGCCCGTATGTGTTGGGAGATTCATTGATCTGCTGACGTCTGATTGTAACAACAGTAATGAACTATCTCATGTTTGTACGTATGAAGCTACAGCCAGCAGCAGGTTAGCACATAACCATCTGCGCTTAAAATCTGTTTGTCTATACTTCAAAACAAATGAAATATATTGTGTCAATCAATGAGCTTCAGATGTTCTGTCAGAGCCAGGCTTGCTGCTTCCAGTCTTTATGATAAGCTAAGCTAACCAGCTATGTAGCCTTTCTCCAAAATGTATTACTATTCCTTAAACGCCACACACAACATACTTCATAATTCTAACCTCTCCGTTTTGTATCAAAACTAAATTTAACAATTCATTTTTCTACAAACTATCACAACAACTCATTTTGTACACGATATGTAAGAGTACAACACGTGTCAGAGATTCCCAGAATACAACAGGAGTGCTTTGTTGCTGTAAAGAGTGCTGTTGGAAGGCATCTTTCACATGGCTGTGTTTCTTAGGTTTCCACTTGATGAATCTTTGATTGTGGATAAGAAGGCAAACTGCTGGACCATTAACAGGTTTCTGTTCTTCATTAAACTGAGGCAAATACCTACATAGTTAGACGGAGTAAAGGAGAGATAAACATAAATGATAGACACAGATAAGCAATACAGGCAGGTAGAAATAAAGAGGACAGGCTAAGTGACCCTAAATGTAAATGGCTGTAATCAGAGTGGACGCAGCAGTGATCCAGATGGCACGTGTTACAGGATAAACAAACCCATTCACAGAGATAAAAAAGGGCATTAAGTGATCGATAGCTTTTATTAACCTCTACTGGTGCCCAGCAGGTATTACTACAGCATTTAACAGAACATGCCTCTACTGTAGTTTAAGCAGCATAATATAAAACATGTCCTTGAGTACCGTCAGCACTAAGAGCTTCATTATTTAATCTGCTTAAAATTAAGTTTATTTGGTCGTATCGCTGAATAAACCTGTTTTATAAACCATTTGCATTCTCCTCTTCAACATACAGAACATGCATAATTGATAATAAAGCAGTAGCGTTGCACCTTGGTAATCTTTTTCAAGTATATCTTCTCACAGGGAAGATAAAGTGGTTTAAACTGAACAGACTGGAACCGAGACATTTCCAATTGCCCTCATCACTGCAGTCCAAAATGACTTCCTCACGTTTCCAGTCAATAATGGTCATATTTTCTTTTCCAATAACTACCACATGCGTCTGTCTTTGGCTCAAGCGGGATGATTCCATGAGTCACCAAAACACAGCGATTATTGCTGATTAGAAAGTAATAATTCTGCTGACGTGATTTTCAATCATATGAAATCAAACTAAATCATGTTTTCTCTGTGAGTCAGTGAGTAATAACCAGGAAGTGCTTGTCACACAATGAAATGTCAAAACAGCAGCTGTGTCAGCTTCTTTCACGACTGTTCATTTAAAAAGTTCACATATCTTTCTTTCGCACGTTTGTGTCCACAGTTATATAAGAATAACATCTCTGGTCAGTCTCTTTCAATATGTTGAACATACTGTGTTATTTCACATTGTGAAACTTTTCTCAACAGAGTTAAACAAATATTTAGTTTAATCAAATTGTTCAACATGGGGTTTGAAGTAATCATGGTTGTATTTTTAACCTCAGCTTGAAAAATATCTGAAATCTACAAAAAAGTGAAAATGTGAGGGTTTCAATCATAAAGCATATTATTTCATCATGTCCTAAAGGAGGGTACCTCATTCTTTTTCTTAATAATACAGTTTAGTTTTCTTAAATTGGGAATAAAAATGGTTTCAGTGTTGGGTCAGCTTCAAAGCGGTTTAGTTCAGCATGATATTTGCATGAAGGGTAAAAATCTGCGTCATCAGACGTGCGGGAGTCTCAGGTAGTTTGCATGCTTACAATGACCTGAGAGTGTGACACTTTTCATGTTTGTAGCTAAATGGAGAAGAACACTTAGAGTTTGTTAGAATGGTGAGAAGGTCTAAAGAGTGCCCTTATAGTGTGTGATACCTTTATTGTATCTATCTATTGCATTTTATCTATTAAAACCGCTGCAATTGACAAAAAACAATGATGTGAAGTCATTTGGAACAAAATAGATTGACAAAGAAAAATGTTAACGATAGAATAAAGCAATATACCGAGAACACGATATAGGTCACCAAGCTAATGCCGGTACGAGACGAGGCGCACACGCATGGTGACCATACTCCGGAATAATTCACATGTCGTGTAAAGGGAGAGCTCGGAGATGTCTCATGCAGAAATGCCGCTCGAGGATATATACGTTGAGGTGTTGGTGAAGATGAGGACATAGAAACCGAATGGATAGAGAGGTTTCTATCTGACTGCAGAGCAGCTCTACACACGGAGTCATCGACTGCTGAAGTAAATATTTGTTGCCTGACATATAGGACCACTGTTCGAAAGACACACGGTCATAGTGGTGTTAAAGTGAAAGGGCTGGTTGTGAGAATGAAGACTTTATGATGTATGAAAACAGCTTCCGTTTTTTTGTAAAATTAACCCAAACTGTTGACATCAATTTTATATGAAGACTGCTTTATTTCACAGGATATTAATAACAAAACGCATGAGTCATGTGAAAAGGTTAACTGGTGGTTGAACTGGTGGTTGAGGAGGAAGTCCCTCAGGAATGTGATTCATTAAGCTGAATTTTAATAATATTCAATATCTTTTATTTATTGAAAAAAATGTAGAACTTAATTTCTTTAATCTCAATTTTTTTTAAATTAAAAATCGTGAATATGGTGTTATGAAAATACATCTTCAGTGGCAACATTGTCGTTTCCAGTGGTCTTTTAATTTCTATTACTTCATGCTGACTGTATTGTGTACACATTTAAAAAGTTATTTTTGGGTGTTAATTGGTAAAACGGCAATGTCCCTCGACTATAAGATATTGCGAAATCCATTGCTAATGAAACAATGCAGAAAGTCGGTTTATCGGGAGCTGAACTGCAGGAGCTGAAGGATGTTACAAAAGAGACAAAACTCACACACACTCGCCTCTCACGGAGGAGCTGAATTTGAATTTGAATCACACAAAAATGACCCAGTTGCACAAATATACAGAGAGAAATGCATGCACACACATGCAACACACACTTATTGAGAACTTTGCTTTTGCAACGAATCCAGTACCACTTGCTGTGCGGAAATTTCTACTTTGGCATGAAAACACAGTCACCTCCAGCCTCGGCTGCTGCTGTGTGAGTGTTTGTATGTGTGTGTGTGTGTGTTAGTGTGTGAGAGGAGAGAGAAAGAGAGAGAGAGAGAAAGAGAGAGAGAAAGAGAAAGAGAGTCCATTGGCACACAAACACGACCGGCATCCAAGCAACTGCTATTGACCAATGTTGGAAACTATTTGTGAATGAGACACCGAGTCCTGGGACACACACACACACACACACACACACACACACACACACACACACACACACACACACACACACACACACACACACACACACAGCTATATACACTTATAAAGGAACATACTCAAGCATGCACATAAACACCCACACTGACCAGTGACACCTGTATGCATACACACACGACTGAAACACACACTGCATATCTGGTTTGCGCAGATATTATGATTTAAGGGCACACACACACACACACACACACACACCTACACACACACACACACACACACACACACACATACACACACCCTTGTCCTGACACAGCCCTCTCGGTGGAGAATGGGACAATATCATTCTGTCTATAAAGACTGCTTTGTGTCCTGACAATCTGCTAAACACACACACACACACACACACACACACACACACACACACACACACACACACACACACACACACACACACACACACACACACACACACACACACACACACACTTAATGACTGCTTTGTCCACATTTTAAGGCAAGGACGCATTCACACAACAACACCAGCTGCTTTGTACCCTCATTATGTGGCTGTTAGGCTCAGGCTACTTGGGATTGCAAACACGGGCCAAGCAGATGTCCACTGGCCTAATAGTGCTGATGGCAGAGACACACACGACGCACATACACATCTACGGATGTGTGGAAAGACGCACACACTCTGTAAACTGAGCATTTGGCTTTTCCAGGGATGTACATGCATCCTCTCGTTGACAAGAAGTGATGCATCGTACGCTTCCAGAAACAGGACAAAGAGGAACTGGGAGTCAGCAGCAGCGATGACATGATCCACCACAACATCCAACATGTGGCTGTTTGATTGACTTTGGGAGATACGTAGAGAAGATGTTCACACAAGCGGCTTTGTGAGGCAGTCATGCTCATTGTAAATAAAACTAAAATGTTAGTTACACCAAAGTGTTGGATACATTTATATTTTGGATGGAAAGCCATCATCAAGTTGCATTACAATCCATCCAACAGGAGACATTGGGCTCTAAACCATGAATCTCAACCTACATGAAAAGTCAGTAAAGGAACATCTTATATTTGTTGAGATTTTTCAGTCCGGACCACCAACATGGCCGTAGAAACATACTAGCAAAGCCAAAAATACCAAAGTAACGATACATTTACTCCAGATATATCACAACACAGTTTAACTGAACTGACTTACACACATGTGCAACGCAAATTAAATGTTAACAAAACTATTTACGATAACTACCATGTCGTCTGGTGATTCATTTTGTGTCTTCAGAAAAGTATTATGTTATTTGCGTGGATGGGACCGCTGCAGTTTTACTTTCACGATGATGATAATCCTAATTAAACCAATTCTTCACGTTTAAATCACGTTCTGAGCGTAATTCCTGCTGTGATTAATCAACTCCACGCAGCACTTTTGCTCACCCACGCTCCATTCATTAAATAACACTGATAAGATGACGCGTTGTCTGGAGTTAGCGCTTCTTTGCTGAGCTCTGTAGGTTCACGGTTTGTACGTATGAGCCACACAGAATATAGAGGAACATAGGCAGCAAAACCAAGGATGAAATTGCAGCATTCGATGCACCAGAGCACAACAATGCCATACTTTCGGTCACCGCTGACGTTCACAATCACGTTTGTTCGTGAGTCATGAGAGGGCAAAGAATGAACACAAAAAGGTCTGAACAATGAGAAGGAGTTACAAAATATTCTGCCTCTGTGTTGAGTCAGTGCTCCGTTGTTTCTCGCTATGACGTCTGAATGTGCATCTCTATTTAATCTGGGTCACTCTGATGCTTTCATGTGGCCTCTGGCCGGATGGGAATCAATCTGACGTTGAACAAAGCGTCCTTTTCTTTCCCGCTGCGACGACTGTGAAACGATTGACGTACATCAGAATCAGTTGACGCCTACTCGGCACGCATAGTTTTTCGTAACACACTTTTAGCCGCTCGCTGAGGCCGAGTTGGTTTCGTGGCGGTGCTGCCATTCACCACCTCATCTTTGTCATCACCTTCGTCAATATATTTGAATGGCGGCAGGTCAGGGAATTAACTGAAGGAAAGGAAGGAAGTCAACCCACATGAGTATGTGGTTTTGACTAATCCCGAAGAAACCCTGCAGAGAATTCTCATATGTGACAGTTTTATAGCAGAGAGGGATGTAAAATACCAAATATGCGGCAGTTTCATCCCACAGAGGCCATGAGTTCATGGTGAGACTCACAATGAAAACCACAATGTGAGGTATGCAGCTGTAAACTTGACGATTCCTTCCAGGTTTCTCGGTGCATCATGCACTCAGTTGCACACCAATTGAGGTCAAATAAAGTAGACTCTTCTCTGCTATCACAGCAAAATGTTATAAATGAATATGTTTGATGGTCTGATGCGTCACATCCAGCCACACATCCCTCTTCTTGATCAGCACACCGCGGAGGCCAGCAGTGATGTCTACCGCCACGAATCCACACAGAAGGGCACACGAGATGCGCCACGACCCAATTTGGCCGACACCCCCACCCCACCAGTGCCTCTGGGGAGACAAGACAATGTGAACGGAGTCGCCAGGTAGCGAGGAGACAACACGATCCATCCTGGGCTGCTGTCCCGTGGAAAGAGGGCACCACGGGACAGCTGGAGCCAGACGGGACCTGATGTGCTTCTCTGAGCCGCCTCAGGGAGCTGCAGCACGGACGGACTCTTTGATGAGGAGGGGACTACTTTGCTGTTCCCTTCACATCCAGTTTAGTTTCTGTATGAATTAAGATGGTAGCGATTGTATTTTACTGGGGCGGGGGTTATCGTTTGTGATATTTTAGTGAGGGGACAATAAATTGAAGTTGTCATCTTTCATAAATGTATTATTTAGGAGACTGGCTCAGTTATATTGACCATTGCGTTGACTTCAGCCCCATTTATTTTCATACAACATCCATGATGGAGTCATATTAGTAATATTGAGAAAACATGATTGTCTCCAGAGAGACATATTATTGTTATTTCTCCTCTTTTAATTACTTAAAGGAAAAGTAATGCCAATAATAGTAATAATGACTTAGTTAATAATAAAAACAAATGTTTTTTACTAAATTACTAAGATAGTAATGGAATATTATTGAATATCCACCCTGTTAGTTGTTATTATTTTACATGAACAATTATGTGTTTTGTGATTGTAGAACACAAACTGTGGATCTGTAATAAAAAGACTACAGCTACAACTATTAATTGATTAGATCATTGGCAAAAGGAAAAACAAATAGGATAGTTCTTTCAATGAAAAATGTCAATATTCATTAATTCCAGTTTCTGACTTGTGGGAATATGCTGCTTTTCTCTGTCTTATTTGATGGTAAACCGAATGTCTTTAGGTTTTAAAGTCTTGGTCGAGACAAAATTAGAAATTTGATGACGTCTTATTTGGGCTTTTGGAAATTGTGATGGCTATCTTTCACTGTTTTCATGAAACGTTCAGACCAAGCATTAGCTGAATAATTGAGAAAATAACTGGCAGATTAAGCGAATGAAATAATCGTTAGTGGCAGCCCAAATCCAGGCTGTCCAATATATGGTTTTAAACAAAGCAACTTGTAGCTTCTTGTGCTCGCTCACAGTTTGCTGTCTGCAGAGGAATAAGGTTCATACTGTATGCAGTGTTTACACGCTTTGAACTGTCTCGTTCAATCCATGTGTTTTTCCTTTCAGCATTTACAAAAGAAGATATTGGAGGAATGTCACATCCTGAAAGTACTATTGTGCCCTGAGGGGTTGAAAGACGGAGAGATTAATGAGCATCCTCTACATTCCCCATCAGAGATTCACAGATATCAGAGTTTTCTACTCCAAGTAATCCTCTTAGTGATGGGATCTGAGAGGGAATAAAGTACCTCAATTGTTGTACTAATATAAAAATGTATTATTTTTGTTAATAGTCTTCAAAGTCAAAACAACTTGACTGATTTGCCCGGTGTGCAGGCGATCAACATTACAAATGACCTCGTCCTCCAGACCTCCTACATGGCTTTCCAGATGAAGGCGTACAAGAGTCTAGAACAGCGGTTCCCAAACTTTTTAGGCGCGCACCCCTTCTACATCCCGACCGGGTTCGCGCACCCCCCCCCCCCCCCCCCCTTAATAAAAAAAAAAAAAGCAACAGAGCCTAAAAATAAAATCGGACCAATGAGAGAACAGTTTGCCCGCGCGTGGCGTTTGTTTACAAGATTTAGTCCGCTGTTAAATGTTGCAGTGTGAACACAAACCGAACAAAGGGGCAACTGCAACATTGTATCATATTAATCCCTGAATCAGAACAAAGCAAACGAACTGAAGGTGTGAAAACGCCCTGAAACACTGCAACAAAGTTTCAATAACTTTCAGTGACACAAGGCGTCACTTTTAAAGAGCAATCAGGATGGCGAGCACACACGCACAGGCTCAGAGGCAGATTATCACATTTAATTTACAATTCATGACCGACTAATGTAGCCAGGATGTCTTCGGACAAAGCATCGATGCGGCGCGACATAGTGTTGTTGGACACCGGGATCATGTCCAACTTTTTTGCTTCTTTAAATGCACATTAAATGTCTATGTGTGTTTATATATTTATATAGATGCACACAGAGTTACTCCGGCAACTTGGCATGCATGCACATGTTTGTATGCTGAGGGTTATTTGTAAAGATTCCCAGACAAAAAAACATTTTGTTCAGGACATAATTATCTACTTTTCTATTTCCTGAGGGAGTTTTCCTGAAAAGACCAAGCAGTCTTACACAAGAGGACACAACGATTACTGCCTGGAGCTTATACTTGGTCTTGGTTTACACTTGGTTACAACACTAAATATCTTCCGTGAGGTTGTTGCCAATGTTTTTGTTGTTGCTAAGATATCAAGGTTTTTATCACATTTTTTCAGGTTACATCCAAAAGAACAGCATCAAGAAGAGCATCTCCATGTAGCAAAAAACCTTCATCAATTAACAAACTAATAAATTAAAATGTGCAACTCACTTGCCAGAATAAATGTTGGAAAAGTACATTTCTGAACACCACTTTACTTTGAATGTTGTTTCTGAACAACAAATGTGTTCCATATCAGCCTTTCATCACGTTACGAAGCAATCCGTCAGGTTTAGGCAACAAAACGAATTGGTTATGGTTCGAAAATACATTGTGGTTTCTGTTCAAATATAACGTAAAAACATAACACAACAACCGTAACAACATAACGACCATAGATAAACAACCACCACACCAACCTGCCTTTCTTATGTAATGTTACGAGGGTAACATCGTTACGTAAAAAGTGGAAAGTCAATGTTTACACTGGGTTTCACACGGGCCACAAATATAGGCCTCCTGGGTGAAAGTCCTGTGCGTGTTCTGACCCACCCATCCTCGTGTTCTCAGAGTCCTTTAATTTCCATTTAGCAGACTCCGGGCATGCTTGGTGAAACCCAGCGGGTTCTGGCCTCTTTTCACAAAGAGCTATGGTGGGCATTATGGGATGTCACAGGAGCCCATGCACCAATACGAATGATAAAGGTGTCATTTGTCCCATCTTGTCAGGGGCAACAAAGCTAGTTGACAAAGGATGTTGATGTTAATCAAACACATTGTGACACTCTCGCACCAACAGAAGAGCTCCAGTCATTCAAAATGAGTCAAATCATTTGTGTAGGTGTGTATCATGGCTTTTCAGGGCCTTAAATAAATGTGCAAACATTTTTAAAAGCGTGTTTTTGCTGTGTCATTATGGGTTAATGTGTGTAGATTGATGGCCAACAAAATATATTTCATCCATTTTAAATCAAAAGAAAGAAAAGAGGCACTCCGGCACATATATCAATATGCATACAGCACATTACACATACATCTTTGTAACATAGCGAACTGTATTCTTTCCCACCTCCTTCCAGCAGGAAGTGTAGCAGGACTCTTAAGTCCTTTCCCCCCTTCTTCTACATTTTTCTCCTTCGCACACACATTGACACAGAAAGTCCACCTCACGTGCCATCCACATTCATCATCAGCTCCTCCTTCGTCTCAGGAGAACTCGGCTTAGCATGCGTGACCATTACGGTCACATGCTCATGCGCTCCACTTCCCTGCCTGCACACGCAGTTTATAGATTATTGCCTGCAAGCGTGTTCATCATCTCTAAGCGCACCCCACGCAGTCTCACGTGCACCATGCTGCGCCTGTGCCCCGTATCCTCTTCCATCTGCCTCAGGGAAATGTGGCATCACCACAATATATTCCTCTCCGGCTTCTTACTGCCGTCATTTTCTTCTGCTGTTTTTCTGTCTTCTCTTCATCCAGACATTCCTCACTTTCCTTTATCACTAATGTCTCTCCTCTAATGGAAGGACATCTCGATAACGATGCACAGTGGATAAGGTTCACTGAAGGCTGGCTCGTGATATTGTGGCATGCTTTTCATCATCTGGGATTTAGTATCTTTGTCTGTTGTTGTTCATATTTTGTGGTATTTCCTGTCTTTATTTGTTTGTGTGGTTTGTGTGTTTTGGGCTGTGTAAGTACCAGGTGTCCAAAGTTTCTGCCATGTCCAAATAAAACTGGGGAGAGATGAACCTTAAATTGCAGGAGGATTAATGACACTAGCACAAATTAAAAGTGTGTAAAAACACGATGTAGGACTTGAAACTTTTTGACTTTGGTAAGTTGAAGTGGTAGCATTCAAAAACACACAAACAAGAGTTTGCTTTACCCAAAGACAAAAGACAAGAGGCGTTTGATGTCCGCCATGTGGACAAATCTACCTTTATTGTGGTGATTATTTGTAGACATCAATATGTTGAGAGAGTGAACGAATCCAAAGACAAAACAGAGAATCGATTACAATGCCGTCTGAGCCCGTCACGTCCACTTTGGGTGACTATTGGAAGCATTGACGCTGGTTGCCTTCATGCCTTTTAGATTAGACGGAGGTGATATCTGAACAGTATTCAACAGTCGTTTCCTGGTATTTCAAGTAACAGAAAGTTTTTGAACAAACTAACATCTGACTGTCCAGCCTCAAAGCATTTGGACATTAATTACGTAGGTGCTCTGCGTAGCTATTGATGCTATCGATCTATTAAGGCCACACTGGGCCCAGGTTCTCATTAGCTTCCTACCGGCTCATATCTCACTTTAAAGGAAGAGTCTTCCCTCAGCAAGTCAAGTGCTGTGATGTATCATTACTATGGACAACATATTGCTATTAGCATCATGAGTCACCTGCAATACTCAGCCCAAAACCGTGACTGAATCACTTCCTCTGTTCATTTAACAGAATGATTCATAGCAGTAAAAGAGCAATGACAATTAAAGAAGCAAAGAAACATGAAATGGAGGCCAACGGCGATTAAGAAGTAATTACATAAAAACAAGTCTATAAAGGTGAGTTTCAAGAGCCTGCCAAAGATGTTTAAACAGGTTGTTACAGTTTTAAAACTATTAGGCTGGTTGTAAACTGTGGGAAACATGTGGTGTCTTAATCGGTGCAGATGATCGTTGGAGGTCTTGCATGCTCGTTGTTGTTTTTAATGAAAGCAAATGGTGGAAGAGGTGATTTTCTGCCAGCTGTAGCTTTAAATGCCTGATGGTCTGAGAGCAAAATAATAGGCCTGCTGTTCAAGCTTGCTCTCTTTTAAAATACATATATTTTGCATTTGTATCATTTAAGAGAACTGTATTTGTATGTGCTGTACAGTATGCAGCCATTAGAGGTAGACAGTGACTGTAATCGATGCTGACTCACTATATACTTGTGTATTCCTGTCTTTGAGTTGACAAATAAAGTAATTTGTCATTTCAGAGTGTTTTTTCTGCAAAACAAAAAGTGACGTATGCTGCTTCAGCTACGCTTAACGGACTGAATAAAACACAGACACAGGCAAATCAACAGCCAGAGAGAAAAACACATTGGGACAAACAGATGCAGGCGAAATGAGCGAGCGCGAAAACAAAGACAGGCGAGAGATGGAGAAACTGTAATTATGCAACACATCGTGCAAGCAAACCATCAGTAGACGGTCATGTCAAGTTAGAATTATTTTAAAAATACAGGTTTGCCATAAACACAGGTAACACACATAAACAAGACAGAGTTCAAATTACATTGAGGCCAGAGCCGAGTATGACCCAACCTTTTTGTTTCTTTTTATCAAATCTTTGTTGCCTATTTACTGTCGGTGTAGTCTCTTTGGTTTAAACTCTGCTACTTCAATGGATATATTTTTCTTCCTTTAAAGAGAATATTCTGCACATGCTCCAATATGTGTTTTAACATTGTGCTAGTATCATTTTAAACATGTGTGAGTCATTTGTAAAGCACGTTTTTGAGCATTTAAAAGTTCTTACATTTTGGGATTGGTATGTGCTCCATGAAATCTAAACTCAAAACAGCACTTTCAGACATACATAGCATTTTTTCAGCTTTCAACCTTGTCCCGAGATTTTCATCAGAGATCTGAGAAGATTTTCGGGTAATTAGCATTGAAAAAGTGCCAAATAGTGACAGCTAGACAGAGTGAAATGCACACGATGAAAGGAAGCTACAGTTGAAACTTGACAAACAGGCTGAAACCATCAGCGCTTTTTCAGATAAGAGGATCACATTCCAGTTAGATCAAAAGGTGTTTTACTCTAGGAGGATGTTTGCTTGAAGTCTTCTCAACCATCATAGCAGTAATCAGTCATCACGAGATATTCCTCCTGGTAAATAAGAGTTATTAACAGCCTTCAAGCTGTCACAGCTTCTGGAAAATAAGCCCAAACTGTTTGAATGAATGAAAGCAGCTCTGATAAGCTCGAGGAAAAGGGAGAAGAGGTTTGGGGCCAGAGAGAAGATCTGAAATTCATCATTCTTTATTCAAGGCGGTGGCATGTTCATGTAAACTATCTGTGTTTTTGATACGCTGACATTTTGAATTTCAGCCTTTATTTTTCCCTTTTTCTCATTGTGTGGTCAACGTGTCCAACCGACAGAACGTCCAGAGGGAACACATGTAAATAGACATGCAAACTAATCCAGAACAAAAAAAAGATTGCAAATGAAGCTGGAGGAGGATTCGTCAGCTCACGAGTGTGGAATGAATGGAGGGCTCTCAGTGGAGCCTTGACAGCAGCTCTGTAATTCATCAGCTGACTTCAAAGGTAGTCCTGCAGTTATAAAACACCTTCTCCTCTTTCCTTTCCCTCTAAGAAATGCAAGCCTGACCTTTTCCCAAAGCGAATGAACCCAACCTGTAGCAGGCAGACGAGGGGCCAAAACAGGAGTTCAGTCACACTTTTGCATGTTCCTCATTTGCATAGAAATCCCTGCTGGATTCGCAGTCACTCTTGATT
The DNA here is from genome assembly GCF_949748355.1 of Melanostigma gelatinosum. Taxonomy (NCBI): domain Eukaryota; kingdom Metazoa; phylum Chordata; class Actinopteri; order Perciformes; family Zoarcidae; genus Melanostigma; species Melanostigma gelatinosum. Next base: position 23,222,332 of record NC_136638.1, read on the forward strand.
AGATGCAAAAACACACGCAAGATCAAATATGTCTTTTTACCCCCCATAAACATGTAGTTATACTGTGTAAAAAGCAGTGCAGATAAACTTAGGCATTTGTGTCGTCAGTTGGCTACAAATCTCCCTCCAAATAGTGACAACAGCCTGACTGTTAATAAAATGACTTATACGAGCCTATAATAGAGAGGGAATTATGACCTGGTTAGCATTTTTGGAATCATAAGAAGAAGAAAGAAGAAAGGCATGTGGTGACAGGGTCATAACTTCTATCCACCCTTTCCACTGAGGTAACGCCAACCAGACAGTAACCAACACACACACACACACACACACACACACACACACACACACACACACACACACACACACACACACACACACACACCTACACACACACACACACACACCATAGCCCCTTCATCACTGATGGGAACAGAGCAGTGGTTCAGTGCTTTGGGGGCCAATGGCACACATTCAAAATAATGTTCTCTGGTTTCACAATTCAGTTTCATGCTCAACACACACACACACACACACACACACACACACACACACACACACACACACACACACACACACACACACACACACACACACACACACACAATACAATGGCTCTAGTCTGGGCTGCAGCACCGTAATTGGGTCTGTTTTGTGCTGATAGAGGAGCAGTAACGTGATACACAGACATGCTTCTGTGATTAAAGACAGAGCCGACGGCAAAAAGAGAGGAGGGATGACAAGAAGACAGGCACAACTGTGAGCAAACAGGAAAGAAATAAAATCAGCACCCAATGCCGGATCTGATGGGAAAAGAAAACACGTTTGAAACTATTTGGTTCGGTACAAAAGGAAAACATATACCGCTTCCTGGTAATGAATCTAACCCAAGGCAAAATCAATTTAACGGTACCTTTAAGATCTTAGAGATGATGGATTCATTTATATAAAATATAATATGTAAGGACACATCAATAAAAGAATGGGCACCACCCTGCAAACAGGGACCAATAACGAAACGATAAAACTAAGTCTCATAAATACTGTTCACTCACAATGTCAGTAGTCTGAGTGAAAGTGATCATAAAGCATACACCACGTTATAAAAATGAACAGTACTTTAAACACACAAACAAGATAAAATAAACACAAATGAAACTCTCTTTAACTCTGCCCAGAATCTATTTTGCCTTACAGTACGATGCAATCGTGCTGATTGAGGGGGGTTCTTCTGAGCTTCGGTGGGCTGATGGGTTTTCCCACCAAGTTTAAACCACAAGACTTTTCACGTTCACATAATCACTCAGGTGTGTAAATAAGAGCATCAATGTCAAAAACACACACACACCCTTAACAACCATGTTGTTATTTGTATGTTGCTTATGAACCACCTTCTAAACTGCCGTGGGGTGATTCAAAGTGCTGGAAGCTGCAGCTCAGGCAAACATCAAGGTCTCAATTATCTCACTGAGCTCAAACACATTGTGGTTCCCAAACTTCAGTTTCCACTGCTCAACTTACAGTTGAATAACATCTAAACGTGTCATGTCCTGTGTTCCATATTGGTGTTTTGCATTTCAAGTTTCAACTTCACGTCATTAAATAGTTAGGAGGCAAAATGCTCCCACAAACATACTTCAGTCAACTCATCAGAGCTACGAGCCCACACTGTCACTAACAGCATTCACTGAATACATTTTATATCATTTTTGGAAAAACAAAAAAGAGATTTCAGAGAGAAGCAGACAGAAGGGATTCAGCCATGAACTACAGTATGATTGTCCAGTCTGCGTTTGCGGGGCAGTTCAGTTAACCAGTAGGTCATAAACTATCCTGCCAATTTAAAAAAATAACTGAAATAGGTCGAGGTACGGCCACTAAACAAGTATACTGTGGATTAATTAACCCTGTGGTTCTGCTATAATAACCTGAAATGCTTATAACTCAACAGAAGTTTGTGACGGAGTATGGTAGAAATGAGCAGGTCCTTACCTGAAAACTGTCAGCATTGGTCATTTCATCATATGACTTCAAATTAACTATGTTGACAGGTGAGTTTTTGATGGTCCTGAAGTAAAATGTGGACTTTGTATCCCACTGCATACCAAAAGTCAGCTCCAGGTTCTTCCTAAGGTTATTCCTATGACTGACCATGACTTCATTTTCCTTTCACCAAGTAGTTTAAGTTGCCTGAACTTAACAAATGTCGTAACATATATCTTAACACATATATATATATATATTGTCATGTTGTCTAACTTTAGGAGAAATAAAAGAAGAGTGAGACCTTCAGAGGGAGGAATCATCTTGACTTTCCCCTCGAAAAAACCCCAAAACAACAGGAAGTCCATCTGTTCCCAGTGAGACAAATCAGGACAGAGCATTGGCGGTGGTGTCATGGTTGCCCCAAGTAACCAAGGTCAACAGATGACAGCAGCTAATTGGAAAACTAATGAAGTCCAGAAACCCAGCCTGGACTCTGATGTGTGTTTTTTTATTGGTGTGTGTGTGTGTGTGTGTGTGTGTGTGTGTGTAGACAGAGTAATGAGGTCCAGAAAAGAAGGACAGAGGTTCGGCCACATCAAGAGCAGATGCTTACAAAACAAACAAAAACACTGTCAACGAACAACTTGTACTTCTATGAAAACTTCTATGAAACAACGTATAGATCGAAACACATTGAAACCGTGATGCAGTTGATCAATCAGAACCTAGATCTCACAAAGCAGACTCTGCTGAAGATGTCTGTCTCGAATGACCACCAACACAATGTAACACACAGTTTCACAGACTTTTCTTTGCAGTTAAAATGAGAGGGCGATAAGATCATTCAGCTCACATCATTGAAGTTGCTCTGACAGACAAGATAACACACAACACATTAATTCATCAAATGGCGTTAAAAGTGTTCAGAAAATAAGTTATTGTGGGAGCGATAATTTGCAGATTAGTCCGGGTCTGTAAAGTGAACCAGAATTGGAAGAACCTTAAACTTGCATTCTTTCTAATATCCATCAGGGGGGCAATAAATATGATTGTATAGAAGTCTATGAGAAAATGACTCTACTTCTCACTTGATTTATTCCCTCAGTAAACATTGTAAACATGTGTTTACGGTCTCATTCACTAGTTTTGAGTCTTCTTCGGTAAATGATGTACCTATTTAGAGTAAAATAGACCATCAAGCAGGGTACTCTTTAGGGCGGGTCCACCTTGTGATTGACAGGTCGCTACCACGGTGGTGTCTGGGAGCGCTCCCCCCTCTTGTGTCACTTCTAGTTGAACAAAAAAACAAAAAATCAAGAAAGTGACGGCCAAACTCAAAGCTTCAAAACGGCAGTCCACAAAGCAATGCCTATGAGATTAGGCAAGAAATCAGAAAATGTGCTGTTTTCTGGACTTGAATCATGTTGTACTAATATTGTACTTATCGGAAGCAAAACTGTGACATGTTAGCAAAGGAGCAATAAAAAGCGAGCCTCTCTGAGGATATTACACCGAGACACTCAAGCTCACAGTCTCTTCACACACATGAAGAAAGAGTTATCCGAGGGCCGTCAAAAAGGCCTCCGGCCACTTGCCTTTTAAAAGAGGAGATTAAAAAAAACCAGCACAGAAAGAGGATTATAGAAAACACAAAGAGCACGGAGGAAAGAGAGACAGAAAGAGAAGATGAAGAGGAACTGAAAGGAAAGAGAATGAGCAGGACGATGGTGGTACAGAAATAGAGAGGGGATGAGATATGTGATGGAAAAAGGACAATGGGAAAGATGAGATGGGGGGGGGGGCATCACATGCACAAGAGAGACGGAGTGAGAGGGAGAATAACAGAAAGGGCAGAGAGGATTTCGATGATGGGAATCGTTATTATGTGAATTACAAAGGCGATGGAGGGAGGGTGTGAGGAGAAGGGAGACTGTGTTAAAGGATCCATGACGGGAGAATAGTTTTAAACACGGCGTGAAGGATATTGTCACAGTCATAAGTGGAACACATGCAGGGTTTCATTCCAACATGTGATGCATGACCTTTAGGGGGAATTAAAGGCCAGAAGTTACCCACTGCTGGCATTTCATTTTGTGTTTATGTCCTTGAAACCCGGGTATGAATTTGAATGAACACATTTTGAGTTTGCCTGTAATGAGGCCGCTTTCTTTCAACAGCTTTTTATGGCTGACTTCACATTACAGACATATCCACGGCTCTGTGAGTGAACGAGAGGCTACAGAGTAGGGCTGGAGAATAAATCGCATTGACTGATGGATCTCTGCCCTACCTTCATTTATTCTCATCATAATTTTCACTGAATAAATAGTCTGAATTAAACTACTATCAAATTATCAACAGGCCCAATGACCAATGATATCTAACCAGATTGTCAACCAATCCAGCATTTCACTGGTCATTCTGCGTTAATGTCATGTAAAAGTGATCTAGTAAGAGGAAAACCAATTTAAATATGTTAATTGTTATCAATATACATACACGTGGCAGTTTACTGCGATACAGATCTTAGATTATACTGTCCTGCTAAACTAGAGAGACATTTTGAAATGATATATGGGCACTAAAGCGAAGCTATAAACTTTCCGACATGATGAATGCAAACAGATGCATGCACTCAGAAGCACCTCATGAGAGAAGACGAGACGAGAGGGGGCGTCTTAAAATAAAATTCTGATTTATTTCAACCTGGAGTAGTTACAGTAAATGTGGCCATTATGGCTCAATGGGTTGCGCTCACTCTGCGCTCAGCACCTCCATTGTACTGTGCTGAGGACAGTAAATGGCTGACATGAGGATCGCTACATGGGGTTATGAGTGAGAGTTAGGAGTGATTGAGTGTCGATTTTGCTGCCAATATGTTTACCCACTGGGACAACACAAGATTATCATCTCATCATCTTTCACTTTACTCCATTTTGTCTCCTGTTGCCACTGTGCACATGATCCACCATGTAAAATAAACGACACAAGATAAAACATTTTAAAAAATTGCTTTTTGCCATAGTTCACGAAACAGCAACATGTTCCCGCTGACTGCCCAAAGTCCACATGCAGCTTGTGCACAGGTGACAGCTTGTTTGCCGAGGCATTCACATTTTGGATCTGGCATTTGCACAGAGAGTCCTGTGTCTTCACACAGAACCAACATTATTCTCATCAGACGTTTCACCTCCCTCTCCTCTGCCTCTTAGTCTTTTATGGGGGGATAAGAACGCTGTTATGAGGGAGCAAATACAATCATAAAGATAAAATCAAGACATTTAGGAGTCACTACATCAAATCCCCTTTTCACAGCGGCGTTTTTTATCTGTGGGAATCCGCCCAGCTAATCAATCACGTGTGTCACAGCTCCGCAGCCTTTTGTCGTTTACAACAGGAGTTACCATGAACACAAAAAAACACACACTTCAAAACACTCCGTTAGCCATTGAAGCTTGTGAGTGTGTGTGTGTTTGAGCTTGTGTGTGCATTACATTGCCTGTATGTGTGTGTGTGTTTGCGTGTGTGTGTGTGTGTTAAGCCCTGGGTTCATGCAGAGTGTCATACAGAGCGTGGGACTATCTTCTAAATGACAATAACATCAAAACCACACTCAGGCTTACTCTTTGATGTCTCACACACACACACACACACACACACACACACACACACACACACACACACACACACACACACACACACACACACACACACACACACACACACACTTCCCTCTCTCGTCTCTTTCCGCTTGTTCTTTCTTCATCAGAGTTGACTCTGCATGTGTGGTGGTCAAAGCTTTCATGTGCTTTAATCTGTGACGGGGATTTGTTTGGTAAATGTTTGATGAATGACGGCCATACTCTTTTTTTTTTTTGTGTGTCTGCATTATGTTCACAACGAAATGGCGCACCGAGAACTCACTTCGTGATAAATTACCTGGACACTACAGCGTTTTTGTTGGATCTCTGCTCATAACTAGCTGGCTTACTCATCCCTATTATCAAAATTAGATGTAATTGTTCATGGCAATCGCAAGACGCCGTGGTGAAAGATCAGAAGAACGTGCTCTATCACTACTCTTGACATTTCATTCGGTCTGGCTGTTCTCCAAACGAGTCAAAACAAACTGGAAAAGTGATACAGGAAAAGACACAAGATGGATGTCTGCAAGAAGCTAGCGCTCCAAGTTCTTTGTGCGCTGGTTTGCAGGAGAAAAAGGAGCAGCAAGGATTGTCTGTTCTGCAGAGAGTTGCTGAAGTTTCCCTCTGATATTTCCTTCGCCCCGTATGTGCTCTCATGTCAGGATTTGGACTCCCTGACAGGTCCAGATATTTTCCCCTGCTAGACATCTCTTTGAAAAGTCAAAGAGATGTTTTGCCTCTGATCTGCTGCTTTTGCCGACGATCTCTAAAAACTGTCGGCGAGTGAAAAACCAGGGCTAAAAATAGTGTGGTGTAAACAGTTAATAGATCTAATGTTAATAATGCGTGAACAATGAATGACAAATCAATTGTGGGAACACAATTCCACCTTGTAAATCTCACAAGGAGGGCTGATGTTGATGGGAGTGAACAGGCACAGAACTTCTTCCAGAGCAAACATAGTAAAAGCTTTTAGATTGGACTGAAGAAATCAGATCAAACATATGGATATTTGCAAAAAACAAAACAAAAGGGGAAATATAACTTCCTGGAAAGAGACGTCACACAAGAGGGCAAAGCTATTATGTTCCTTTTGTGACTTTCATGACGTTAAATCCATCCATCCTTTGCTTTCCTTATATCCGTGATGGCGGTCTATACAGTTCATTTATCGCACACACATCTTGCACAAACGCCACAAAACCTACAAAAACACAAAACTTTGGAGGGCAGGTTGTTTCAAAACACCACTTCATTAACTTGGCTCGTGCACTTGGTCAAAATAAGTAGAAGCAAAACAATATTCACTGTTTTAGAAGCCCTGATTATGCACATATTGTCGAAATATGCACATGAGATGTTTTCCACTTTTCTGGAGCGGTGACTTTATTAGTTTAGTGCCAGTGATTACGACCTCTCAGTCTGTTGGCTGTTGGAGTGTGAGAGTGTATGAGAGAAAAAGCCGGAGAGTCATTGATTTCATCCCAGGCCTGAGGGGCCGCCAAGACAGCTTGACTGCTGAGAACAGATGGCAGCCCACTGTGAGAGTGTGTGTGTGTTTGTGTGTGTGTGTGTCACATGGAAAGTCTTTCTTTGCAAGTGTGTAATTGTGAATAAATTGTGTAGAAGTGGTTATACTATACATATGTACTCCATGTATGTATGTATGTGTGTGTACATGTACATGTTTGTGATTAAAAGAAGACATGTAAACACTCGCACACCATCACTCAACTTCACACACACACACACACACACACACACACACAATAACACAACCCACGTTGGGGCGAGCGTCACACTCATCAAAGCCTGAAATTACAAACTCGGCCTCTCCATCGGTCCTTGTCCTCTTTGCTTCATCCCACAGACACACATGCACACGCGCACACGCACACACACACACACGCACACACACACACGCACACACAGGTGTCATGGGAACACAGCTAAATGTGGCTTGACCTGGGTCGCAAAAAGTAATTTTACTCAAGATGATAAAATAATAAAACTGCACATTTACACCGAGTAGATCAAATTACAACTTTGACTCAATCAGCAGTATCACAGCGCTGCAGCAAACATGGATCACACTGTACATTGATCAAAAGCATGTGCATAAACATCTGGTTGCCGGGTTTTTTAAAAATATTTTCTTGAGAAGAGAGGGACTAACGGGGGAAAGGAAAAAAAAAAAGTTTCATTTTTCGATTCATGGCACAAAGCGAGAGGGTGAAAATACCGCGGTAACTTCCCTCCAGCAAGGAAAAAGAAGAAATGAAGAATAAAGGCTGCACATACATGACTGCATTCTTACTATTCTACCGTTTGTCATCCTCTTTTCAATGTGACCCCATGAAAACACCTTTTATGTCCTCTCCTTGCGTGCCTCTCTGGGTTTTGGCTCTCTTTCTCGCTGTTTGTCTTTCCCTCAGTGAGTCTGCTGTGTCACAGTCTGACCGAGTACATTTGGCCAAATCAATTGTCACACTTCTGGAGCCAAAAGCCCTGAGGCTCAGCTCTGGCTCTCGACTCTCGCGAAACATCAAAAGCACACAGAATTATGCAATGGTCTTATATGCCGCGGCTTCGTTACCAAATATGTATATCATTTCAAAATAAAGCTTGTGATATGTACTGCAGGAAGATAAAGAAATATGCACAAACCGTAAGTGTTTTGACAGATTGCAGGGTAAGAAGACTGAGAACGCCTTACCAGACTGATGAGGTAAATCTGTGAGGGGAAACCACAAGAGAAGAGATGTTTTCTCTTCTCTCCAGCCCTGTTCATGGTGCTCACATCAAGCAAAACGGTGCTGAAAAGTATCTGTTATAACCCTGCCATGGCGAAATAAAAGTTAACACAATGGTCGTTCATTTAAAGATCAAGAGAACGTCGACATAGGCAGAAACCCTGCGACTTGTTTACATTTCTGTATAAATACGGTATATTTATCACTTCTCATTGCGTGTATACATCTGCTACATTCCTGTTTACATTACAGTTCATCACAACAGTTTAGTCATACTGCAGGCTTCCTTGCCCTGTCTGTGGCTCTGAGCCTCAAACCCGTTCATTTCTACAGAAGACGTAAACCTTTAAAAACAGGATAAAAAATATATGGTTGGTTTAGAAATTCTAAATATCATATGGGCACTGCAGCTGTTAGCAAACATTGATCAGACACGAGTAAATGTTGGGTGACTCATTTTCATTAATTGTAATGAAAATGTCACCCAGTGAAATGAAGTGGCTCATTCATGTGTTTTTATATAAATGGAAAGGAACACAAGGAACAAGCAGCCTTTGGCTACATGGACAATAATTGTTCGTAGTATCAATCAAGAAAATAGTACCCGATTTATCCTGAAATAAACTTAGAGCTATAGATGTACCATTGTAATAAGAGGTTTCCATACAATATTCACAATATCACAGAGCGTCTTGAATGTCTTTTGGAAATAAATGTTGAGATTTTACACATTTTCTCTTCAGGACTAACCTGTTGTAAACAACTGAAACAGTAAATTGTGGGAACTCTCATCAGGTATAGGATTGTCTGTGTGTGTGTGTGTGTGTGTGTGTGTGTGTGTGTGTGTGTGGTGTGTGCCTGTTGCCCCGGGGAACCTCGCCCTTAACTGTTGGAGCCAAACTGAAGCTCATGGACGGAGCCCAAGCAGCAGATTGTTTTCTTTGGAATTTAAACTCTTGCCTCATGTTTGAACTCATCACCTGCAAGATTACAGTATATCAATACGCCTCGATTCATAGAGAGTAAAACACGCAAAAACCACAAAAAAAGCCCATTAACGTGATATGAATCATACTTATTCAGAGTTAACGTGTGTGTGTGTTTGTGTGTGTGTGTGTGTGTGTGTGTGTGTGTGTGTTTGTGTGCGTGTGTCTGTGAGAGTGTCGGCACAGGCACCATCTGCCCCTGTTGGTTCTCATGGCAACCATCACCAGCTGTTTGGTGTGTTATGTTCACTTCACACACTGCCTGTCATGCTCTCCCATCCACCCACCCACCCACACACACGCACACACACACACACGCACGCACGCACGCACGCACGCACGCACACACACACACACACGCACACACACACACATACACACACGCACACACGCACACACCCACACACCTCCTCCCATGACTCTCGTATCACTGCAGGGCTCATTAGTGTGTTTTCCCAGTTGATCGTTCAGACCACTTTGTAATTCACCTCTGCAGGAACTTGGAAGGTTGTGTGCTCTGTAGTCCCCACGAGCAGCACTGAGCAGAGACCTGAGATTGTGTGTGTAAGTTAATGTGACCACGCAACAGTTTTGTTTTCACCTATGTTCTCCGTTAAGTCTCAGTCCCTTCTGCGGCTGGAGAAGAATTAATCTACCTGGTTCAGAGTGTTTGAACAAAGGTTTACGTGAGGACACGGGGCCGGGTACAGAATGTATTATTGTTATTATTTTACAATTATTTTATTATTTCTGGTTCAACCCATATTCACATCATTCTAACACAATGTTACATCTATGCGGTATGACACAAGTGCGAGCATCCATAACTTTTTTACAAATTGTTTAAGAAAAAACTCAAGAATAAGGATTTATATCCTTGATGTCCATCAATGTAAAATACACAATAATTATGATATTAAAAAGACTTATTTTCTTAGAGGACTATGTGAGACTCAGTACTGAAGACAGCACCCTAAAGAATCCTCACATGTCTGCTTCACCACTGGCCCTCCACACTTTACAACATCATTATGATTGCATCTGCTTTGAGAGAGAGGAGGAACACACCCCAGTGTTGAAGAGCTGCTGACTGCATTGAAAATACAAGTGTAAAGGAATATAGCCCCGTGCTAGTAGTGGCGATGCTAAAATAGTGTAAATGATTCACCAATGTTTGGAGATGACAGTCTACATGAGGGAAAACAGCTCCACAGGCATTTAATAAGGTGTACGAGACAGGTGCGCTCGATTATTGAGCAATTAAGCATTTCGAAATCACATTAGAGAAACAATGAGCTCTAAAACGTGTCTAGAATGCAGTGTTGCAAAGACACACATTAAGAAAGGCATTCCTAATACATATTTAATACCTCTAATATGTTTATTCTAAATATACTTGAGATGTTACGACTGTTCCTTGAAGTCTTTAGGAACCCAGTTGGAGCCATTTCTTTAAATAGTATCTGTATGTTAAGAAATGATGAGGCAATAAAAGACTTGCAAAGTAAAGCATTACCATCAAGAATAAACCGCCTCCATTCAAATACTGTTGACATGATCTAAACTGGGTGTGAAGTTACTGCTGATCTCCACTGTGGCCACCAGAGGGAGCAACACTTGACCTAAGAGCCATTTACTTGTGTAAAATACACACATTCATCTGATTTCACTTCCTCGTATGAACAGCAGTAAAAATGTGTGTGCGTTTGTCACACATCTGTCTCTTTCTGTCGGTGTGTCTCCATGTCTCCACCTTCCTTTGATGGAGGTGGCATCTATTCCACTTCTTAAAAACACCACATCATTAGGCTCTCCTTCTTTGTCACGTAAAGAATGGCTTCATGCACCGCCTTATGGCTTTTCAAATCACTTATCAATCTTTTTTACGTCAATGGTGACCTCTGTAGGCTGCAGTTTGCACATGCATTGCATACAACCACAAAACGAAGGCAGATACACAAACACACACACCAGCATGATGTTAAAAAAAAATCTTGTTTTTTAAATGTTTATGTGATACAGAATGGTGGAACTTTAGGCGTCCTTAAATATAGGTCCAGTGGAAAATGAGAAAAGTTAAAGAAAATGGCAGCAGAGTTACAGCAAAGTAATGATTTGATGAAACCTCTGATGACTTGTAATTACTGGATGAATCCTCTGAAGAGAAAAACACTGATTCTCTCACGGGAGAATAAGAAGCCATCATTCTACAGCGACAGTTGAGGTGTAAACGGGTCACTAGGCAAGAAAATGATCATTGACACACAACCAACTGGAGCGTGACCAACGAAGAAGAACTTAAAAGTTTTGCAGAGGCCTCGTCAAAGTCCACACAGAAACACGTTGGAATGTGTCGGGTTTCTGAAACAAGGATTTCACTCCTGCTGAGATGAAGCAGTTCTGTGTGAACGGTCGGCTCATAATTAATCATTTGGTAACACAGTTTAAGTATACAGTATATATACTGTGTATTTCACGTTGGCTGTGAAAGGAAACAGACACTCAGGTCAAAACATCTAAAGAATCTTCTCTGAAAAGCAACACAGAGTTCAAGAATGATCTAAATATGGAATGAACTTACTGCAGATGTAGCAACACTTGTTCATGCAGCTGACATGGGTCAGTTTTCACAATAACCCACAGTACAGAATTCCTTTAAAGCTGTGCCGATCAATATTTTTATTTCATCAATGACTGCGTTTGTTGCTCGCAGGGACGAACCCCACAGAGAATGCCCCCCCCCCCCGGCTCTACAGAGCTTTATGGAGCCTTTCAGCACATTGTATTCATGACTGTGTTTTTCACCGCTCTCAGCGACCCCGTTTCCAGCAGCAGGCAGCTGCATTAAAAAGGGTGTGATGAACCCTCTGCACACTACTCACGACGAACGGACAGAGTCAGCGACTAGCTGGTAAACAGAGTGGCTCATTTAGCAGCTGGAGGGACAGATATTTCCCTCAGGTGTTGGTGGAGAAAAGCAGAGCTCAAATGAGAGTGAATATTGGACTTGCAGTGGATTCATCAGGCGGACAGCGACACGACTCCAAATGAAGGCGAATGCTGCTGCTGTGTGTCTGCTGGATTTGTAAAGAAACGGTTTCCTGTTGAGTTCACCAAATCAACTTATAGGGTCATAGTAAGCCAGCGTAGTGCACAGCTGTTTCTGCCCGAGTGGCCAACAGAGTCTGACTTAAAAATACTCAATTAATACGATTACAAATTGAATCAAAAAGTATTGGAATACACAATATGCATGCTTTCTGTTATAAAGTTTTAGTTTCCAATCCCAAGCCAACAAAAGGCTGAAGACACAAGAGTCCGGACGTTTGGCGGGGAGGAAGTACAACATCAGAGAAACTAGCAATACTCCCATAAGATACAAGTACCTCAACATTGTACCTAAAAGTAAAAGTACTCAATTGAAAGTTATTTTCCACCACTGATCCTCAGAATAAGTCCCAAGCACAGCATTCCTAAAATCCCTTTAGATATTAAGATTATGAAAGGACATGCTGCTGTCTTAATTATATGAATCAAATCATTCTCATTCATGAATATAGATCTTGTTATCTGGCCTCATTTTTTCAGATTGTTGGTCTTCATAACACCAAAAGAGGTTGTAAAAGTAAAAGAAAACCTTTTTTCTTAAATTTGCTTTCTCCTTCCAGATTTTCCCAACCGGTCTGAGCTGAACCATCGAGCCTCCAGTTCCAAACACTCCTCTGTATCAAGCCCAAGGGACGAATCAAATGATCTAAGATCAAAAGAAAATGAAGTTCCTCGTGGAAGATGAAAACACTGGAGGCAGAGCTGTTTAACAACATCACTGTGTTTCTGCTGAGCTCCGTTTCCGTCCCACACCGAGCTGGAACATCAGACTAGAAGAGGCCTCTTACCTTCCGTTGTGCCGCTGTGCTACGGAGACTCTCAGATCTCCCAGCATATTAAGCATTCTCCTAAATACATGTGACTGCAGCTTAAATATAATGCGGTGGCTGTGCTGTTTTAAAAATCCACATAGCTAGAGGCTTAATTTAAGTTGGCACGTATATGGTGTTAAATATTGCTGCTGCAGCCAGCTCATGTTTACAGAAGGAGAAGAGACACTCTTCACTTGAAGCTGCTGCAGACACGGAGATGAGGAGCGACGTGAAATCATAAAACTGACAAATATGATAAACCTTTGTATGCAAATGAAAGAATAAAAACATAAGGACTGATTGAATTCGTGCATGTGTGATTCACACGAGAGGCTGATTCACAGTTTGTGATCTGAATCGAGTGATTTGCAGCTACAGTTACGATACAGTCAATGAACATTATGGTCGAAATAGTTATGACTGGATTAAAAGGGAATAAAAAACACAAAAACATTCATGTAATTAAAAAAGCACTTATTGTTGTTATATAGTTGTGTTTATGGCGCACGTCTAAATGTACCAGAGCTAGAGGGGTAGTGGTGGCCTAATAGTTAGAAAAGGGAGCGGGAGGTCGTTGGTTCAATCCCCGGTAGAATACATCTTCCACATTACCACCGACGTGCCCTTGAGCACGGCCCTTAACCCCAACAGCTCCAGTGGATTCTGCTCAGTGGCCAGCAGATCCAACTGAGGTTGTACTGCTTTCGGCTTTCAGGTTTGTAATGTTTACTTATTTTACTTCTTTTAAACTTCTCAGATTTTTCAAATGACTTATTTACTGTTAGTAGAATTTAAAAAAAGACAACAAATCTTGCATTACATCTTCTTTTCCTTCGTACCTCCATTTCATGTCAGTGATATTTCCATTCACAAAACGTCCTTTGGAAATATTGTGTTGGAAATGAACAGTTTACTCATCCTCTGCATATTTTACACCAGAGATCACACAGCTCTGCTTTGTATTGAAAGAGCAAAAGAACGCAGAGCTTCCTCACTTGAAGTCATCACTGAGGATTCTGCTCATATCTCTCCTTATGCTAAATGGTAGTGGGTAGGGGGGGGGGGGGGGGCCTCACCCCGGATGGCTTTGAACTCGTCACGGGAGGCTTTGTGCATAATCGTCTTCGCTGCGCCGCCTGTCTTCGCCTGTCTTCGCCTGTCACTTCTGTCTAGGAACCGTGGTAATCAAAGTGAATGCCGATCGTTTTTACCTGCGTGGGAACGTCAAGGTGGCAGTACGGGAGTGTGTGTGTGTGTGTGTGGGGGGGGGGGGGGGGCATCACATCGCCTGAGCAGAAGCCACACGGAGGACTTTACATCCGTCAGCTCGTCTCACAGCAGACGAGCAAAGCTGCTGTGAGATTTGCGCTCGTAGATAAGTGCTGAGCGGTGACAGAATCCGTTTATTAACCTTGACGTGTACAACGGAGCCATGCTGTGCATTCTCATCCTGCAGCGAGCACGGCCCTGTTTACACACTGAACAACACACTCGTGCTGCAGTATTACAGAGTCTCTGTTCCATATCATCTAGTATGACTCAACGCAGCTCATGACCAACACCGTGACCTTTTCTTGGCTTGTCCTCGTTTGATGCATTTCGATACATCATCAATGACCATGCGAGAGCCTTTGTGCCATTGGCTCCATTCGACATTAACGTGTCATCGCATCACGCACACTGGTCCGAGTAATTAATGCATTGGTCATATTTTCATGTGTTAAACGATTTGCGATACTTGATGCCGAGTTCCGGCCCGAGGACAACTGCGAGTTGTTTTTCTTATCCTTGGATGAACTTTCAAACTGGCACAAAACGAGGACAGCAGATTACGGATCATCACACGGCGGCTGCAGATCTCTGCGGCACGTTTTTGATCGTATCTCACAGTAATCCGCCGTAGCGCAGAACATTATCTGTAATTGGCGTTTAGTTATCAAAGCTTGCAAATGAAAATCACTTGAAAGTGATGTTATTGGATATGGAGTGAAACAAGCCTTCTTTTGTGACAGTGTTGTCTTTAACATGTCAAATCTAAATGGGATCTCTGCTTTCAGGATTCTTCTGGTTGGTTTGCTTGAACGAAAACAAGAGCGCATCGTTGATTTTTCGGGTATTTTTAGTGTGACGGGTTATTGAGTGGAAACACAAATAAAATAGTGCTGAACAGGAATCGTTACGGTCCACTAAACAGACAAAGCAGAGAAGAGAAGTCTGACAGATTCGAGGGATAATAGAATTTCTGGCTTGGTGAGGCTTTATATGAGACAGTTTATATTGCATACTGAGAAATAGCTCGAATCAGATTCAATCGTATTCACTTTTACAAATGATTTTCCTCATGAAACATGTTTTTACATGAGCTCCTTCTGTTCACACATAAATGCAAATGATATACTCAGTGCATTATTATATTTTTGCTGTATGATATAATCTGTTATGTGTTGAAAGAATTAAGAAATATATAAAAAATGTATTATGAAATGGAGTGAAAATGAGCAGTGTAGAAGTGTAAGTGAGGCACCAACAGCAAGAAGGAAAATGGGACAAATAAGAGAAAAAGATCTCAAAGAAAATGTCAAAAATTAGTATGTGAAAGCTCAACTGTGGGGAAAAACTCAAGAGAGGAATGGAAAAATAGTAAGGCAACATGCTGAATGAAGTAAGTAAGAAAGAGAGCGAGAGGAATGGTTGGAGGAAAGAGTTGAGCAGCTGAATAAGTTTCTTGATGACCTCAAGACTTTAAAAATTGACGCGAGTGAACAAGTGAACAAGAGAGGCAGATGAAAGAAGAGGGGGATGAAAAGAATAATAAAACAGAGCTGCAACGGGAGCTAAAGAAGGCGTCTGAGGAAATGGAGGAGATGGTTGGAGAGGCTGAGAGAGGAGAGAGAGAGAGAGATGTAGATGGGAAAGGAAAGATCTGTGAAGGAGAGGCCAGAGATGAAGAAGACAGAAACCCTGATGATGGCAATTCCCCACATCATGGTCTCAAAGACGAATGCAAAAAAACCAAAAAAAACAAAAACTGTGAAAGACAGGTGGAGGAGAGCGACAGAAGAAAAGTGAGGGGAGAGCTGTTTTTCAGCGCTGGAGGAGGTTGAACTGAAACTGCTGACAAGAAAGGGAAACAACAAGTAGAGGTGGATGAAGGCTGAATATCAAAGAGGAACGGGTCAATAATATATTAATGTGACTGGATAGTGAAGAAATGTCTTGGTGTTCACACTAACAACTCCTCCTCCGAGACACAGGACTTTGTGTGATTTTGTGCACCATTAGTGGGAGAATAACTCTCAACAAGTTCCCCTACAGAGATGTAAATTCACCATTTCACCAGCAGATTTTGGAATATAAATTGAGGAAAGAAACCTTCAAACACGACACCCCAATCCGAAACGTAAAGAATATTCACCCCGCATTATTCATTATGCATCAACATTGAATATCATTCGTTATTCAGTGGCGCTGTCCAGAGTGCTGAAATGCAGCAGCTCGATCGATAGACAGACAATTTCAACAAAACTAGGTATTTTATATTATTTTAGGAATATATTTTGGCATAGGCTGCAGTCTATTTATTGATTCTTCCATTTATAGGCCCATATAAAAGCAAATGTGTTTTTATGTTTTAATTGTTGCACATTTGTAGCTGTTTCCATTGCAATAAAAAAGGAAATACCTTGAAGTTTTGCTGTCATCTCTCGTTAGACAATAACAGCAAAGTAAAGTACAATACAAGTAAATAATGACTGCGAGTTTGAGGAAAGCTTGTGTTTCAATCCGGATATATAAGTGCAGATGATTGCACTGTTACAGAAGACATTGTTCATACCGGTGCACTTGATTAGAACCACTAGATGGCAGCAATGTATCAGTAGCAGTACAACAGGATATCTACGTAGATCACTCTGACCTGTTCACTCTAATGAGACTGAAGTTCTATTTTGTATCAGCCGGAGCCGAGCAGTACATATTTTACCGGATGGTAAACAGCTGAGTCCTGCAGGATATGTATTGCTAAACGAATTAAACCGAGAAACTGAGAAATGAACCGCTGCAGTCGCTCTCAGCGCACTTGATCGATCGCCTATTGGCTTCTTTAATCAATAGGCCTAACATTTCCTCAGCGACCACAGAACAGAATGGAAGGTTACTACCTGGCACAAACAGAGCCCCCCCCCCCTCTGATCTGGAACAGATTGAATTAGAAACTCCATCAGTCGGAGGCTCGACCACTTCCTGAGCGCCGTACTGCGACACTGGATTGGATCTCCCTCAAAGGAAATCATCTCCGCGAGTCTGCATTAACACCACCTTGCCCCCCCCCCCTGCCAAGTTAGGCCAACCTGTTCTCCTCGTCCCTTGCCAGGGTTGCTACTAGCACATGCAGAGACAGGTATCTTTAAAGGTGGGCCAGGGCACAATTCTCCAAAAGGTGGGCTTCTGATTAATTGAGCCTGAGCATATGCGGCCCGGCCGCTGACAGATACTAAGTGCGGGTGCCATGTTGAGGGAAAGAGCTCTCCATCTTGCCTGGGAGCTCCATGGCGAAGAGCTACGTCGACCAGATGCACAACATTGGACCATTGCCGGCGCACAGGGAGGTGTCTCCTTTGAGATCGATATCTCGTCCGACACCTCCTCGAGCATTCAATTTAAATCCCATTTCATTGAGAAATGATTCATATTGGGTGATCATAGCCCATACACTCAATTAAACATCTCCTTGTGTCGTTCAGTGAAGATCGGCGAGAAAAAGCACTTTACTAACGTGGTTAGTAAAGCTCTGCAGTCAATTTCTATCTACTGTAGACAAAGCAGCCATTTCATTCTGTAAGCCAGTCATGTTGCCTCCTCTGTGACCCATGCTGTTGATGGCCCACTCTGTGTGCTGCCATAGCGGGAAGCTTGCAGCCAGACACGGCAACCGTGTGAGCGCCAATTATTTTGAATATGCAAACAGGCTATTTACATAAAACACACCGACGGTTTTCTCCCGCAGATCCGAGCATGTACACACTTTGAGACACGTGCACAGAGGGCATGTTCATTGTGTGCAAATGAAGACGTTAACTGCTGCAGTAAGACTATATGCCGACAGTTAGGCAGAGCTCTTCTCCCCGGAGACAGAGGCAAGCCTCTCTGTAGTGCTGCGGAAATGATCTCGAACTGCCTTCTGTTGTAAATACGCTCATGTTTACGGTATTTTAACAACAACTGACATGCAAAATCAAGTACCTGCAGTGTGTGGGCGTGTGCACATTTTCTACCTGTGATTTTGTGAGTGCATTCTCATGTGGATTTGTTGCGCTGGCATTTACAGCAGTGCCTGAATATCATGAGAATACGTCGGTCTCTGTAGCTGAGGCAGCTCAACCAGTCACTTGTGATTATACTTATCACCCTCTTCTTCTGAGAGCACAGGAAGCTGGAGAGAGGAGAGAGAGAGAGAGAGAGAGAGGATGGGGGGAAGTGGGAAAGAACAAAACGAGGGGGGGAGGAAGAGTGTGTGTTTGTGTGTGTGTGTGTGGTTAAGTGAGTTATAAAATATTACAGCTAAAACAGGATTCCTCTCCACGACGAGCCGCACTTCAAATGACGTGAGCCTTACAGAAAAGACAAGGCAAATATTTAGTAGTGTTGCCGACAGTATAGAAAAAGAATAAAAAAATTAACACATTAATTGCCCTCTCATTTTCACTCTTAAGTAGCACAATCTCTGTGCTCCTTACAGAGATAGAATCTACAGCAGTCAAAAGTAAATATGCTTCCTGCAACGCTCTAGGATTCATCTGAGTTATGTTGGAGAAAACCAGCCCGTCCGGCTTGTGTTAGCACCGGTGACAGATCTTGTTTGTTCATGGAGCGAGCAGGTTTCAGAATGAGATTTTTCGAATTAAATGAAATCTTTTCTTCCAGTGCTTGTGTAAGGATCCTTGAAGATGATCAAACTTAAACTGAACGGTGCTTTGAGTTACACATGATGGCCCGTATGGTATAAGCTAGTGCCATTAGTAAAACCTGATGATTGTGCAAGAAAGATTCCTACCGATGGTTTCTCGTTGTTCTGTTGATCTACACGTGGCAGTAATACGCAGCAATGCGCTAGCAAAGGCAGCGAAGAAGAAGACCGATTAACTCCTACACATTAATGGAAACAATGAAGGCTTAAAGTACTTTAAAAACATGCTTTACAAATGTTTTATGGAAATACACAAGCACTAACGCGGTAGAAAACAAATGCTCAATTACAAGTTTAAGTCCTGCATTCATAATTGTACGTAAGTAGAAATACAAAACAACAAGGAATACTGAAAGTATGATCATAAGATAAGTGTTTTAATGTTTTATTCGACTAATATTACTGATGTTTAACTGTGGAAGCAGCAGCTTAAAATTTATCAAGCTGAAGTGGAGCTCTTTTAAACTACCAACCTACAGCAACAGCATACAAAATGATACTGCTGCTGTCGGTTGGTTGTTCTCTAACAAAGCAACATATCTTGATAAAATGATCACATGTTTTGTATGTAAAATTGTCAAAACAACTAATTTCGGTTGTCAAATACATGTAGTAGAGGACTAATTACAATAACTTTATCTGAAATGTAGTTTGGTAGAACTATTAAGTAGCAAACTATTTTGTTGGTCAAGTTAAGTACATGATGCACGTAAAACGTTACGTTCCACCTCAGCATGCATCCGCGCAATCTGAACAGATGTTGCTACTTTCATTTGTGCTGAGTGACATCTACTGTGTGTGTTGTGTTGTTAATAACACAACACACACAGTATATCATGCTTCCAAACAAGCACGACTCCTGCTCCTTTGTCGTAGTATTGGTCATCGTCCTCTGCGAATACACACACCAAGAGCTCCGTTCCACCACTGGAACGTCACTATGATGATGGAGGTGTTTGCCTTTACTCAATATTTGTGTCCATTTGTGTTCTATGCAGCTGCAATTATCTACTTCCCCCTGGAGGATAAATAAAGTTCATCGTACTGCTGAGGTTAGTGCTTGTGTATTTCCATAAAACATTTGTAAAGCATATTTTTAAAGTACTTTAAGCCTTCATTGTTTGTGGAAAGTGACTCACTGCTCTGTGTCAACAACTGTGTTGTTGTATTCTGGGCTCCAACATTGCTAATGACATTGTTATCAACTCTGCTGATGGTTCTGCATCTTGTTTGCAGAGTACTCCGATGAATTGTTGCTCCCAACAGACAAGCTGCTCCCAAAATCAGCGGATTAGATCAAATGAACCGAGAATCAGCTGCGAACATGTTCTATTTTACTCAAAGTCAAGTGAAGGGGTGATGATTTATGAATGAAATCATGAATGAGACAGAACTGCGGCGGAGAACAGCGCACCATACAAGCTACTGTTTTTGGAAATAAGTGATGAATTATTTATCAAAGCTCGTGCTGCTCTGCCTCATGCAAAGATGAGCTGCAGAGTTTATACTGGATACGTATGTTGCAAATGAATTCATACGATAAGTTCTCTTTGAGCAAATGCAAATGGGGAGTCCCAAGAAAATATGAAATGCAGATGTTAAATTATACATTTCATTTGTAGACATCATTCATTATTTCAAGCATCGGTATCCATTACATTCGGTGACTCTCTTCTGAATGTGCAGCGTTTCCCGGGCTTCCCTCTCCCCGTGTCTGTCCTGTATCAGTGTGGGCTGGTAGTTTTTCTTGGAGAGCTTAAGTCTTATCAGCTCTTCATTATATATCATATCGTATCATATCTGCCATGAATCAGCAACAATTGGGGAGCTGTTAATGAGATTTCTTTCCCAAATGGAAACTTTCATTCCCGTTTAATGCTATAACGCTTATCTTCCAGCGCGAAACCCCCCCCCCCCCCCCCCCAGTTTCATTCAGTTCCATTGCAGACTGATTTAGCATGTTCAAGTCACACTCCGCGATAAGCGGAGATACAATGGAGGCTGTTCAGCTCAGACACGGTCAGGAAGTCAAAAAATGCCAAGTAACGATTTCTCTGATGGAAAAAGAAGAGACGGCCTTGGATTGTGCTCATTTGTATCACGGCCGCATGCACTAGAATACATGAAACAGTTCTACTAATGCGACAACAACAAGAGTCCATCTTATACCTCACAAGCAGCACAGACTCAGTAGCTTCTCTGGCTCCCGTGCTAACACAGCTTCAACCACAACAGGATCTCACATATTTGCACTGGTCCACAGACAGTGTTCAATGATTTAAGTCATCTATCGCTTCTTTTCCACCTCCAGCAACAACCAACCAGCACATACGGTAATTGATGCCTGGTGTATCATTACAATCTGTGGGAACAAGGCTATTTCTTAAAGCTTTCTTCAGCGGTCTTCACGATGACAAAATCTTGCCTGCAGCCTTGTTATTACTGCAGTGCATCACAAACGAGAATGGAAGTATCAGCAGTGGGACAACTTAAGAGTGTCTGGAATTCACAATTGCTGTAATGAGGCTAGATGAGACCTAAATGCAAGTTACCTCAATATCTTTATTGCAAATAAATGATGATGATATACAGAACTACTCATTTGCAACCGTAAATATGTTTTCAAAGAGGCCACTCAGATTTGATCAACATATAAAAGGCAAATGTTTTTTATTCAAATCTGCAAAATGTTGGTCCTGAAGTTTTTAGTATTTGTTTGTATTCCTAACAATGTCCACTCGTGGCAACTAAAGTATGATGAACGTTTTTTAATGTTGTGTTTCGGGACTTTTTTAAAGCACTTGGTTAAGGCTATATTTGTCAAATCATGTCAATAATATGAGAGAGTCAGCCCAACCCCAGCCATAAGAACATAACAGTTCGTGGCCTGACAGAACATCATTGTATCAATTGCAATTTTGGCCAAACCATTTAGGTTTAACAACACATTAAACTAAAATGACGGGATATCTGCAGAATGTTTAAACCCACTAAATTACAGCACAACTCCCACTTAGCAAGAGAACACAAATCAATTCCCTCACAGGTATCAGTTAATTGCATCTATGTATAGAATTAATGAAAAGCCATAAAAGAAAGGAAATATTTCAATTACACACCGGTACTGATACCAACCAATATTCGTCACCATCTCAACCGAGCATTTGCAGTGCGCTGTGCATCAGATGTCAGTGGACTGAACCCTTTGACTCACCATCACAACTACTGGGAGCCATTTAATACGTCATTAGCACCTCTCTCGAAATGCATGAAGAAATAATCCAACAGGACAAGTGCCCCCGTCGTAAAGGTTCTCTTCAGATGCCATGTTTTATTTACCGTGGGGCAAATTTCTTCACTACCCACGAATCTGACGAATGACTTTTGGAATATTATTTGGAATTCTGATAATTCTGATCTTCAAACAAGGACCATGGCATTCAGTAAATATTTGAATGCATTAAAAAGAGCCTTTTGTTTCAATGGCCATCTGACAGAAAATTGTGATCATACTGGAAACCTCCAATGAGTGAGTGCTGTATACAAGAGCCGACTTTTTGAGATAAAATCAGTTGAATGCTCCAGTTACACTTCAACAGTTCTGTAAGTCTTCAAGAGAAATTGAGATTTCTAGTTTCGGCTTGATAGTAAGTATTCTCTGGAGGTCATTTTTTTTACTTTAAATCACTTGACTCGTGAGTCAGACCATCTGTAACCCTCCCGCGCCAACACAACTCGCCTGGCTCGTTTCTTCAAATATCTATTTAATGTAGGAGTCAGAGAGGCGTGAATACAAAATGTCTTTCTTCTTAATATTGTGACCACATGCATGTTCTGATCTCTGTTTTGCAATTCTTGTCAGAGATGATTGGGAATGTAAAAGAACAGGAATACAAAAGAAAGACACATTTGAGAGTAAATCCTCAATTATCGCAACAGCGTAGAGCCACGAGGAGAACTGATGAGGTACTCAAACAAGATTTTAAAAAGAAAATGTTTTTCTGTTTGTCAAGCGGCCTCTATGTTATGTTTACTGTTGGGACAGCATGGTTAATTTGTTATGCCATTCATCCGCTGAACTACAGTATGCTAATTATATGTATATAGCTGCTTTTCTGCAATGAGACTTTTCTGGTAATTGTCTTAACTTGCAAAACAGCCAACATTAAGGTTAGCATAAAAACACACTGAGGTGATTGTGGGCTTGACAAATTAACAGGCGCACAGTAATTAGTGTTCACACTGCAGTACTAGTTTCGATTGCTTTGCATCAATGGCATTGCATCCTTATTCAATCAAACACCATGTCTACAACGTGGTCGACCTGGAACGACACATCTGTCTCCGGCTACTTAATTGAGCAACAAGAGAGATTCCTCCAGTTGCTTCCTTGATACCTGCGCTCCCGGACCCTGCAGAATCGTGGGTAATGAAGGCACCGCCAGCTGCAAATTCATTCATAGATCTTCTGGTGAATTTATTAATGCATGAAGACTTGCTGGGTAGACCCGCACCTCCCCACCCGCCCCCTCAGGGGAGCATGATTAATGGTGTTCCCCTCAAACTGCATCAGTTAGCCACTGCTATCTGGTATTTGTCTTTACAAGATCGTATCGACTTTTGGGAGATCATGCAGAAAATGAACTGTCATGCGCAGGAGCCTGCTGAACGAAGCGTGGTAATACCTTCGTTCTGCTGGCGAATGGAAACAAGCCCCAGCACGGAAACAGATACCACACAGGGGCCGTGTAGACGATTGTGTGCACTGACACCTCCCTGGTCTCTTTCTGAGGAGAGGACTCTTGTTCTGCCTTCATTAACTATAGTTCTCCACTTATTTTATGGAAATAGGTTTTAATTGAGGTCTCGGGCAGGATATTACAACATATCAAGCTGTTCCACTGTTTGGTTACACCACATAATGGCATCATTATTTCTTCTTTTGTATGCAGATGGTGAATTTACCACCGAACACTGACAGCAGGCTTTGTCTTTGTACTCTGTAAATGGCTACTTAAAGTCAGATTAACTTCCGAGTCCAAACTTCTAACACCCTTTGATTTTAAAGAGGTTTTTCGCTCCCCTCCTTTGTGGCTTTTGCAGATTTGCATGGACATCAGTAAGGCCTTATTACTACATTTTACAGGCTTCACTTTGCATAATGACATGTTTGTTGTTTGTATGCACTTCTCCTCAAAGACATTGGAACTGACACATTTTCAAATTCGATCCAGAGGGAAACCTTGATCTAGAAAATCCAATATGGCAATGACTTGCATGGAAATCACAAATGACGATTGAAGCGAAACTTTTTAAATCAAGCTCAAAATCTTTATCCCGTCAAATATAGACATTTAGAATTTCCAAAAGAGACGAGATCAGAACATCTACTATCAATTTGTTATCTTTCTGCAGCATGCTTTTACAATCATTCACCATATTTGGTGGAGATCTTTTTCAGACACTCTTCACACTTCAAAATCAACCGTTATGGGTTGAGTTTTTTCCCTACTTTCCGTCTTTGTAATTCACAGTCAAATCTCAAAATCTAGAGTCACTGACAGGTAGCAGAAGTCCTCCACCAGCCATTTTGGGGCAACCTGGAAGAAACAGATTGCATCAACCAGGCTGATAATGCAAGTTAAGCCTGGAGCTGATTTTCTGACAGACCCGCGCTCAGGCCATAAGGGAGAACCAACTACCAGTGGAGGGAGGGGAAAAAAGGAAGGCAGTCCTGTTATTGAAGCAATTCACATCCGCCCTGCAGAGGGTGGAATGACTGCTTTGGGAAGATAATTGTGCCTAGAAAAAACCCAGCTGCAGGAACACTAGGAATTTTATCAGCAAACCATTTTCCTCTTTTGCCGATAGGGTGGTTTATGAAAACTGGCACGGTTCAGGTGGGAATGTAGGGAGTGTCATTGCTGGACGATCACTGCACACACGATAACCCGACCCGCTCTTTTATTCCTTTCATTTTGTTTATGCTCTCCACTCGGTTGCGTGCTTGATGAGGTAAACACATCGGTCCCCTGGCTTCTGAAATCAATTTGATTCCGGATTCGTCTCCACGGACACCTGACGGACCCTGTGGCGCAGCTCCGTTATGGGGCCTAGAGGAGTGCTCCGGCTGGCCTCCTTCCCGTCAAACACTGAAAGAGGAGCTGGTGATTAACCGTGACACAACAGCACTCATCGCTAACTCACATGCACGGGTAGAGATGCCGCCACACAGCCTCCCTCTCCCTCCCCCTCCCCCTCCCTCCCTCTCTCTCTCTGCTCGCCAACTGTGTTGCATTCTTGGGTAGAGGCCAGAGCTACACAGGTTTTGGATGAGCATGGGTCCTGTGAGGGACTGTAAAGTAGGTTGAGAGGACAGTCGCACCCACAAGTCTCTTCCCAAGCTAATAAACATTCTGGAAAATAATGAGCGGGAAGCAGCCAAGTGTTATCTTTGACCTCAGCAACCTTCATCTGTCTCCTTTTTAACAAACGGCTCCACTTTACTGCTCATGGTGGCCAACTGCTTATCCACAAATTGTATTGTTTTAGATTAAAACAACCAGCATGACAGTAGTCCATTGGTAGTAAGTAGGTAGTAGCCCTTGGAAACAAGTCACTTAAATGGTGTAAGAAATAGAGGGGAACATGCATATGCTTCAGTTAACCAAACATCTAAAGTACTGATTTACTGGTATATAGAGTACAGCATATCTTTAGGCAGCCACTTACCTGGTGGATGTCTAAAGTCATTACAAATGGCGGTTAAATTAGAAGACAACCAGGACTGAAAGTTGCATCTTTCCTAAATATTTTTGTCAATGACCTTTTTTCTACAACTAAGAAGAGATGATGAGAAGGAGGCAAAATATCATTAAACACCAACCGTGACGATATCGACGCATGATATTGTTGACGAAAAAATATGAGACTAAAATGGAGTTTAAAAAAACCCCTCTACCAAGATCTCACATTGTTTTCGTTGACAAAAAAACCGCATATTTTACTGTTTTTTGTTCTGTTTCTTGTGCTATAGGCACGTCATATCAGGACTACAGTGGCAGCCCACAATGAGCACATTCAAAGTAACTTAACCTGTTTAAAGGAGGGAAATTATGCCTTTTTTCAAGTTTTTACTAGAACGTGTTTACAAGCTAACATGTTTAAAAAAAAACAAACATGATTTTTTCTCATCATGAATAC
The DNA here is from genome assembly GCF_949748355.1 of Melanostigma gelatinosum. Classification (NCBI taxonomy): domain Eukaryota; kingdom Metazoa; phylum Chordata; class Actinopteri; order Perciformes; family Zoarcidae; genus Melanostigma; species Melanostigma gelatinosum. The sequence continues at coordinate 23,248,789 of NC_136638.1, forward strand.
ACTTTGTCTGTAACGGTCCATTTTAGCACCTGTGTCTTTACGCTCCCACCCCCCCCCCTTTCCCAAAAAAGCCCAGTCAAGTCAAGTCCGCCTTAATTTGTGGCCAAGATGTAAGTATGTAATGCTGACACAGTTTTTTAATGACTCCAAAAATGTCTTTGCCAATGGTGTGTGCTGTATTTCTTGTTACTTAATGGGCAGAAATTTCAATTTATAGTGATATAAAATAGTGAAAAGCACGTCAATTCACATTTCAAAGGCTGAACTCAAAGAACTTTTAGCTGTTTTGCTTGTTACATGAAGATTAATGACGATTAATTGATTACCCAAATTATGCTCAGTGTGATCATATTTTGAAATCATTACACTTGTGAATGAAAGCAGACACAAAGCAGACACAGCCTTCTCATTTGGGGTTCAGACTGTAATTTCAGTATAGCACCTGACATCATTTGCAAAAAAGGACTCTTCAGCGGGTTGCTGTCACAGTGGCCTGAACCCAATTCTCCTGGAGGATCATCTCCTTAATTACCAGGCCACACCGACAGTGAGGTGAGGTATGATTAATAAGGGGCATTCGATTTCAAGTGTTCCTAACAGTAATACGAATCCAGGGCACTCAAGGATGATTACACTTATATCTGTCATTAGATTGTTCGGGGAGAGCGAGAGAGACGTGCGCTCACATTCTCGACATTAACCTTTTAAGCCAAGTGTCCTTTGGACATGTACATTTCACCATTCATCATCCCAGTTACAAAAGTCACTTGTCTGAGTGAAAATCACAATCATTTCCAATAAACTTACAATAAGTTAACAATATTTCTGTTTTAATTTTGTTTGTGATTGCATAAATCAGAAGTATAAACAGTTGAAATCATCCAAACGGCATTAACATATAAAGAAATGATTACATTTATAAATAAATTCTATTAAAGTGGCTACATGTAACAAGGAGGTAATGTTCAACCTGTCTGACAACTAAGTGACGTTAGCTCAGAAACATATCCTTGTCCTATGAAGAATGAATGGACAAAATATTTGGCCCAATTAATGAGAGAGGGGGAATGCACAGCAGTGTTGGAGAAGTGCTGACCGCGGTGAAAAGCACAAGTGTGAAAGAAAAATAGTCGCACACTTTGCAGCCACGATGCAAAAGATTTTTATGAATTTATTGGTTCACCAAACGTTTTGACGTGGCAGTTAAGACCAATTACTAAACACCAAAATAAAGACCTTCATCTGTAAGTCCAATGGCGAGCCGGTTTGTCTCACTGTGAGCTGAATAACTCATGGTGAGATCAATCGGCGAGGCCCTTTCTACATTAGGCGATTCTGCTGCGAACTACCTCTGAAGAGCCATCATTTACTGCTCGCTCACGCTGCGACAAATGAAGTCAGCATCGGCCCATTAATGTGTAATTAGAGAACAGAACAAGACAAACATTTAACAACACAAGTACTTCTGCTCATTAGATCGGCTTTAATAGGTTATTAATGGTTTCCAGGTTGTAGTTGCTGTGATGAGCTCAGGACACAGATTATTTATATATGTATTGTTTACACTGTACACTGCCTGCTAGTTACAAAGGTTGTATATTTTTACTATACTTTCCGACTGTCTATCAACATCCCTGCTGTTATTCAACAACAACAAATAAATCTCAGATATAACTCATAAAGGGGAGTATCAGTTCCTCTCCTCAGACAGACAGTTCAGGGTTCTATGAAGGAGACATTATCGCTTCAAACATTTTCATGTCACACTGTCCATCAGAAGCCCGTAACACCATCCAGGCTGATAAATGTCCCCAAATGGACGGAGTACGGAGTGGGGACTGGTAGCGTGAGAGGTGCCAGTTTGCCTCCTGGGTACTGACGGGGTTACCTTGCACGGCAGCTGGATTCTCGTACATTTCAGAATCGCGGGATCACGTATCGCACAAAAATCCTTCATGTTAGCCTTCAAGTGATGCGTTTGTGTTTGGTGAGCCAGAGCACGGACCAACACAGAGAGGCGATTGTTGCTTCAAAAGATTGATGGCGGCTCCTGAAGAGGTTAGCGTAGATGCTGCAATAGCGTCATTTATATCAGAACTGGATACTATTTCTTCATTGAAAGAAGATTAAAGAACTGAAGGCTTTTCTTGATGGAAAGACGTTTTCCCTCTTTCCTCCCGACTGCCTTCGTTAACCGTTTGATTGGCAGATTGTTCATCCAATCACCTGCCATGTATTTAACGATGGAGACCAGAAACATGTCATGTTTCTGGTCTCATAGTCCAATATTCACTGTCTTTTTTGGCTCTTTAGCTGCTAAATGCTGCACTTTGTTCACCAGCTAGTCTTTAACTCATTCTGTCTGCTGTTTGGTAATGGGCAGGAAGCGGTACCGGTCTTAAGAGCTTTTTCTTTTTGCTGAAAACAATGTTCGACGAGAAAAAGAAGACCGAACCAAAATAGTAAGATTGCGGTTCTGTAAAATCCAAACAATGAGCAGAAAGTCACCGTCGGACTGGAGGAAACTGCAGAGTCGGGTGATAATGCTCTGTGGGTTGTTGTGAGCCAGTGTACTGATTAAGCTCCTGTAAGTGTGTAAAAGGATAAACAAATGAAACAATGTGAGCATTGGGTGTTATTTACTCCTGTGTTGGTTTCTCTAAGAGGATAGTCTACCTGGAGCTGTTAAGCGGTTTGCTGTCTTGATCAAAGACATCTTTCCTCCGTCTTTGTCAGTCTGGACGGCGATGCCAGAGGGAATAACGACCAACACATATGGTACATCCATTAACCGTTCCAAAATCGGTTTATTTATGGAACCTAGAAATCAAACTTGAGTGGGGTTTGAGATACCTTCATCAGCAAGCGTATAAGAATAGGTAAGCCTTTATTGGGGAATTTCAAGTGTTGCAGCCACACAAAGACAGAGATAAGTACAGATAAATAGAGTAAAAATAAGAATAAATAACATCAAACTGGAGTTAGCTAAAGAAGAGCAATGAAAGACAAAGTAATGAGGTATCATATTACCATTATTAAACCATTAAAGAAGATGATACCTGGCGTGCTCCAGCATTAAACAGAGGTGGTGGAGTTAGAACTGTTTGAATTAGACTGTAGCGACTGGCTGCAGTGGGAAAACTACTCCCCCCCCCCCTTTAGTTGCTCATGTTGCTCTGATTAGAATGAATGCACCAGTCGGTTTGGTTTGGCAGTGGCGAAGCTTTTCAGTGTCTTGTAATGATTCATTCGTACGCTGGTTGCCATTTTTTCCCTCCCCTTCATTCCACTCCATTGTATTTTTTTGGGTTTGTTTGCTCTCACCTTCGGAGGATCCCGCTCTGTCCATCCGTTCCGTCCTCAGTGGCAGTTGATGATGCTCCACATCATCCCCCATAATCCTGTGCTCTGCTTCCATTTGATGTCATCTTTCCCAGGGATTAACACGAATGCACGAGGGCTCCGGCAAGCACGTCTCCTGAGAACACCCGAGTCAATAAAAAACAGAATCAGGATACTTAAAAGTTTCACTGACACACACACCCACACACACCCACACACACCCACACACACACCCACACACACACACACACACACACACACACACACACACACACACACACACACACACACACACACACACGCACACACACACACACACACACACACACAGATAAATAACGTATCTAGAATACTGAAAAACATGACCACCAGATAGAGTTTAGAGCTTTAATAAACCCATGGCAATTATCCATAATGAAAAAGGTGTACCTGCTGCTCAATAAAAAAATGTACTTGATGGAATTTTGGCAGCTATTGAAAGTCTACGTCCAAATACAATTATGATAAATAAAATTGCATTTCTCTCAACAGCAGTTGCGCCTGTCAGCAGTCGAACAGGGAGCCCTGAGGCGAGAGGTGATGCCTGTGTATGCAGCATTGTTTGGATAAGAACAATATTCATTCAATTACACCATGTGGGTTTTTGCCATGGTCCCCGTGGACGGTGGATTTTTAGCATTTGCCAGCTTGTTCTGAAAAGGACTTATTTCAGAAGCCGGCTGTACCGTGGCATTTAGGTATTGTAATAATATTTGGCTTACAGCCTTTTTCTCCCCAAAATTTGGATTAAGCTTGTAAGCCTCAGACAGAAATACCATTGCTTGGTTTAGAAGTTTATCTGTTCACACGTATAAATGGTAAAACCCCAGGATGAAAGGCGGCTAAAACACACATTTACACAGGTGAAAGAAGGGAGGTCAAATTGCATTTCAGAAGCTAAATGCATAAACGACAATTAAGAGCAGGAAACTGAGTGACAAGACTTTGAGGCGGGCTGTTAAATTACACGAAAAATGGCACTTTTCTTCTCAGACAAAGCGAACCAGTCTAAGCCACACGTTTAATGCTTTTCAGTGAGAGAACAGGATTTTATCCAGACTCTGAAAATGAACTTCATAGATAAATTGTACATAACATGAAACCACTTGTATGTTCCCTGTCAGACGACAATAGAATCAGAAGCAGAGAGGACTGAAGATCAGTTTAATGAGCCAACAACTAAATTGCATTAATAAAGCGCGCTCATGTTTTCCCAACTGAATCCGACACCTTGGCCTTCAGTCAATACATAATCAATACTTGGACCATGCTGAAACCAACATTTTCAGAAAATGCCAAGCATAAATCATGCATGTCATGGCTGAGTTATTGGCCTCAAGATGGGGGAGAAAACAACAAAGTACACACATTCATAAACAACAGGGTCTATAGAGACTTGTGTGCGTATTAAGGGTCGTCCTCACTCCAAAATGAAATGCGATTACCGTTCACAGCCCCGTCTCCTGTAATTCTTTCGCCGCTTATGCGTAGAAAAACTGGACCGTAACATCTCTCGGGGGTGGACGTCCCTGCTGGGTTTTGTGTGGGTTACATTGCTCGTGTTGGTGTGATGACTTAAAAAAATAAATAAAAGTCTTCACAGCACTTCTAATCATTCAGCAGATACGAGTGGGTAAAAAAATAATGAGGGACCCACACAAAAAAGGTTAATGAGGTTTTTTCCTGTACTACACCTCTAGAGGCAGGGGTCGGCTTAGCAGAAATGTCATTTGGCAGGAATTAAACTGGGACTGTTGTTTTGCTGTGCTATCAATTGATATGCTTTAATTGCATAACCAAACTGTTCTACCAAAACAAGGGAAGCCGAAGACGCGGCACAGTGAGTGTGACCGCTTGTATTATACCAGTGAACGCAAGCTTTGCTGCTGTGCCTCTTCCTCCTGCACAACCACACACACACACACACACACACACACGCGCACACAAAGAAACCCTGCTCTCTTGTTCGGTGCAATCGTAGCAAACTTTTAAACTAGAGCAGACACAAACTCAGTCCCAAGAGAAGCAATACATTAGCGAGTACCCTGTAGCAAGCTCGGGACTATGTCCTAATAGTATTTTAAAGCAGCTGCACTTGGCAATCCATCATGGAGATAGCAATCTCAGTCTGTCCCCCTCATACTGCAATAGACTTACCATCATCACACACACACACACACAGGCGCCGGCATATACATTTACGCACCAAGTAATTCCGGGACCGCTTGGGAATACAGCATGACGCAACAATATCCTGTGATATGCGTTCAATCTCGATTTAATTACAGGTAACATGAAACTTTATCAGTAAGTTGTATCTGTCTGCTACGAAATGGGAGAGAAATCGGTGCCCTGCAGACCAGGTAGGCAGAATGGACTCTGCTCCTGATAATGTCATCCAAGGGGAAGTTGTCCCACTTCTTTCAGACACAACTCGTGTCCCCAAAACTGAAGGTGGGATGGAAGAAAGAAAGAAACATTACTTCATTCGTCCCACAGTGGGAAATGATTCTCTGTATTTGACCCATCCCTGTATATATAGGGATGCATTTGCCTCCTGCTACGTCTCAAGGAAATGTCGTGTGCTTATTGGAATTCCACGCAATAATACAGAGTGCAACAAAAATGGATGGATACAGAGATAGAAACGCGGAGAGATGAAATTCACTGTTTTGTAAGGTTGACTTAGAGTTTCTATATTACATTTGTCACACAATCTATGAACCGCAACCTGAATGTGTGGAAATCAGCATTAACATTTCCACGTTTATTTGTATAGTTCAATTTGTCGATGTGATCTTGTCATGCCTGCAAAGCCCAGTGAGACGAATGTAATTGAGTTTAACATGATCTGAAGAGAAGGGGTGTGTGAGGGAGAACACGCACAGGCAGAAAGACAGACAGACAGAAGATATGTCAAAATGAAAAACAGTACAATTTCCTCTCATCTGTATTTTTTGTGTGTCTCTTCTTCCTTTGTTGCGTGGCGCAGTAGCAATGTTTTCGCACACTGCTGCCTTGACTGACTGATGTTTTGTTCAAAAGCGTGTTAATATTTCCATTTGCCTGATTGCATTGCGAGGAAACTCTGTCAACTCTGGGGAACAGAAAGCGCAGAGAGTACAGTCTGGGAAGAGTTTTACACACCCATCCTCAGCCCGTCACCAAACCTTTTGTAATGGAACCTGAGGCATCAGGATGGGCGGCACCGATGCCAGGCGCATACTAAAAATAGTGCTCTCTCTCGTCGGACCCTCTCCTAGAGACGCCATTTTGTCATGCATTGTGCATGAATGCAAATACGGGACGAGGAAATGGATTACTTGAAAGGGCACCTGTGGTTTCCAGCTCAAAAATATACGCAACAGGGGAAATGAAGCGAATGTAGCCATCATTTAGTCGACGCACAGCTGTATGGAGGAGTGGAGAAACACTCTCTGTAATTCAGAAGTGGCTGATGAATGGGGATGGAATCACAAGCAGACTGTATATATGCAGGTACATGGAGGGTAGTCTCATCCTTTTCTCTGCGTATATGTACAAGATCATGAGCATAATTACCTCTGAAATACAAATGGAAGTTGGATCAATCCTCACCTCTGGACTTGAGGAATTTCATCAGCATGGGGAACATATGGGAAGAGTAAGAGGGAACAACTTCCAGCAAAGATCACAGGTTTAATAAACATCCAAGTTTTACATTCACATACAATGTTGGGCTGTTGGTTTTGGGAAGTATTTTCACCATTGTGAATTCACATTTATTGTTTTTTCAATTGTGTTTCAAAACAATACCTATTATGCTTCGCCACTGTTGCTATGGAGAGGAGCCAGTCAAAAGCAGTGTTTCACACCAAGATTCTTGGACTATCTTTGTATACTTCTGTATGAATTAAATACTATTATGAAGTATTTTATCATTTAAATTAGAACTTTACGGTGAAATAAGCATTACAATTTCAGGTCAAATCAAAGAGAAAATAAATAAATAAATAATTATATAGACTATGTTAACATGCATACACAGAAAAACAATCAATTAAGAAAACAGTTTGATCAATTCAGATTTTCTGAGAAATTTGAGTTAGTATGTGCTTGTTATTATAATTTTAGACAAAGTAATTGTGAATCATGATATCTTGATATATGCAATTCAATTCATTGTATAGTCTGTACACATACAACATCTTCTTTCCCGCGACCCTCACATCGGTACAGGAAAACTCGCCCCAAAAAACCCTTTAACAGGGAGAAAAAAAAGGAAGGAACCTTAGGAAGAGCACCGGGAGGAGGGATCTCTCTCCCAGGATGGCCAGAAGTGTGATAGATGACACGTGTACAGAATGAACAACATAACAGAGTTACAACACAATACGATTCCATTGAAAGAAGATGAATTGTCATCACTCAGCCCTACCTAGCAGGAGGCCCATCTCTTCAGAAAATGAGCAGGACTGTTACTCCCTAAACTCTGGACGGCCAAAACACTTTCCTACTTTATTACACATACAGTTCCCAGACTTCAGGAGCCGCTCAGCTCAACATAGTTGTCGCTCCCTTAGTCATAATTCTGATGGTCACTCAGCAGATCCGGTCGAGCAAATGGAGGTTTATTACCTTCCTTAAGGCCACGCCAGCAATAACTGTTAAGAGCTGGGAGAACACCATCGCTTCCCCAGATCAAGACCATCAAGGCGATTTGCGAGTCAAAGTGGTCCACATCAGAATGGAAAAGATGGTATTCCGTGTTAATTTGTGCAGTTTACACTGTTATGAAAGGAAATAAAACTGACCTGAGCCACTGTTCATTCCTCAACAACCATAATTCCCCCACCAGCCAGCCACTAACGACTACATTTATTCTTCTACTTCATTAAGTTATGTAACCCGGTGCCACTGCTGAGGCTTCTTCACGACATAAACCGACCTCAAAAGGTAGAACACTTGCAGAAATATATGTGCCCTGCTTCATTTAATCCCAAGGCAGCAGAGAGAAAAACTGACACAGCATTTCTCTGCCAGCTTCACTCTGAATCACATTCTTTAAATACCTCCATTTTCTGTCACCTATGCATAACTTCCCCATTGCACACTGCCGCTCACTGTCGTCATCGTGCTCTTCAGGTGCAGCCATTGCATTTACATTCTTCTCTGACAACCCGCTGATTCATCTTTAAACTGTGAATGCAAATTAGAATCTGCATTGCGCATCTTTATGCAGCTGAACGTATATTTCATGCCTGTGCAGACATCCGTCACGTTAACAGCAATTCCACCGTAACACTTTACTGGGTAAATTAAAAAAATTTCAAACACCTGCTACTTTCTTTTCTTATAATGAAGCAATTCCACCGCAGCATCTCGATATTTGCAGCTTTAGAAGCGCCTGAGGGAGATGAATGAGGTCCGGCCTCCTGAAGTAATCCCAATCCTTTTCTGACGAAGATTCATCCTATACAAAGCAAACTGAGCCACACTTTCTTTGATCCTTTCATGTGGGCACAAGAGAGCCACACACAGCCCTCCTATACAGCGTTGAAAGCAGAGGAATGTACTGTCAGTTCTGAACAAAGGAGACAGCTCTAAGTCAGCCACTCGCTGCAGGTGAAATTGGGGTCTCATTCTTGACTCAGGCAGGGACCCCTGTGACTGGGGCTCAGATTTTAAAAGCCTGAATGGCAGCTACATGTGTGAAGCTCAGGAACAGGGAAGCAACAAGTCAAGGAAGCAGGGTAATATCCTGAGTCACACGCGGATATGTGAACTTCACGCACTGATGGCGTGAATAAAAATTGATTCTATTGTCTCTGAAGAAACAGTGCAATTATCCTCTGTGTCTCTCCCATGTGCTGCTTTCTTGTGCTCGGGATGCATTCGCTGTACACTCTAGAGCGCCAGCTGGCAAAGAAGTGTTTAGCCAGTGTAAGCCTGCGTCTCATCACAACAAGCCATAGAAGCTGATTTCCCCAGCGTCCCCTGCATATGTGATGCAGAGTGCACCGGCACAGCACGGCATGTTTGTTTGTATGTAACAAGATGAACATCAATTAGTTGCACATGAGGATCTTTTAGTCCCTCTGCAAACAACACATCAATTCTTAGCTGTGCAAACATACATAAGAGTCCAACTTATGAGGGACTTTTAATGCCGATACTGATATTAGAGAGATTCATCAGTCGATGTGGGTCCTTTCAATTTGGTCATTAAAGAATTTTGACCGGGATTTGTACTGAGCAGACAGCTGAAAAATGAACTCATCAGCGCTCATAGACAAACTCTGTGATGGAGCTGTATTGCATTTTATATTTTGAATGGGTATGAATATTTGCTGGATTGCTCCTCAGCTTCTATGATAGTACATAATATCAGTTTAACTCTTTGCTTTGTTTACTTACTATCGTTACTATTTCCTGATATCTTACTTGCTTTAAGGATTCAATCAGCAGATTGTAAGAATGCTCATTATTTGCAGCCCCCACTGTATTTGTGTATCCACGTCTGTGTGTGCCTTCAAAAACAGATGTAATTGGCGTTGATGATTTGCATGCAGGTCCTGTAGGTGTGCATCTGCACGCGTAGGTGCTTGTACGTATGTGTTTGTGTACACCCCATCTCCAGCCGGCTGTGGCCATTAGCCGGAGGCTGAGCCTGTTCAGACGTGCAGGTCAGACTTCTGATCTAATCTGGGGGATCTGTGTCTGATGAGGTCTCCACTCTAAACAGAGTGGCCAGCCGGAGCCAGTTGCAGAAATCATGGAGCCAGTGGGCAGTAGGGATGGACATTAGCACAAGGGTAATTGCTGTCCCCACAGCAGCCCACTGAATGACATCTAATACTGCTGGGGAGGGCGGCTAACTATTACCTGGTGCGGGCTAAGAGCTTTTTCTGATGGCCACTAAAGTCCAATTGAGTTTGAAAATGGTTCATCATACACCCCCGGTCGACGAATTTAGCCTCCTGTGCTGTTGTGTCTCAGAAAGGTACGGCAACTAGATTATTGATTGTCCTTGAGATTTTTCATACATTGATGTTTTTCCATAGACTTTGAACTGACAGCAGGGTTGTTAAAGTGAAGAGGGTGACTGCTGCATTTATGGATGTGGTGCATTGCAGAGGCAACACAAGCCTGATAATTGGGGGGCCTTTGGCAACTTAATTTAACCACAGGCTCCCTCAGCTACGCAGGATTTGAATTCACAAGAATAATGTGCACAATAAGCAAAATGTGATGTCTGAAATGCGCCTCGTGTTTGTTTGCAGCCAGTTTCATCATTCCGTTGCGATTCATTCCGACGGACTAAACATGCTTTGATCGCTCTCTGAAGAATATAATACTTTGTTTTCAGAAAAATATATTTTTTAAATGCACCAAGTGTCAGAGCTCATGCTTGGATAGCTAAAAGTTTTGTGTGAAGACAAAGAAAAAAAGGCTATCTCATGAACATATCCCCACAGGATTACGGCTCCGTGATAAACAGATACTGCAAGAGAAAAGAGTAAATCAATGAAGCCATGTATTGGAATGATGAAAGAGTTACTGTTTGCAGAAGCCATCCAGCTGCCTCTTTCTGCCGTTTTATTACACTGAGAATCACTTACGTCCCAGAAGAAATGAAAAGCACCGGATTATCCACACCTTTTGTTTTCACCAGGTAGTGAAGTTAGCATTTTTTCCCTTGTCTATATACCATACTGTCCGGACTATAGAGCGCACCTGTATATAGGGCGTGCCCGCTAATTTTCTAAAGAAAATAATAATAATTTGTACATAGATAAGCCGCAGGTGTCGATAAGCCGCAGGTTGAACGGCAAGATGCTTTTAACAGTACTAAAGTTGTCTTCTTCTCTGAACATCATAACATGTCCGACTCGCTAGCTTCTAAGCTAATTTTAACATTACCGCCAATGGGGAAATGCTAACCGCGATTAGCATTGGCGAATACAATATATCTTCGTACATCTTTTCATGCTTCATACAGACATGCTTACAGACTAAGGTCTCTCAAGGCTACCAAACGGAAGAAGTAAAACGAAGCAGCGTGTCTTCTCATTACAATCTAAAAGCAACGAGGCAATAAATGTTGTTGTTGTAACTCGTAGCTCTGAATAGCATTTACGGCTAACTGGCTTGGCCGCTTAATAGGGCTGATGACGCCGCTGGTCGCTCCAATAACAGCTGATTCCTAGCAAAGCTAGTTAGCCTATGAAAATCCATACATTAGCCGCATCGTTGTAAAAGCCGCAGTCTCAAAGCGTGTGAAAAAAAGTAGCGGTTTATATGCTGGAATTTACGGTAACTGTTGATTGCTTCTCTCGCAGGCCTAATTGCTGCAATTTATTGCTGAACCCAGTCTTTTCTTCCCTGCTTGCCAAAAAGCTTTGAAATCAGGCTTGTACCCCATCTGCCTCACAGTTTCCAGATCAGCTGTACAGCTGGACTTCAGGCGCTGGTTGGTGGGCAGATGTGGGGGTTTTCAATTAAGAAGCTGAACGTGGCTATAGGAATTCCTCCAGAATTTGAGCAATTTAAATACGGAAAGGCCAAAAGTTTACTCACGCTGGATAATTTAAACAGGACTGTGATTTGAATTGAAAAGCCTGCAGTTAGAGTTTAGGAAGTTGATTGCTTCCCGAGTGTGTGAAGCTTCCCTCCTTCATACGTTTGAACCCAACTCTAAGGTCTCTTAGATATTGGAGCAGCTTGAACAACTTCAGCATGTGGCTCCTTGTGTGCTACACCTTAAGAGATGTTCCTTTGTGAACCAAAACATGGAGCTACCAGCGTCTCATTAAAAACGTACCACCCAGTTCCTCTCATCAGCGCAGCAGTCAGTCATTCTCCCTCGACCATTCAACTCTGCAGCGGGTCTTGCCTCAGCAGCAGAGTTGCTTTATCTGGCGTCGTTCTGGGCTGCAGTTCAACTTCTGTCTCACAAACAAGAGTGCAACACCAGGGTACCAGGCTGTATCCTCTATGGTGAAGCTCCAGGCATTGTTCTCCACATGAGCAGCATTTGTTTGATTAAGGCTTCATCTTTCTCATGAAATATCACTTTAAATCCTTTTTTAGTTTTTTGAAACCATGACACATTTTGAATAAAACTTTGTATGATTGTTTGTTTGTTCACTGTTTCATGGGTTTAGTCATCATTTTTGGCTTTGTATCAAACTTCATCATTCATTTAACATCAGCAAAGATCATTTCCTGTCAAATTAGGGAGGGAGATTGCCGCAGTATGCTCATAAACGAACCCATCAGTCAGTCATTCGGTCTGTCAGGAGCCAGCTGGACCAGGCGGCAACCAGGCAGCAACCCAGCGCCAGAGGGGGAATAGGAGGCGAGGAAGACACGGTGTAAGATTATCAAAGGGAGCAGAGGGCTGAGTGTCTAAAGGCCAAGCAGAGGAACACCAAACACCAGCAAGAAGTAGGGGGGTGGGGGGGGGGGTCATTCGGGTGGCAGGATGAGTGGGAGAAAGACAGGAAGGGAGACAGACACTGAGAGAAACAGATAAAGAGATGTGCTTCTGAAATGATTGAGAATCAAACCACCTCTGTTGACAATCACATGGGAATTGCGTGTCTGTGTGATTAGGCAAGTGTGTGTGTGTGTGTGTGTGTGTGTGAGAGTGGGAGGGAGAGAGAGAATGAGTGAGTGTCTTTGCATGTGTATCTGCACAGCAAGGCGCTCACATGGGTGGGTTCTTCCGGGGGCTGTTGTTTGATTCCTATCTGTCAAATCGTATACAGGAAACATTAAACTTTGGAGGTCGCACAATCTTCAGGGGACATCGTTGTTTGCTGTGCCAAAGACTTTATGCTAAGTAGTTCATTATTAATAGGACTTTGTTTATGTCCGGTATTGCTCCATTATTTATTCCATTTTCTGCGTTTTCCCTCGGTTATAGAGGCAACAAGAAATAAACAGACATTCACGAAACTTATTCAAGCACAGATTTGATTGGCAGCCAACACATCTGTCCATCTACTTATCTATCCATGTGGTCCAGGATCTCAATGACTCTGGTTGTGCATGATACGCTCCTTCCTACAGTTATTTTTTTGGAGGGTCCTAACAGACGTGTCCAGCATACAAGTTGGTCTTCTGGTTCAGAGCATTTTATTATCTTACACCCTCTCTGAACGAGAATCAGGTTAACTTTATTCATCATGTACAAAGCATGAGCAAGGCTTCCTGTCCAGCAACTAACTTGATCACATGACTGACAACTCTAATCAATATGCAGCAGTACGGCATTTAAACAAAACCCATTTTTTGAGAAATATTATTTTTCAATCATCTATTTATCAAGCAAAAATTCCAAAAATTTGATTCAGAGGCCAATATTGTCCTTTTTACTTGCCTATATTTAATTGACAGCTATAGTTACTAAAATATTCAACTTTTGATACTTTGTACGTTGCTCAAATAATACTTATATGTGTATTGACGACTGTGGCTAAGTGGAGAGCAGGGCCATCCTTCAATCAGAGGGTCGGCGGTTCACCTACTGGCCTACTAGCCTACAGCTAGTCGCATGTCGATGTGTCCTTGAGCAAGACAACCCCAAAACTGCTCCCGTAGCCGTGCCTGAATGTGATAGAATCTGAATTGTAAGTCGCTTTGGATAAAAGCGTTTGCTAAATGACTGTAATGTATTGGAGTATTGTTACAGTGGGGTAATCAAGTGAACAACATGAATAATTCCTCACCAATGGAAGTCCTAGATATGTTCGACACATATGCATTAGAAGAAGCTTTGCTTGTGGTATTTACATTTACATGGTGCAATGGCTTGAAAAATGGATGAGAAACTTGTATCTCGACAGAGTGCGGCTTAAACTCTGGATCAAAGCTTTTGTCAGAGCTTTTTATCTCCTGCGCCTCGCTCTCTTCTCTCAAACTACTGATGTGAAATAAATAAATACACCAAACAGTAAAGGTAAGTGGGCCGCCCGCCCCCTGCATAAAAATCTAAAAGTAGCAGTTCAATTTATTCTGCCAAACATGTCTGTCTGTTTACCCTGTTAGTAATACAGTGTTTTACAATCATGTATTCTTTTCAAAGGATATCTCCAACTCACCTTGGGAAATATAAAAAAAGATATATATATATTTTGAGAGTAAAATCAACTCTCTTGTGGTAGAAAAAACACAAAATGCACTGTTAACTGTGACAAATCTGCTTTCCATGTGAGAGTCCGTGATGAAGCACGTGAGACAGCTGGAATAATTATAAACTTTCACCGCAGCTCGTTTTGCTCGCAGTCACTGTTGGGACATCAGAATTTACCATCAACGCTCATTCAAAATGAATGCTATTCATGGTGCCGACTGCCCAAATCTAAATGTAGAAGGAAATGAGTCAAATGGTGAGAGGAGAAAGACGTTTTTATCTGTACTGACATGCAGAGGAGATGATGAAAAAAAAAACAGTGGTCAGCAGTTGGCCACCCAAGATCTACAGGATATCACTTGACCTGAAAAGACCAACAGGACATCCTGCTAAAAGAGATCTAAAGCAATGCGAGAGTGTCGGATTCTTGTTCACATGTTCACCACACACACACACACACAGGTCCACAGGTATTTCAAGCTGGAATTAATTTCCACAGTGTCAGCAGTCCCCTCTTACCTCCGGGATAGCTCTCTTTCCAAAGGAGGCCCCCTCTACGCCTTGTTAGCCACAACGCTCACCGTTCTGCAGACCCTGCAACACTGTCAACCTCTTGCCAGCCGTCGAAAATCCCCACAAATCACCTCAAGCATCTCCTGCCACTTCGCTCCTGAATTCAATCCCTGCCAAATTTCAAGCCCATTTTAACTCGTGCCCACAAGATTGACTTGTCTGTTGTGGGTGTGGTCCCTCTGTCAACCAAGTGGGGGCACTGTTGCATTTCCAAGCTCGTATTCCCATGCAGGACAGCAAGGTGATGAGGTTCAGGAGTGCCACGAATATATCCTGTGTTATTCATGGTTGCAGGCAGAACCACACTGTTTAGGGAGACTTTGGTCAAAGGTTTGGGCACAATTTTCTGTTCACACACTTGCCAAAGACCTTTTCGGGTGCAAGTCAGCATGCCGCCTCACACCAGAGGTGCAGACAAAAGGAGAGAGAGAGAGAGAGAGAGTGGAGGAGAGAGAGAAGGAGATGCTGACTTAAATTCAGGCAAGTTCCCGCCGACTCAGTTTGCAGACCAAATCAGTTGTCGCCAAGCCAAGACTTTGAGCTGGAGGTGCACCTCTCTAAAATCCCCCACAGACAAGCCAAGGCGAGGCGAGGCATTATTTGTGGAGCACCTTTCAACAACAAGGCGATTCAAAGTGCTTTATGTGAGACATAAAGGCAAAAAGTCAAGATATAAAAAAAGGCAATATAAATAGAAACACATGAACTGCATTTAAAAGGATTATTATTTGGTAAAAATAGAAGATTCAAATAAGATTAAATAGAATAATACAGGTTAAACAGTATTAAAACTACAGTGCAAAGATATGAAACAGGTGCTGATCATTTTCTGTTCCCGAGGCTTCTGCCATGGTAGCAGCGAGAAACAGAAAAGGTTGACTCACAACTAGACAATGGGCTATCAAGGTGGGCTGACTTTTAAGGTGGATCAGCTGTACTCATAATAATATCCACCTTAAACGCCAGCCCACCTTCTGTGAGCCTGGGCCAAAGTTGTGGCTATACCATCGGGGCTAACACCCTTCACTCAAACCAGCAGGTGGCAAGCAAGACACGGGAACTTTGCTTGGGTTTTGAGGAGTTGTAGCATGTATTCACAAATAAACTGTGCACACTCTGCACTGCTACGTTCACAGCTATAACCATAGACGGCGTCAGTAGACATCATCGTGACGTCAGCCATTGGTTTGTGGACTCCCGTTTAGAAGCCTTGAGTTCGGCATTTTGCCCTTCCTTATTTTGGTTTTCGACCATCGACCATGACACAGTCATACTACTCACCCATCTTTTAAGTAGTTATCGCTTGCTGTTAGGACGCGGTGTCACTCAGTATGCAGCCGAGTTCTCGGCCATCATTACGGTTGTTGTTGAGTTCTTCCTAGTTCTGCATGACCTGACGTCACACTACATTTTCAATTGATGAAATTTACGATGTGTGAATCTAACCATGCATTGCATTGAGTGCACACGAGGCACTCAGCCTCAGTAGTGCTGCTTTTTTTCACTATTTGAACATATATTCAAATTTAGAATATTTAGATATCCTACTAAATATCTGCATCAGCCATTAAAAAACCCATATCGGTCGACCACTCCCAAAAATGTTAAAGTACAAGAACTCTTTTGGTCAAATGATTCTGCAATCATTATAAAATATATATATATATATATTTTCTCCTCCAACAGCTCCACAGAGAATACAAAAGGTAGAGTCGTTTTTTTGTTGGTGACATTTAGATTGCCTGCCCTTTTTATAATTGCTTACTTACTTATGGACAAATAATTAGCAGCATTAATTAATTGAACATATCTTCACTACTTTTCACATAATTATGCTAACATTTTAACCCACACGCAAAAATAATTTCCTACCTGTCGTGACGAATTGGAAGTGGGTATTTTGGTTGCAGTCCCAAACAAGGGCTCTTCAAAATGTCTGTATATCATATCATGGTACAACTACGATATGGTTCTTCCAGTATTCAACTAGTTCAATGTATTTTCCCATCATTCAGGACATGAATACTACGTCTCCATTCCTTCAGATCTGCTGACCAGCGCTCCACTGTGTGCTCAGATGATAGCCATGTGGTGATGTATTACAGAGCACAAAGAAAGAAGACAAGCGTGACACGAATACAAAATCACTTGACGTGCTCATATGGAATTAAGCGGCGTAAGACGTAGATGACGCTGCGCCAAACTGCCAACTATGTTTAGTGCTAAATTTGTGTTGCAAATAACAAGCTGAACCTTTTGCTCCACGCCCTGCGGTGCACTGACAGATAGCTAGTGCCATCAATCAGAAAGTCCCATGATAGTAATTTCCTTTTTGTCTGATTTAAACCATCAAACTTGAATGTCTCTGAGGGAGGTGACTTGCAAGGTGATGACTGTGATGTGAGTGACAGTGAGAAAGAGGGAGAGAGAAGCAAGGAGTGAAGGACTGAACTCATTTAGAGTTTACCATCATCATGTTTGTGTGTTAAGTGCAATCATTACGTGTTGAACAATCCCAAGCATCAATCAAGTCTCTTATTTGTCATTTCCTCGCTCCTCGATCCTCGCTGGAACCGGAAGTTGCTCTGCTCCGCCATATTGATGGCCATCCCGAAGCTAGCGGAGGAGCGAGGAGCGAGGAGAGATCTCCGAGGAGCCATGAGCGAGGACGCACGAGAACAGCCTTCCAGGAAGTGTTTTAACGGCCGACACGCCTCCTCATTGTTCATCAGTTATGTGATTGGACGCTGCAGCCGATCGGACTTTTCTAACTGTGAATGAATGAATGAAATTTATTGATAGATATCACTGGAGTTTCATACCAGAGTGAAGACAGGTGACACATTAAACTCAAGTTTATATTTGGTGAGTTTTCTGATCTAGTTTAAACAGATGTTACTTGTAGACTGAACAACAAAAGGACCATCAACAACTTTCTTGATCTTTTAGAAAGATTTGTCTTTTCATGATCTGATATTTCCCTCAATAACTTTTTTATGGAAACAATTAAAGTCAGAGAGAGCTGGAGAGACGAAACACTTTTTACATCATTTATCATCATTTCATTCAGTCACGTGAGGCTGATCATTCCTGAGTGTCTGGGTTTGATGAGTTTTATCATTTCAATTTAACCTGAAACATGGAGCCTCATCAATTAATTCCAGTGTTCAAGAGAAACCATAATCATATTCTGGGATAATTAATAATGACGTCACAATCAGAATTTCAAAACGGTCAGACGCAAATAATTCATAAACAAGACAAACGCATTCTACCGTAGAAATCGGTCCTGTGCTCTTAAACAGGACACAGAACACAGTTTGTTAACCAGGTAACAGGCTACAGAGAGAAAACACCTCTGCAGTGATGATTACTGCGTGTCTTTATTAGTGTTATTATTTACTAATATTAAGTACAGTGATCATATATCAGCCTTGACCAAACTAAGGTCAGAGGTCAGGGGCAGCTACAAAATATAAGTGATCGAAACTACTGTCACAGTTTTGTTGATGCTGTGATATTGACTCCCAAATGGGTCATTATTGCAAACATAAATTGTGACCTTGTGACCTTTATCCTGACCCTTCCCACAGAGGAAACGTCTCCTTTCACGGAGGGGGAAGGCCTGAAGAACAACAACCGTGATGTTCCTGTCAATAGACTATTATCATAAACAGGACAGTGTGTGCAGTGTACCATACAAACACTACACAATCAGTATTTAATGGGAGTTGACGCTAGATAAACACACTCACTCACTTGTGAGAGACTCGTTGCATAGATTGAACGACTAAATCCACGTTGTGATGTCAACCTCAATGTACAACAAGAGATCATACTTTTATTCGTCAAATAACTTAACTGAAGGCCAATTGAAAGGCCTGTCAGGCTGAACGCTGTGCCATCACTTGTGTTAATTGTGTGAGGATGGAGGAGGGCAAATGTAATTGTTTGCCCGCTGACACAGTTGCAGCAGTTAATTATTGTGGGGCTGTCTCATCTCTACAATCAAGTGTTTTAGAGTAGAGCTAAAACAATTTGCGGATTATTCAATAAGTCCAGCCAAAGAAAATCAAACAGCAACTATTTTGCTACTTCTTGAAGCAAAAATGCAAAACATTTGAAGTTTCCAATTTCTCAAATATGAGGACATCCGAGCTGCTCTCTGATGATGAATGTATTTGGGTTTTGCACTGTTAATCAGACACAATGACATTTGAAGAGGTAAACTTGGGCTCAGGGAAATTGGTGTTTTCAATAGACTAAACGATTATTGTTATTTGTAAGCGGTATGATCAATCAACACAATATGTGTCTATATTTCTATCATGAAATATTTCTCCCAATGGTAGCATAAAACAAGGATTACATTTTCAAAGCATTTTTTTTTTTACTTTACTTTTAAAAGAAAGAGAGCCATCTGCTTGCGCTGCACTGTCGGCGGAAATGGCATATTAAGAGTAAATTAGTTGTTGGAGCTGGAGTCGAAGCTAAGATGGCAGCATCAAAATTACACTGGCATCACCGCAAGTCATGAGCTGAGACTCTGCAGCTGCGTCCTCAATCTCCCTAGCAACCACAGATGGCATCGTCGCGAAGGTTCTCAAGCTGAGGACAAATAAAGGTTTTAACAAGTAACAGCCAAGCAAGAAAGCCCAGGACACAGGGCTCAACTAAGACAGATGTGATGTCGGCACACATGTTCAAATACAGCTCCTGGCAATAGCTTCAGTTCGAGGTCCTTCAGCTTCACATCCGCACCAAAGCAGCATGACAGACTAGAATCGTCTTTTATCTGAATAGTTAGTTCACGAATGTAAAACTAAATCATCAGAAGTGAAATGACCCAGTAAAAATAGCACAGACATCAACCGCAGTCGACTGTATTCATTCAGTTTAACTGCAGGCTACATTGTAAGAGCTGCTCTGCCATCGTTTCCCAAGAGGTGGAGGCCTTCAATATGGCTTCTAGCAGTGTTTTCAGCTGGGTCCTTCTGTTGAAGGGCAAGCTTATTCATTGGCATACTGAACTGCTGTTCCCACTGCTGTGGGATCTATTGTGCTAAAGGATAATACGTAGCATGGTTTTATTCACCTTTACGTGTCTCGAGTATGATTAATACAAATCCAGTGCAGAATTCAGTTGCTGGACTAAACTCAGTAAGATAGCTTACTGATCACTTCCATCTTCATGAGTTGCGGAAGATAAATGAGCAATTGCTGCTGTTCCTCGTATATTAAATAGCAAAATGGCACTGTCCAATGCAGCTAATACAATACATTTGAATGCCTACTCAGCCCTGACATTACCAGAGTTGTACTATACTATGCAGTAACACTCGTCAGTGTTTATCATCCAACCTGAATGGTTTGATGTATATAATAACAAGAGCAGGCATGCAGTAGATGGGGGCGGTTCAGAGATGCGATGATTCACGTTATACAAACAAAACACTTGTTATAGGAGATGCCCACTTTATGTCCACAATGACATACCTGAACATTTTTCAAGCGAATGTTTATCTGGAATAATATTCTTTTTACCGTCCGACAGACAGAGCATGTACTCTTTACTTGTGGGTGGCTGAGATCACATTTGCTTCTCTTTATGATTCACAATGACTGGCACATTCTCTCTTAACCCAGACACTTAGCCTCTTGTGGACTTACAGCCTTCAGATCTCAAAAATGTGTCATCCAAGTTCATAAGTGCACAGCCCTGTAGTCCAGAGTCCACACAATGGGAGTCAGCCTTGGTGCGAGTGACTCACAGCTCAACATTATGCATATTCAACTGACTGCTACTGCTCATCTTTATTCTGTCGGAATACGAATCCATAAGCAGTAGCAGTGGCTGAAAGTTGTAGTTTTGGGATAGAAGGGGAAGCTTTTGTAAACAATGTCATGCAAATAGTACGACTGGCACGATTACTCATAATCACAACTTCCAATCCAAGTGATAACAATGACAACAACACTTTAAGATGTAAATCTGTATTGCTGCAGATAAGTGGGTGTAATGAGCAGAACTCATTATCACCAAGTTATTTCAATGTTTGTGCTTCAATGAGCTTAAACTGACTATGAGAGTCAAACGCATGTATGCATGCCAAATCAAATGCTTAGGCAGTACGGTTAGAAGCTACAACACTAATTCATTCTCATTAACCAAGTAACAGGCACCTTCAGTTGTCTCAGGTTATTAAAGCATTAACTGCATGTCAACAACCCCTATGCCCTACACTATAGACCGAAAGCAACCTTTGAAAAACTGAACTGTGTATTTGCATTAGCATACAAATTGAATTCAACAATTCCCTACCTGCATACCAGTGATAAGAAAAGATTAACCCAACGGTAGCATATAGCAAGGTTTATATTATCCGGTAATTTATGTGGTTTTCTTTTCTTGACTTTGGTCTTGAGGATTTGTAGCATGTAATATTCATTATACAACCATTACAATAACTGTTGGTGTTGTGCAAAGTGCCTACTTTTATTTTACACATTTTCAAACGCATGTTCACAAAAACACGCAGGTCTGTGCTGGGACCGAGCTCAAAAGAAAATTCATACGATGTCCGAAAATAGAAAGAGTCGCTGTACAAGTAGTATGACTATGGTACCGGTGGTAGCTGTAAAAAAAGAATCGTGCAGCAGTAGAAGCAGCACACTTATAAGTTACTACATAATACTACATACAAAAAAACAAAATTCTACGTGGATTTACTGGTAATACAAAAGCAGACAAAGTGGCAGTGAAACAACTTGCATCACCTGCACTACTTACAGACATTAAATGACAGAGAAGGGCATGTTGTCATGGACGTTTGACTGCGGCGCATTACAAATAAAAGCCTTTGGCATTTTAATTAAGCCGTCCAAAGCTATTATTTTCAGTGTCAACAAAGTGTCCTGGAAGCAGGAGGGACTGTTTGACACCTCTTAAATATATTCCAGGAGGTACAGCAGTCATCTTTGCAGACGAGAACAATCATTTCCATTTCAATTGAGGCAACAATTACCGCAAAATTTAACCCTCCAGTCACTCAACATATCATTCCCCAGAATGACACTCGCTGTAATTGCCATGCGCATGAAATGTCTTGGTGATATTTGTGACATACTGTCGTCTGACATTTGAATACTGACACATATTGAGGAACACAGTACACCGAGTACACACACTGGCTCACGTCGCACTACTGCAAGAGCACAAAGATCAAACATTGGCTCCGGAGCAAAGGCTGTGAAACATACGCTTTGAAAACATGAGCGATGCATACCGCTCTCCAAAGATACAGCAAGACTACTTGTCAGCAAACTAATTGAAAGATATCATTTCACGCAGTTGCTTCTTTATTCTCCTTGTACAGCCGGGCTGTATAATGCAAAAGCCTGTCACTCCACTGCTGGAATGGAAAGAAAGTACACAGGGATGGACCCTGGATGTTGAATTCACTTGGAACTTTAAGCAACATGCTGGTGGTGTCCTACACAGACCTGAGCACCACCTGTGAATGTAAGGCAGAGTGTGGTGTTGTTGAAGTTATGGTGCACGTCGCATGGCTAAAACATTGTAAACACCGCTGCCTACGAGCCCGGGAGGACGCAGGCCAGCAGGTTGCACAGGATGATGGTAGTACTCTAGCAGTGGATGTTTACTTTGGAGTTGGATTGTTTGATCTTTGTTGTAACCATTCTCTGTCCAAACGCCCCACAAAGTTGTTGTTTTTTTACAGATTTTAGGGGGTTTGTCTATTTTTTAAATGAACAGTATTTATAGGTTTTTATATTTTGCATACTGCAAGAAATCCTCAAAATATCTGCAAGCTAGTTGTTTGGCACCGTCATTAAATCCTTACTTGTCAGCAGGTTTTTGGTCCTTGGTGTAAGGCCACGGTGAATCTGCTCAGCTACGTTTCCTGCTTCCACCCACACCTCCTTGTACTTGGTGCAGCTGCATTGCCTCCGTCAGCCAGTGGACGGATAAACACAGACTGGGCAGGATAATTGTGCTAATCTGAGAGACTAGCCTCTGGGATGCCACAAATTTTACTCGCTGGAAAGGTTAGTTTTGCTGCTCAGCATGAACGTCCCCCCCCCCCCCCCCCTCCTAGACCACAAAACATAAACAAACTGGCTTTTATTCATCTTGCCATTCAGAATGGCCTCGCCTCACAAAAGCAGCCATGATTCAAATTGAAAGGGACAACTTTAGGCCTGAAGCGAGGTGAGTCATTTGAGTTTTGTCCACATTCTTCCCTCAAGCTATCAACATGACACACGAGCTTTAGGAGACATTAAGCCGACAAAAATAACTTCAGGAACAGCAAAATGTTTTAGAGCGGAGTCATGAATTTATTGCACCACATTAGTGTGTAGATTTGATTTAGTTGGATGAAACCAATCTGCAGGAGGCAACAGAAAACATTCAGGTTTGGACTTGCTTTGGAAAATATTCATATTTAACAAACTTATGCAAGCTAAGTAAGAATTAAAGCTGAGTAATCGTCATATCCAGTCAACTCGACTGCGCGGCCATCTCTCCCTTTGTGATGATGGTATTCATAAATTCAATAGTGCTGCTTATTTTGCATTAATTAACACGCAGCACAAAACCCGCACCACCACAAATTAATCACGACCTAAAAATAAGAACAGACTGATTTAGTTTTTTGGCATCAAACAGCCAACTAGTCGGCATTGCATTTTTAACATGGCTTCCAACACCCGAGTGTAAGCACTCAGTAATCCTTCATTCTCGCTTTGT
This sequence comes from Melanostigma gelatinosum, assembly GCF_949748355.1. Classification (NCBI taxonomy): domain Eukaryota; kingdom Metazoa; phylum Chordata; class Actinopteri; order Perciformes; family Zoarcidae; genus Melanostigma; species Melanostigma gelatinosum. Next base: position 23,272,635 of record NC_136638.1, read on the forward strand.
TTCTTAATAACACTCAATTAACAAGGGGAGACTTTATTTTTCAACAATACAAGGGGTCTTTACAGGGGTCCCGGAGGTTCACAACCTCACACATGCCGCCCGTCTGGCACAGTAAGCAGGCCGATTTTCACGAGAAGGGTGTTTCTCTGCAATCATCGCCGGAATGGAGCCATGGCACGCTCTGCTCTGAGCGGTATTTCATCATCACAACCTCATACAAAGACACGTGCGTGCATGCGGTACAGCAGATGTATGTATTTGTGACTTATATAAGAAGAAAGACATTCCAAATCCTCAGCCCCTGTAACTGATTTGTACTTTGCAGTCAGCCTCCATTTGACTTTTTTCTATCTTTCCTATTTCTTCTACAATAATCTCTGCATTCTCAACATTACGTGCCTCAAAGTATAATCATGAGTACCGGTAGTTATATTAGAGAGTTTGGCTCCACCACATTTTGCTCGGTCTCCCCTTCTGCTCATCGTTTAAATTTTGTAAAACGTACATTTTCAAGAGGAAAACAATCCTCATGTTCTCATCAAGTGAATGTGCACTGAGGTAATAACAGAGAGAGAAAACTGACCCTCAAACTATGCTGACATTTGTGCTATTCCATCTTTGCCTCCAATTTGTCTGAGCCATTTCATTTACCTGACAGCTAAACTTTCCATCCTGAGTCACTATGAAATGCTGTTACGCTGTCCGCTACTGCCTCAAAAGTGCACGCTGGGATTATGCTGTTTGATCGAAACTACAGTCCATTGACATCTGTGTGCCACCATTGTGTGGGTGTGTGTCTTGTGCTGGGTGGGAAAAGTATTTTTGAGCCACATGTTTGAGCCAAATTATTGTTTGGAGAGGTTGGAAGATGTTTGACTTGTTGACTGAGAAAGGCATTCCCCCAAGGACTGAATGTTGAGAAAACACTTTGCTGCCAATCCCACATGCCAGCCAATCATTTGACCACCACGGCATCCCACTGAAAATCAATGGCGACAACAAAAATATTTGCCACCAGATTTCTTTCCTATCAGGATGTCACATTATTACAAAAAAGCATTTAGTCTACCCATTTTCCCCAGAGGTGACAATACAGAGGATGAAGTTTGCAGTAGGAAAATACACTGAAAATCCAGCCAGACAAGAGTTTATTCCAGTTTAAAATGTGACCGAAGAGATGAAAATTAGTTTGTCTCGATTATACTACATAGTAAAGTGTCACATGATGTAAACTGGAATACATTTACCGAGGCACACATCATTATTCAACCCGCTTATTTGAACTCTGCAGATAAGCAACCTAAAGAAAGACCTATCAATAATGTTTCGACAGAGACACTGGTTACTAGCGGGGTTCCGTGCCTCACTGTGGATATAAGTGCAATAATGCAAAAGCCGATCTGAAACCAACTCATTTCCACTCGGAGATTGGGCATCCCACATTCAGGCGATGATTGGATTTGTGACATGCTCTCCACTTAGGTAAAAGGAGTGTAATTATAGGCTTGACCTTTTTAGGGGACACTTTCTGCATTGAATCCTCTTAACAGAAGTAGAATAAAGCTGTGATTGGTCGAGTTTTGTACATTTCATGGGCTGCACTCCTATTTTGTGGGGTTAACTCATCTGGTGCATGGCGTACAAGAGCACTTGAGGTTTATTTTTAGATAATCTATCCACGGTTTTTTTATGGGAGGTACGGGACAAATGGAGACCGAGGATAAGAGAGCTGTTTTGGGCTCTTTGCTTTTAAGACACAAGGAAACAAGTGACGGTCTTGAAAAAGTATTAGGATTATGAAAGTGGTTGGAGATTAATCTTTTGGAGCATTGAAAAAGCCACATCACCATTAGTTGTTAATAAATAACATTTTCAATAAAGGTTATTTCATTGGTCAACAACTGTGAAATCTATTCATAAAAAGCACATGATCAGTAAGAATGTCTGGGTTATTACAAGCATGAGGCAAAAACATTGCGTTACTGAGATTGTTTTATTTGATTTTGTTATCCTTATGTTTTTGTATATCCTAATAATTATATTCCGACTTGTGTCTTGATGTAATTTCACATAAAGAACATTGCTTGACTTGGAAACTAATTGGCCTGACCTTGCCAGGATAAAGGGAGCCACATGCTGAACAGATCATGATGCCCTCTGATACAGATTCGTGATTTGGGGCGGAAAAGCTCATTTGGTTTATCAGGCAGTTTTGGTAGACCTGCTTTTTCCAAAGAATGAAACGTTGTCAAGTCATCACCCAATCGCGTCGATCAGCTGAAAGCGAGATTATGTACCTTTTTTCAATTTACGGGGGGGGGGGTCATCTTAAATTCAGCATAACAGTATCATATATAGCACATAAAGAGTCATAAAGTCAACAAACTGACTCAGGAATGATGAATTATATCCAGCTATGTCTTATCTAATGGCTATAAGGCTGTAAAAGCAAAAACATGAAGCGTATAACTCAAAAAGCAAGTATCTTTACAAAAAGAATCAAAACTTTATGCTCTCTAAGTGACGGGAAATTGTTACTGTCGATAACACGGCATATTAGAGGCTGCAGAATCGGACTCAATTCGAGGTTAGTGACAGTTGTGAAGTTGTTTCCTCAATAGATTCAACAGCATTTAATATCAGTGTTACAAAGGTGTTGCAGTGATTTCCATTGCCTTGCAATACAGTCCGTCACACAATACATGGACAAGGGAGATGCTTCATTAATTTCTTTTGACAACACAGACTTAAATATGTCTTTGTCACGGTGCACTTGAGAAGTCATGCATGCCAATGTTGTACTGATATTGGATTTTGTAGCACGAGTGGGACCAGATGTAAATGTGCTTCCACTAAGAATCAGTGTCTCATCATCAAATCAAATCAAAGGAAGGCTGGTACCTTCTGCACCAGCAGCTGCTACCACAGTGATACCAAAATCAATGCGTTATTAGAGAAAGATGAAATTGCATGCTTGCATGCAGAGAGCACTTGACACTCACAGGCAGTCAGACATCATGTCAGTGTAGTGTCTCCTTCTTTGACAGCCTCTTTTCTGGTGGCCCTGTTCGCAGGGGTCACTGTTCTGCAAGTAGGCCTTCCTCACTGCGTGACTGATTCTGAGCCGCGGATCTGCACAGCAAGATGTTTGGATAACTGTCAGCTCTCCCTCTCTCTCATTGCCATCAAAAATGAAGGGTCATTTTTCTCAATCTCACTGTGACTCCCCTCAAGACGTCTCCCTCCAAAATGCAGAGGGATGGCTTCCTCGCTTCCCTCCCACCAGCTCGTAATAGATGGCTTGTCTTTGAGTGACAGTCAATCCAGCTTTTGTACTCTATTTTTGTATCGATTTATTCTATAAAATGGAGTTCTTGTTTAATGAACAGCATCAAAACCATGTTTTTGTATGAACCACAATATCATGATATGAAAAGGAGAGTTTAACGCTGAATATGTTCAAGGGCAGATTATGTAATGTTATTTTACTTTTGCACCAAAAACCATTACCTGCATTTCTTTTCTTTTCGTGCCGTGATACACAGTTAAAACATAAAACACTCTGCATAAACAGCACAGTGGCAATTGAGGATATTGTGTCCTGCTGGCTTGGGAACATACTGAGACTTGTCTCCAACATGGAGCTACACAGCGCCCCAGACAATGCCAAATATTATAGCAGCTTCCTCTCCTCCGGTAGCTACCATTCATCATCCTCATCCAGAGGACTCCTAAGCGTCATCTCCCTTTGGGTGAGAGATTGATGGTGACCTCAGCTCAGTTTATCGAGCGTCCACCTACTCTTCTTGCCCAGCGAGCACTAACCACGTCCACCTCCCTCCTCTTGCTGCTGTGAGGCAGACAGCTTTCTGTTGCTTCGACAGGTAGCCCTGACCACAATGTTACGAAGAGGTGTCGGCTTATTATTACACCGTGTGACTGTGCGCCCCTGACAGATACGTGGATGGGACCCAGTCTGATAGATTCTGGTGACCATTTCAAATCCACAGCCAAAAAGGTCCCAGTATATATGCTAAAGGTTAAAAACTGTTCATTACCTCAAATGTGATCCGTATGGAGCTTCTAGTTGGTTCATGTTCGCCAAACTATTTATATTTTGCCCAAAATATATTTAGTTCACCACACAATCACCAACATCATTCAAATCTCAAGACAAAACCTTCCCTATGTCGCTCCATTTGACATGCGTCACATATTTGCATTCAACTGAAAAACACAATACATTGTAACACACCTCAATCACACAAGTCAGCCTCGCTGACAAGGAGTGATTGACTTTTAAATAGAGACGTTATTGATCCTTATCCAGGATGTAAATGAAAGCCTCGGCGACATCGCTCCTGACAGCCTGCGCCCGTTCTATTAGGGAGATGACAGGGAACGTGTGGAAAAATGAAGGCCATCTGTCTTGATGGTGCCATGTCCTCTGTATGCCGTGTTTGATGTAAACAACTCAATTTTTCAAGATATGACAAACCTTGGACTGTTATAACATGCACAACAGCCACTGAGACCCCTCCCCCCCTCCACGACGCAAAACTCAGCAACCTTTTGACGGCTCAGTTAGATCTAGCTGGACTGTGACTCCACAAATTACAGTGGCAGAGTAACATTATTAATCATATCCTACAACAGAGTATAGCGAGACCGAGCATATGGCCTTATTATCCCACTTGGGCCACAAGGGCAACTCCTCCTTCAGACACACATGTTGCCAGCATCCAATCCTATCTGCTCCATCAAGTGCCCACTCACTCAGTGAATTGTCCACCGCATCAGGTAGGTCAGGGAAATGTTGACTGAGTCATTGGAAAATAATCCAGCATTGGCATGTATGCAAGGGATTGCTAAACACTGTGATCTAATACTTTTTCCTGCTCCAGATAGCTTGACATTTTGTAAAAATGCAATTTTCCACCTTCATTGGCCTAAGTATTACAAACATAAAACTATCAATAAATAGCCCGCCGTGGTCTTCACAACCAATAGCTCTACAGCAAGAAGATGTGGGGATAATTCAATGGACAATAAACTTCAGTTTTATGTTACATTTACTCACCTCTCCGCATGGAAGAAGTTATGTTTCGATGTCCTGAAAAGCTGAAATTCATCTTGAGGCTTTTAGTTTTGTCGTTTTTAATGAAACTAAACCGTTTTATGACTATGACACGTGTCAATATGCACAGTTTCTATGCGGTGCTTAATGTACTGATGCCGACTTCGAGGTAATACACTGGAATCCAAGCACAGTGCTTTTCTTTTGCTGTAAGCTAAACCCTATATTTACTGTGTTATAAAAGACAAACACATTATTGTCTCTGTAGAAACACTTTAGTATGATTGTTACTCACGAGTGAGATGCCATTTTAAACCATTTCAGTAACTGAACTGACAAAGTAAAAACTAAAATGCGTTGTGAATGTTAGCTTTAATTACATGCAGAGTTCCTGATGCTTACAGTCAGACACACAGCGTGTTTTATGCATATTTATTAACTATAGAGCATAAAACAGATAAATATTTGACTTCAACTACCCTACCCAGCAGAGGCTGGTGTTCCGGCTTTGTACAGTATTTATACCTGTATATTATATGCTGTAAAGAATTTCTGTGCCATTAAAATTTCTTCTAAAATTTCATTAAAAGTTCTTAATTAAATTCACAGCGTTTGCTGTTCTTAATTAAATTCACAGCGTTTGCTGTTTCAAGTTATGAAAGCAGACACATAGCGCTAATTTACAACACATTTGAATGGATTGGGACATCTACGGAAACTGCAACCTTTCTGTCATAGCATAGCATCAGAAATGACAAAGGAGCTTAATCGAATGTTTTCACTGCCAAGAGATGAACACTGCATTCTTTTTCGCTCTCTTTTACAGCATATTAAAACAAATTTCAATGGATATGAAGTTGCAGAATAGAATGTTTGTGTGTCTCTTAAAAAATATGTCTGCAATGCTTTGTACATTAGGTTCACTTAAAAAAACAATAAAGAAGACCTTGCATCATCACACTATCTGAACGCTTAAAATGTAAAAGGTGCACTTTTGATTCCCATATATACTGCTGAACAGTAATACAATTAGTGACAGTCTTTTATAAACTATCCTCTTAAAAATAGCAGAGCAGGGAGTTTTTGTCGAGCTGAGTTCTTCTTCTCTTCGGTAGGGTAGTAACGGTAAAATGACTGCCACTAAGAGGGTATCAGATGTACAATTCCAATCATAATTGTGTGGAAATTAAACCATTTCTTCTCTCAGAAGTGGGGGAAGTGTTTGTATTTTACAATGAAGTCATCATCCGATTGAATAACTTTACTCTGTAACTCCTCGCCGGATTGGATGGCCTATTTCTGAGCATGAAACACTCACACTCCTCCCCTCAAAAACATGTGATACAATCACATAGCCGCAAGCATGTTTTAATGAGTTGCTGAACAAAAAGAACTCTTTTTGCTTTCCATGGTGTGTGTAGATTTATTAACGGAGAAATAAATTGTCTTGACTCGGTTTAGTTCTCTGTCTCACGATTATCTTTCTCGGAGACGTTAAATAAACAGGAGGCCTCCTAACACAGGTTTCTATCGGGCTCTGAATCCTTCAAACCCATCGGTAAACTATGAAGGAAATCACCTTTTTATGCTATTCAGCGCCAAGCAATGCCAATGAGGAGTGCTTCCTTTCCACACTGGATCTCTGCTGCTTTTGATCAAGTTCCCAATCACATTTATGTCTGATCTGCTCACACTCCAGGCCCCTGTCGACACACAACATTCCCACCGGCAATTTACACCCCTGACAGGTTAGTGGATTGAATCCGCAAAACAGTATCCAACTGGTTACTGCCAGCAAAAAGGCAGACTCTCCATCAAAAGCCCAACTTTTGTTGCACGCTTTTGGGTGGCAAACTGTCACATATTCAGCAGCGCAGTGTACCGTAGTTTGCCTTCTTCACCAGCAGTATTGCTCAGTGGCTTAATGAGGATTCATTAATTGTCAATGAGGACAATTAATCTCGGCGCTTCCGTATCCAGTGTGAACCCGGCATAAAGAATACACATACCAGACATGGTTAATACGTTAAATAAAGTAAACAAGGTGTCGTGTCATTTTATAAACAACGTGATTGCGTTCACATTTGAAGTGCTGTTGTCTAATCTACACGAGGCCTATTCAGCCACCTGATTTAGCCTCCCGCACAATTAGACAACAGATTTAACATATGTTCACATCAAAAAGACACAAAACATCAGACTATCAGCAGTATCCCATACAGACAAAAGTGAAAAACAAAACAATATTGATCAAAGTACAAAAGACTACCCAACATTAATTCATGTAGAAGTCAATGTTCACACACCAAAATGCACCAAATACATGACTTACATGTCCTTACCTACTTCAGGCTTCATGTTTGGCACACAGAAAAATACCTTCTATATCTGCACTTAACTTCCTCATTAAAGCTAATTATGCATTACACCGCACAGCTTAATTACACAACTTTTAATCACCAACTGGAATCTCACAGCTGACTGTGACGTAACTATCAAATGCCAAAAACTCAGCAGCCTGTGCACCTCAGTATTCTGCAGTAAAAACGACTTCAATGCAAAGGGCAAACCAGGCACTTTAGTAACATTATACTTCATATGAACTCCATCAATTAAAACACAGAGACACACTGCAGGGGACTCAGACATTAAATAAAGCCATTACAGTACGATACACACAGAGACAGTGGTTTTAACTCACGCTATTTGAAGGTCTTTTTCCTTTCCTTCGTGGCGCAGAAGAAATTATTCCAAGAAAGCGAACGCGTCACAGTTCTCCTTCGCAGCACTGGAAAGGTTAACAGTTGGGGTTCTTGTTGTTCAACAGGAAAGACGTTGCTAACTTTAACTATTCTTTTACGACTCTACTATTTGCTTAGCACGAGGCCAAACTGCTACTTACTCCTCGTTCATGCCAAAAGTTGTGAGTATTCTTGTAGTGACAAAGAACTTGTACAAGACATCAGCTACTTGAGATTTTTTTAGCTTTAATTAATCAACTTCACATGAGTTCCTTCCTGTTACGGTAGATTCGACATGACTTTTTGTTTTTCTTTGTTTTTGGATTGAGGATGTTATTTTCTTCAATTATTTTTTGTAGCAGCCTATGTATCATTGTCAAAATTGCAATATATGATGACCTCCTGTAAGTATAATATAATGGCTTTTTAAAGACAAATAGTAACACAATTAACGTGTTCAGTAACATAACAGTGAAATGTAACTTACCCACCTGTTTTAATGCAATACTTATGGATTGAAAACCTCAATAACGGCCAGAAATGCAATAACGGCCAGAATTTAAACTTGCATTGATCTATTCAGTGTTACATTTTTGCCTTTCTTTCTCTGACTAAAAACCAATGGGCCATTGTGCTTTGCGCATTCGGCCAAATCAATACTGTAATGTAGGCTACACGCATGTTGAGTCTCTGACCCGATTAGAATCAATACCCATTACAGCATTTTTGTTTTTAATTTTCAGGGCACAAATGTGACGGCATGTGCGGAAGTTTCACAAAAACTACAGGTGGTGGATGTGAGTCAGCACTGTTCATCAATTCTTCATCCGTTGATCAAAATGGTCAGGGTGGCTGTAGCCTTACAGCAGCTTTTTCAGGCCGCACATTTGTTGTTACATGCCTAATTACCAGTCGGGGATCTGACTGCAGATTTTCTGTGTTTACACTCGAACATGTGAACAGGACTGTGTGAAAACCAGTATGCAGTACAAGCTGGTATCCTCTCTAACATGTAATGAGAGGTTAAGTTGATAAAGTTCCCTCACTGGTATAATCCAAAGCAGTGGTAATTATTCTCTTGCATCATCATTTGTCATATACAGCATACTCTCATTTCAATTGAAGAGACATACTGAGAACTTCCTTTTTAAGAACATACAGACAAACACGATAACCTCTCCGGCAGTGTAAGAGAGCTTACCGGTAGTTGTTAGTCAGTGTTCATATAGTATTACTCTCAAACTAAAAATAAAATATATGTATGTCATTTCATATACCATTCTCCAGAATTGATTTACTTCTCTTGCTACCCTATTCTCTCAAATGGCTTGAGGGTAAATGAGTTCCTATTTTATAATGAACGGCTGCAAAAGCAGAGTGAGTGGAAAGACCGGTTTGTCAGTAACCAGCTGATTATAGCGTCCAATATTTTCTTACCACTTGAAGTGAGTTTTTAAACATTACCACTACCAGCAGCCATTATCTTCCATCCCATCACAAAAGCTACTCAGCAAGCTCAGCTGGGAAAAACAGGACCGTCATCGAGGGAAAACAAAATGTAATACAAAAAAACAGAAGGTCTTGCATGCATTATCTCTCCAAAATGGACATGATTGTCCCATTGTCGATAAGAGCGTCTGGTAGACAGAATGTGAATATATCTTTGGTGATATTTTGAGCAAGCAAGAGCGCCTTTCAAAGGGGATTGCGGTTACTTGGCAACAGGCAGCAGAACCAATTGAGGACCAAAGTGAAAAAAAAGTTTCTCTCTCTTTTCTCAATCATGCAATCTGTCTATCTCGCTCTCTCACTCAGTTTCTCTCCCTTACACATGTGTAAGTCAGTGCTTTGCCTGCAACCAAAATCCCCTCTGAATAGGGTTTGACCATAGATACAGGACTTAACCCATTTCTTATGCTCACATGTAGGATTTATGTCCAATTGAAACTGAAAGGGAAAGCTTCGATAGCAGAAAGGGTACACAAAGTGTCAGTGAAAATCCGTGTTGGTATGCTTCTGATAGTTCCCGTTCTTCATGCCCTTCTAAGAGGCGTTAAAGAGGCCTAAAAAGCAAAAGCACACATGAGGCAACCTTTCACAATAAAAGAAACATACAGGGGGAAAAATCCACAAAATCCACCACCAACAACAGAAGTCTGTATGTTTATTATCAGATTTTTGAAACAGATTTCCAGCAGGTCTTGTTTTTATCTTTCAGTTCCTGTTGGAACACTTTCGTTCTTTGTTTTTGCCAGCACAGCAATTAGCCACGCGATATGGGCACAGTAATTGAACACAGTGCTGCGGTGACACAGTCTCCAGTCATTCAAATCTGGACATTGTTTCCCTATTGTCTCGCCTGGCGTGGGATGATATGTAAGAATTTGAATATAAACTGGTGATCATCTCGAACAAAAACTGCTTTCATCCGAATCTTTTTAATAACCAGCGTTGTAGATGTGGATAATATAACCCCATGATCAAGTATTAACAACATTCCCTGACATGGATGATGCACGCCATTCATTACGGGAGAGGTAGGCAGAATGTGGACACCAAATAGTTTGTAGCAAAGAGAAAGGAATAGTCTAATATCTGCTCTGGAGTCATAATGCTGCTGATGAACTGGGTGGAAATGAAGCCCCCACATTGTTGTATGTTAGAGAATAACTCCGCTTGGATTTGCAGTTAATTTCCTGCTTTTGTTATGTTTGCACATCCTCTCCGAGCAAGCCGGGTATACCGGCAATGTCAGGTAACGACCGGTGGAAGAATAAACACCGACCGACTGCAGGGAATGGATAATCACTCCGGGAGCATCCCGTAAGCGTTTCCTCCACTGTAGCTGCATATGCTGCAGCAGCCACAGCTGCCTGTGTAACAATGGCAAAGCCTGCATTCACAGGGTTTTTGTCTTTAGGTAAGGACCTAAGCCCTCATCATCTACGCATTCATGACTTGGAAGTTTGATTTTTGTCACAATTTCTGTTATCTCTTCTAAAAATGCTTTTGTTGGGGGCTCCATTTGACATTTTAGGGAGGATATGGAAATTTAATTTCCATCAAAGAGGATAAAGAATAAACCTTAATCCAATTTAAAGTCTTATTAAAGCGAAGGGTCTGTGTACATATGAAAGGAGAACAATTGGCTGTGGCACACACACACACACAGAAGAAAAATGATTTAAAGAAGTCTTTTACAAGAAATACTCTCTGGTTGGTTTTAAAATGGATGCATGAATCAGAACAGATTGAACGCTCATGATCCAGGTTTCGTTGGCTGTTGGCCTCACATGCTGCTGTCGACGTAAAGACAGAGCAAGCAACACAAAGTGTCTCTTTCCGTTTGCCAAATGCTTGAAGGAGTAAGTATATTTTTAACCCATACGTCTCGTCCTTCAGTGTTCTGATTTAGATATTTGTTGACGCTGCTTCACAATTCTACATCCAAGCCCTTGAACATAAAGTGGAGCACTTCTTTTCTCTTCATTAAACACCACAATTAGGCTGATAAGATGAGACTCGTGAGGCTGAGTCAAACCATGCCTACGGTTGACGGAGTGAGTCACAATTTCCGACATCATCTTGTTAAATGTCAGGGATTTGGGTTAGACTTGAGTTACTGCTGTTTTGTTTTACAAAATGCCAAAGAATTTAGCATTGCGTGTGTTTGTTAAAAAAAAAGGTAAACCTTCTGATTATGGGGGGACACAGTACATTAAAGGAGACTCCAGGGCTTCACATGCCCAGGGAGTCAGTGAGAGAGCCTGGCCTTTCAAGTCCTGTAAGCTACACTTAGTGTGTCTCACATATACTGTGCTTTAGGTTGGCCTAAGAAAGGCAGCGTGAAAACAAAAGGAATATGTATGTTTTCAAAGATGATACACAGAGCACAGTTATATTTAACTGTGCAGTCATAACACGACTGTTGACGGTTTTTTTCAGCTCTTCCAGACCCAGTTTGCTCAGCACATTTGGTGAAATATCCTTCTCACACAATTAAAATCGGTACCAGCACAGTCTTTCCTCTTGATTTAATTTGATTTCACTTTATCATAAGAATATTTGTCTTGTGCCCAAAGGCGAACACTGTTTCATACAAATAACAAATGTAACCAAACAACAAAACAAATAATACAAACATATACGACATGAGACATGACAAATAAGTGTCTGCAATGCAATCAATGCAATCTCTCACTTTCACGTTGAGTGTTTCGTCCACAGCGGTATCACCGAGTCGTACGTAGAACCCGTACGTAGAATGATTCCATACCACACAATACTATACATACAGACTGGAAAAGCAATATCACAATCTGTGTGTTTAATGCAAATGACCTCAGTCTCCAAAGAAAGAAAATATGTGGTTGTACCTTGTTATAGCGACAGTTTATTGGTGCATGTGCACTCCAATCTGTGGCAACTAAACAGAGGCAATTAAGATTTAAGTGGCTTGCTTAAGGGCACCTCAGCCTCCTACTGTCTTCCTTTGTGCCATCTCTGGGAGCCACAACAGGAGAGACTCAATACTCTGACATCTGTGTTCACAAGACCAAGATCTCTCTCCGGGGCAAGTTGTTCCATGTCTTCCCATGTCGGGATTCAGGTTGTGGCACAAAGCTGACAAATACTGATCTGGACATAGCCTTCAGGCTGAGTATTTGGTTTCCATGTAAGGGTCCTGGCCACCATTACACCCGTGAGACGACAGCCTTTTTCTTTTCCACAAATAAAATTCATCATGCCCATTTTGTGGCATTGCAGTCACGCTGTGCACTGCAATTTGGTTTCAAGGATGTCCATGAGGCACACTTTTTTTGGGAAGGGCGGGTGATTTTTTATAGTTGGAGATGGTGCAACCGAAATTCCCACATGTCATGCATGTAATAACTACTGTATCTTGTTTTACTTTGACAACATGTTGTATTCTATTTGAATATAACATGCAGTACACTGTCAAAGCACAGCCCGATTATGTTTTGCCTTATCCAGTGTGGGCACTTAACAGGCTGGTTATACAACAACTGGCAGCAGGTGTGACCAGTATTTCATCTGCATGCAGAGAGAGAAGAGAGAGAAGTGGCCACACTAGATTTTTTTTCCCCCAGCAAAATAGTTACAGCCAGCAAGAGGGTCATTTGCTCAACAGGTGGACCGCCCACTTTGGACCAACCACCTGCCTGATACGCTGATACATATTCATAATCTGGGGACATGTCACACATCAGCACACTGTAACACTAAATGGTAGCCTGAAACTCCACTTTTAAATAGAACTGAAAAACAAGTCTTCTGAGTCAGACATTTCATTCACATGTAAATACAAATGTCTCATTGTTGGCTTTTAACATGCCATGAGTTTGTAGTTTTACGTTGGTGTAACGTGAAAGAAGAATATGATCATAGCCTAAATAAAAGTCTTTGTTTATCATTCAGTATTCAGAATATGTATTCAAAATACAGAAATGAAGTGCGTGCATATGCAGTCTCTGAAACGGCAAACTGTATTGTTCCACACAGAGTTCATGGCAGAGTTCCACGCCCTCAGGTCGGATGGATATATTGACATTTCAAATATGAATCATAAAATGTGAGAAGGATTTTCATGATGGTTTTCACGGTGCAACTCAGCCAGTTTTGTTTTATTGCTGATCTAGAACGACTCATTGTTGCGAGCTTCTACCTTCTAGTTTATTAGTTCAGTTATTAGTTTATTTGAACAAAATGTAGCTATATAGCTCATTTACATCAGCGGCCCCTGGGTAGGAAGATATTAAATAACAATGCAGTACAATACAAAATAGTTAAAAGCAAAAACTGCATTTTTTTTAACATATATTTGGGGTAGCACACTGTGTTCACGCTATTGTCAACATAAAAAAGTTCATTGACTCGGAGCCAGCTATAATTTACAACAGTGATGAAGCTGCGGCTGAATCTGAAAATAATGCACACCTTCTGGTCAATCTGAATCAACAGTGCCACGACATTGACAGCTGATTTAATATAATTTAAGAAAAAGCAGATTATTTCTTGTGTTTTTGCTGATCTGGCTCGTTGTCTTCAAAGGTTTAAATGTTTTATATACATTTATATGTTTTTGGTACCAAGGACGAAGGATTGAAAGTCAGCGCTCAGCTTCAGTCACTGATGTTAAAAACCACAAACCAAGCCAGAAATCTAGGTGTAGTTATGGATTCAGACCTCAACCTGAACAGCCATATCAAGACAATTACAAAATCAGCCTACTATCACCTGAAGAATATATCAAGGATTAGAGGACTTATGTCTCAACAGGATTTGGAAAAACTTGTCCATGCATTTATCTTCAGCAGACTGGACTACTGTAACGGTGTGTTTACAGGTCTCTGTAAAAAGTCCGTCAGAAAGCTGCAGCTGATTCAGAACGCTGCAGCTCGAGTCCTCACTAAGACCAGGAGGGTGGATCACATCACTCCAGTTCTGATGTCTTTGCACTGGCTTCCTGTCCAACAAAGAATTGACTTTAAAATCCTGCTCTTGGTTTACAAAGCACTGAATAGTTTAGGGCCAAAATACATCTCTGATCTGCTGCTACCTTATGAACCATCCGACCCCTCAGGTCGTCTGGGACCGGTCTACTTTCTGTTCCCAGAGTCAGAACTAAACATGGAGAAGCAGCGTTCAGTTTTTCTGCTCCACATATCTGGAACAAAGTCCCAGAAAGCTGCAGGTCTGCTGAGACCCTCAGCTCATTTAAATCAAGATTGAATACCTTTCTGTTTGCTGCTGCCTTTAATTGAACTGTATGTTATTTCTTACACTGCTTTTTAGTGTTTTCATGACTGTTTTTAATGTTTCAATGAATGTTCTTAATTGTTTTTAAATCTCCTTTTCTTTTGCCTTATGTTTTGATGTTTTTAATGGTTTCATGTGAAGCACTTTGAATTACCTTGTTGTTGAAATGTGCTATACAAATAAACTTGCCTTGCACACATTTCTGTGTACTCAGTATTTATAAATAAGGCCTGAGATCAGTTTGTAGTGCTGCTATATAAACACGATCCATGGATCCCAACCCCTGAAGTCAATGAACAGTTTTAAAGCACAGGATGAAAATAATCTTTCTCCTCCTCAGCCCACCTCCTGAGAAAAAAAGTCCTTAAGGTATTCTTGTTTGCCAAATCATTATTCTGCCAAAACCATGCTCCATTTGTGTGGAGCATGTGTGGGGAATAAACTCTCCCTAATCACGAGGAGACGTCAGTCATGCTGTCAATCTCAAGGATGTAAAAGTTATCCAAGTTAAAGTCACAGTATAGCTGCACACAGGAGAATGGTTTAGCATGCACCGTTACCTTCATTTTCAAGTTTTCTACAAATGAAACAGTCAAACTAGTAAAAGGGATTTGAAGGGGGAAAAAATTAAACAGATGTAAAAAAAAACAACTGATGAGGTATGAACGTCATTGCTGTATTGTTGTTTGTTTACCTCTAATACCTGACTTTTCCTGTTCAGACTGTGAAATCACTCCAGTGATGATATTAATCAGTCCGCTGAGATTGTTATTGCCTTTTTTTTTCCTCAATCACACCTGCAGCTTTTGATCGGGACCTGCCTTGCTTGCCAACGCAGCCACATCCTTAATTTGTCTTCAGCCAGTGTTCGGCTACAGACAAATGAGCAGTTTGCTCATGCCTTCGCAAGCGGACCGCAATCCGAGGATCAAAGAGGAGGGAATTCGTGGAAATTGGCTCGTCTGTATTCACCTCTGACGCGAATACTTCCGTGGTGAAGGCTGAGGGACGATTTGGGGAGCAGCTCACATTCCTGGTGCTCAGGAGAGTAGCGCGAGAGCTCCGATACTTCTGAAAGATTGCAGACTGTTCGAAATCTGTTGAGTGTTCAATTTTTGGAAAGCAAACAATTGCCCTTGAAAATTTTTGGTGCAGCTCAATGTAACTTCTTAATCTTAATCTTAATGAGGTTTTGTCACTCTGAGGATCCGAGCAAAGCGCTCCTAAAATGAAGACAATTTGGCTTAATGCCAGGAAAACAAAGAATTTGCTTTTCATCAGATTTGTTAGTGTGAGTGTGTGTGTGTGTGTGTGTGTGTGTGTGAGAGATTGAGAAAACGTGTATGTGAGTGACCAAGCAACAACTTTATGAAAAGGATCCTAATCACTGCTTATGTAGCTGTGATTTCACAAGGTATAATAAGTTCCTGGTGGGTGAAACATTATTATGTTCCTGATGATTCTTTTGTACCGTTTTTGAACTTTTGCAACCTTTTCACATTCAGTCTAAAATATGACATAATGGATAGTTACCATAGTGCAGGAATAAATATCCTTCCTGTGTAATTTCTCTGAACAGCTACACACAGGTTCCATTATTAGCCTGTACATCACCTGTCCAAGAGTGGAGTTGTTTTTCAGTCCTTTCTCTCTCTGTCATTTCTGAATGTTCAGTTTGTTCCCATTTGAGTGATTTCTGACGCTCTGTTTTGTCGTCTTTGCTACCTCAGACTCCTCTTTTTCTGTTTTGTTTATTACACTTGGTGCAGGAAATCCAAGTCAATTCCTCTGCAAGAGACCGTATGTGTATTGTCAGCCCAAAAGCTGGCAGCAATTAACAATGAGTCTAATTGACAGCGCATAATGTTCACGGCACATGCAGTTAATGTGCTATTTATCAACACAACACAACCATATTGTAAGTAGGTTACACATATCATCTTGAATATAATGCAAATATGTTGCCAGATGCTAACTGCCACTTTTTTTAAATATACGGTTACTAATATAGGCAAATGTAGGTTTGACAAAGCTGTTACAGCACACATTCAGTCATACATAGAGGCGCAGAGATGTACATAATAAATCCTAAGAAACTGAATTCCTGCTCTCTGCAGTAAAATTGGGATTTTTCATTTGAAATGAATGCCCTTTCATCAGAGGGTGACTGACGCATTTGATGCATTAAGTGTGATTGAAGGGCCAGGCATAGGCTGCTGCCGGCAGCATCGGATGCTTCTGGCTACAGCCAGCATGAGTTGGCTTTTCCTCATCAATGATTTCACAGCAGAATGGAAACTGGGGCAGAGACAAGACTGTTTTCCATACTGGCAAGACTCCTGAATTAGATGTTTTTCGGCATCTGCTCACTGGGATGGCTCAATATGTCTCCAAGCTGTGGCACGCTCTATGGACAGCTCCCCTCCACCCAACCACAGCAGCCTGCGCACGTTTAGAGGGAAATGATCAATGCATGACGGAAATCAAACAGCTCAATAAGAGAGAAGAGCTCCACGGGGGAAAGGTGACGAAAGAGACGACTTCTGGTGATGAATCAGCGCGAGCATGTGGCAGTCACACCTGCTGCAGTGCGATATGATGAATATCTGGCTGTCACTGCAGCAGCCCCACAGGAAATCATAATTAGAACTCTTTAATTTCCCCAATCTTGAGTGTTCCACTGTGTCCCAAGGAGGCCGAGCGTCCGGATTCATCACATGCTCATTACCAGGTCATAGCTCCTGCCCATGCTCTCTCCCACCTCCCCTTCTCTCTTTCACCAAGATCAAGGGCAATGAGAGCTGGAGTTAATTTGTCATTCTCTGGCAGATTACATTTTTGATCATATATATATATATATATATATATATATATATATATATATATATATATATATATATATATATAAAATATACTTCATATGTGGAAAGTGTCTTAGGCTTCTGGGGTCATTAAACAGGACGTGAAGGAAAAACCAGCAGGATGCCAATTCACAACACCCTGTTTACTTATAAATTCGGATTCATGCCACCGATACCCGACCTGAAACCTCTACTGACCATCAGCCTTGAAAATTTCCATTAAATCTGTCTGGGATTTCTCCCAAATGGCCTCTGGCAAGGCAAAACAGTTGCTTTCAAATTTATCTCGACAACCTCTATGAAAGAGGAGGGGTAAATATACATTGACATGTGTCCATTTAACCTTTCTGATTAATGCAGGAAGTTTGGAGTCTTTGGAAAGTTTTGAAAGTTAATTTTGCATACAGGACTTCTCGGTGACGATAACAATATTCTGGATGCTGTAAACTCCAACCATCTGGGACTTTTTGCACACTGAAGTAAATGCTAGAAATTGTACGCAAGTGCATATGCACATGCAAATACCCTCGTTAAAGAGTGATTTAGCTTTTAATACCTCTGCTTTAATAGTGTTCATATGCCATTGATTGAAAAGGGGCACGCTTACAACCGCTGCCAAACATATTGGTGTGATCGATGCAGCGAATCCTTGGGGTGTCAGAAACTTGTAACCAAGACTCAGACCATCTGCTTCGTCAACAGTAAATGTCAGATGAATGAATAAATATGCTAAATGGCACAGGAACACCGTTTGTCAACATGACAACACCCACACAACCAGTGCAGGAGTTATGAGCCAAAGTCTCTGTGTGTGAGGACTTCGAGGATCACATTGAGTTGACCGGCGAGGTCGTTATTAGTGCTGCTTGTTAGTGAGCAACTTAATGTGCATGAGGGTAAATACAGTTTCTGTAGATAAAAAAAGAAGGCACAAACTGAATTTTGGCGCAAAAACTTTCACTTTAGAAGTACATAGTTGCTACATAATTAATACAAATGAAATCAAATGCAGTTGATACACATGCTGTACTCGTAAATACTTCATGTGGAAAAATACCTGCAAAGATTCTAGAATATTGCTGCAATAAATAGTGCTATCTGTTGAAACTACCATCGCAGAATTATACAGATAATAGTTAAAGAATGTAAAAGAACAGATCAAAGCAAAAAGTACTCATTCCACAGAAAGATGTCTGGGGGTGATACACTGTTGGATATGACAGATTGTTAATACCGATGCATAAATGTGTTGGCAGCATTCTACTGTTGTCGGTGTCAGGCCTCCTCTAAAGGGCCACAAGATAAACCTGAGGGGTCATGAGATGACTAATGGTCGAGGAAATAAGAAAAAACAAAGTTCTGCTACATGAATTTGAAACATTTTCATATGAACTGTAGTAAAACTAAAATGCACCATTTTTTGTAGTACAAGTACCTGGAAACTGCATATAATTAGTGGAGTAAGTGCGGTTAGTTACTTTCCATCACTACACAGAGGTGTTGATTCAACACTTTAATTTGTGAAAACGTTGCTCGTTTGTTCAGCCCAATATTCTACTGATTACGTTCATATTAGACAATTTATAATTTACATTCTGTGCCAGCTTCGAGTGCCAAAGCAGGAAGTACTGAGTCCTTTAGTGAGGGAGAAAGTAAACATTCATGCAGGAAATTCACAGAGCTGGATTTAATGATTGCCTTTAATCAAATGATCTTTACCAATCTCGCCCAAGTACCTTGATTGCCTAACCTTAACTATATGTCTGAATGTGAAAAGCACTGGCTTTGGATGCAATTCTGGGTTTTGTCCAATATACTGATGTCCTTGTCCGGGGATTTCGGTTGATTTGATTGTCGTTTTAAGGTCTTTATTTTGCCAGCCTGAAATTCATTGTTGAAGTGCCAATGTTTTCCACCTCATATGTCACATAGTTATCTGATCTTTTTCTTGTTACCTCAGGGGAGGAAACAGTCCTACGTCATTGTTTCTCGAGCTCTGTAGCCTTTTAAATGACAAGCTTGAAAAAAGAAGCTATCTTAGAATGACTTTGAGCGACTTGTCCATTCAACTTGCTGGACACGACTGCTGATCATAAAATGAAAAAGAACAAGGAGCCACAGAAATGTGATAACCAGTGAGGGTGAACTGTCACCAACATGTCTGATACATCTGTCATCTACGAACGCATTCCTCAATCTCTCTGGTTAATCATATCGTGTGTTTCCATTGTAAATGCAGCAGATAGATCCTCCGTCACGTCAATATACATATCCTTATATTCCAGCTGTGGATTGAACAGAACTAAAAAAAAGTGTCGAACCGCCACCCAGAGCAAGATTAGCAGGTTAACCAAAACAACTTTGGGCTTAACTCAGGATCAGTCACAAATCTGGTTCAGTTTGAACTGGGATAGATCCCCATGGTAACATGCTGTTCAACCAACCTGCTCCGGAGGAGATTCTGCTCAAAGGATTGCACCAACTGTGGAAACAGCCTGTGACTGGTTGAGTGTAGCCAGCCTTTGTTCCCTGTTGTTGTCCACATTCTTGTTGCAGAGTAGTCCAAGATGCTCGAAACATGAAGGCTTTCACTCCCATCATTGTCACTGGTCAGCACTGGAATACAAAGCACAACGATGTGTGGGTGTTTTGGTTTTTTTCAACACATTCTTACTTACACTTACACTCCCAACTCCTGAAATGCTGAACCTTGGTCAGCGACCTAAGCTTAAAACTGCGATGCGTGTCAATATATCCGCTACAGCTCCGTTCCAAATCGCATACCTTGTCTTTATACTTTTGGTACTTAATGCAGCTGCCCTTACGAAGTATGTACTATTGCGTGCAATATGCATTCAATTGGGACGTACTACTTCCTCATAACAATTTTTGGGATATACTAAAAATGATATTCCTATAGGTATAGGAATGCACAGATAGTGTGTTTTGGGTGGGTGGCTCAGCAAAACTCCTGGCAAATCCAAAAATGGGCAAAGAGGTGGAACATCAGTGGAGCTGAGTCGGGCCCTTCTGATGCAGCAGAGAAGACAGCACCAACGTGGCCACACCCTCAATTATGCATAACTTAAAGCCTTAACATAATTCACGGGTGAGTATATAAAGATTCACCCCCTGTATACAGTTGTCATGAAAGGGGAAATTAGCTATAAAGACCATCATTGCTTATTGTACCAGGCTGTAAACATGTTTATTTCTGCTGTCAAGTTGGGCATTTAACATGGAGCTTTATGGGGATTGACTTGCTTTCAAGTCAAGTCAGCTTCAAGTGGGTGTTTGAGGAATGGAAACTCCAGGAGAACAGCATGAAGAGCTGAATCTTTAATCTGATCATTAATATCATATTAATATATAATTTCTACAGTTTCTAGTACACTATCAGAGTGTTTTCTTGCCAGATTTGCTCACAGCAAGCAGAAGAAATAGACCAGTAGAGACGGGGTTGTTTGATTTCATTACAAATCTTAATGTGTAGTCAAGCAGCATTGTTCACCCAGCTTTTTCTTATCCAGCTGTGAGTATTCCTGCCTGATAACCATTATTATGAGACTGGTCTTCAGAAACATAGACTATGACCCTTTTTGGGATAGAGGCACCTGCATGTGCACAGACAGAGCTTTTAGCCATATGTCAGTTTGCTACCTTTGTGCTCAACTCCTGATTGCTTCCTCCAAATGACATCTCGCGGTTCGGTTCATCTGCATTTACTGAAGGACGTCAGCTGGCCCTCATTTAAAATCATCTGGCAATTGTCCCGAAGCATGGGAGATGAGGGTGTCGGGGAGGGGAGATCAGTGCCTTTGCTCGATGAAAGGAGCACTTCCTATCAAACTCTCTCTGACATTATTGCTGATGACACATCAGCAGGGTCAATAGGAGAAGAGTGTCCTCCCTGGGCCAATCGACTCACTTAATCAAGAGCTGTGTCGGAGCGCCGCCACACATTGCCGACTCTGATGTTGCAAGGACGGTTGACCTTGGACTGTGCCTGTTGAGAGGTGAACATACTCTTGATGTAAACTCATTTAAGCATCTCAGAAGGGCGGTTGTGAGCAGATTGTTTCTGATGGATGTGGTAAGATCAAATCAGTGCTTTCATGATGCCAGACATATTGGACTTCTCTAAATCGAATCTTTGAATCGTTTTGCTTATGAACAGATTATAATTATTTGAGGTAGCAAACGAAAAAACATGGCTGGTTCAACAACATTTTTCATCTCTTTCTAAAGAGTTTGGAAAAAGACATTTTACACAAGGTTTCTCTCTTCTTACAAGCGGATATAGGTCATGTGCTTCAAAGTGTGAAATAAAACAAACAGGTTTCTGAGACTTAAAGCAGCCGAAACAGGGACATGACTAAGAGCTGGGAGGGGGTTTGTGGGTGTTGGCTGGTATGCAGCAGGGATGAGTCAGCTAAAGGTCATGCAGAATAACGATGTTGACACCTGTCCTCTCTTTAAAAAAACAAAGCTGAAATAAGTTTCAGTACGTTGTATTTAGTGAGCAATTCGTGAAATCATTTTTTGGATCTACAACAAAGCAAAGCATCAAAGTCATAATAGTTTTACATTGCAACTCCCTTTGCTCTTCCCCACAAATGGAAGAAATACGTTCACCAGCACAACACCAACACAGTGTACAGATAATGCACCCTGGGACATCTGTGAAGTGATCTCAGGTAAGTTGTTGTCAGTGAGTCTGAGTGGCTAGTGGACCCGAGTCAAACTAGAATGACTGCATACACTAAAAAAAAGTTCTGCTGAGTTCACACTAAGATTGACAAAAGCAACAAAACGGCCGAGCGTGGCCAGCTACATTGTCGCAGATTCGCCGTTTAAGTGTTGGTTCATTAAGCGCTTCTTGATGTAGTTATGCCGTTGAATAGCAATGAGAAAAAGCTAACAGCAAATGATTGAACACGGTGAAAGAAAAACTAAATTGGTGGACACTTGAGAAATGTTGAGGCCAGCTCAATAAAAATAAATATTATAATAAAGAAATACTTGAGATGTCTTATAATATTTAAAATCAGACAGTCAGAGAAGAGAACATCAGTTTTTGGTTAATCTGCTCACAGATCTTAAACAGTTGCAAGTTACATGAAGCAAGTATAGTTACATTGCTTGTAAAAAGTGTTTTCATAAATTTATACTATTCCTATTGCTCATCCTACCAGGTGTGTGTTCATGTTAAAAATATTTGCTAAATGATTTATTTTACACAGCAATGCCCAACTATTCAACAAGGATCAATAGTTTTAGCAGAGTGCTACTGTTAGGCTTTATGAGCTTGGTAAATGCAAAGCTGATTCCACATACACATAAACACAGATACGGTAATAACAATAGTAGGCTGTCAGATCTTTAGTGTCTCAGGAAGCTGCTTGATTAAAAGATGAAAAATGAAGACAATGTGCTCCACATGTGTTTCGGATTGTCTGCCTGTCTGACAGTTACAATCACACAAGAAGCAAGATGGCAAGGCAATGGCCGCAAGAAGTTCTGAGTTAGCTAATTATTTTTGTGGCTGATAATTTCCATCCTGAGGCCCACCGATGATGGAATTCACAATGATGTGAAATGCCTGGCACGGCAAGCGGCTTGGCTGTGCTGGTCTCCCTGCGTGCTAACGCTTGCCAGGTCTCTTCACTGTATAGCGACAGGACCTCTCCAATGAAAGCCTGTCCCTCAATTACATTGGCAATAAAGCCGGGACAAGGTATCCACTCCCCACACCATGAAAACGCTGAATTACTTCACAGAGGAACAATCTGCTGGGATCTTCAGTTGGATTTACATCTTTAATGCATTGCAGGTTTTTTTGTTGTCAATGAATTGGGTTGAGATTAAATGGATGTATTTCATCAGATTTTGGGTAGAATCAGACCCGGTGGCACCGATGACAAGCATTGAGAATAATAAAGAAAAAAAAAATCGATTTTTACTTATGTAGGTCATATAGAGGTATCAGTTTTAATTTGAGACTGTTTCATAACCAGTTAAAAGTTGCCCACAGTAACTTTAAGAAATGAACTTATATGATTGGGATGATGTCTTTTGGTCCGACAGCAAGTTGGGAAACTTGCAAAGGTTTGCACTGTAACTTAATACTCGCAGCAGTGTACATTGCCAAAGCGACCCCCACTATCAGAGGTGACACTGCAGCGATTAAAACACACGGTGGCTGGAGGGAGTAATTCACGAACATTGATTCTTGCGCCAAAGTAAAACCACCTGGACAATGAGCAGCTTTTCTGGAGTTTCTCCTGTGGGCAACCCTATCTATTACAGCGGAGAGCTAGACAGCACTTGTCCCGACCTTCAGGATGAAAGTGATACTATCATGAGACACGTCCTACTCTTTACGATTAGTCTCAGCTGTGCTCTCATTTCCATCCCTGTATCCAACACCTAGAAATGTCATTATCATCACATTCATGCATCACCGATACTTCAGGAAACAAACCTTGATGCTGCTTTCCAAGCACAAGATTGTTTTTTGTGATGCCACGAAGGACTCCAGTGGCATCAAAGGAATGTCAAAGTGTGCCAGTTATGTGCTGGTAAAGAGTCTTTACAACATCAATCCACGGAGTATGTCAGCAACTACACATAATGATAGAATACATCAAATGCAACTATTGTGCATTAGCAATTTATGTTCAAAGCCATCGTTCAATGGCAGTGCAGGAAGTAATGAGACAGTCATATATCAAAGCAAAATGGAGCCAAAGGGTGTGGAGGGATGTATCAGGCATCTGCAGCACAACTTATAGAGGTACCGGTAGTCAGAGTTGACAAGGCCAGTATCCAAAGAAATACATCCATATTAGCCGAATCTGCACCTTATGGTTTGTGTCCAATACCAACATAGGAAATAACGTGTCTTCTTCGTCCCTGTCTTTGTTGTCGCATTGCAGCATATCTTGGCGTGTGATTGCCACTTGTTGACCACAATCCTTAATCACACAAACAAAGAATCTATCAAGCTAAGGAAATTATTACAATTAGAGAAAAATACGTTACTTATGAATACATATCTTATCGAGGCAAGTACTCATTTGCAGAGAGAAAAATAACAACAGCAAATCTCACACGCTCACTTTGAGTTCGCTCACTTGTTTTCTGTTACAAAATCACATCAGTGACGGGTTCAGGTAAATTATCACAGTTATACATTATATTCATGTTAATTTGTAACACTTTTAAGAGGCTCTGCAGATTTCATTTTTTCAAAATGATGAATTTTTTTCAGGTGAAAGGAAATGTCAAGATTTCCTCTGGAACAAGTACTTGTTTCACTGACTGATAAATATAACGTTGATTTAATCAGCAGCATTGTTTTTCACAAAGAAAGGTTTAATGAGTGCATGAGATAAAATATAAACATTCAATACAGAATTGGTCTTATAATTATTTAACGTATGTCCCTTTACTTATCTTTGTAAAAGTTATGATTGCAATAATGGATACATAATGGAATAATTAGGCAGGTGAAAAATCCAGTTTCCTTTCAAAATATGGAAATCTGCTTTCTAGTTGGAAAAAAAGAAAGAGTTTACCTGATTCTGTCACAAATAAAATATCTAAAAACTGCTCAAACCTTTATCCCATCTCTAGCCCAAATACTCATCACCCAACTGTATTAAGTACCTGTAGTATGAAATCAAATCCAACAGACTTTCTCGCCTCATTTGCGAGGCTAGGTGGGGAGACTAGACTAGAATACAAAATGCAGCACTTGTGTGTCAGGGATGAGCAGAGTCAGTGGATTGTTTCTCAGTTAAATGGTTCCGCACAACGCCACGTGGTTAAGGTTGTGAAATGATTGTTCAGGTTTAGGCAACAAAACTACTTGGTTATAATTTGGCTGAAATTGTAACTTAACAATGTAACATATCATTAACAACAATGGACAATAACAATGGAACTACCGTAAATAAATACAACTGCTCATTACAGAGTTCAAATGTGAAATCAACGTTTACTTTTGGGTTTCAGACCAGATACAAACAGTGGTCTCCCGAGTGAAAGTCTTGTGTTTGTTTGACCGATCCTCAGTTGACTTTGTTGCTTGTTATACTCGTTATTATACTATGCAACTTTCTTTTGATCTGTGGTTTGCAGACATGTATATTTGCAACCTTTTTTTTCTTGTCGACAGGGCTGCTGATAGAACAATGGGCAAAAGTCCTTGTTATAAACCAGACTTTACTTTTACATTCAGGGGTAAAATATCCATAGTAATTAGATATTTCTTATGTCTGCAAGAGATGCATGAATGTGTGGATCATTACAAAATATGCACTGTGAATCCGCACTTGGCCCAGTCTTTCTGTCCATGCGGAACCATTGAACTGAGAAACAATCCACTGACTCTGCTCATCCCTGACACACAAGTGCTGCATTTTGTATTCTAGTCTAGTCTCCCCACCTAGCCTCGCAAATGAGGCGACAAAGTCTGTTGGATTTGATTTCATACTACAGGTACTTAATACAGTTGGGTGATGAGTATTTGGGCTAGAGATGGGGAGGACATCAGAGTGGAGATACTTAATGAGGCAGAAAGCAACCTTATCACGACTCTGAGACTTACTAGTGTTGGCAGTTGCCATTGATTTCTCTTCCAAATTATCTCCATGTTGTCTCATTGGTCTGTGGTGAAATCACTGCCAGGCTAGCCAGATGTGTTTGATTGCTTGAGCACAGTCTGCTGTTAAGTTCCAGTTTTGCAGTGATGAGTCTTGCACCTGCTCATGGTCAAATTACAAGACAACAAGCCACGTAAATGATGGCCTCCATTTAGAGTAAAATAGACAACAAAGCAGGATATGCTTTTGGGGGCGTGGCTACCTTATGTGTGACAGGAAGCCGCTTTAACTCTTTCACAGTGTGTTTTCAGTGCATGAAAGTAAACGACAACATTTTGGTCAACTAAAAATGTCTTATTCAGCGTTCGGTTGTACTTAGTTCCACCTTCTCGTGTCACTTCTGGTTGCAAAAAAACAAGATGGCATCGGCCATAATGTTGAACTCACTGCTGTAAAATGGTAGTCCACTAACCAGTTTTAGTTTGCGTCAATTTGTTGCCATTCTGTGTCGCTGTGTGGCCATTTTTCATCCCTGTGTGGTCGTTGTATGACTCTTTGTTGTCATTTGGAGTCTCTTAGTAGTTGTTTTGCTTCTTTTTCAGTCATATTGCGTCTCTGTGTGGTTGTTTTGCATCGTTCAGCAGTTAATTTGTGTATTTTTGTGGCCACTTTGTGTCTGTTTGGCATCTTTTATCTCTTTGCATTTATTTTGCATCTGATTGCCTTCCCAACAGGAAATGTTTACACCTGGGCCCATTCAGCAAACAATCCATACACCTCCCTTAATTGTCTCATAGTTAAAAGCTGTACATTTTCCCATGGTAGCAGGGGTTCAGTTGCTGTCAGTATAATTGTAATTACGATGATACTTTTTTATTTAGTCAACAGCACAGTCGTCATTTAAAGTGATTCTGATTTCTCAGGAAAGTGTCTTTTATATTGCAATGCATTTCCATATCCACTCTACCGCCTTTTAGGAATCAAAGTGTATCGAGTAAAAACAGCATGTTGTTCCGACACATATTTCGAGGCATAGCAGATAAATAATAACAAGTGTTGCCAAGGAGTTGGAAGTCCTTTCTCTTGGCACAATGTTAGACTATCTCTGCCACATGCTGGGTGCCTTTTTGAGGTCTTAATGGCCCAATTATCACTGGTCTGGAACAGATCAATGGAGACCTGCCAGCCAGTGCTCCCTTCGCAATACGGGATGGGAAAGGTGTGACACGATGCACGAAGACCCTTTGAAGGACGTGACATGTCCAGCCATTTGCCAGAAGTCTGTCTTTCTCCAAAAGGTATGGCTGTGGCAGGAAGCGGTCCGTCAAATGGCAGCGCTCCTCCTTTTATACATGAGACACAATGGCTGTACATGCAGTAAATCTACTATGCCATTGTTACATGGCAGTATGCAACTGTAAGTCTTTGAGTCAGCAAAGATGCCTGGAAGAGAGTTTACAATATCAAAACCCTGGTGGAAAGTTGTAGATAAACTCTGTCTTCTTTATTTCTTACTGTGGGAAAAATATTTTTAGCCGCAAAAGAGTTCCCTCGTTCTGTCGAGGTCAGCCATCCTGTACAGAAAAAATACTCTGTTACAGATGTGTTTATAGTAAGCTACAAACAATGCTTACGTATGTTGTAGCGTGACGGCGATGCTCAGTGGGTATTACAAGCTCTAATTTGTGCCAGACAAAGCTTTCCTCTTCAGTACCTCACCATTATCATACCACCTTCTGTGTGGTGAAACAGCATTCGAGACAAGATCAATAGACATCATTTCGCTCAGCTGGTGATGACCAACTGTAGTTTCATCTTGTTCGGAGCTGACAGGAGCAGAGCTGTAAGTTCAGACACAAGCACTTGTATTGTTAGTACTGAACGCAACAACTCATCAACTTTTTATCTGGTTGGTATAACTTAGTGGAGAAATTCATGGTTCCCAGATGATGAATCTTCATGACTTTGTGAGTATGACAGTGCAGGAGGTCAGTGAGGTAGGAGGGGGTTGTTATGGAGGTCTTTGTAGGTAATGAGGAAAATGATCAGAGTTTTTGCTGAATGGGGAGCCATGAGGAGGTTTTTAAGGACTGGGGTGATGTGATCTCTGGGGTGGGAGTGGGTGAGCAGACGGGCAGCTGGGTATTGGATGTATTGTAATTTTTTGATGCTTTTGATGGATGTGCCATACAGGATGCTACTGCAGTAGTCTTGTCGTGAGGTGATGAAGGCGTGGATGAGTTACTTGAGTCGTTAGTCAAATGTCTCATGTGAGTCATTTTTCACGCGCTAGTTGTTAGTGAGTTAGTGAGTCGTTAGTCAGTGAAGTTAACGTCAACTATGCTCTTTTCCTAAACCAAAATTGTTTTGTTGCCTAAAACTAAACTTCCTGTAAGAATCGAAAGTATATTCAATAAAAAAAAACACTACGTATGCCACGAGTGTATTTCGTCACGCCGTCACTGAAGAGTCCGCAAGAGGGTTAGCATCACTGTTTAGTTTTTAGCACCAATGACCCCGCTGTGTTATTTGACGCATTGGTGTGACAATGTGTCTCCATGTCCCTCAGTAATTATTTATGACTCTTTGATTAACGAATCTAACAGTTACAAATAAAAAAATACAAAGATATTGTGTATTGTGATCCCAGCATCATACATGTATGTACACCATGTGTCTTCATTGGAAGGAGCTGCGACTGACCTCATCTTTTTTCATTTATCCTTCCATTTTCTTTCAACACTTAAAAGAAGGCGGCCATTTCTACAATAACTCAAACCTGACTTTGATTCACAAAATGAATAGTTCTGACTTTGTTTATGGGATGGTATATTTGTTATTCCTCATTAGCAAGTCATTCTGCTCTTTGGTTGAAAGCAGCTGTCTCCATCTTCCTCACTGCGTGTGATGTGATTGGTTTGATCTGCGCTTGTTAGTGTATTCTAACAAGGTATGAATTAGCATGCTGGCATGTTGAGCAGATTAATCTCAGATCATTTTGTCAGATTGTGTATAAAGCCACGACTTTAACATTACTGAGTGAATAAGGAGGGTCTCTGTTTTCCCCAAAATTGGCATCAATGGACCTTTTGTATTTTTAATAAAAAACAAATAAAAAAACAGGAGCAACCTGTTCAACACACAAACAGCCTGATTTATCCTACTTCAATAAGATATCTTGCTACTTAGCTCATATTGCACACATGCAAATGACCCATGTGCATCACTCTTTTTAGCTCCTTGTTAGCAAAGCACTTCTCCTTCTCCACAGCCACATAGTTAGCCCAAGGCATTCGGTGTGCTCTCAACTAAGCACTGGGAAATCAATGTTCACTGTGAGCCTTATACCTGAGTGCAGTGGAGCTCGTCGGAACTGTGGCTTTCTGCTTTACGGGAGCCGTTATCACACAGTGGGGACCTCTACCACTGGTTTCGCTCACATTTGGCTTCAGTCCATTAGCAGCTGAGAGAGGTCATCTCAACCAAGGACTCTCATGAACTGTATTAGCTGGCATCACATGGTTTTTAAGATCCTGGGCCTTCTGACTAGTATTATTGGAGAAGCTGAAAAAGACAGAGCTACTATTACGACCTACCTGCTCATATTATGTTTTAAAGTGAGAACAGGTTTCTGGAGAAATTTCTCTCCGCGGTTACTCCCGAGGGATTATTCATCACCATTAAAACTGAGCTCTTTACTTCCTAATTTAATGACCTGCTGACTAATGAAGGCTGTTATCACAGCGATTCACCCATCATGATGCCAAACCACTTCAGACCAACATGTTTTTTTCCCCCTTTTCCCTAAATCTCCTCATTTCAATTGTACGTGGACAACATTACCAAGCTAATGTAGCCTCCAATTGCTGGAGCTGCAAAGGTCTTGTAAGTTTACTTCTTTTTAATTCCTCAGATTTTTTTCACTTTTATCAGGTGCGGTAAGAATAAATATTCATACCACACAGAAAGTAATGTTGCATATAGTGAGAGCCTTCACAGCCGTTTCATCAGCTGCACATCTTTAGGTGTCTTCAGAGCAACATTTGAGCAAACCACTCGTTTTGCCCTCAGGCTTTGTCAGCGTCATTCCTCCCAACAGAAAGATGTTACTAAATCAAACCTGGGTGTAACGTTTCCATTCCCAGCAAATACAGAATATTGCAGCTCTCTGGAGGCTCAAAACACCTCCCTTAGACGGCTGATTATATCGGCTCAAATTAGATTTTGAGTAAAACATGAGTCCGTTTTAGCTTTGTGTGGATCTCAATCTCCCAAAACTTCCATTTCAATCTAAAGATTACTACCTACCGTTTTCCTGATTCTTCCTAACTGAGAGGATGTTTCAAATTAAAACGTAATAGAACACATTATTCATAATTATGTTCAGAACTTACAGCATCAAGTAACACCCACGGTGACAGTTTGCGATGCCTCGTGGGCGCTAAAGGGGTCAAGAGTGAAGAAAGCTAAAAAGGAATGAAGGCATTTCTAAATGTTGCCTGTCCTCAACGCTAATTTGCCCTTTGTGGCAGAAGAAAACAATGGGCTGAAAATGATTTAACTGTCTGTCTTCAGCCAGAGGAGAAGAGAAATAATGAGCAAATAGCAACAATAAAAGTGGAATAATACCTGGATTAGCAGTGGCCTCACAGGCTTCTGTCCAGCTTGGTTTATTCTTTACAAGTTGTGTGCTCTGAGGCCTGCAGCTGAAGATAATAATGTTGCGTTCGGCAGCAAAAGCAATAAGGGTAAGCAGAAAACTTCAGGCACACCCCACATCACTCTCCCTCTCCCTGGTGGAATATGTGCAGGAAGGAGAAGAGGATCATGGGTAGTCATTAGTGAGCTGGAGGTGATGCTTTTTATTGTTTATTGCTAATTCATCTGGTTCCTGTGCAGGATGTATCCTGATGTGATCCTGGGGTGCAGGAATTTATGAGGGACTTCCCTGAACAATTTGATCAGTGGCGGCTGGTGGAAAATGTTCTAGGTAGGGCCATCTTATCAATTTCAGCAAACATCCCAGTATGATTTAATGCAAAAAAATTAAGTATCAAACACGCATTATTACTTGACAGTTAAATATTTAACATGTATTCCAACACGAAAACAATCAGTAAATAACACTTATATAATATAATAACATGTTCATTTATTGAGATGCCCCTATGGACCTTGTTATAGGAGGTAAAGATCAGGAGAAGTAAACATGAAGTGTAATTATGAATACTGATGTTAAATTAAGCTATGATGAGTTTTCACTGTTAATTTAACATCTCTATTACATGTTGATGCCTCCATGACCAAGTTAAGCAGATGAGACTGAGGACAGCTATGTAGAAGAAAAGATGTTCACTTTGCATAATATGTAGCTTGACAGAGTTCTCATGTGTGTCCTGGTGTTCTCATGTTTCCTTACCTCCTCATCCCTCACTCCCGTAACTGTCCGTGCTGGATCCGTCCCCGTTGATTTAAAAAGCTAAATAAATTATTAGCATGACGTCATCCAGCTAGCCAAACCTGTCTGGTGTACAGCTAGTGAAGCTTTGCATGTAGTCTGCTGTCTGATTGTGAGGTCAGGCTGATCTGATATCAGCTCTTTGGCTGCAGAATCTCCGCCAAAGTTCTCCTCTCAAACGGGTCTTGGAGGAGGAGTGCTCGCGCTGGCGCGGGCGCTCGCCTGTAGAGACTTGTCCTGACGAGAACGCGCAGCGAGGGGGGCCTGATCGTTCGGGCCCACAGCTGAATCTATTTGAGGGCGCTGATTGGCTAAATTGTATGTCACTCATTTATATCTTGAATCAGCAATTGGCTAAACTGCTTCATAGACCCGCCTCTTTTGGGCCAAAACGATTCGGCCCCCCAAGCTGAGCGTTCTCAGAGTGTCGTGCACACAGACAGAGAGGACGAGCAGGAAAAGCATATATTTTGCGCAGATATCATATTTTACACACATTACATTCCACAGTTCAAAAACACAAATATTGACAATTTGTATAATTTATGCTTATTATTATTATTTTTGTGTGGCTCATGGTGGGGCCATGCCACTGAATTTGATGGGAGAAGAATTTTCTGCATAACTGACTGAAAGTTGAAGCTATTTTGCGTCCTGCATTCAATTTTATTCCAAAAATATTAAGGCTTTTAGACGAATGGAAACTTTTTGGAAATCTCTCAACAAAAGACATTTCACAGCTTAAAAAACCCTGAAATAAAGCTTTTGTGCTCTCTTCAAAAATGCACAATAGGCCTGTGGGACTGTCTGTTTGCTTTGTCATCTGGTGTTTTAGACTTTACAGAATACTTTTGCCCCATCAATCAACTGTCTGCTTTGTTCTTTTGAGTAATGTACTCACACATATCCCCAAGACAGCGATCTGAAAGTTTAAAAAAAATGCTGAGATAAGCTGTTTCAGTATTATAGAGAACAACATTGCTTCAAAAGCAGGTCAAACACAGATCTTTGAATGTGCGTGTTGCATTGATTTCTGCTCCCTTAAGATGGATTTTAGCGCCATGGTGAAGTCTGGCACCTACGGTCTCCAGAAGTCCATGAGTGAGGTGATCCGTCTCTCACAGCACACAGAGCTGCTCTTCTTTTGTGACTGAACAGTTGTTAAAAACCCTTTTGTGTTAGATCCTCGGCCTTCATGAGGAGTTCACTGGCTGGCCAGCCATCAGGGGTCACACAGACCTCGCTGGCTGCTGAGGGGATTGCTGCTGGGCAGAGGGATTGGGGAGAGATCACAGACAAAGTGAGAGTAGCTGGTGGGCTCTCACAGCTCTGCAGCAATCAAGATTGCTCCATGGTCACCCTTTTCTTTCAGTTCCTTTACTGTGAGGAGAGCTCAAGTTAGAACAAACAAAGGACTTTATTATTATTATTAATAGTAGTAGTATAGCCTTGCCTATATATACTGTACATATATATTTTATTATATCTTATTTATGTTAAGTCTAACGATGAGTGCTGTCAGTGGCAGAATCTGTTTGCAGCACGTAACAAAGAACATAAACAACAACAAACTCACATGCTGTTTGTAGGAACTGTAATGAGACTCAGTGCTGACTTTCCCTGCAAGACGTCAGGTTAATAGTAATAAGTATCGGATCAACAAATGTCTAAA
This sequence comes from Melanostigma gelatinosum, assembly GCF_949748355.1. Lineage (NCBI taxonomy): Eukaryota > Metazoa > Chordata > Actinopteri > Perciformes > Zoarcidae > Melanostigma > Melanostigma gelatinosum. Next base: position 23,305,833 of record NC_136638.1, read on the forward strand.
AAATCCATTGTTCCCACGCAGCGTCTCATTTGTAATTTCACAGCTTGAACAGAAAACTAATACTGAGGTAATATTTTTAAAATTCCACGACTCAATCTAAACATGCTTTTATGTTTTTGTGCCTCTGACAACTCCTCTCTTTTAATTAGACAGTAGTTGCATTGAAAGTTTCCGGTTAAAACAAATACTGTTTAGACTATAAAGTAACAATGAGGGAGACAACTAATGATGAATTATTTATTTTATCTCTTCATTCGTGGATTATTTTTTGATTGTTTACTCAATTAAATATCAGAAAATAGTGAATAAATGTACATCATTTCCAAAAGCATAAACATAAAATAGTGACATCGTTGAATTTCTTGTTTTGTATGGCCAACAGTCAAAACCCCAAATATATTCATTTTAAAATCACATTTTAACTTAAAAAAACAGTTTCTACACAAACTTTTCATATATTATGAATAATTCATTTTCCATCAACCTACCAATTTACTATTTGAACAATTATTTTAGCTCCAATCTCAACCTCAGTATGTAGGAGTATGAGGCTGGTAAATCAATTCTCAACTCTCCTCTGCCTCTGTGACAAAGACACTGACGTTGTTTTCGTATCACGTTAGAGTTTTTATTGTGGTTTTCTAAATACAATTCATGCTCAACTGGAAAAACTCTGATATGTTCAAATTGGCTCTAACAAATAAAATTGTACCAAAAACCCAAACAAATATGGAGATTTCCCTTTAGTCCCTTGTTCAAGGTATTTAAACGCTTTTTTAATGGACATGTCACTGCACAGTATTTTTAACCCTTACATGACCAACCCTACAATCATACATCCGTGTTGAATTGTCTGGTGATGTGAAAGCTCTCAAGTTGTAAATATGAGAAACAGATTGCTGTTTTTCCTCCCGAGGTCGTTTAAAGAACACAAATTTTTCTTTGTGACACTGCCGCCGCGACACATCAACAACTAAGACAGAGACTAATACACATGTTACAGGGACGGCAATATTTCACGTTTAGTGAATGCTGACTGTGATAAACAGCAGGGTACATATTTTACTCAGGTGTACATTCAGCAATCTTACATCACCTTGGGAATTGATATAACTTTATCTTTCAATAACTTCCCCTTAACAACTATATTTAAAGAAATTAGGTTTTTATCAGACATTTCACAATTCCCAGATTTGAATCTGAGTTTCTCAGAAGAGCACAGTGTTTCTTAACCCTAATCGCAACTGACAGATAAAGCAAAAGTGCATCTGACAGAAGCAATCCACCCTTGTCTGGCTATGGCTCCCCCGAGGGAACGTCCCCCCACAACAATGAGCTACTTAGACTGCCAGAGGACGCAACGTCTGTGCAAAGAATAGAGATAAAAAGACAAGTTAGATCGGGGGAGGATAGATGACGAAAGGGAGGAAGAGAGGGAGATCATGAATTTAACATAGAACAGATGTGGGACATATTGCACCAGGAATGACTGAAGAGATCATCCGTAGCATCCAATCAAAGTGCACACGATGGGAAGTAACTGCAATTAACGAGATGATCAGAGCAATGCAGCCATATATATAACGACAGTCACATGCTTCACTGGGCTGATTCAAAGTACAGGCAGGTACGGTAGATTAAAGAGATGTGATGACTTAATTTGGATGTGAAGGAGAAGCAAAGAAATAAAGCTGTTAAGTGACAGTTCACCCCAAAATCAAACATACATATTTGTTCCTTGTGCTATTTATCAATACAGATTGTTTTGTTGTAAGTTGCCTCGTTTAGCAGATTTTGGCCAAAGAGCTGCCTGCCTTCCCTCCAATACAATTGGACGATATGGCACTCGGCTCGGATTGTGGTGCTCAAAGTGCCAAAATTATACATTTGAAAAATGTATATAACAATGTTTATCGATTCAGAAATCATGACCCCCGTTTATTCAAGATAATCCACAAACCTCAATGTGAGCAGAGTCATGTAGGAACTGTTTTCTTTTAACCACAGTTCCAACATGAAACTGCTGACAAGAAGGTCTGAGGTGAGCTGTCCCTTTAAGAGATGACGCCAAAAGATGACACCAAATTACAAAAAATGGACCGTCGGGTACAGCGGATACTATATATATTTTCAGTGATTCGGTGATTTTTTTAAACTCTAAATCGGGAGCCACCAGACTTATCTACCGAACTATAAACTAGTTGAAAGAGTAGAACAGTAAAATGCTGCTTACACATTGATGCATCATATAACAATACGTCACACACATCACGTCACATTTTTACTGCAAAAGTAGTACTTCTGATGCTTTAAGTACATTTAACTGATCATACTTTTACTGACTTACTTACTTGAATTCAGGATGCTTGTAATGGAGTATTTTTTAAATAGTTGCGTTGGTACTTTTATTTGAGTGAAGAATCTGAAACTTCTTTAAATGAAATTCCCACAGAGACAAATCTTTAGTCATTTCAAGTCGACCGTAATGAGATCAGCCGTGTGGAAATATCTGAATGAGTCAGTGGATTGGAAGTAAAGAGAGGATGCAAAGTAAAACGTTTTTAGTGAGACTTCAAAATCTTATCATGAAATATGGTTCTCCACTGAGCCACACAAGGAGACTCGCTCTGCTTGTCTGAGCTGAAGATCTATAGTGACCTTGTGAAGGACTACGCATGCAGAAAAAAATGATGAATTCACACACTTTGTGTGAGAGGTTGATTCAGCATTTTGTCATATTATATTAATGTAAATGTTTAATCTCCTCCCAGATTGTATTTTATCTGCTCCTCCGTGGACAACAAGGGGGATTATCTCCTCAGGCCGGTCTCCGTGGACCCTCTCATCTGACAGATTCCAGTTAAAGAACTTCAATTACACGGACATCTCAGTGACATTGACATAGTGAGGTATAATCAATAGATGCCCGTCTTTATTTTTTTACACACAGGTCGCTCCCTTACCCTGGAATAAACTCGGCTCAAATTCATTGTTTTGACAAACGATTACTGAGCTTTATCATCACGCCGGCAAAAAACAATGCCCATAAAAGTAGAAGAACAGATTTATTTCATCTCTTCCTTGATAATTTGGTCTGTATATCAACCCGTCTGGGCGCCAGAGCTCCATGTAACAGACATATAGACCAATAGAAGGTTGTCACCTGCACATTAAGGAGTTTCATCGTTATTGCCTTGCTCAAAGCAATACACGTAGCTTAGTGTTGAAGCAATATTGCCACTGTAATTTTAGTGAGGAACCACTCGTCAACCATTTTTACTGTAAAACCAAAGACACAAACACTTCAAAAATATTCCTCCCTGTGTAGGCACAAGTTTGCAATACCGGTGTAAATTGGTCCAGCTGAGTTTAACTCAGGCCAACAGAATACAACACCATGGAAGCGAGCACCATACAGAGCACCCACTCATCATCACAGCAGCAACAATCCAAAAGCATCTGTCTGCCAAACCAAACTGCAAAATATGAGACTTGGCCCCCTTCAGTGGGAAAAGTTTGTTTTCTCTGGTGAACATGCACCAGTATTACCAGATTGGTATTTTCAGACTTATTATTGAATTCATTACAAGTCCCAAGACAAACCAACAACACTGTGACAAAAACCAGCAGCTGCCTTTATTCTGTCCAATGATCCCGGTGGCTTTGCCTCCAAGGAAGCTCATTTACAACCAAACTGTCTTTACCAGAAAAACAATATTGGTCATTTGTTTAAAACTGTTTGGCTAACACAAGAACCCATAAGCCAAATAATGACTATCCTCTCCAAGTAGCAAAGGTTAAAGTAGCTGTGAAAGGTGGAAGGGTGGAAGACAAGGTGAAAGAGAGTGCGGTTTGCACGTCAAGCTGCGTTGGCCAATTACGTAAGTCGCGATCCAGAGTTGTACAACCCGGCCGTGAAGGAACGAAAGACGCTAATTGTGATGCAGTCACTCAAGGTTAATGAGTCATTAAGTAACACTCCCACACCGCCTCACAATCAACGCTCCATTTGGTGTGAATGCAAGTGGTTGCAAACAGCTTGTTTTATTGTTTTACTGCCCCCTTGTGGCCAAAAAGTGTTGAATGCAGATCTATAAAAAACAGGATTATAGAGAGCTGACGCACATACATGTCAAAGAATCAGACACGAAAGAAAACCATTTTTAAATGGTGTGTGAACATCTTCTTGTTTTCTATATTTTTACATTAAATCATATCATGAGCTAAATGCTGATATTCACAGGATTTCATCCCTGCATCATCTAATATCCTGCAATGCCAACATTTAAGTAAATAGGCAAAACTGTCTGAGACATGATTTCACTGAGTGCTGAACCAAGCAGTTTTGAAATTAAAATTGATGATGGACCTGAAAATATTCCTGCACTAAAGGTGTATATATATGAAACCATGACTGACTTTTACATAAAGTATGCTATCGAAAAACACCTTCTGTAATTTTGACGTTTTGTATTAAATAAAACTAAAAAGTCACGAACTAACACACAAAATGTGCTGCATCATGCTTTTGTCTACCTACAGATTAGTTTGAGTTCACTCTCTAATTGCTGTAATTTAACAAAGCTGTAAAATATTTCGGGATGTTTATTTTCTTGTAATTAGCGTCTGTAAATATATATTTGTAAAACATTACAGCAGTTCACATACAAACGCTTCTGCTCAGATTCTAAATTTCTTGGGATGCCGCTGTTGACTTTATTTAGTATTCATTGGTGTGATGCTCCTACTAGGTGCCAAGTGCAGTTCCTCTGCTCATGAATAAATCATGCCTTACCCAGGGGTTTTTGTCTAATCTTAGACATTTAAGGGGAACACAGATACAAATGGAAAATGTGGATTCAGTCTAATTCAAATGAGCACCCTCATTCCTTCGTCTCGTTTCAAAGCTAAATCAAATTTACAGCTTCTCGCTCCAAACTCGTCAAATACAGACGCTTGGTCAGTGGCCCCAAGCTTCAAACTATCACCCTCTCCGTACCCCTCTAGTGTCAGTTTAGGACGTGTCATTCTATTCATTACATAGTGTCTTTTAAAAATAAACTTAAGTCTTCAGAGGATGTTATGAGGCAACAAACCAAAAAACAACTGCAAAGAGCGTAGCATGACGTTAACTTGACCGACCAACGACAAAGATGATGAAAAATGGTATACACCCAAGGATTAGTCATGACCTTTCACCTCCTCCCCATCCCCTCTCCGCATTTAGAAGTGTTACGAACATCTTGTGGACGGATGAAAGCAGAATTGGGTTATATTTGCATCATGTCTTTATATTTTCTTTTGGTTACATTAGATATCTACAAAGCTGACAGCGGTATTTAGCATTATAAAAATGAGTTGCTGAGACTGTTGCTCTGAGTTGAGACATAATTGTCCATCTGAAAAATGCCATTTCAGTGTGAGAAGATATGCGACTTGTGAAAAATGGTTCGAATATTTACTTTGGTCACTAAGCGAAAGAGTCATAACCTGTGTTTATGTTCTTTTCTCCACACCATATAATAATATTGAAGTGGTAAACTATTTACATAATATCATGTGGGACTGCCGAGACTATGTTTTGGTCTGGAGGTGCACTTGATCTCACTTGAGCCTGTATTTCCAGTTTAAGTATAAGGTTTTACTTCTAAATGATGAGTTGTTATTTAACAGCCAGTTTGCATGTTGATTTTCATGCTTTTCATTCATTGAAACAAAAAGCTATGAAAATCAATCGTTAGCTTCCTGTGTGCTTTGGACAATGGTCAGCAATAATGTAAAAGAGCTACAAATAGGCAATGCCAACAGTATGATAATATGTGATTGCTACATTACAGGATCTAGAAGCCGCTGTACCTGAAATAGAACAGTGTGTTTTTCTGCCCTTGTGTTGTCACCATCTCACCTACACAGGCAGTGGTCTCCTCCCTCGGCGCCCATCTGTGTCTCTTCCTGCTGCATCTCTCAGGTCAGCCAGCGATATCCATGAATCAGAAGCTCCTCTGAGGCGCTTCGTGGCCAAATGGGTGCAGCTGTCCTGGCAGGATGCCTGAAAGTTAAAGCTCTGATCTGACAACACAAGAGGCCTTTTCTCTTTGCAGTTGCTTCCTTAGGCTTCTGCTCACGCGACATGACACAGGGAGGCTTATTGTCCACGGGGAAATTCAGTCGTTCAGTCGTTTGGCAAAGAAAACAGACCAGTGCATGTCACACATGATAGTCCTGCAACGGATAAAGGGACAGAGGGTGTTAGCATCTGGGCTCATGTAGCAAAATCACTTCCTAGAATAAAGCAATCATTTTCAAAATGCAGACAAAAGTTGAACTGTTTTCCAATCTATTATAAATAAGTTACAAATAATACCTTCATGTGCACACTTTGGGGCTAGGTGTGATGAGAGATGTATAGAGAAAATAAATCATTAACAATATTTGTCACACACACACTTATCCCATTGTGGTAAACATATACGGAAGGTAGTGTAATAAACTACCTTTTAGTACAGTTAAAGCAAAAATCACACAACATACACTCACCTTCCACTTTCTTAGGTACACCTTCTTTCTCCCCGGTTGGACTTTTACCTTCAGAACTGCCTTAATCCTTCCTGGCATGGATTCAACAAAGTGCTGGAAACATTCCTCAGAGATCTTGGTCCGTATTGACATGACAGCATCACGCATGTCGCTGCAGATCTGGCTGCTGCGCATCTAGGACGCAAATCTCCCGTTCCATCACCCAAATGTGCTCTTTTTGAAAGGAGATGCAATGACTCTGGAGGCTATGGAGGGCGTTATCCTGCTGAAAGTAGCCATTAGAAGATGGGAACACTGTGGTCATAAAGAGATGGACATGGTCAGCAACAATACTTGGATAGGCTGTGGCGTTTAAACAATGCTCAATCAGCGACTTGGTGCTCCTGCTTCCAGTATCCTCGAACTCCATCTGTATGCAGTGCAATCTTCCACCATCATGCCAAAAGCATTTTCACTTGCACTTGACCTCACAGCACAGAGAGCACATGACACAAAGGAAAGGATTCATATCAGCTGCTGAGCGATAGATTAGGAATGGGACGGTGTAACAAAAGGTTTAGAATACCCCTACAGATTGATTTCACCTCATTTCATTTGGAAAATTCACACCACTCCCTCACCTGAGTGCCCCTCTTGGCTCCTGGCAAGTGGCTCGGACTAATACGCACAACACTGTTCCGACCAATTAGCAACAGGGGGTGTTCGTGCTCGTGCACAGGATGGGGAAAGGCCATGGATGCATAAAGAGAAAGGCAGTGGGAGCGAGCGGTAAATCTGGAAAGGCGGTATTTGTTTGGGTGTTGAGTTCAAATATCAACAATCTCTCTCCAGAATAGCAGCCTTCAACTTTAATGTCATTAATGTGTTGGTCAATTAAAGAGGATTTATACTTTGCACCTTACAGGAATGAATCATGAAAATAGACCAGAGAAAGTAAGTGCACTGTTACACAGTATGTATTTCTGTACAAAATAAAGTCAATCAAAAATGTGTTTCACTGGAGTCAGTAAAAAAGAAAATACAACGCATTTGTGTTTCTTGAAGTGACATCTACATGGTCACTTATGTATTCATGTAGAATCCCCATGGCCAGTGTAGCGTCTTTAGATGCATCGTTGACAATGTGAAAATAGTCCCTCTTTTCTCTTTTTCTGACAAAACAGTCTGCAGATCCATAGCTTTTTATTCTGCAGTAATTCCTTCTTAAAACAGATGCCCTGACACACACAGACACAAAAACCCACATTCGCAGAGTTGAATAAATATTCTGTCGATGTAAATACTTAGTGGGTTGACTGCAGGTGCAGATTATATATGGCTCAGTTTAAACCTCAATACATCCTGGCAGACGTTCTGCGCCTTTAAAATAGCATGTTCAGATAAATTGTTGGCCCAAACCACTTTAATGAAATGGGAGGGGGGGGGGGGACCTCATTTTAAAGCCATCTGATCTCATAATTTATCCTCTTTATTGAATGAACTGCTCTGCCCTGATAAAAACCCGTGGATAAGATCAGCTGTTTTTTACAGTGCAGCATGAACTTGACATGGATGAATTTAACTGCTCCTCGTGAATCACTTCACCGTGCACCAGGCTTGTTGAATATTACAATGGAGTGCTCTGCCTGGATGCGCAGCGCTCCCACAGATTGGAACCATATACAGTTGTGCTGTTAAAGATCAAGGCCTTTGCATTTAGTTGAGAGGAGGACAGCCATCTAAATATTTAATGTAGGGCTATAAATTAACAGCACACAATTTGAAGAGGAAAAGCTGAGTGCCTATGCATAATGTTCTTGGTTTTTGCCCAAAACTGCTGTTCAAATAATTATTACTGAACTGGAGAATTGTCGGAAATGTTATTTGTTAGTTTGTTTCGGACCTTTAGAAGAGGACTCTTGCTGCAAGTTTATCTAACTTATCTTATCCCAAACTAATCGACTTGTGTTTTATTTATTTATTTATATATATATATATATATATATATATATATATATATATATATATATATATATATATATATATATATATATATATATATATATATATATATATATATATCTCATCGTCATCATCGTCATCATAAAACAAACCAGCTGCCAGATCAGCTACCACTCTACTTTAAGGTAGAGTGAGCACACCTGTAATTTAAATTTTAAATTTATTAAACTATATTGATCCCTTTAAAGGGGAAATGTGTCTCTGCATTTGACCCATCCCTGTATGTAGGGAGCAGTGGGCTGCCAATGACAGGCGCCCAGGGAGCCGGGGGTTCAGTGTATTGCTCAGGTACACTTCGACACGTGACACGTCCCAGTCGAGGATCGAACCGTTGACCTTCCGGTTACCAGACAACCCTCTTAACCCAGTGAGCCACGGTCGCCCCAATTTTTTTTATTAATTTTTAAATAATTTCTCATTTTTATTTTTTTGAATTAATGTTGCTAATAATAAAAGTTTATGTTAAATTGTTTACAGTTGCACAATTTTCTTTTTTTTACCAAATAACTTTGACAAACCTATTTTCAGGGACTGAGCAGCTGTTCTGTGGTCACCAGTACAATATGTGGATGTGGATTTTGCTCCTCTGTTCCAGGTCGAGAAGAAGGTGATAACTTAATCCTCATTCGGCTGCACACGAAGACTCAAACGGTAGGACTTGGTGAAAGGCCATGAATTTCTGAACGCTGGCACGAATGAATTCAGATGAGTGAGGTATTTATTTAGGATACAGAGGAAAATACTCTTGACTGTATCTTGCAGCATGTGGGTTTTTCATTTTTTGTAAATGCCAACGTGATATGAGCGCCTTGTTTTTAAAAGCAAATAAATGTGTGGAAAAGGGAGCGAGGGAAATATGTTCTTCCACCAGAAATGTGCAGGAGATAAAAAAGGACAGTGAAACGGCACAGCGGAAAGTGGGAGTGTGGCGGTACAAGGGGAAGGCGAAGAGACACCTTTACTTCGAACTACAGCAGCTGAGGTTAAATATCAGTGTGGCGTGGTGGTTAGCTCTGTCACCTCACAGCCAGCAGGTTTCATGTTCTCCCAGTGTCTGCGTGGGTTTCCTCCCACAGTCAAAAGACACAGTTAAGTGAAATGGAGACACACTAATTGCATGTGGGAGTGTAATGTGTTTATCCCTGTGTGTTATCCCTGTGACAGACTGGTGACATGTCCATGGTCTGCCCTGACTCGCACCCAATGCTTTGTGAAATAGGCGGTTTAGAAAATGGATTGATAGAACTCGGGTTGAATTTTAACTCATGCGTGCTGTCAATTTTGCAAAGGGTTTTATGAGTCACTGTGCTGAAAAGTAACTAAATTAGATGCATTTACTCAACTACTGCACTTAAATGGGAACATCAAAGTCTGTAGATGTTGGGGAATAATTCTGCGTGTGTGAAAAAAAGTCCTTTGTGGCTCCAGAGGGAATCTGACCATTTGCTCTATTTGACATTAGATTTGACAAGGAATTATAATGTTGAATACATATATGATATCTCATGTTGTGCTGCATCATTTTAAGCCTTTTTTTCAGATTAAGATCCAATCTTGTAATATCTTCAGGTATCACAAGAGATCACATTGTCGGTTTCTGTTTGTAAACACAGCATTAAAAAGCAGGACAGGAGGGGCGAGAGAGCGAGAGAGAGAGAGGACGTCAAGTTCTCCGACATTTTGTATCAGAGGATCTGAATACTTCTTCCACCACCGTTTGAATAAGGATTTAATCCAGCTAAGCTTTCCTACCAAAACTGCCATGAAATATCAGTTTCACTACGCAGTATGATGTGCTGTATGCAGACCAGTGTGGTGCTGTATCCGGCCAAACGTGTCGCAGTATATAGTGTGAAACTTAAAGCTCTGTTTCTCTCAATTTCCGACTACAGTAATTGGCAATTAAAGGGATTGATTTAGAATTTTTTGGGCACAAGTGAAGCATTTGAACTTCAAAAAGACACTTAACAGCATCTTATAGTTCTTTTGTACTGCAAATCCTGTGCCGCAATACTGACCATGCAAAGACAATTCAAGGCAGCAGAGACTAAAGACAATGAAGGGCACCTTCACCTCTTAAAGCTCGAAGTTACGAATGAAAGTTTTACCCGTTGTTGTTACTTCTGCTACCTGGCAGATGGTTTTATATGAAAGTGAAACACATGTAAAGAGGGCTCTTGGTGAACGGCATGCAGGAGTTTAACTATCAATGGAGCAGGTGTGTATCGTGCACAGTTTTGACATTTAATCAGATTTTCACAATTAAAAAAATTCTTGAAACACAAACAAAGAGTTGTTGTGTTTCCTTCTGCAAGAAGAAACTGATCACTGCAGTTCACAGTAAGCATGAAGCAAGAATCACTATTCAGAAAATGCTTCTGTTAATAGGAAGTGAGGAGAAAAATGAGAACGCTCAAATAGGCTGCTCATTATGCACCAAACACTCAGTAAGCAAACGGCACAATCGACTGTTAAACTGCTGTGCACAGTGCTTGGGCTGCAAATAAATTGATTTCAAATTCAGATTTTTACTTTGTATTATGGACTTTTCAAATCCCTATTGAGTTCCAAGACTGTGTTCATATTTCAAAACATTTAAATGGAAAATAAAGACCAGTAACCGCACCATGATGATCATCGAGTAGTTTCACACTAATTATGCCATCAGTCTCAACATAATACTGATCTCTTCATCTGTGTGTAATGTCCAATCAAACGAACAGCGTCGAAACAAATCCACACGTATTTGATCTTGTGCCGAGTCCAATTATTTGCAAATGACATCTCTGAAAAGCCTTGCAACACAGTCAAACTTCGTCGAGTGCAATAGATCAAGGATCAAACGCAGGTGTGTATGGTTTCAGTAATTGCCTTTGTCACACCACCTGTGGTAGGATCTTGAACTGTGTCTGCTGCAAAAGACAATTTATAGACAAACCCCTAACAATGAGGTGACTCATTCTCTGGGACGATTCAAAGATATCCATTTTAGTGGATACGTTCTCTCGCCTATTCCTTTCCAATGTGGAAGTTGTAACTAATACTGCAGTTGATAAGCTGACATTGATCCGAGGGTCGTGCTTGTCGACATATCAATTTCCCTGGAAAATAGAAAAAATCATTAATATCAGACCCTGAGTGACTCGATGTGTGGTGTTGATCAGATGTGACATTTTTACACCAAGATCAACTTGATAAAGTAATTTAACAGCTGTTTTACATTAGAAGGAGCAGTATTAATACAGTTTTTTATTATGTATTAAGTGGATGTTCAAAGCTTGTTTTTATGACGAATGACTTCTTGTGGCTTAAACTTATTAGTGACAAAAACATGCGTCTGAATGGAACAACCGCCAACAGTGAACTATTAATCAACACTAATTTGACTTCGGGTTATGATAAAAAGGGCTCGACACACATCATGTACCAGCAGAAAGAAAGGCATGAGGACCTGGCGCTCGTCGTCACTTCTGCTTTGCTTTATCCTCCTTCTGCCAGAGTGACAAATCCATCACTGAAAGGTGACCCTGTCAGAGACCTTGAGAACTAAGCGACGGCCCTGGCGGTATGACGAGCCGTGGAGCAAGCTGCGTTGCTTGGTTTCAGCTCACAATGCAGTAGCAACTGGCCCTGACGCATTAACAAATGAAGACGGATTGCGTACCATGACACAAGTCGAGTTTAATTCGCTATTTTGCCATAAGGGGAACGAGCTGAGGGAGAGAGCTGTATCGCGAGTGTTGGAAGTTAACTCAACATATAACAAAGCTCAGAGGTGTGGCTTTGATCTTCTCTTGCCGAGAGTTGTGACATCAGGAGGCTCCTTCGCACACAATAGCAACGGAAAATAACTTCATCTTGAAGTCCCTCTAGAATCTGGAAAAGCAAGAAGATGAAACAACCGGATGCAATTGTGTTATTCTTCCCTGATGTTGAATTCATTTTTTACATGGGGAAAGAGCTGCGTGCTGCTGACTGAGACCTGTGTGCATTGTAAATCTCTTATCTCTCTGCAGCACAGGTGGGGTCAGCTGGTTTTCAGTGCAATCAATTCAAAATGTCAGCCGAAATTCTGGTTTATTTTCCACAGTTGGAACATTTAGTCGTATTTATTTGTCAGCGGGTTGGATATACGTCGGGCCGGGCTTCCTGTCCCCCCTTGCGAACTACACAGCTCCTTCCTACGGAGCATGCTTTTGTCAACTAGCCTGATTCCTGATCCGTATTGGCCGCGTGTTTCATAAGAACTGTAGCAGCATAGAGAAATCCGTGCTTTAAACATTTACATTTTCCATCATTTCAACTCTTCAATTCTGTGAGCACCTCATGTCTTTAGTGTTAAAAACGACCTGCCCATGACGATAAATCTGCTTCATTGAAATTTAAATTCCAGTTTGTATGAAGACACAAGCTGTCACCCATCAACTCTGTGGATTCATGTTTGTATTAGTCCATATAAGACAGCCTGTACACAACTCGGTTTTTTTTTTACACCAAATACACATCACAATTTTTTTTTTCTTTGCCTGTTATGTTCTGTTGTTTGCTCAAGACTCCTCTGAGCCACTTCCTTTGGCAGTGTCTTCACGATGTGGGTGTGTGTCAGGGAGGGAATGGGAGAGAAAAACACCAGCTCTCCAGCTGATGCTACCTGTGTGTTTGTGTGTGTGTGCACATTAAATAGCCTCAGGTTACCTTCCATGCTGCAGAGTTACTGTGGACTCAACAATCGAGAAAACTGTGTGCTGATTTGTTACAGAAAGTTAGGAATGGCAGAATCTCTTCTGCAAAAGCCCAAAATCACTTTCATGATTCCTGTTTCTTTTCAATTTCTTTTGGCTGAAAGTGCCGTGATTGAAGATATTTTGAATCCGTTTCTTTGTCAGACTCATTCACTCTTATTTAATTCCAAATGCTTCAGAAAACAATCAATTTGAAAAGCAGAAAAAAATGTTTCTTAAACTTGCACCAACGATTATATTGGACTCCAAACTCTCGAAAGTTCGATCGCCTCACTCATTCATGTTCCACAACAGGAGAGCGTCAGCTTCTATTTTGTGCATTACTTTAGTTATTTTGAGCAAAACTGTACAATTATGTTTGGGGCAGAGTCACAAAAGAGTTGCAACCACTGTATGAATGATAATGTTGGCAGCATCTTTTAGTACAGTATTGCTCGCAAATTGCAGAATAATTCGTAAGTCCTGCATGGATCTCGCATGCACATGTATGGGCCAGACATGAAGCATTTGTTAAATTTTGTTAGAAGTGTAAAAATGTAAGACCAGAGAGCAAATAATCTCACGTGACAAATCGCAGATTGCGTGTTGCAAATTTGAAAGTGGCCTCTGAACCAGAGGGAATCGAGGGGCCTGAGGATGTGGGGATGATGATAGTTCAGTGTGTGTGTGAGTGGCAGCAGTGACTTACTGTAGGCCACAGGTCGAACAGGCACATGGTGGACAGAGAGGAAAAGTGGAAAAGTTGCCACATGCAAGGTGCGATCTGCAACATGCGATTGCTTCCTCTCTGATTGATTTTTGACACGTTAAACGAATCCAAACGCGACCCACACCACCATGCAGCTCACGCAAAAGCTGTTTAAAACTAACTCTCCTCTCTGTGCGCCACATCCGTAACATGCAGTTTGTTTGCAGTGCATGACTCTGGTGCCGGCCTACAGGGCACTGAAGGGAGCTGCTCCTCCTACGGTACCTCCAAGCTACGGTAAATCTCCACTTCTGCAGCTCAACCACCCCGTGCCTCTTGGCGACTTGGCCTGCCTGTCGCTCAGAGGACCCTGTGCTTGCTCATCTCGTCTCTGCTCTGGCCCCCACGGTGGATGAATGAACTTCACATTGAAGTCACAACAGCAGAGTCACTGCCCATCTACCGCCGCAGGCTAAAAAAACCACCTTTACAGAAACAACACCCACACACCATGCTTGTACTTACTAACGTCTTATTTCCTCTGAAACTGGGAGACAAACTGGAGCTCGTGTTCCTTTCGTTGTAAATAAATCTCTTAAACAAATGCAATGCCATGTAATGAATTTGATTGTCAATGGCAAGGTGAAATGAGGACTCCTCGACTGCTCCTTATAGTGAAAGGTTTAAAATAATCTTGCCTGAACCATTGCATTTGTGTGACGAATAATACTAGTATCGAGAAAGAAGGACATTCGTGAGTTTGCTGACACAATCAATTGCGAAGAGGTTGATCTTGAATGATGCTGCCCAGTGATAGTCTACTAATGATATGACAATAAGAATGCACTTTAGCAGCAAAGCAGTGATTTAAAACATCCCAAGGCATCCATTGAAAGTAAGAAATGAGAAAAGTGCTCAAGGGAATAGTAACCAGATTCCAGCAGATCATGGAGGCCAAATAATGTGTGGGAGGAGGAAGGGTAGTGCAAAGTACAAGGTGATGATGACTAATGTATAGGCAGAGTTCCTTCAAGGATACCAGATTGCTGTTCGTTTTAACTGTGTGCTTTGTTGCAGATTGTTGGCGGATTCTTCAAGGCCGGAGAGCGGCTAATGCTCAACAGCCGATGAGATAAGTGGCACAAAAGGGAGTGGGACCTTGAATGGACATTGTCTGTGACAGAGAGAAATAAAGGGGGTATAAGAAGGGGGGAAAAATGGGCAGGGATGTGGGAGGATTGAGTTCATGCTAGGATTGTGTTTTATACGTCTACCTCTGCAACCAGTTCTCACTCACAATGCATCAAATAACGCAGGGTCAGCGGCCGTCTGCGTCGCACACAGATGCACATTAAGTATGTGTGTGAGTGCGACTTTACGGACAGAGCAAGTGAAGTAGCTTAAAGAGCAGGATAGTCTTCACAGGTAGAGCAAATACTGTTTGAATCGAATCCTGTCTTGTCTAAAGCGCATTCATGCAAACACGGCGCCTCTAAAATATGATTCACTTTCAGTCTAAGTGCACCTTCACAATTCTTTGGAAGTCTGTCCAGAAGAATATTTCAGATCATACAAGATTTTGTTTTCTTATTCTGTTCTGGAATTGCACATTTCAATCTGATGAATGCCACCTGTTCACGAAATAGGATGATGAGTATAAATGATGCACCAAAGAGTTCAGTCAAAAAGGTTTCACACAAAAATAAGAAAGTACTGCAAACCTTGAAGTCCTGATGTAAGAAATCAGAAGACAAAGACAAAAACCTCAGCGATTGTACATTGTCATTTGGCTGTGGCCAGAAATGAAGAGGGAATGATTTGACATGACGTTAGATGGTGAAATACTTGTCCTGAATGTAGAGTTGATTTTTTTATTTCAGATTAATTAACTGTAACAAGAGCTAGTTTGTGGCCTGTAAATTGATGTGCCACCTTATTGCGGGTCACGATCTTCCATGTTTTTCTTTGAGGTTTTCTCCCCCTAATTTCAATTTACTCGCTCTGGTGTTGCTAGGACTTATGAATACCAGCTTATGTGATATAATGAAACATGAACATTGACTTTTTAAGGCCACTTTTTAATTACCGTGGTTCCACAGAGAGTGTCTGGCTGAATCCATGTTCTAATTAAATCACTGCAGGTAGTCAGTGGATGATACGCCTCTCAGCTGGAGCAACTGCACCATGAGAACTAAAGCAAGACCAATTATCTATACTGTACCTCAGTAGATCAACTCTTATGTGACATTTAAGTATTTATGAGGACGATGTGAGAGGGCTGAACCTCGACAGAGTTCAAATAACACTTGGATTCAACATTCAAAAGACGCCTGCCTCGTAAATATGATCTCAGCCGCTTTGCTTCAGCTATGACTTTTTATTCACGTTGTTTAATAAATCATCAAAGTATACAGCTGGTAATAAAAAGCTTTATATAAAATTCATACTTGGGGACGATGGTGGCACTTCAACAGAATAGATAATTATTTAATTTCAGCGAGAGGAAATATTGCTTTCCCTTCTGGAGGGGAGGAATATAACACTTTCTGTCTCTTTGCTCCAATTTATGGGTCCATTCGTCATTAAACAATTACAGAGGCGAAGAATTCAATTTCCCTCCCCTCATTTCTTCTTTCATGACCGTGTTTCCCAGAAAGGGCAAAAACATAATTACAGAATGCAGCAACACGCTAACAAAGAAATATCGACTGTTTGCTTAACATTCAGTGTGAATTGTGAAAGGGGTTTCTGTTGCTAATAACGTTTCCCCTCCATTATCCTGGAGACGCTTTTCCCCGCTGTCTCGCTGTGAGAGAGGTTTATAGTTTTAAGAACTCTTCTCCCATCATCTACCTTTTTGTTTTGTGAAAAAAGACAAAAGAAGTTGTCTTAACTTGCACATCAACAATGATGTGACGTGAAGGAGGTACAAAGGGTGTGCCCTTTGACAAGTGCCAAAGGATTGGAGCATTGTGTTGCTGTCTTCCACCAAAAGCTATTCGATTTCATGTTGTTGAATGTGTGTAGAAGAGGCATAGCGGCACATGCACGTCTTCCTGTTTTGCAGCCAGCGACGAATTTTTGGACATCGGGTTGGAACTGAAGTCGGCTCACATGGAAGCTCATTTGGCAGAACCGGCCTGTCACCGGGGAGCGAATGAAAGCTAAATCTAATGAAAGCACACACAGCCAAAATCTGCCGGCTAACATCTGCCCCAGACTTGCAGTTACAACCAGCTCCACTCTCTCATCAAAGCAAAACCACACAGCTCTCGTTTTTCCTCACTTGAGTCGCAGGTCTATATGATCTTTTCTGTGTTTCTTTGGCTCAGGGGCCTGCAGGGCTTGGAAATGGTGTGTAATTCAAAACTTAAGAGATAGTGAGCAAATGTGGATTTTTGTCCAAATGTGGAAATGTATTTCTTTTCGAGGAATTTTCCGAGCATTTATTTTGCAGATAGTACAGAGACTGCAGAGATAAGCATAAAGCCTCCTCATCTGACACAGCTTATTCATTCATTCACAGCCAATTTACTGTTCATGTAAATTGCACTGGTGGGTGTGGGGGTGGGGGGGGGGGGGTGCACTTTGTTTGTTTTGTATCCTTACAGCTTCTCAAGGGATTCCTTAGAGGTACTTTAGAAAGCTTCTCTCTCCATAAGACTACTAGTTCTACTACTACTACTGCTGCTGTAGAAATGCTGTTTGTCTGCTAGCGGTGGGTATGTGGGATGTCTTTTGTTTGCTTGTTCCGTTTACCGCTTTAGTCCAGAGTCAAAACAAACTAGATGTAGTGGCACAGCATTTGTCAAAGACATTGTTGAATTTGATCTAGTCCCACCAGCATATCGACACCTCTGCCCTCATACAATTAGGATTAAGTCTAACAATATAGTGCAATATTTATCAATCAGGTCAATATTTAAATGTTTCCAATTGTTTGTTTTATCACTAAATAGCTGTACAACTAGTAACATCAACCTCAGTTTGTATTTGGTGCTAATTAGCTTGCAAAACGTGAACATAATAAAGCATCAAGCTTGTTAAACGTCAGCAACAACATCAGTGGCTGCAGACTCAAGGCCCAATGCTAACGGCCACACTCATTAGAGGAATACAAGCATAGGGTTTATTAAACACCTTATTCATTAACTAATTATTTTAATGTTGCTTAATGATGCTTTGACCTAAACAAGTAGCCTGAATTGACTATTTGACAATTGCCTCTCGTCCACTCTGTGAACCAAGAGCCTGGAAAACGTTAAAACCAGGCAGTCGGTGTATCAATTCTCCTTTTGTAGCATTGTCAAGGTGACGTGATATTTCTTTGCAAAGTGCTGTCCCATTCCTATTTGCACCGTTGTGAGGCTGCGAGGGCTCGCAGTTGACGTCAGTAAAAGGTCCAGTGTGTGGGATCCGGCGCCATTTGCGGTGAGATTGCAGGTTGCAATCAACTCAAACTTCTCCCATGTGCCAAACGTGTAGGAGAACCACTGGCTCCGTGAAGATGACCTGCTCCGTATATAGATATAAACGCCTCATTTCAAACAAATGAAAACACAACAAATCTTTGTTTCAGGTGATTATATGCTAAATAAAACATACTGATTCATATTATGTTCCATTTCTGCTAATACGTCAGCCTAAATGCTACGCACTTTACCTTTAAGTCCATGAGGTTTCAGGGCTTTGGAGGTAATCAAAGAGGGCCATAGTCTTGTTCTCTTCTTCTTAGTTGAGCTTCATACTTATACTGTCATGTATGATTCCGATTTTTGCGGCATTTTAGCTTAAAATCACAACATAAACCAGTGCCTTTAATGACATACCACAAAGCTAACATAAAATGTGATCAATCAATCAATCAGCGTTCGCGGCCTGTTAAAAAACTAAAGCTTGGGAACCACTGATGTACTGTAAACTCATATACACAGGAACATTATGTTCTTCGTTCTTTATTAGGTAAATGGTGATCCTTATGCGGTCACTTCAGTAATGATGGCTGCTTTCTACAAAGGTAGAATGAAAGGAAAGAAATGAAAACTGGAAAAGCGTTTTTAAGGGATAAAGCACTTTTGTTATGAGATAAACAAACTTCAGGAGTTCCCAAAAGTTTGGAAGTTTTTGACCTTTTAGAAACCGTCTGTCATCTTCAATTGTAATGACTGAAGCATTTAAATGATCTATTTCATTCATTGATAGGGATATGCCAGACTCTGAAATGATTTTTTATGTGCAGCTTGAGCCAATAATTGTTCTATTTCAGTAGAAACTGCATTAGTAATTGTAGGCTGAGAGACACCCATCTGTTTTGCAAAATTATCCTCACTAATGAGTGTGAAAATAAAGAGTGGTCAAATCAGTCAATAACTGATAAGAGGGGGACAAACAGCTGCACATTGCCAACAGCTTTTCACCTGCAATCAAAATGCATCAATCAAAATGCGGTCAATTAGTATAAAGAGGTCTGCATAACAAAACGGATTATTGTCACTATCCCCATGGAAATGCAACTTACACATATTCAAAAATCCAACACCTTTTGTACACGCCTCAGTACCCAGAGTCATTTTTATAACTCCTTCAAATAATTTAAGATGAAAGGATATAATTTAGAAAAAGTACAAAATAGTGCTTTGAGTGCATTTGGGGCCGTATACTATGTTGCACACTATGTGCAACCAAAGAGCTTTTACAAGAAGAAAGACAGGAGATACTTTTGGGGCCTCGTTTGTACGAGGAATATAAAGTAGTTCTCACAGGTTCAGTGAAGAAAAACATTTTTCATATAATTTGTCGAAATGAACGCTCTGGACGTGGGCAGCGCTGACCTACAAAGTTAACCTTGTTTCTTTTTTTACCCTATTTTTGGAAAAGATGCAGCATTTGGTGCTCTGATTTTCTGAAGCCTCCCAGCAGACAACAGGCTCAGAAACCAAAGATACGGTGGCTCTTAATGAGACTGCACAAATGAGGCACAGCACAAGAGATGCATGCTTTGGGAAAAGAAGCTGGAAATAAATCCAATAATTTCTGATGTGTCATACAAGTAGATTCAATTGCTAATGTCTGCAGAAAGCAATTACTGTGTATCATCACCAGTCATTTTGCAAGTGTTTCCTAATGTGTGTATATTAACACCATATCTTTGGATAATAAGCCGTTAATCAGCAGTTGATGCAGAGCAGTTTTTATGACTGCACTTTACATTTCTATTCAGTGGGTGCATGATTGATATTGAGGAACAATACAAGAAACAGTGATGCAGGTAATGAAGGTCTGCTACGGTGATTTGATCCAGATAACGTTTCTAGAAGGGCGTTAAGACCGAATTTCTGCACATATATTCAAGATTTCTACTTTTATACACAGCTGATTTATGTTTTGATATGTGATAATGAACATGACATCATGTTTATTATGACATATGATTGATATTTAGAAATATGGCTTATGCATTACCGTTGTGATGTACTTTGTCTCCAGTATACATTTTATTGAATTGTTTTTGTCAGACTTGCTATAGAAAGTTAAATATAGCTGCTGCATGAAGCTTCCCTTTGAGTGTCACGACCATAGCAACAAAGCTCTCACCTCAGGCTTAGACGGGGGAGAGGTGACTTAATATTTATACAACAGACAAGCTTAATTAGACTAGTCTAACCTGACTAAGACCAGTCTAAAGCCAAGAGTAATCTAAAATGAAGTATATGCAACTCTCTCCTGGTCATTAAAAAGAGGATGAAGGCACAGTAAGCTTCAGTGATTGTATCACCTTATTTTGACCTCATTTGGCCATTTTCAATTAAAATCAATTCCATTTATCTACATAGCATTAAATGATAACAGACGTTATCTCCAGCCACTTTTCATATAGATCAGGTCTTGACTGTACTCCATAATTTACAGAGACCCAACAATCCTTTATGAGCAAGTAATGGGGCAACAGTGGCAAGAAAAAAGTCGACTAACAGTTAGGAACCTTGGAGAGATCCTGGCTCTGGGTGTGCGGCCATCTGCCTCGATCGGTTGGGTTGAAAGCGAGGAAGAGAGAGAGCGAGAGAGAGACACGCAATTGTAAAGCAAGTGTCGACAGCCTTATGCATACACACACCACCTGTTGGCAATTTACAATAAGTGACAACATAAAAAGTAATTGGTGCTCAGTGTGTGGCCATCTTCTGTTCAAAATGTACCACTTCCATGACCAACACCTAATTTGGGTGTGCTTTCCCCCACCAACTATTGCTGTTTCAGAAACTGTACAAGGGATAAAGTTTTAGTTTCCTTGATTGTTTCACACACTACTTTAGAGAACATTCTCATGTATTTATAAGTAACTCAATTGGAAAAATTTGAAAAGATATATGAACATCTTTTTTTTAACAGTCAATTGTAATGTTTTTTTGTTGTTGAGAAAACTCAAATGTAATGTGCAAAACGTATGCTGACCTATACGCACTATGTAAGTCAGAACTCGTGGGTGGTTCTCCATAGTTTGCGTGAGGCAATTACTGATTAAAGCATACATCAGAACAATTTAATGGTTCTTGGGTAACATTTTTTCTTTTTTGTAGCATAATATGCAGTTCTATTTCATCCTTACTGACCGCCAGAGGCAGTGCTTAACACTGGATGTATCCCGTCTCGCGCATGCGCAGGTCGAATATTTATATCAACAAAGTCACGTGTGACCTCGGATGACCACCGTCATCTATAAGTTCCGGTGTCATCCTGAGCTCAGTCCTTTTTTTCTTCTCGCGTCGCAGGTTAGCTACCATGGTAGCTTAAACAAGGATGTGTCTACGATCAAGACATATTAGAGCTCGTCGCTGTAGCCTTGTGACTACCGGTCGGAGTTGCGGTTCTCTCGCCCTCCAAAGGCTGCGACGAGCTGTCCCTCTTCGGAGGGAACGGTGTGTTCGCCGTTCGGACATCGAGCCCCGGACTGGTGGCCGCCCCTATCATCGGTCGTCACCAGTCTGATAAGGGTCAGCTAAGTCGTGATGACAGCAATCGGTAAGATCGATTAACATTGTTTTCTATAACAGTTGTTTGTTCCACGGTTGGCAGAGCGCTTCCGCTCTAGTAATCGAGTGGCGCGCTAACGAGAGCGTAGAATTACGCTGTCGGCCCGCCCTTCACAGTGTTACGGCTATCACAGTTAGCAGAGTGTTCCTGCTCAGGCAAACTTTGTGAGACACTAGTCCGCATTGGCGTTGTGTACAGGGAGATTTAATCTTTACATCTGACGTAATTCGCAGTTAGCAGTGTCTTCACTCAGGCTAACTTGGATGCTAGCTGGCTAGCTAAACAAAGCTGATACTGGGGCTGTAGCCATCAACTTTGTATCCTTACAGCTGTCACAGTTAACAGAGCGTCCTCGCTCAGGTTAACTCAGTGGGAAACTAGCTAAAACAAAAGCTGATACTGGGACTGCGTCCATCAACTTTGTATCCTTACGGCTGTCACAG
Source organism: Melanostigma gelatinosum (assembly GCF_949748355.1). NCBI lineage: Eukaryota > Metazoa > Chordata > Actinopteri > Perciformes > Zoarcidae > Melanostigma > Melanostigma gelatinosum. The sequence continues at coordinate 23,328,275 of NC_136638.1, forward strand.
TTAACAGAGCTGTCACAGTTAACAGAGCGTCCTCGCTCAGGTTAACTCAGTGGGAAACTAGCTAAACAGAGCTGATACTGGGACTGCGTCCATCAACTTTGTATCCTTACGGCTGTCACAGTTAACAGAGCGTCCTCGCTCAGGTTAACTCAGTGGAAAACTAGCTAAACAAAGCTGATACTGGGGCTGTAGCCATCAACTTTGTATCCTTACAGCTGTCACAGTTAACAGAGCGTCCTCGCTCAGGTTAACTCAGTGGGAAACTAGCTAAACAAAAGCTGAGACTGGGACTGCGTCCAGCAACTTTGTATCCTTACGGCTGTCACAGTTAACAGAGCGTCCTCGCTCAGGTTAACTCAGTGGGAAACTAGATAAACAAAGCTGGTACTGGGGCTGTGGCCATCAACTTTGTAGCATTACAACGATCACAGTTAGCGGAATGTGCTCGCTCAGGCTAACTCGGTGAATGCTAGTTATACTAAATCAACATTGAGGTTGTGCCCATTGATGGTTTTGACGCATTACGGCTGTCGAGTTCGCTCCGGCTAACTAGACTAAGCTAATACTCTGTGTGTCCATTGATTGTTGTAAACATTATGGACATATCGGTAGCGGATATCAGTTAGCAGAGTGCCCTCGCTCAGGCTAACTGGTAGCACACCAAGAGTTACAGCACCTGTCCAAGTGGAGAGTGTCCTCGCACTGTAAGGACTGTGGGTTTTTTTGTCCGTTTTCACAGTAGCAGAGTGCTCTCGCTCAAGCTAACTGGTGGGGCACCAATATCTGCAGCAACTATCCGAGTGAAGAGAGTGTCCTCGCTCCCCTCTCACTAGGAGAACTGTTTTCCTGACCTGTTCCACAGTAGCAGAGTGCTCTCGCTCGCTCAAGCTAACTGGTGGGACACCAATATCTGCAGCAGCTGTCTTAGTGAAGAGTGTCCTCGCTCCCCTCTCACTGTAAGGACTGTGTTCTTTTTGTCCGTTTTTCACAGTAGCAGAGTGCTCTCGCTCAAGCTAACTGGTGGGACACCAATATCGGCAGCAACTAGTTTAGTGAAGAGTGTCCTCGCCCCTCTCACTATAAGGACTTTGCCTGACCTGTTTCCACAGTGGCAGAGTGCTCTCGCTCAAGCTAACTGGTGGGACACCAATATCGGCAGCAACTATCTTAGTGAAGAGTGTCCTCGCTCCCCTCTCACTGTACGGACTGTGGTCTGTTTGTCCGTTTTTACGGTAACAGAGTGCTCTCGCTCAAGCTAACTGGGGGGACACTAATATCTGCAGCAACTATCTTAGTGAAGAGAGTGGGCTTAGAGAGTGTCCTCGCCCCTCTCACTATAAGGACTTTGCCTGACCTGTTTCCGCAGTTGCAGAGTGCTCTCGCTCAGGCTAACTGGTGGGTCACCAATATCCGCAGCGGCTGGCTAAGGGAAGAGTGTCCGAAGGATCACTCGCCACTGACTGCCCCCTGCCTGTTCTCTCAACCTTCAGCAGAGCGCTCTCGCTCGGACTGATGGGGAATTCCGCATAAACTAGTGGGACAAGGGTTCCACCAGAATCGCGGCCATGTTCAACTCTCCCGGCTGTAGGACCTGTATAGCTCCTCTTCAGCCGGAGGACGGCCCTGACCTCTTGCCCTAGCAGGGAGAACCCAGGCGGGACCTGCGGCATCACGCCTTGAGCAGTAAGGTCTGCTAGGCTGGCCGAAGTGGAACACCTGATGCGGGAGGTCTACCTCCCCCTGTCAGGGCAGCTGAATCCAGACCAACCTACCCTGGTCATTGGTATGGCGCTTGCACGCCGGGCATACACAGCAGCTGGAGCATCCACCTGTGAGTGCCTTCTTCAGGCACCTTCCCGCCCTCACCACCTTTTCTGTTCCTCCCTCCGAGGAATATCTGAGGGAGTTGCGTGCATGGTGGAGACACCAGGGCTCTCTCCCGCCTTACATCAGACCATGCAGGAGGTGGCAAATCTGGCCTTGCACGTATGCCAGCCAGTTCGACGACTATGGCGTCCATCAGTTTCCCCTGAGGAGACTCTGAGGCCCGATGCCAGGTGCCCTCGACCCAATGTCGGGTCAAAGATGACCTGCTAGCCAGGGCTTAGGACACAGCAGCGCTGTGCACCGTATCGACAACTCCCTCTCCCACCTCATGCTTTCCCTCGCAGATTCTCTGCAGCGGGCTACTTCGACGCTTCTGCTCAGTGATGCTTCATTGCAGGCGTTTGCGCTCATATCGAGGGAACGTGGATGGATGATGTCCACCCTGGTTCAGACTCGCCGCCAGATTTGGCTGGGGCAGTCACCCCTATCTGAGACATGTAGGAGGACCCTCCATACTGTCCCAGTGGAGCCTGGTGAGCTGTTCGAGTCAGCTGCTGTACAGGCGCTTCAGCGGACTGTTAGAGCTAGCCAGACCTGGCAGCAGTTCTCTGGTCTTTGCAGGGACATGCCTGCACCCCCAGACCTAGGGGTCCCATTTTTGGCCCACAAGGCCGTTTCTCAGCCTCCAGCTTACCCTAGTAGCGCAACAGGCCTCGGCGTCCTGCTGAGAGGCCGGACCGCTACCTATACAACCCTACTTACGTCCCCGTCCCCCCCGGCAGGGGTGCCAGGAGATGTCTCCAGGCCGGCTGTCAGGGTTCTTTCTCCCATCAGCGGATTTCCAAGGGAGAGTGGTGCACGTCTATCGACGCCTGTTCCCATGGTGCGTCACCACAACTTTCAGTCCTGGGTGCTTCCATTCGGACTCTCCCATCTCCCCATGGGTGTCCACAGTGTGTTACTGCTGTCCTTTCCCCCTGCAATCGCAGGGCGTGAACATACTGCCGTACTTAGACGACTGGCTGACCTAGGCGCCGTCCCGGCTTCAGGCGCCACAGGACACTGCTCGCCTTCTCTCACGTGGCCCGGTAGGCCTCAAGGTGAACATGGAGAGGAGCTACCTGAGCCCTTCTCAGAGCATAACCTTCATTAGGGTGGCCCTATGAGGGCCTGTCTGTCGCCCCAGTGCGGATGGCTGAACAGCCTTCACTTGGATGCCAAGTGGCACAGATACAGGGCAATAATATTATCGAAACAGTGTCTATTCATCTATTCACTATCCCCATGGAGGGAGTGCATATCTGGCGAACAGTGTCCCAGGAAAGCATGTGCTTGTCCGGTGGACAGCACCTCTGCTGTGATTTCCCATGAACTATCGATGGGGCACCAGATCTGCAGAAGTTGCTACGGGGATCACCGTGGCCTTCTGACTTGGGAGGCCCCTCGCCTGACCAGCCTGTGGGCAATGTACCCACCAGGAGAATGGAACAAGGTTGTGGTTTTCCTGTTCCGTTACAAGCCTCCACCGGGAGAGTGGCGGCTGCAGCCAGACGTGTCGACCCACTGCCCCCACTGGGTCTCCCTGACGGAGGACCAGCCCTCTGGGTCAAGATGCCCTGGCTCACACGTGGCCAGAGGATCTTCTTTATGCCTTTCCACCATTCCCTCTGCTTTTGCTGTAAGCTTGTCAGAGTTCTTCCCCGACAGGAGGGATCTCCTGTCGCAACTAGAGGGTCGGATTTGGCATTCCAATCCCTGCCGCCTTCAATTAGGGGTCACGGGAGGGCCCGACCGGATGCTGAGTGGCTGCATAGAACCAGTCTGACGGACTATTCTGAATGCCAGTGCGCGGTCTACCTGCCTGCAGTACAAGAAACAGGTGGAAGCTGTTCTCCGACTAGTGTGCGGCTCAGAACAAGGTCCCAGTACAGCGCCCGTGCCTGCTGTACTGAGTTTCTACAGTCTCTCCTGGATAAGGGCCGGTCTCCCCTGCATGGGACCTACCCTTGGTACTGGCCAGCTTATGCTTGTCCTTTTGAACCCCTGGCACAGGCGGAGCCTAGATGGCTATCAGCAAGACGGTTTTCTCCTTGCTGTCAATTCAGCTCAATGTGGGGGCGAGCTGCATGCCCTATCAGTGGAAGAATCATGTCTGAGGTGGAACTCAGATGGCTTGGGTGTCACTTTCTGGCCTAAGGCAGTGTTTCTCCCAAGGGGGTGGATACGGTCACATATAAACCGGCCTATCCAGCTGGCAAAGTTGACCCCCCCCCCCTCCCCCATCGGGAGAGGAGAGGTCAAGGCTGCTGTGCCCAGTGTGGGCCCTCAGAGCTTATATGGCAGCCACCGCCTGCATAGTCAGTTATGGTGAGCCTAAGAAGGGCTGTGCTCCTTTTTAAGGGAAAAGGGAAAAACGGCACCTGTCCCACTGGATAGTGGAGGCCATTGCCGATACATACAAGGCGAGCGGCTGCGCTCGGCCATCCGGGGTGAAGGGTCACTACCAAGAGTGTCTCCACACCGAGGGCAAGCCTGAGTGGTGTGCCTGTGGGGGATACATGTGCGGCGGCCTCATGGGCATCGCCGAGCACATTCACCAAACACTACAGAGTTAACGTTGCCGGCCCTCACCCACTGGGGAGGGTTCTTGGCCAATTTTCTCTGCCGGAGCTATAAGGGGTAGTTACTGTGCTTCCTCGTGACTCTTTTGGTATAAGTCATCCAGTGTTAAGCACTGCCTCTGGCGGTCAGTAAGGATGAAATAGAACGAAAGTTACGGACGTAACTACGGTTCTATGAATCCTGGATGACCGCCAGAGTTCTTGGTCACTCGGAATCCCGTGAACTCGCGAGAAGATTCCATAGGACTGAGCTCAGGATGACACCGGAACTTATAGATGACGGTGGTCATCCGAGGTCACACGTGACTTTGTTGATATAAATATTCGACCTGCGCATGCGCGAGACGGGATACATCCAGTGTTAAGCACTGCCTCTGGCGGTCATCCAGGATTCATAGAACCGTAGTTACGTCCGTAACTTTCGTTTTACTGGAGCAGTTCCCTATGACAAGTAGGCTTAGTACATTTATGGAAACTGAATTGAAATATAATGGTAGAGATTTTTGTAATCCAGGTGTGACTTCAATAAATCTATACAGCACAACAGTAAATGTTTGGTAATGTACTGTCATGGGATTGTCCATATTACAATACAAAATATTAAAGTTTAGCAACACAGACAGTTTTCGCACACATTACTGTTATCAAAATTAATGGACTTTATAGGGAAGTATTACAGCTGTGCATCATTGCATGTTAGAATCCTTTAATATATTGGTATTTTTAAGTACGGTATATGTAAGTAATAACATATCTCATATTTTATATACTGTCATGTTGTACCAAATGGTGGACAAGTCACATTTTTTTTAAATGTTTCTGAAAACTTAAAGACCTGGTCATGAGTTCATGAATAAAGTACAAATTCCTTATGTCATTGCTGCATGTTGTTCCATACTTTGTTTACTCAATACTCGTAAGAGGACTGTGATGTCCATCATTGAGGCTGAAGATTTCATTACGTATTAGCCATTTAGTCGGACTCATTGGTACAAATACATCTTCATTTATTTCACATACATTTTTTTTTACTTTTACTTTGAAGTTTTCACAATCTAAATGATTCAACAACAAAATGAGGAACTACCACAACAAAGTCCAAATTTCCTACTGGGGAAAATTATGCAAATGTCACTGTAGTAAAATTGACACATGTATTTTGCCAACCAGCAACGGTACAGTTAAAGGAATAAAAAAAGAGACAAAATAGGAAAAAGAGGTGGTTCATAGGTACTTTCACCAATACTGGGTCACCGTTATGTTAATCCAAGTGAACAATGTTTGAGGACTGATTTTTGTAAAATGCTCAACATTTTACATAAATTAAATCTTTTTTCTTCTTTTTTCATTGATAAATAATATATATTTATTAATATCTAGGGGTCAATTGGGGGAGCGGGGACATATAATCACCCATTGAAGCCCTTCCTGAATCCATGGAATCTTCAAAAGTCTGAAGAATGTTCTTTCTGAACATATCGGGTATATCAATTTTGGCTAATGTATCCCATGAATATTGCTATGAATAGTTCTTTTGAATGAATATACATGTACATAATGAAGCATTAGGTACATATATGCAAAGCATGGAACATAGGAAATGATGGTCTGTTTCATTGACTTGTCCAGTGAATAAGCATGGTGCAAGACTAAACAAAGTAGGTTAATAGCTTAGTTACAAATTTGTACTGTACATGGTTCAGCCAAGTCTGTAGATCCAACCCAAAACTGAAGCGTTCTTTTTTTTTTTTGGGCATATAAACTTCAAAAAGCTGATAAATGACACCTATTCCCTTCAGGTCCCCATAGCGGCAACAGTATTCACTCCATATCCATGTTGAAGAAGTTGCCCGCTGGCAGTCATGTCAGAGGATGTCCTTCTACGACTTTCGGTATTTAAGAACACAGTATATTCAAGCATTATGTCAACATCCAGTGATTCAAGATACTGCTCATCTTGTTATGATGCCCCAAATCTTTTCACTACCATTCTCCCTGAAGCAGTGGGAAGTTCAGTCGTCAGATTTTCAAAAATACATTGTACTTTGGGCATTTCCACAATCCAGAATCTTGGATCTATAAAATAAGTTACATCATTTTCATGTTAAAACGACGAGGACCAGCTTGTCCCTCTGCGGAGTCAACGTTAGTGCCGTTAGACTTTGACCGAGGCACATATTCAACATCTATGTTGTTTTTATGTTTTCCTTTCCCTCTGCTCCAAATGAAAAGAAGCAGGAAACAAAACAAGACCACTCCCAGGAATGTGAAACAACCCATGGCAGTTGACACTAAAATAGTCTTTAGGTCTAAACCGAGGGTCACACCGGCCGTGGCGTTGGCAGTGGTATTGCTGGGATCTGTGTAGTACTGGGTCCTGTTAGCATACAGTGATCCCAGACTTTTTACCGCCAATGAAGTCATCAGGGTGTCATTCCCAGCACTGTTGGAGGCAAGGCAAAGGTACACGCCGCTGTCTTGCACCTCTGCTGACTTGATCTCCAGTGTACCATTGTTGTGGACGGTAACTCTTCCATGGCTCCTACTTGTCAGAACTCGTCGACGTGGGGACAACCAGGACACCAGGGGCCTTGGTGTTCCTTCAGCACTGCAGTGCAACATCGCATGCTGGCCCTCATCCACAGTGATTGTTTGTGTTTTGTTCTCACGAATTTTTGGCTTGGTACATGTCACATAATAAGACAGGAGAGTCTCCTTAAACTCTTTAAAAGGCCTGCCACGAATCCCTTCAGGTGTGCTGCACTCTGGCTGCAATTCCCCAAAGAAGATGGAGTGCCTTTTCTGTAGGATCCACATGAGACGACAGTCACACACCAAGGGGTTGTTGTCAATCAGAAGAACCTCCAGAGCCTCAGGAGACTGAAAAACACCCTTCTCCAGTGTATCCAGTCGGTTGTGAGAGACATTAAGGACTTTGAGTCCCCGCAGGCCCTGGAAGGCATACGGTTCAATGGTGGTTAACTGAGTTCCAACCAGATGGAGCTCTTGAAGCCGTATCAGTTCCATCAGCATCCCACCTTCAATGTGCCTGATGCGGTTGAAGGACAGGTTGAGGTTTGTCAGGTAGGGCAGATGCTTCAGGGCTTGGTAAGGGAAGGAGGATAAGTTGGTGTTGGTTATGAACAGAGTGGTCAGGTTTAGACCATGCAGGGTGTTGGCTGGCACATGGTCTAGAGAATGCCAATTATCAATTTCTAAATGCCGCAGCCGGAACAGCTTTTTGAATGAGTAAGGATGCAAAGTGCTGATGCTGAGGTATCGTAAATGGAGGCTGATCAGGTTATGCAGGTGGGAAAGGGCCTCAGTGGGTACAACTGTAAGGTTGCACCTTTCTAAGGTTAGCATCTCCAGGCCTAAAAGTCCACTGAATGCACGGTGAGAAATGTAAACCAGATCATTGTCACCCACTTCCAAAAACTTCAGATTGTGCAAGTCCTGGAACATGTAATCCAGTAGGATGACGATCTTGTTGTCACTTATATCCAGTTGGGTAAGATTTGTTAAGCCTGTGAAGACGCCCAGAGGAATGAGCTTGATACGATTGCTCTTGAGACTGAGTGAGTGCATGGTAAACAGGGCGTTAAAAGCTGCAGGCTCAACATAACTGATAATATTTCCACTGAGGTCAAGTTCCTCAAGCCCAGGAAAGGCAAAAAAATCATCAGGATTGATCATTGTTAGCTTGTTCTTACTAAGGTCCAGGATCCTGGTCTCGGTCGGGATGCCGTCCGGGATGGTTGGCATGCGCTTGCGGTGACAGACAACTGCCTTGGTCTGCGCTGAACACTCGCAGCGCGAGGGACATCCCAGGGTGGAACCCACAAAGACAGCCACGAGGGCCAGTCCCAGGAATGGTTGCCAGCATGAGACGACCGTGTGCAGCATGACTTTGCTCAAACAGTCGACCATTCTGTCACGGTTCTGCACAACAAGAGGGAAAGAACAAAGAGAGAAAGAGCGAGGTTAGTCACTCAGGATGGTCTTGGTGGTGGCTTTGGAAGTAATGTTAGTTAATATTACAAATAACATGGCAGGACTGGTAAAGAGCAAAATAGCCTCAGGTGCCTTTACTAGTACCGTATTGTGTATAATTGGATAGACCTCGCTGCACACAAATTTCACATTCCTTCCATCCTCTTCCCATCTAATTACTGATTCAAATACAGGCTGAACTGCTCCACTCCATATTTTGGTTGGGTATTTCTTAGTCTTTGAATTAATGAACATCTGTCTCTTGCTTCTACCAGTTGAATATGCTTACTCTCTTTGTTTTCCTTTCACCCATGGGATACTGATTAAGGCACAACAGCGCTGGTTAAAATGTTTCCCTGGTGTGCGTTGGTACATATTTAGATTTTCACCAAAATCAAATTATGTATGTGTCATTGTATCCATTCAGTTAGTTTTGATAGTGTATACTGCAAATCCAAGCCAGACAACAAAACACATATCAATTGGACTCTGTGCAAACATGTTGCATCTCTACTAGACATGGTCTGTTTTTTCACACATATCACCAGTCTCTGTCAGACATTATTAAAAAAAGATACTGCACTCTCTCTCCCAGAAGAAACCATTCCAAACTTGCTAAAGTGGATGAATGAAAGAAATCAATCATGAAAAAAATACTTGCCACTTTATGCAGTTCATGGACAAGTGTGACCGAACTCAATCAACAACAAAAAACTGGTTGGAGGGAATCAACAATTACCACAAAGGTCTCAAATGCCAATAAACAAAAGGTCTGAAATTGAATATTTTTAATCCAATTTAAAAACTGATTCAAACAACATGCAAACAAATGGTGGATGGACAAAATCAATTATTCTGGTAATTGTTCCAAATCCATTCAAATAAGTCCAATGGCAAAAGAGAGTCAGCCTACCTGATAGATATCTTACCTTGTAAGTAATTAAAAAATGAGAGAACAATCAATCAATGCCAATGTTTTACTCTTGATCAATTTCAACATCCACTTTATAAAACCATGTCTTGGTTGTGCAAGGCCGCTACAGCAAAGCAAAACAAATCATTATGCAGCATGAATTAATAAAAAAAGAATTCTTATGTCTACTTTCTGTACTTTTGCAGTGAACAATATTGAGATTAGCCCACTCTGTTTTAAGTGACCTTGCTGGAGGCGCACATAGATAAATTAGGTGAGACATATCTGGCTTCTTTTGTACATGTGGCTCACCTATATATCCTTTTAAAAGTAATATATGCAAATCAAAATTAAATAATATTTTCGTCTATTCTGGCAAATGGTTTAACAAACCCCTCAACCTTAAAAATACATTTTTTTCATGTGTCAGACTTTAGAGGGTTAAAACACCACCTGGTTCTTCCTAAATCTACTTGTTATGCAGTTGTTTCCATCCACATGCCTACTCATATACGTATATCACATAAGCACCTGCTCATACATACCACATGAGGACATGAAGATGAGCATATACAAAATGAATGCACTGCTTGCCACAAACAGAGGTTGCAAAGACTGCAAACCATCTCTGCCTCATTTGGTGTTACATGGGCTGAGCTTAATTTAAATCAGGAGAGGAATAATCTGAATTTCTCCCCAGGCTTTTAATATGCATACAGATTGTGGTACAAAGATAATATGATGTTATATCTACAGAGAAACAATGATATGATCTTAAGCATTCCTGTTCTACAATATATCTAGATGGTGACACAGAAATAAGCTATAGTATTCATCTGCATGTTATTAGCCTGTGTTTTATGTTGTTTTTATCGTATCAAATATTTGTATGTATTCATGGAATTTGTGCATCATGTGTTGGCATTTGTATCACTCACTGATATGCATGTTTTTTCCGTTTTGCTGTCTCTACTTCCCCCTTGCTCCACTTTCTAAAAAGCTATGTCGCTATGGATAGTGTGCACCGTATGTCTGGCTCTCGGTTGCTGCTGACTTGGCCCGTTTAAATGTTCAGCGGCTTTCTAATGCAGTTGATTGGTAATGCAGAGCTACATCCTTACTCCTTGCATTAAAAGCGGTACCTCATATAATGCTCAATGTTCATGGTAACATACTAATTGTCTGAGTCTGTCTTCTCAGATAACTATTGTTGCTTTCATTTTGTGAACCAATATGGGAAATATTTTTTAGTTTTCTTAATATCCATGAAGGGCTGGACCACAATTTATTCAAGCTCCGACCAAAGTGTGTTTTTGGTATCAAAGTATCGAGAACTGTTGGGTACCAAATCTTAACACAGTACCTGATTTTATTAATCATTTAGTTGATTTATTTAGTATAAAATCAAGGCAGTATGATTCCTATGCAGGGGTTTGTGATAACCCAAAATTAAACATACTTATTATAGTCAGTGTAGTCAGGTATTGAAAAAAACCGTAAACACTCAATTCTAGCATTCAGTGCAATACTCACTGATTAAATCAATATAATTACTTTGTTTAATGCGGTGTTGAAATGTTTCTAGATGGCTATCGTGATTGTGCCACTCTCACACACTCACACACACACACAGACACACACAAACACTCTCATTTCTGTACAGGAGGTTTTTCTTGTGTCTCCGTCTGCAGATTCCTCCCACATAATAACCACCTTAGGCACACACACATACACACTGTCCACATCAATTGCAGCACCATATGATTCAATGGTTTACTAAAATGGGGTCTAATCAGTACAATGATTGGGCCTCTTTGTAACAGAATGTAATCAGAGTGAGAGTGAGCCTGCGATGTGACCCCTTCACCTGGGCACTGCTGAATGAGAGAAGCATAATGCAGGAGCATCATTAGTGGCACCAGCTGAAGTCCCATGCAGGAGCACATAATCCACAGAATAGGCAGCTGCCCTATAGGGCAACTTCTGCAAATAAAATCCTAATTATCTGCTCATGTACGGTTGATGTCTATGTGTGAGTACATCTCACTACTTTTATTATAATGTCCCTGATAATTTGACCGACAACAACATACGTAATGAATGTATCATGTGTTTTATTCTTGCACTGATTCATCGTGTGCTGATCGTGCCCTTCAAAAGAAAAGACTAAATAGAGGACGGTACATTTTGTGACCGAACGTATTCAATACTATGGAAAATGTCCACTTTCTCGAACAAACACTTTTGATTTTACCATGGCTTTTCGGCCCTGAATGAGAAAAATCCTTTCAGCAGTGTAGCTTGCATTTCTGTAAACGTCTCTGACTAATATGCATAACTGGCACAATGTAGACGATGTGGGATCAAGGTAAGAGTGTGGCAGCAGAACGAATATGTGATGTTCACCAAACAGATAGCAGAAGCAAAGACAACCAGTCTCTCCACAGAGATCTCAGTAGACCATGATATATTACAGCCTCAAAACAAAATGAAAAATTGGTCACACACGCCAGTTGAAGCTGGGGTGGGTGTGTTTTGTAATTTATTTTGTTATATTTGTTGAAATTCTGTAATAACACCGTAATTATGAACTCATTGCGCTTCACTAGAGGCTACCGCAAACTGCTAGCTTGACAGCTGGGAACACTCACAACAACCATATTCCTTGTTTACATTCATTAACATACGTTAATGTTGTGCAGTGATAAGAGATTTACTTCATTTGTTTATCAGTAACATGCCTGTGTTTGTATTAAACAAATAGTAAATCATTTTGAGTGAAGTAATCAGAAGTAGTAGTATAAATAAAGGCAACATTATAGGCCTACTCTACACATATAGATTATAGATACTATAAATAAAAAATATATTTTCTTTGATATTCTTGTCATATACAGATACATAATGATGATTGCTGGGTAATATGTATGCTGACATTCCCCAATGTGAAGTATCTGTTTGATCATGTGATGAGACAATACGATGGTGTGTGTGTCTATTTTATAACTAGTAGCTAGTGTGCACTAGGGGCCTAGAGGTCACTGGGGCCCATCCTAACCACATCAAGCCACTCGTTTATGGTCGTAATGATAATTCTCGGGGAGTGGATTTGGATGGAGGCCAGTAGGAATGGGCTGGCAGACTTGGCGACTGCCTGGTTAAATTGACTTTTGGAGCTCGTGCTGCTAGCTCCTTTCATGCGGGAAAAAGAGTCACTGGGCTAGGTTTTTTGGTTGGATCATTTTAAAATCTAGTTTCTCCAATATTACCTACCCAAGCTTTACGAATAACTTCAAATGCAACAATTTGGAATATAAATTAATATTAAAAATATTGACCACACGGTCAATTTTTTCCCAACATTTCCATTTCATGTCAATATTCTGGAAACTCCCCTGTGACTTTCAGTTACAGTCCTGTGACAGCAAAAATCCTGCAATGCACTTAAAGATAAGACTGCACATTTAAGGTGTTTCTGTAATGTGGCCCCTGACCCACATTAGTGCGGGGTTGGATCCTAAGAGGGGGAGGAGAACAACTAATGGTGTCTGACTCAGCATAACTCAGTGAACAGCTGTTACGCAGGGGTGCCGAGGTCGCCTGCGCAATGGCAACATCCCAATCATCTGTACACATGTGGCCCAATATGAATCTCAAACTTTTATAAAGCATGTCACAATAAATTATGACATGCGCTTCCATGATGACAAATATATGAGAACATATTTGTCTTGGCTTGTTTTTAATACGCACACAGTTTTCTTTTCCCATCACAAACTAATTTCCATATGAATCACTGAAAACATGCGGGGCTCGTCCATCCCATGATGCCACTCTTTACTTTTCAACACAGCCTGGGGCTAGCTAGTAAGAGGATGAGTCGGGATGATGTTTGTCTTTAGTGGCAAAACACCAGCCTGAATACGCTGTCAGTCATGATTCCACCAACAAACAAAGGCTTATATTACCTCACACTAAATATTCACATTAATTACAGGTATATTTTCTTTTCATCTATCTTTTTGTCAGACTAATAAAGCTTTGTGTCGCTTTGACCTCTCTTGACTGGGTGTTGAGGTGAGTGAATGCTACAAGAGGATTTATCAGATAGAATTCGAGAGGCGAGAGGGGAGTTACTGAATACAGGAGATTGCAATCGCTCCCCGGGCAGGCAGCGGATATCTTCCACAGGGTCATTGCTGAATTTCTGTCTCGGTATCTTGCTTTCCCACAACCTCACCATGTCTTTCATCTTGCTCACTTTTTAACTTCTTATATGTGTGTACCATCCCTAATTGATATGTACTGTTTTTGTGTCACTATTTTTATGTCACACATTGCTTAAACTATTCATTATTATTAAAAATGTGCTTGTTATTGTTACTGTACTTGGATGTGTGAGCTTCACTGTGCAGAATGATGAAGTATGTGCAGAGTTAAGTGGTAGAGTCTCCACATTTGGAACAGATTTTATTACAATAATTGATCTGAGATATAGGATCTACAGTACGCAAAGTGGTAATGATAGAATAACAAACAAGTGCATGTGGAATTTAAAAGGTTAAGTCAGTAACATTGTCGTTTAAATGGGTGGTAAATTACTGTGGTTATGGCTAATTTATTCAGACTGTAAAACCTATGGATGTGCAATAATACAGCGAATAAATATCACAGTTGTTTAAAAGTAATGATATGCACTAAGTGAGTAAGTTTGATTTGAAAACAACAACACTAAAATGCAATAAACACAGTTCACAAATTATAATCTTGTGCTGCAAAGTCCAGCATCTTGGACATAAAACTTGTTTACAGTATACGGTGATTTCAAAAGGAAAGCCTGACAATTATTTATTCATTGATTCCCTTTTATGGGAGAAAAAAAACAATAAAAATGAGTTCACATCCTGCTTTATCCTTTTACTTAGCAACATTTTTACGCATTCATGCACACAGAAAAACAGCAATACGAAAGAATATACAGATATGTGGTGATTTGGAACACAGCCGTGGTCCTCCAGTAAACATTCTCTTCCCTTTAATCTCCTCTGAGTTACTGCAGCCAGAAACTCCACAGAAACATGGTCATTTTAATTGGAACAAATTAAATCTAGCAATCATGGGTCAGTTTGCTCATCAGTGTCTCTCCCCCTGCCGGGCAGAGTGGACACCCACTATCAATGTTTGATTTCAAATTATTGACTTACTAATTACCCCAACAGCTCCAGTATGGAGCGACTATAATTATGCTAAATGATAAATCAAATCACTCAATGCTAGACCTGACTTTACAGGAGGGCTGCTTATTAGACTGCAACATGATCTTGGCAACAGATTTAAAGTCTGACTTAATATGATCAGACGCAAATACATTGAGTGTGTCTTGAAATCACAGTTTAACTGCATATGAGTTATTAGTACTCTTAAAGTACTTTTTAAAAAGCATATGTTCTGTATTCATTTGAACACGGGCTGTAGGGGCATCAAACCTGTTCATCCGTTAAAGGATTATATAAGCAGACAGTTCAAGAGCGAACAGGAAAATCAAAGTTGGCATAACACAGTTTTTCCGCACTAGCAATGACACCGTTTGTCACTGGTCGACTTTGTAACCACTGCATTCGGTTTACGCTTACTCTCTTAAGCCGTAATCTTGGCAAACTATCGGTTGTAAACATTTTGCTTTGGCTTTCATCTGAGGGGTAGGTTTGAACACCCTGAATGCTCACAAGGCGGTTCTTCTTTTGCTCAAGTAGTTTTTGAGGATTTAGATAACAACTTGACCTCTGTGCAATCAACCAATAAAAAGCCACTTGTGAAATTGGCCTGCCTCTATCTCCTCTGGAAAGGTTTCCAGACTGTGTTTGATGTGGGCCCCCAGGCACTGATCATTGCACATAATGCGATTCCTCTTCGCACAGAAAAGCCTCCCTGCGTTCATGGTGGATGGTGGGAGACAGTTGCTTTCTTTACCCGGCAATTATCAACACCCCGCAAAAAGCATAATCAAAGTGTCAAATTTTGATATTTTGACTTGGAGGATGGCTCCAGAGGAAGAGCTTCTTTGAAAGGCACGGGCAAAGCCAGGGAGCAACGGGGGATATGTGAGGAATAAAGCAATGATGAAAGCAACATGATGTGTAATCATGCAGAGAGAGAATGTGCTGCAGTTATATGGCAAGCTCTCTTGTACGTTAGCATCTGACATGGGCTGCCCTCCCGTCAATGGGTCCAATCGTGCTGTAATTGTTTATAATGAGGAATGAACAATAAACTTTCAGAAAGTGCTAAAAAGGAGGGTTAAACAAATTACTACTTCCACACAGCAGTCCTAAAATCCATTCAAGTCAGAGAAAAAAAAACTGTTCACCACTCTGACATGTGCACAGATGTCAGAGATGTAATTGTAAGCACTATAAGCAGTATATAATCACTGTTTGCCCTGTTGGGCAAAAGTTTTTGTGGTCAAGAGACAGTTAATCTTGCGTTCTGAAGGCAGCAGAGGACATGCAAATACAGTGTTTGATGTCTTAATTTCCCAGATAACTAAAAAATAACATTAAATCCTCGTAAGGGTCATTGCAAGGGAAAATTATTAAATCATAATTTTATTTTAATGAGGCTTATATCTTATAATGATGCTACCCTGAAGGAGAGGTGTTATTAACTTGCAGCTTAGTTCACAGTCACAGTGTGTAATCAACCCACCTTTTCAAAAGAGCATCGTGAGTAATCAAATGGGATCATAATGAGAGGGAAGAGACTACAATGCTCTTGGTCTTATCCATTGTTGAAAGGATCTTTGTAAAGTGCAGAGAGGCTTTAAGGCGAGCCTGCCATCATGCAAGATGACACTGTACTTCTTTAATAAACCACTGCCAATCTCAGTTGCTCTTTTCTGTGTCTGATAACCCTTCGTTTGGGAAGGAGTCAAAACGGCCTCATCAAACAGACGGATTTCCATTCATCCAGCAAGAAAAGCCTCTCGGAGAAGACAGTTAATCTTATGTGTAATAGCTATTCAAATTCTGAACTTTGGAGACAAGAAGGAGCTGGAAAAAAAAGAAAAGGTAACCAAACTTGGTAATTAAATGTATGAGGATAAAAATACAACTGACAATATGAAAGGAATTAATGAGGTCTGGGGAACAGAGCGTTGCCATTTCATTACACTTACAAAGTGACAAGTGAAAAAGGGAAAACAAATCAAGCAATTTGTCAGTTCATTAGAGAGCAATGTGTTACGTATTAAGAGGTTTAATGTGGTGTATTTTTCCCAGTTAAAATGACATCCACTCTCCACTCGTGTTTAGTCTGACTCAAAGGATGTAAACTGTGGGTGTAGGCCTGCTGTTGGCTGCGTATTTCACACATCATCTCCTCCCTACCCACTACTGTACCTGCTATATAGTGCTGCCCAAGAAGATTGTGATTGGTTGAAAGAAATACAAACACGCCAATGCATTGTTCCCCCATAACCAGACTGATAATGGGTGCTGACACAGCGGTGTGGAGATAGGTCTGGCTATGGGAGACTACTCCCTTTAGACTCATACAATATAAACATTAATGCACCTTTATATTGCTGTTGAGGGAAAGTTATTGTGCTTTATGGTTCTACTTAAGCAGGTCGGACGGCTCTCCAGTGAGAAGTCTTTGTTCCTTCGCTATGACTGGGACATTCAGGACAGAAACCTAATCTCACACTAACAAGGGGAAATAGCCCAAATAGGTCATGCAAATGACCCAAAGGATAAATTACAAATGTGTTTTCTCCAAGATGTGGAACATTGGCCTGCCTCTTATCTGATATAAGAGACACAGCCAGCAACTCACCTGTATTGACTTTTAACTCATCCCATGTTCATTTCTTTTAAACGTTTTGTTCATGTTTTCAAAACTGCCTGAAATTATCAGGTATCCTGAGCACCACCATCACTGTTGGTATGGGCCTCAAAAATCCAGCCCTGGACAGACTCTAAAAAACATCAGTTCTACTGTCAGCTGTGCTGCTGAAATGAAAAGTGAAATCTTCTAATTTACAATAACTGATTTAAAATCATACACATTCACACATAAAATAACTTGGATCCTTCCACAAAGCCACCGTTAACACCCGCAATACGACATGACGCTTATAAACATCTCTGTTGTTTTCAATACGCAGAACATATTAATATTCCACCTCAGTACGGACAGCAAAATCCCAACACTCATTAATCATGGTACTACCCAGCAGTATTCTTAGATGATGAAACAGATCTTTCACCATCCGCACCCTGAACACCACTTAAGACTGATAATGTCTACTATATGTAACATATTCCGTAACACAAACACTAAATATAACATGTAGCTCACTAGGCAAAAATCAATAACCGCATCGGAGACCATAATCCCAGTCATACGCAGATTTATATGGATGAGTATATTATAGATTAGTTATAATATCAAACCACCAACCAATTGGGACTTAACTACAGTAACATATATGATGTTACAATGTACAACTAGCACACAGAGTGATGTCGGTTTGACATTTTTCATTTCACATTTCAGGCAATGCTTCAGTGATGCCTGGAGGGATTTTCTTTTCTCCACCTGCTGCCTCCACAGAGAGATTAGCCCACAACAGCACCCCCGAAGCTGCGAGGAATGCTATGGTCTGCTCATGGGTTCAACCAGCAGTGTGTGTACCGTACACACATGCCAACAATAAGGCTTGAACCTGGGCGCTGCAGGTGTGAAGGAACTGCTTCTTAAATCACAGCAGACTGCTGCCAGAAACAGGTAAAGAAAGGATAAGAGTCAGACAGGAAATGAAGAAAGATGAAGCTCTCCTGTCCTTAATCTCTTTCCTTTAATGACTTCATCATAAACTTGCACAACCAGTAAGACAGCCTCAAATTTCTGTCACTGATCTCTTATAGTTGCACTGACCTAGACTGTTTTTTTTTTTTCAGCCTCACGTCTAAAGAGCATTTTTAAAAGGGTAAGCAGAACCTCGGGAGGATTTCTTCCCTCTCTGGCTTTGAACTGAAAAGCCTTGGGATAAATAGTGTGGACTGATTAAAATGCATCTGCAGCAGCAGTTAACACATTGTGTGGGCTCATGAGAGCCCTTGAGCCCCCCTCCCCCCAACCCCTCCAAGTCTGGACAGCCTACATCAGGTCTGAGTGGTACTATGACTCAACCACAGGGACAGTTAAAGATGACTGGCAATCCCCTTTTACCCCTCCACCCACAAACCTCATTCTGGCCTATATTCACATCTAAACATTTCCATAAAAACTAAAGATACCATATAGCATATACAGCCTGAGACAAAAAAAAGTGCTGCATGGTAAAAACAAAACCCCAAAATAAGGCAACCATATCAACAATCAGCCATAATAAAGGAGGACATGTACTGCTGACTGCATACATGCCTGGAGCAAAAATTCAGAAAACAACAAACAGTATTACTGCAGCATAATGAAAGCATCATGCTTCATATTGCCAAAAGTGCATCAGCTTCGACCAAGCACTGTGTTGAGAGGATGCTTTTCAGTATTACAACAAGACACTGCAAACATCTCATAGTCTTACGCATTAAAAGGAATTCCACATGCATTTCCATCTTGATACTGTAACATTTTGCACACGCTTTCAGAATTTACGAACCAGTGTTGTCATTTGTTTATTTAGCATCATTCTCAGGTCTTCAGCACACTCACGAGAGACCAGTAGGCAAGAAGTATTTAATGCCCAACATAACAAACACAGAAACGACGGAAATTATTCACAACGTCGGTAGAAAGGAACACATGCAGCTCCAACATACCCATGCGTCCCCGTGACGTCACAACGGTATTTCCGCACACTTCGCAGGAAATCTTGTACAAATATCTGAAAGACATCTCTCCATCTCTTCCTCTAAATCAAAATGGATTCACAACTTCTTGTTTTGAATCTCATCTCTTTTATTGCCATTATTTACCTGTGCATGTGGTGCTTGTTCCTCTGTGTCTCCCTCTTTGTCTTCCCCTCCCTCTCTCCTCTTTGGTTTTCTCTCGCCTCACCCAATCAAGAGATCTGGCCTATGACCTCGAAAAGCTCGACGCCATTAAACTCCTTTCAATTCTTCGGCTTGTAGCGCCTCGGAAAAGACAATGTAGCCCTTAATATCAGCCCTTGATATCGGCTTGCATAATTTCCTCTCTCTTATAGTCCGAGTCATCTTTAGAAAAAAAAACCCACATGTACGATTATTTCGCTTTTCACTCTCATTTCAAACACAGTCAGGGTGTATTGACTGACTTCAATGGATCTATTGTGCGGCTGATGTGTCCAGCAGTATGCGAGATTAGCCTTGGAAGACAGACACAGAGAGGCATACATAATCTGCGGGTGGAGACAATAATAAGCGTAACGCAAATTGTCCAAGTCATTTCCGATGTGATGATCTGCTATCTTTACAATTACATTTTTTGCTGTCGAGTTTACAGCCGTAAAACATGGTAGGAAGTAGAAGACGACGCAGATGTTCAGTTGTTTGTATTTGCGTATGCAGATAAGAAGCTCGGCTACCACTGCTGATACAGAAATGAAAAGCTGGGGAAAACAAACAAATGGTTACGCAGTTAATTCCACTCAACTTCCCTGTTCTGATATTACTTCAGGACACAGCTTAGTCTCAGGTACGACGGGTGTATGGTGGGGTATCACAGGGTTGGTAATGTCCATGCTATTGCTGCAGATTTAAGTGCGGTAAATGAACTCCCAGGTGACAAATCAAAGCAGGCCTTTGAGTGATTTGGCTGTTTTTATAGCTTGCTGTTATCAGCTATCCAATATGGCTCTCCCGTGGGATTACAGTCCAGTCAAGGATAACGGAGCTTTATTGGATATTGACCAGGTCACGTGATTCAGTTGTTGTAGAGCAGCAGCAAAAAGATAAAATAAAAGATACAGCGGGTGGTAAAAGAAAGAAAAAAATCACCGTCCTGCTGATACTTGCCTGGAATGCCTCAGTCAATATTGCATTTATGTGGCTTCATGCTGTTCATGTTCATTTCAAAGTCTGTGGGATGTGTTTCCTAAAGCGCACATCATGTTTAGAATATCAGTGAAATTGTTTGCCATCACATTTACCCCCCTGATCTATTCCTGCTTTCCCCTGAGCAGCTATAAAGAAGCCTAAATAGGAGACATGTGCTTCAGCTGTGTGTTAGTAGAGTCAAACTTCTATAGTTATTCAGACTAGGTATGATGATCAAACATTTGTAGAGTGGCATTCCCATTCCTATACATGATTAAAACGTGTCATGACCGTTTGCTATTGATCCGCATACCCCTGTTCTTACCTGTGTTACCTTTATTTATGCTAAGTGTCGGACAATGTGACTCTAGTCACATTGTGACTAGAGCCTGACTGATATATTTGATATCACCATTACAAGGTTGTATCCGTTGAGTAAACAGGTTGTGGGGGGGGTGGGTAATGTCTTTTAATGTCCTTTGGGCTCCTCTTTTCCCCAATATCTTTAAAGTTTGATAGATGGGTACAAGATCCTTAAGAAACACTGCCATTCATGAGCCTTCTTCACCAGGATGGAGATGTGTGATGACCAAGTCATGTTTGTGATGCTGATTGCCAGAAACTCTTTACTTGCTCCAGGGCTGTGTGTCTTTGCCTCCTTTTTTCCAAAATAAGCAATCCGCTGCTTTGTTTTAATGAAGTTCAGCAGAAGGTTGTTCTCTGAGCACCATTCTGCACGATTGTTGATTTCCTCTCTATATGCAGTCTCATCTTTGCTTTCAATCCGGCCGATGACGTAGTGTCATCTGCAAACTTCACAACAGAGTTCTCTTCATGTAGAAGGTAGCAGTCTGGGGTGAACAGCGTGATCAGCACACAATATGGCCTACATCCTAGCATTAAAATGACAAAGTAGACAAATGGGAAACATTGTCCATCCACATTGACTATGTTTGGGCTCCAAGTATCATTGACGTAAACACACAGTCCACCTCCCCTCTTCTCACCAGCATCTGGCAGGTCATCTGCCATGGCATCAGACATAAAAACCCAGTTGTAGTTGTGACTTAATCTGAAACATAATACATCAATAAATAATAAATGTACAAACTGGTAAAGCTCATCTATATCATTATTGATGAGATGCATGTAAGAAGTAACATACAGTACATTCCATAATACATGTATGAATGTCACACAACCGTTGAGTGCTCTCCAAAGTAAAGTAATGACTGTAACACACAGACATTTTCCCCAGCTCTAATGTAAGTGTCATATGTGTGTGTATATATATATCTGTATAATCACTTATCCTACCATGATAAATTCACATTTCATACTTTGAATAATTCATGAGGAGAGTCTTTGGTGGTCTCCCAGTAACTTTCACACAACTCTCATTTGGAATTATGTGGGGAAGGAAAGTGGTGGGAGTCAAATGAAAAGAAAACAAGAAAAATTAGAAATCTTTGAATTTGAGTACTGATCTGTCAGAGCTGCTTGTCAAAGGCAATAGCCACAGGCTGCGTTCAGTCAAACGTGCCAGAGCAGGATTGTAGCTGCATTGCCGTTGGGTGCTCAGGTAATGTCACTGCTTAAACAATGTTGCTCGGATTTAATCAAAATAAACATGCTCAGGTTTAATTAAATTGTTTCCTCAGTTACAGATTGCCTCCAGTACAAACACTGGAATAAGATTACAAGACACAGTTCAAGCAACTTTTGAAATATTCAAAATAGAGAAGTTTGTAAAAGTGCAATACTGTGAAAAAAAAAAATAAAAATCTGCTTTATTAAATTTCGTTAGTTTCAAAGTATTCAAGCTCAACTTTGATACAAATGGCCTTTCTCGGGTGGCTGTCATCGTCGTGGTAAACTGAAACCATATTTCCTGCTCCGTTGGCTCCCTTGGGTGTTGGGTGAATGAGGCAGAGGAACACCCTTGGTACTAATCAGTGAACCACACTCAGTCCCTCTACGATCTCACAGTGTTTTTGTGGTTATAGCAGTGACAATGACTGCATTTTCTGCCATTTTTCTGAAATAAAAGTTAGTTATTGTGCAAGCCAGCGGTAAAAAAAAAAAGTGATTGTATTAAGATGTTACTGTAATGATAAAAAGTAATGATCCCAGTGGGAGTATGAATTATCTTCAAATTTAGCAGCTGGTGCTCGAGATAACCATATTGTATTAATGGGCAACAAAAGTTCTTAACAACTAAATATGAAAATTGTCTAATTCCTGAACACGAACTCCGTTTAGAGTTTGAAAACAGTTACTCACAGTTGATGTCACAGAGAGTGCCACCTTTGCGACAATGTATTTATCAAATAAACCATACTAAATGGCCTCCACTTTCCTCCACTTGATTCTGTTTTTCTGTCTCCTTGAAGTAGCTTGCTTGGTGAAGGCGGAGCAGTGAGAAAGCATTTGGATCCACCGAGTGACTCTGTAGCTCAGTACATGGCGGCAGTTTAGCTAACAACAGCCCCGGGTGGTTAGTTTAAGCACTAGGAACAGGGTGTTGTGGGAAGCTACTATTTGAACAGTGTTTTACCAGGTGTTCTAGGTAAATACAATGTTTGATGTGGACTTCTACCTCATATTATCAATGAGATCAAATCACCCTAACACACACAATTGTTAAATATCAGTCAAAACAAAAGTTCCCATATGGATAAATGTGGGCTTTGTTTCAAATCCAGAGACATAACTTGAATACTATGTGGTGAGAATAATACAGTTGTATTGTCAACTGGACCAGCATTCAGTGTCGGATCAAAAAAAATGACTTGTTGTCAACTCTATAGCTTGTTTACTACAGTTGTCTCTAATTTCCTCTTGCCACCGGGCGGCAGAAACGGTGACGGCCTCATGCGGCACCATTACCCCGGAACCAGCAGGGGGGGGGGGGGGGGGGGGGGCACTGGTGCTCATTTTTAAACACATATCACCTCCATGTCTGCTTCCCTGCGATCCTGCTGTGACAGTGTTTGTATGTGAAACGACATGGGTCATGAAGGGCTTACAGTGTGATCACAGTCAAAACGTGTCTGGTAATGATGGGGGATATTACAGAGCAGGGAGAGAACTTGCTATTTTACACGTATGTTTTGGTCTGTAAAACAAGTTGAGAGAACAAGTTAGTCAAACATGATATGAGGGGAGCTTGTTGGCCCAGTGTTGCTGCAATGTTTGTAAATCCAGCAGAATCTGATAAGATGTCACCCAAAGTATTTACAAGAGCCCATTCAATCAATTGTAAACGGTATCAAATGTCAGCATCACTGTAAACGCAGTTTTATTCATTTTCAGCGTTCAGGGTTGACATTTTGCACTCAGCGGTACACTAAACTTGCAGTTTGGAATCTGTACATGATGTGAAAGTCAGTGTGTTTTACTTTATTACAGATTGGATGAAAGATTCAAGAGACAGATGGTAAAAGTATCAAAATGAAAGTAGTAACTGTTGAGCACATAGAGCACTCAATCAACATGATAGTTGTGATTGACATCATACGATAAGGAGCATGTTAATGGTAAAGTCTAACGAATAGAGCACTATATTATTAATTGTAGATGTATTGGTTTCGGTGCATATGTTTGCATGTATGTAACAAGAAATTGCAGGACAAAAAATGTCAAACTAAGTCGAGTCGAGTTCTACGAACAAACAATTCCTCAAATACTTGTTGATTTTATGCCAACGTTAAAACAATAAAACCACAAAGCAACATTTTCTGTTTCCAAAAAGAGAAGGATTTTACATTAATCTAACAGCAGAGCGGTCGAGATAAGATTTGCTGACCACTTTTGTTACAGAAACAGATTTGGAAACACACACAGTGAGTGCTTTGTGGATTTTTCTTTTGACTTCTCGCTTCCTCACATTAAAAGTTTGTTGCCACCTGGAGACCTGGGGCGGGTTTCATCAAGGTCTGTTTGCTGAAGATAAGCCCCAAATGAAACTCCAGCGCAGACAGACCTTTTTTGCCAAGAAATCATTAACGTGGCCATTTCTCATGGCACTTCACCAATTTCTCCCATCGTTTTCAGCATCCTGAACACTTACACTGTCTACTTAAGTTAATGGCTTTCTTGACTGCTTCCAGGTAAGTGATTGGGAAGTGTATAATCTCTGAAGAGGGCTGAAAGGTAACGCTTAGAGAAGGGAACGGCTAATAATGTTTTATTATGAAAACAGATTAAATGAATCTTTGGATTAATCAGTTGCTCTATGGGCTGCCCGAGAAAATCTTATTATACTTCACTGATAACACTGCAGTACGTAGCAAACTGCTGTCCGCACTACTTATTATACATCAATTAATTTTTTTGCAGAATTCTACAGTAACTTCTGTTACCTTCTTATGTGCCATTTGCTATGTTTGTTGTTCAGAAATGCAAATACTTAGATGCATTAGAAGCTCAAAGACAGTATTTGAGGTAAACTGCTGCTGAAGGAGGACATGGTGCCTGAGTCCTGAGCTTATCACCCGTGGCAGCTGTTCTATGAAGGCAGCCACACATTCTAGCCTCTGTCTGGCCGACCCTTACGACATCTCAAAGTCCATCTTCTGCTGTCTGCCGGCAATATCAGTGTTCCCCGTGCACGCACTCTTTATTTATACTGTTGATTCGCATAACGTTAACAGCTTCTGAAGAAGTAAAGACACGCAGACTGGAGATATCCGGCCAACTTCTTACACTGTGTCAAAGTTTGTATTCCCAGGCAAGTTCAGTCGTTGACCTATGATTGAATTGAGCAAGCCTCCAAATGGATCAGGAATATATCACGGTCCGAACGTGGTGATAGATTTGGCCTTTCTTTGCACTGCAGATTAAGGTAAAGTGCCTTTGGCAAATGTTTCCGAGGTGAAGAAACGTTTCCTCCATCTCTATGTGTCTCTGTCAAATCTCTCCCAAATAACCATGCCAAATATATATTTACAAATCCATTATCAGTCAATTTCTTTTATTTATTTTCTGTATCTTAGCTCTTTTGGTTAAATCTCCAACTGCTAAAATTAGAAAA
Organism: Melanostigma gelatinosum; assembly: GCF_949748355.1. Classification (NCBI taxonomy): domain Eukaryota; kingdom Metazoa; phylum Chordata; class Actinopteri; order Perciformes; family Zoarcidae; genus Melanostigma; species Melanostigma gelatinosum. The sequence continues at coordinate 23,353,682 of NC_136638.1, forward strand.
AGTTCATATAAAAGTAGGAGGCTTGGTCCCCCTTGGTTTTTAACCTTGACTGTGGAGCAGCCACAGGACCTAAATTAGTAGAGCTAAGAACACATTAAGGCGTTAACAGGTCAATAACGCAGGCAGGGACCACCTTTACTGTGATTACTGTAAAATGAACTCAAGAATACTGACGAAAAGAGCGGCAATTTGAAGCTGAGGTACAAATGGTGATGCGAGTTTAAAATTAATCAGTTGTGGATTATCATATTTGAGGGTGGAGATATCTGTATATCCCAGTTTGTGCCCTTTATTTAACCAACATACTCACATGATACACTTCTAGGAATGCAAAAATTGTCTTGAATGTTTTTTCTTTTCTGTCCCCGAACCAAATGTTTTCTTTAAGGTTTCAGTGTGAGTGGACAGAAAATCGACGACCAAAAACAACAACACAATGCGCTACTTGTTCCCAGGTGCCCGTAGGGTTGCTCCCAAGGACACTGTGTCATGATCAGGGATGGGGGGGATAATTATAGTCCAGATGGTCAGAATTGGTCGTACTTCCAACAATTAATTACTGAATGTTCATGCACTAAACATGGCTAGTATCCCTCCAAGCACATCCTGTTTGCATCAAATGAGTAAACAATTGAAAATTTGTAAATAATTGTAAATAATTGAGATTGATTGTTTTTTTTCAATAAAATTATAATTTTTGAAGAGATTATCGCTTATACGTGTCAGGTATGGTTTGAAGTTTACATATTAACACATAGCTTTACTGCCTCAGTCACTTTTTATTTCGTTGGCAAAACATGTCCTCTGTGGAGAAACTCCCTGACATTTTATGATTTTGTTCTTCACAACTTGTTATCTCCACCTTGTCACAGATGTTTCTGTGATGACATGGAAATAATCTCTTCACTTGATCATGACCACGCTGTTTCAAATTCCATGTGCACACTGCTTACTGACTGTGCACAAATGTTTCGGGGACTAAAGCGTCTCACTCGAGAAAATTAAAGTGCCTTCAGGGTAAAAAGGGGGGTTATTGCGAACTTCTGGCACCCAATTTGCAAAAAGAAGGTGGTTCCCGAGGGAACAGAAAATGGAGCTCTGCTTTTCCCGACAGACGTCAGACTGGTCAAACTACAGGAAGTTTTATCTTTCACTTCAGATAGACTTGGATACCTTACTTTCCCAACAATATGAAGATGTGTGGGTTTGTCTTGGCCATTGGCGACAATTGTTTTCCAAGTGACAATTAATTTGATATATATCATGTATGACAGGGATTCCCAAAGTGGGGTGCGCGCACCCCTGGGGGTGCGCGAGCTGCCTCTAGGGGGTGCGCGAGAGGAAAAGTGTAATGGCGGTGCAGTCCTGTCTCCTAAAAATTACGTTCCCCCAAAACTAAAATGCATTCTCAATTACGTTTTACCATGAACGTATTTTCTCCCTGATTACGTTTGTGTTTGACGTACAAATACGTTTCTCATCAACATAACTTTGCTGTACTCTAGTCTTTATGTTTCTGTGATCTGCCTCGCCTCTACCCCGCCACCCACAAGTTATTGACCCGCGGCCTGTTCCGAGGGCTGACAGACCTGACGATCGGGCGCCTCACGGCGGGGACGGCTGGAGACCTCGCGTCCCGGCGCCAACGAGTGAGCGCCCGCCACTCGGAACTATAAAACCAAGTCCCGGATTTCACCCGGGGGACATTCTGGAGGTATTGTGACCGGGTGATGTGCCTCGTTGCTGGGGAGGTATGAGCCGAGAGTGACGGGGTGTTATGGAGGTATATATTACAACTCGGTGTTGTTCCCGTGCGTGGATGAGCGCATTTCTGCCGGAGACAGGCGGCGTGTTGTGGTGGTATTCTGACCGCGTAATAGGGAGAAGGAGAGGCGGTGGTGGAGAGGGAAAAATGTTAAAGAGATGGTGGAATGTATGATTGGAGAGAGAGAAGCGAAAAAGTTGCGCGTGATCCCGGTGTCCAACAACACTGTCGCGCGCATCGATGCTTTGTCCGAAGACATCCTGGCTACATTGGTCGGTCGCGTGAAGAAGAGTGAGTTTTACTCTCTGCAAGTAGACGAGCCTACAGATGTGGCCAATCTGGCCAATCGTCCGTTACCTTCGTAACGTTACGTCCGTTACCTTTTCGAAGGCACGGTGCAGGAAGAGTTTTTGTGTTTTTTATCTTGTAAACAAACGCCACACGCGAGCAAACTGTTCTCTCATTCGTCCGATTTTTATGCGGCTCTGTTGCTTTTTTTTTTTTAAGGTGTGTGTGTTTGGGGGGGGGGGGGTGGGGGTGCGTGAACCCGGTCGGGATGTAGAAGGGGGTGCGCGGCCTAAAAAGTTTGGGAACCGCTGATGTATGACAAAGCCCATGGGCCCCATTACAGGATCCAGGATAGCCAAAGGGTCTTGTGAAGACACTTCAAACCTATCTTCTTTCAACAGATACAGCACACTCCGTTCTGCTAATAAGAGAAAAGAGCTGCCTGTGTCTATTTTTACTGGTTAATGGCATGCTTCAAGTTGGCGGATGTGGGGTGAGCTTTTTTTAGAGGGGTGTGGGGTACAATGGAGGACGAGAAAGGGAGTGAAATAAGTTGTAATTAAAGAGGAGAGTGTCAAAACAGCACAACAAGACACAATCATGGAGCTTGTGTGATCTCAGAGTCAGAGGTGCGAGATAGGAGAGCTAAGTTTAGATAGAACAAAAAGGAAACAAAGGGATTTTACAGTTCGGCGGTGAGGGTAACTAGCTTTGATGTGGCACATTTTGTGCAGGGGGCGTGTTGGAGTGCAAAGAACTGTTCGTGTGTCCTGTTGTTGCAGACCAATGGGAGAAGTGGACATTTGTCCTGGTACAGCAGAGGTTATTTAACAAAACTGCTTTCAAAGGGATGAATTCAGTTTGTTTCATTTTCATTTTATCAATATTGTGTTAATCTGGAAATGCCATCGTGGTAGAAAAATCACCAGGATACCAAGTGCAGCAAAACAATTAAATGTCTCTAAGGCCATGTTTGTCAATAGCTTTGTGAACATAATCTCAAGCTTTTCTACACCGTCACCAGCAGTCACAATGTCAGGTTACCAAGTTATTACCTGTTTTTTTAGGTTGCTCTTGACATAAATAAAAGAGTAACCTAGAAAAAAGAAAAAGTAAAAAACAAATATTGTGACTGTGGCTTTAGATGTGGAATGTGATACTTTGAGAGAGATGTAGTCACAGTTCATGGTCCATGCGTGTATTGCTTTCAGAAACTTTCAGAAGCCACGAATCAGCTGCAGGCTGAGGGAATTACGGAACGAAATGAAGGAGTCCTGATGTCTAATGCATTACTGCTTGCTCACACCCCATGGCCTTCCCTTTTGTGTTTCCACAGCGATGTTGCGATAATTCACTTTCACTGTAAGAGCTCTTTTTTTGCTCAGTCACTCAAACGAAAGTCTTGACTTGACTCATCAAATTCTCAAGGTGCAGCCGAAAGCAATTACAGAGCCTCTGGGTGGAAGAGCTATAGCCAAGGCCCTTTTCTTACTCGGCTCCTAATAACGTTCGCCTTACAAACAAGATGAATCATGCTCCTCTTTTCCTTAAGCCTCAGCACTTTCGTGAAACCTCTCAGACAAGCATTGCATGCTCTTTACACAACAACTCACTGCTGAAAACGATAATGGCACAGATTTCCACACCATTTTAGCAGGAGGAAGATTAAGCCTGAAGCGAGGCTCTGCTGGAAGTACGGTGCATAAGATGCCCGACGAGGCGCTTTTGTCTTTTTCTGAGCTCTCACAATTTTGGGTTTGAGATGCACGTAGCTCCTATCTGAATCTCCGGATCCTTTTATGTGTTTCCCTTTCGTCTCATTGTGCAATATCACAAGAATTTCAGATTACAAGGTATGCCTTCATGTTACAATTGGGGATTCATGAAGAAACGATGCATACATCACTCACTATACCCCCCGCTGGAGCATCGAAGGACACTGAATAAGTCAATAGGCCGGGTAGCAAACACAAAAGTTTGGTTGTAAGATAGATGCAGTTCTGTGAGGCAACTCAGAAATATGCAGGCTGCTCTGATTTTCCACAAAGGGCATCTGGCATCATCATGTTTCTGTTAAATTTGGTGGCACTGGTGCTGATTTTATGGGATGACATGGATTTACTCCCATCTGTGCAAAAGTCAAAAAATAATTGTTTGTCTGAAGGCAGACATGATACCAGCGTGGCAGACAAAAGCTCTTTTCCGGAGCAAGCGGAGATAAATCCAAAATCCCTCTTTAAGTATTAAACATTATGAAAGCCACCGTATATTCTATATTTTATACATTATATAAAACATATAAACCAGGAATTATACAACCCCAAGCATTGAAATGAATTAATCAATAAATGCATTTTGAATACAGATCTGAAGTGAAGGTGTCTTACCACAGGGATTCAGAGAACAGCCTGCTGCTCTGGTGCAGAAAAAGCAAACAAAGCCGAAAGATCAGTCCCGTAGAAAGCAGAGTCCACATCTTCATCCTGTGGGTTCGTCTCTATCTCAGACAACAAATCTCTCCAGAGTATCACAGCTAACTAGCAAACTACGGCACAGATCACTGGCAAGAAAAATGTAGTTTGTTACATTTGGTTTTCTATCATTCTCAAGGCAAAATCTGTTCAGCTTTGTTAACGCAATGTAATACGAGCAGGACGCAGGCAATAAAAGGTTCAATAGGTCTGTTTGTCCGCTAATGTGCTGGGAGGCTGCTAGCTAGTTACCTAGTCTGGTTAATTAACCTCCAGGGGATTAGAGAGAGCAGAGGCTGTGATCTGGATAGGCCTACTGGGCTCAATCAGGACCACAAACTGAACATTGTAGATGGCATAAAAGTGTTGTAGTAAACACATTCTCTTCCCTCGGCCGAACTCTGGGGAGCTCTTAATCAAACCACAATGCACACATGATGGTGCCTCCAGACAGAATGAAGAGGAGAAGAATGGAGAGAAAACACAGAAGTGTGTGAACTCACAGGCCCTTGGCCTTTTATCTGAACTCCTCTGTGACATTTTAGCTCTGCTGCTCTCTGTGGAGACTGTTTTGGCAAATGATGGGAGGAAATCACAATGTATTGTTGGGAATTGTGCATTGCGTTTAATTATGTGCTTGCATGGTTTTCTTTTTCTCACAGAGAAGTGAGTTAGCAGAGTGCAATTAGAGTATTTTCATTGATCTGTGCTATATCGTTCAACACAGAATGTGATGATTAGCAATCTGTTGTAATGTAACTGTTCTCCAATTCAATTTCATGTTACAGGCATTATGAGCGTAATCTGTCCAAACAGCGTTCTTCATGGTGACGTGATGAAAATGCTATTTTTCTGTTGAATTCACAGTTGCATGAATGGAAGATTAACTTCGTTATTTTATGACCACTGGGCAATTCAAACCTGATTAAAAGTGAATTAAAAATACGTTTTTGTTTTTTAAAGATGCATTATTTTACTGCACCTTTTGGGAAAGATTCATTATTCAGGAAAAGTTATGAACTTATAAATACTTGATGGCGTCTTTGTTTTGTATCTGCTTCGATCAGGGTTTTGATCCAAAAGTAAAAATCCAGAGAGATAGATTATTTTTTGGTAAACCTAAAAAGAACTGGCAGTTGGATGTAGACAGTAAAGGTTCCAATCATATCACCAGAGCAGGACATTTTTCATCCGTCGAGGCCTTCTTGTAAATCACCACAAGGTCTCGGCCCAAAATTATCCTGGACACAGCCAGAAAATAAATAATTAAAAGCCCATTTTCTGATGTGAGGTTCCTGAATGATAAATGATGAAGCTTGGAAGGCGAGCGCGGAGAACAGAGATCTCAAGTCCTTCATCACTTGCCGAGGGAGTTCAAGGATAGGGCGACTGGGTGTGTACATGGGTTCCAGTATAATACAACCTGACCGAGTGGAATAGACACACTACAGGGAGATGATGAAGTTCTACATTTTAATATGTTACAATACGTTTCTAATTGATCTAAAATGTAGCTCTAGTCAACAGTTTAGCAAGCGATGAGGTACAAGATAACCATAGCAAGTAATTCCAACTTATTTGTCTTTAAATTAAATTCTCTGGAGAAACCATTCGTAGTTGTTTGGTGATTGCATTACAACGATTATTATGCGTCTCCAAGATTAGGCTTAGTGAATCGTCGCGATTGGGGTTAAAATGACTACGTCTTTAAGGTTGGAGGTTTGTCGTCATGATTCAAATAATAAACTTGAACGTAAACATATGTAGTTTCTGGGCATTTTGTGAAAGACCCTGCTTTCGTATTTGTTGGGAGGACAGTCTCTGAAAACATATCTACATCCAGTGGATAGATGTGGCCTATGCATCCAATACCAAGCACTCAAGAGGAAACACGCTTTAACCACTGAGGAATATTCACACTACAAAGAGGTTAATGTATCCAGTGCCTGGCTTTGGATTTTAAATTGTATACATCATATTTTTTGTGCTTTTTAATAATATGTTTCCATTTCAAGAGCGCCAGTGGCTTCTGGACGACAGAAGTGCTCCTGCTTTAAATTTCACAAACCGGACTTTATCTAATAGTATCTGCAGACTGTTAATCAGACCATCCCATGTTTTATATCTGACAGTTCTCATTGTGGGGACTATCAGATATTAGATAAGTCATCTCTTTATTTCGAGGGCCGCTATGTCTGGTTTTTATCTCTCCAGCACTGCCCCAGAAATGACCCGCCTACAATTACCGGCTTAAGCTTATATACCTCCGCCATCCAGTCAAGTTGCAGCTTACTTTCATGTATGTCCAAAATGTCATCATCATTTTGTCTTATTAGACATTTGCGTGAAATTGTCATAATTAACACAGGAATTCTTGAGTTACGGCAAACAAATGTATTTTGTGCGGTCACAGTGACCTTTCACCACCAAATTTTAATCAGTTCAACCTTTACTCCAAGTGACTGTTGGTGTCAAATTTGAAGAAATACCCGCCAGGCGTTCCCGAGATATTACGTTCATGAGAAAAGACCGGACAGACTTAATGCCTCCAGCCACGGCTTTCGCCGGCGTGGAGGAATAAAAAGATTGCAGCAGAACTATCTAAGGATCAGGTTGTTGGTTACGTTTGTGTTTCACAGACCTGGTAAAAAAAAAGAATCGCACTTACAGTATAGTATAGGATATACTGCAGTAACACAGTAAAATGTCTCATGTGTGATTATGTGATCATGTACAGTGTCATTTCGTGCCACCAACACTAATTTCATCCACGTTAACTGACCATTTGACGAACAAAATATTCCAATAAAATGATGAAACAAAACATACACACAAAACAAAACAGGGGGAAAATCATTATTATTATAAATAAATAATCACAAGAAACACCTGAAGAATACAGTCAATTATGAAAATATTATCACTCTCGGCAAATACCAGGCTATAACATAACATTTTGACTCCAAGAAGACCTTGGGGCTTGGTGGCTTTAGTCAGTAAACTATGTTTAAGTACAACATCAGTCAATGCTTTTATGAATTCACCCATGGAGCTTTGTTCGCTAATTTTTCATATTCTATGAATATAGTCAAGTTGAAAAGCCAAATACTGAAGCATGAAGAGTTATTATTTAGTGATGGATAATTGTAGCAAGAGGTCACACCAATAAATAACCTACGACAGCATCCACAGGTCCAAGTCATGTCAGCACCCAGTGGAAATCCGATGAAAGCCTTCGTGACAGAGCAAAAGGAGCGTCCTTTAATGACTTGTCTTAATATACGGTGGAGATGGATAAAAAGTGAAACAGACTTTGGCCCAGTGGAAATGAATGCCCTAATCCAACATGTCTTTAATAACTTATATTCTGTGCAAGTACTCAAAGAGAATATAGAGACAATATTCTTCGAGGTGGGAAAAGCTTGTAAAGAGTAGACCATCATGGAATAATAAAAGACATGCTCATGAAGGTTTAGCAGCTCCCAAAAGCAGAGTGAAGCAGGGTTCGCTGCAGATTTTATAGAGCCCAGATGCTGTTGAGGAAAATCACGTTTTCATCTCCATCATGAGAAACACCGACAGACTAATATCAGGTGTCAATATTGCCATGATATACATCATTGGCTGATGCACACGCACACACACACACACACACACACACACACACAGAGACGCTGGAGTGTTCAAGCTCAGTCGTTAGCCCCCTCCTGCTCTGCCTTTACTGCGGCTTACTTTTTTATGTCTCACAGAGTCACGTTACAACTGACATTTTCAGGTGGATGTTTCCCACAAGCTCCAGTTCAAATGGACTCTTCTCATCCCTGTGAAAAGATATCCCCTATGAGATGGAACTACATAAACACCTTTCCTGTCTGCAAAGTCCTTTGTGTCATCTTCGATAACCAGCTGTCCTATAAGATGGCAGCCATTGTTCTAGCCTGGACATTTGTTCTCTACAGCATCCATTGGATCACACCGTGCCCCTCATATCGTATGTTTGTTGTCATCTCTGGCCTCATAAGCACTGATGCAACCATTGATAAATGTGCTCTAGATCTGCTAGAAATGTGTAATTTGAATGTAAATAGTCCAAAAATGAGATGAGTGCATTTCTGCATGGGCTGGTGCACACAAACAACTCACCTTTTTATGGTGTACTCAGACTTACTTTTAAACACTTTCCAGCACTCTAAACTTTGAGCCGTGGATACCAATTCTCTTTCCTCCCTGACAGCTTTGGGATCATACCATATCGTGACGTGAACTCCGATAAAATGAGCCTCAATTTGTCTGTCTTAGGGGACCTGCTCAACGGGATTCCCTCAGCTGTGGCATATTCACTCCTTGAGATGAGATTAGGTCGGCACTAAAAGACGTACTCGTGTACGTTTTCTCAATATGTCACTGTGACATGAGGGAAACTCAAAACCATGAATGTTAAGTAGTTTTGTTGTGTGAGTTTGCCAGGAAAGACTTGGTCGTAGTTACCATTGATCTGGAGAATGGCATAGCCGACAGACTTTGAGCTTCTGCAGGAATTGACAAAAGAGTTTTTGTCTTCGACTTTGAGTAAAACACATTCATGGACAGGCCCATACTTCTAAACTAGCTTGCCAACTGTTTGATTGATGTCACCGATTGCAAGTAGATAAAGGCGTGAGCTGTGTATGAAACGTGAAATAATTCCTAACTGCTGCTTAGTGCCACAGTGCCCTAGATAATGCAAGTGGGCTGAGACTATACATAGTGTGTCAGAATTGATAGTGATTAACTCTGAACTATGGATTGCATGCATAATCATATTGTGATCTATAACAAAGCACACCCAACATGCATTTGATTGAGATGTAAATTCCTAGCAGCAATATACCTTTCTTGTTTGCTTCTGCTGTAACGAAGATGAATAACCAAATAACCGGGATCTGTATTGTGTTCAGTCTAGTTCTCTGCAGCAATAATGCAGTATCTCAAATGAAAAAAACCAGGGAGGCTAAGGTTGAAACTATGATGTCATCTAAATACTGGATCATACCAATTTTAAATAATGTGTAAGTGAGTAATTATTTACACACAATCAAAGAATGATAACATGATATATCTATCAAAAAGAAATTCAGTAATCCATGTCAGTGGGTAAAGTTCTTGCTCATTGAATCAGCAAATCTGTTTTTCTACTGATTGTGGAAGCAGAACAAAACAAGAAAATGTTACAAACTGAGAGAACCAAATATTATAAAACACATCATGTTCAGGTGCTGTTAGCCCTCACTGGCATTTATGTGATTAGTAGACGTTGAAATGATCAGCTCTGCCCACTGCCTAACAGCCGCGCCCTGCCTTAAAGATCTTTCCCATTCAATTTAACGGCATGTTGCCCCCGTCCTCCTAACCATTTTCCTGTGCCGTTCCGAGGCAGTGCATCAGTTCTGCTTTATCATTGGACAGGACACTCCACAGTCCAAGCTGTACATGGGTGACCATTACCCCCCCATCCCCAACTCTGCCGCATCACTTAGCTCAGATTTAATTAACTCCAACCAGCCTTACTGCTGGAGTGATGGCTGCAGAGGACTGCCCATTGGGGGTTTCTGATCAAGAAGTGGACAGGAATACAAACTAGGACTTCAAGCTGAAGGAAAACAGACTTGCCAGCTGGTGATCGGGATGCCACGGCTTGTGAAATGCATGGAAGGCAACAGTCAGTGTGCTCTGTGCTATGGGCCAAGGCTTTTCCCTCCACACCCAACTCTTTATTCTACTGGTACCCTTTACTTTCCTCCCATTAGCTCCATCTCTGATTTTTCACTTAATTAGGCCCTACAGTTCAACAATGTTCTCAGCTTCCGAGGGTCCTACTTAACCAGCAATAAGAAAGAAAGAGGGAGAGGAGAGCAGGAGAGATTCATATTCAGCTCACATAATCCTAAAAGAGGAAAAACAACAATGCTGACACGCCATTCGTCACCCCTGGTTTTGTGGCTCCACTTTTAGGTGGAAACCAGGTAAGACACACTTGCACACATTGGGGCTGCTAATACATATAATAGGTTCCATGCGGTTGGACATAGCGGGGTGATCCGACACTCTATTCAAAGGCTTGAGAGTGGCATCTCCATTTAAAACGACTCCATCCGTCTGTTCCGGCCTACGTTCTTCCTGGATACCAAGTGATCTATGAGGACTCCTCCACAACAGTGTCAGCAGCGCCTGACAAATGTGCTAACCCAGCAAAATGTGTGTACAAGCACAAACATATCTGGACTATTACTCTTCCTGCTGGAAAATGTATCAGAATATGAAAGCATGTCAACCGCATCCATTTTGTTTGGAATCAAATCTGACAATAACAGGCAGACATTGGGCAGATGATAGATGGCGACATGTAGAAGAAAACAGAAAATGGCAATTTCACACAAATTATTTCATGTTTAATATCCGGTTGGTTTCCTTCCAGCTATTCACATTCCCTTGTGAAGAAGCAATTCTGAAATTTGATGTGCCTTGAAATAACTGTGGTCAGAGATACATCACTGCCTCAAAATAAGTACATGTTATGTATTTTGGATCACCTTTAGTTCGACCTCAAATGTATCAATGATACCCTTCAAACATACACACTGTTCTTCTTCTATGATAAAACATTGCAGCTTTACGCACATGTACAGTCTGTGAGTTTCCTGTTCTTCCCACAGATGAAATGTAAGTTCAGCTGACTCATTGCTTTCGGCTGACTTGACCATGTTCTGATCTCGTCGTCACTGGGATACACGCCTGGTCTTTATGACCCTGAATAGATCCAAGCGAGTATGGAAAATTAGAAAAATAAATAAAAGTCTTGAGTAGAAAGCAAACAGACTGAAAAATAAATAAACATTGTGATATTTAAATCGAATATCATGAAGTTGTTATTGTTGATTCAAACTGTTGAAAACTGAATTTGTCATAATAATATTTCCACTGCTCTGTATCATAACATATTATATTATATTTTGGGGAGCAATACCTTGGGAATTACACTTAAACTTCTCGCTTTCTTAAGAGTTCGATGAAAACATTAATACCGCTGACCTATCTGTGCGGTGGATATGAAGCTTAGCATAGTATAACAAATTGGAAACAGTCCTATAAAGGTGCTGGAAGGAAGGTTTTTGTTACCTCTGGAGTGCGCCAGACGAGCTGTTTCCCAGTTTTCAGTCTTTGTGCTAAGCTAAACTGACCAGCTGCTGGCTGTAGTTCCATATCTACTGTACAATCTTTAGAACATGGACGAAAGTTATAATTATGCCCTTTTGTGACCCACTGATTTACTCAATCTATTTGAACTATTCCCTCTGACTTAAGGAAAGTGTGCAGGTAGCAATTACCTGATTTGATGAATATGTTCTGTTATTTCACAGTCCAGTACATTGTGTTTAATCTCACTGTGGTACCTCTATTGCCCTGAACACAGAGCTGAGTCCTGAATGAAGAAAGAAGCAGGATTCCTAACAGAGCTGTTCCAACATTTACTGTCACTGTATCACTGTAAAGTACAGAGTCAATGGGACATTTTCACTCTGTCTGCTCTCTTGGAGCAGCTTGAAGCCTTGCTGAGCACATTAATCCACTGGGATGGGGCCTTTTAGAATCATTTATTCACAGTTGGGGGTAAAGCGCAGAGGAGTCAAAGGTCAGTGCTTGGCCATTCATATCACCATAACCCTGGGGTTTTTCCATCAATGTACACTCTCCATCTGGGTGACACCACAAAGGTCGAGGCACACATTGTTGGGAGTGGTGCTTGCTCCACTTTTCTGGTCACTGGTATCTCAAGCAATGCCTTCACAGTTGGGTAAGCAAATGCCATCTGGTGCACATTTTCATCCAAAAGCTGCTTACATGAGTGGACATAGTGCCATTGGTGGTCATTCATGCAATTCAACTGTTGTGTTAAAGTGAATTCATGTCTCGCATGACGTCGTCATATAAAAGGTAGGAAATGTCAATACATAGCAAAAATATAAATGAAAATAACTGTAGCGATAGACACAAATAAACAGAAAAGACAGGCCTACACTTAAAAAATAGGATTTGTACATTTAAAAATGGCACGAAGAGCATGTGCGTGAGTCAATAAAGTAAACATCAATAGCCTTAAGCAAAAGCAGAAATTCCATAGGCATGCAATCACATTTCCTCCACGGGTCAAGCATTATAATACACAATATCTCGAAGGCTAAACTCTCCCATAAAGCTGCTTGTTCATAGACAGGGAAACAATAACAGTATGACACAGTAGCTGAATATTTAAATAGCCCGAAGAACAATTCACATGATTTCACATAATTACCATTCATGGATGCCTATTCAACATGGACGCAAATAACTGCTCTTGGCAGAACATGAGGGAGAAGTTAAATGTTTGGTTTTTCTTTGTAAAGACTGGATTTTTAGTGGCAGAAACCATTTTGTATCACCATGGTCTGATGAATGCATTCACCTATATATTTTCCCAGTACGGTTTAAGAAGTTAGTGATGGGATGTTCAGATCATTTATAGATAATAATGCAATTTTAACTGACGGCATGTCATGCTGTTATAAGGTTGTGCCAACCCCTGCAAACTGATCCAGAGTTTCATCTCTGTAGAGCCCCTGATGGGTACTGATAGAGAGACTGATAGGAGGAAGGTGGAATGCTTTGAGGACCTAGTTCGGCTCCCTGCCATTTTGTGGTTTCACATGTAAAGAACTTTCATTGGAAGTTGAGACACGCTCCTCGGCACTCCCGTCAAAAACAACAGCTATGGTGCTGCTTTTGGGAATTTCTTTTCACTCAACCCTGTGGTGCATCATCACATTAGCAGTTCTGTCTCCATCCATCTTTCAAATTTGGCACTGTTTGTGTTTTCATTATAACAACTCATCTTCATGTACTTAGAAATTTGCCATTTCGTGGTCGCCTATGGGGCCATAAAGCAGAAGCAATGAAGGAAATAGATATTTATAACTTCGACGAGGATTCTATCTTGGTTCACAGCATTGTGCGACACATTGAAGGATATGTTTCTTCTTTAAAGCAATTCTAACTGAAACTGTGCTTCAAAATGAGTGAATTAATCTTATAGGGACGAGCAGAGCACCATTCCTATTGAATGCACATAATTACCGTAACATTTCCTTTTATGAATTTTTGCTTTAGTCCAGGGATAAAAGAGAGAGTAACAACATATGGTTGAACTGCGACTGACATTAGGACACCCGAGACTTTATGCTATTGCAACAGGTGCTTTTCCCACACCCGTTACAAGTGGGTGATTGAAACCAAGCTACAAGTAGGGCTGGGTGATCATTTATCATCTTTCAATGGAATCAATGGATCGTGATGAAATCATATCACTAGACATGATCATAATATACAAGTAAATCGTCTAAATTGACAATATTAAGCATGTTCTTCATTCATTCAGCTTCATTGTTCAACTCCTGTGTCCCTACACTATATTCTCTTAATTAATCTGCTTACTCTATTTGTGTGCATTCATATGAACATAGTCAGTGTATAGCTACAAATATTTATCTGTTTTCTATAATTTTACGTGAAACTGTTATGGTAATTTTGCCCTTAAGTTCTTAATTAAATAAGAAAATATGTATTTTGGCCATATCACCCAACGCTAGCTACAAGCTACTCTTTCAGAGGACGGATGCTAAAGAGAGGTCAGCGCTTGAAGAAACATGAACGATAGCAAACTATTTTTACCACCTGATTCAACAGAGACACGGAGAGCACAGTTGAAAGGTCCTTTAGACAACATACCATGTGTGAAGTAAAATCAAATCAAACTATGCCAGTTGTCCATGTAAAAAAAACACTGTATTTAAAGTACTTAAAAGTGACTGTACAGTTAAAGTGGTTGTGGTTCTTAAGTGCCATGATGAGCCGTATTGTCAAAGTCTGACCCTGGGATACAACATGAAAAGGTCTTGATGGAGGTGTAATGCACTTGAATTGTGCTGTGAAGTTTAGAAGTAATGCGTTATAGAACACTCCATCTTATGCTCATAGAGGCCAGAACCCTGGAGAATGCAGGCTTTCTCTGAAAAGTTTTTTTTTCCAGGTGTAAATGCAGCCACATCTCTGTCATTGCATTACACCTCAGGCGACATCCTCACTCTCTCTGCACCTGAGTGCAGCAGAAACCTTAAGTGCCAGAGGACTATTTGGAAACCTTAAAAGCACCCATGCTCACCTTTGTCTCCGTGTCACTTGCTTTACCCCTTTTAAATAATCACAGAAACCTCATACTCAAAGGCAAAAACAAAGCAAACGGCAAAACAGGAATCGTTTTAACTAAATCCGAATTGCCTGCACAGACGCTTCAGTTGGGTGTGAGCCTTCCGGTATTATAAAGAATCAAAGGCTGCTGTTTCTAACACAATCATTACCACAGTGCAACTCAGAGGTGGGCATGGGTAAGCCAAGATGAATGTACTCATTCAACATTCCACCCCACCATTCAATTCAGTGGAAGTGTCCTCGTATGTGTATCCGTTCTTGAAGGGTACGCTTGTCTGAGTTCTGTGGCTACGCACTGAAGGAATAGGCAGCCAGCAGACAATCACAGAGGAGCTGAGTGCGTCCATTAAGGCTGTCAGTTAGCAAGGGCCTTGATTAATTGCACACTGCATAGTGGCACATTAACGCAGCCCCCCCCTCCTCCCAAATAATTAGGTAAGAATAGATTGCCAGAGAGCGCAGAGTGAATACTGGAAGCCCAACCTCAGTCAGTTTGTCTTGCATGTAATAAAAGCATGGGCAATAATGGAGAGTCTGTGTGTGTGTGTGTGTGTGTTGAGAAATATATTTACATGCATGACTGTAGCTTGTGTGAGTGACAAAATAATGAGGGTGCTGATGGTGCATACATTTGTATCTGCCCTCTGTGGCTCTTGCTTGTAAGCTTGTAGGTGCACAGTGTGAAGTCTGTGCATAGAATGTGTATGACTTACTGCGGAAGACTTTCATTGCCTGTGTGTGGGTTTTGCTACATTACGTATGAATACAGCAAAGCAAATGTAGCAGTACATCACAGGTGACAGGTTTCCCCATGCACCCCTGCAGCCAACACTACCCTGGTGCTGGTTCTACACCTGTCTTTTCAATGTGATTCCTGTCATCTGATCATGCCGGCATGCATTAAGTGACACGTCTAACTCATGCCGTAGAGGATTTTAAGTCCAATGAGCCAACACTGGGGAAACGTGAAACCAATTTAAGCACAATCTCGATATGGCCAGGCCCAACACTGAAACAATTCCCCTGTGGTGACACAATCCCACCAGTTATGGCTTTAATATCAAACCAACACTCGTCTCCCTCACTTCAGCGTTACTAAAAGACTACATATGGCACTTTCGTGCTGCATTCTCAGTCCTCCGTCTCATGCCCATCTGATGGCAGTAATGTACTTCAGTTTCAATCGATGCAGCTGTGCTCTACTCTGGCCTCATGACTCCCGCCTCACTTGAATGTATGCATGCAAATCCGAATCATGTTGCCAGGCTTCAAGTCTGTCTCTGCAGTACATACATTGCGTATATTTAGCTGTGGCCAAAAACACCTCTGAATGCACAACAGTATGGTTGCTGCACAAATCCAGTGTAGACACTCACAGAACACTAAAACTACTGCTGATGTGCTGATGGCAGTGTATGTGTGTATATATGTATATATATATATGTATATATATATATACATATACAGATATATTGTTGCATCTGCCTTTCCTTTCCTCCTCCGTCTTTCCGTGACATTCTGCTTGTGTGCCTTGACTAACTGTAAACATGCATCTCCAGACGAAGGCACGTAAACAGAAGTAGAAGTCCTCATTATGGCCTATGGGCCCGTTTTGTATATCAGTGCTTAACAGCAGACCATGCAGCTATAAAAATGCACAACACGATGGAAAACAAGGTTGAGTACTCTACAGATGTATACAACATCCAGCACACATTGATATCAGTATGTTAGGACAAGACTGCTGAGGGTCTACAGTTTGAGGACTGGTCAGTGGCCTTTACATACTGTTCAACAGAGAAAAAGCCTCAGGGAAGATTCGTCCATTCATGTGTTGATGCTGCAGGGAAGGACACCAAGCCTTCTCTCAGTCGGTTGGGGCTTAATCTTCTTACAGGCAGACTGCGTGGAGTCGTTCTCTCCCTTTTTTAACAGGCCATTTCTTAAACTGTAACCACTGTAGCCACAGACCGGACCAGCAAATGTGTGCATAAAAAGAATGTTGTTCTAGAGAGTAGAGGGGAAAGAGGGCCATGGTGCTCTGTAACCTCCCTATATTGTTTCTGAGCAGTGTTGGCATCTCAGAAGAGCGGCGGTAATCATGATGATCAAATAAAGACCCTCAAATTCTCATTTACTCTCACCTCCTTTTTCAGCATTTTCTACCTACCCAGTGGTAGACTTCAGTGACTTGTTATCTCAAAGAACAAAGAAACAGATTACATAGTGTAACTCTAGTTCAATGAAAATGGAAATGGCACGGGTTGATCCACTCTTATGGGGTTGTCAAAGATTGTGGTGACCCCATTCCACATACACCAAAGCTTCAGCTGCTAGTCGAGCGTGAGGGGATGCTGCCTGTATTGATAAAACCAAGGTTACTAGAACATTTCACACAGGCTTTAGATGAAAGTTGGTTCTTCGTGGAGGACGGGGAAGCTCACTTTACCAGCTAATTTAACACGTGAAGTCCTACCTCTCCATAACTGGATTGGGATCACAGAGGAAGAGGACTATTTTGTAGCACAGACAGATGACAAAGTCTAATTATCAAATCTAAAGGGGCAGAGTTTGGACCAGCCATTGCCACTGCCCTTCACTGTCATCTTTCATGAAACATTCCACTGGGGAAATCCTTTTAAAACAATCTGCCCTGACATGGCCCAGTGGAGTCTGACACAGTCCAGGGACAATGGCACTCACAGCTCTAATAGTTGGGGGTTTGGATCAAGTGATCAGGAAAAGTGGATCGTTTTCTAGGACTAACTTACCCGCAATAGTCTTACAAAACTAATTCTGATTAGCTTATTGTGCCCAGCCAACATTCTAGTGTGCAAATATGCAAAAATGAGGGGTCTAGCATTCTGCAATAAAGGGTAAAGCATGTTTATTTTCCCAGCGCTTAAGTACGAATATAATCTCTTCGGAAAAGTCCTTAGACAGTTAGAAATAAGAATGGTCCCTTCTCTGTTTAGAAACACATCTGACAGAATTGGGATCAACCAGTCAGCTTGAGTGACACACAGGTTTGTGTGACTCGTAGAGATTTGGGAGGTGTGTCAAGTCTTATTCACCTACGCACCACCGTACATGTTTCTGTAAAGGTTCTCCGAGATGTTTATTTGTATTTTTACAGAAACATAATTCCAGTTCAGTACTTAGCTGAAAAGCAACAAAACCAATGAAAAGTGTGATGTTTGGTTTGTTCATGTTTGGATACACAAACTTAAAAAGGAGGTCTGACAAATACGGTGGTTTGCGCCACAGCAAGGACAAGACAAGAGGAGATCGTTTTCAACACAGCTGGGGCAAATAGTTCACAGTCGAAAAACTCACCGCCTGGCTTTATTTGTAATATTCTGCACAGTGACAACACTTAAAAACCACACTGGTAAGAGTCCGACCTGCCACACGTCGTGGGTTATTGAATTAGGACCGTCTGTGTCACTCTCCCATGTCTCTTTCTCCTTCTCATAAAACAAGCTATTTTCTACGCCGCCAGAGCGTAAACATCATCATCGACAGATCTCAGCATGTGTCTTTCAAACACTGATCAACTGGGTCTTGAGATGTGGATTCCCTCGGAAGTGTACATTGTTTTTCGTTATTAAATTTGAGCAGTGGGTGTAATACACCTCAGAATAAAACTGGCATTATCAACGTCACCAGGAAAATCTCATATCGTGCGATGGATACAGCATTTGAAGGAGAGTAGGCTGAAAAAGATGTAGTGTGACAAAACAAATACAGAAGATATGCCACAAGGGAGCACTATTATAAAATAGAAGAAGAGTGGGGGAATATGGTTCAGCTTGTGCATACTACAGTATGATGGTTGTGTGTGTGTGTGTGTGTGAGCATGTTTTCTTGCTTCCATGGGAGAGCCGAGTGTGTGTTGTGTGCAGCTTACTGGGCCTGAACCAACGAAGATGCAGCTTGAATTCTTGTTGCTCGATCAAAGTCCCTGGAGTAATCTCTCATAAGAACAGAGCACGGGCAGGCGGGAGGATACCCATTTCATTCTGGAGTATATTATTATTATTATTATCCCTACACTCACAGAACCAGTATTCCTCAGTGTGGCAATGTCATTTTGGAGGGGATGTGGATAAAACTAGCAAAGAACAAGAAAAAAAGGGAAGTATTCATAAGGCTGGCGTTGACACTAAACCAAGATTGGAATGAAGGATAAAGGACGGCACCACGCCTTGGTGATTGTCCAGTGGAGGAACTCCCCTGTGTCCGAGCAGATATGTCTCTCCTTCTCATCGCGGCGGGGCAATTTTGTCCCGGTTATAGCTCCTCCATCTTCTCCCCAGCTACTCCTTATTTCAGCATTTCAATTTCCTCCCTTGTGCAAGCACCGAGTGCTAACCTACTTCAGACTTTCTCTCAGACGAGAGAGGAGCCGGAAAAGACGAGGGGGAGCAGAGACGAAGAAGTGCTGCTCTCAGCTCAGTCCTGCTTCCGGTTTCCCCAAGGCATGGGAATGCAGATTCGAGGAGATGAATTTGCCCTAGGATGATGTTGTGGTTAAGATCCCTGCCTCATGAACTACATATACCCATGTTGGTAAAAGACTGCCTACTGAGGGAACTTTCTCTCATGGGTCTCCCATGGGTCTCCTCTATTTTAAGGCACTCTCAGCTACATCTGAAACTAAAAAAACATAAAATAGTGAGGTGAGTAGCTGGACAACTCTATATTGAATTAAAAAAAACTGAATATTCCCTCTAGACAGTGAGGCATCTTGCATAATGGCACCTAATAATACAATGCTGCTGCAATGACCCCTTTATGCCCACAATATCTGAATTGTCATTGATCATTAATTCCTTCAATTTAATTGTACGGAAAAGATAAGGGAGTCCATCTCTCTTTTACACGTCATCAATTCAATTAAAACCAATCTGCTGTCAGTGTTATTGAGCTTGTTGACATCTGCAATCTACCTTTGCTGTCATCTGCAGCTGCACAGTGGTGACATCAGATAATACCAGTCAGAGAAAGTATCCCCCCTGAAGGCTCAGAGCATTAGGGAACTATTCATTTCTATGTGTCTTTGTACCTTTAAGTGTTTGTGTGCACATTAATCATTCTCATTTACTCATCTCCCTTTGCACAATTTGCTTGTAACCTTCACTATATTATCTACCTTCCCTACCTTCTCTATTTTATTGGTTTCATGTTTCATAGTTTCTATTTCTGCATTGTTACATTTTTGCAATGTCGCACTGTTTGCAATGCATCGTATCCTCTTTCACCTCGTCTTTTTCACTCGTCCAACACCTTCGACACCCAGGAAAATCTCTTCCTCCCGGTTGCCCGATGGCAATGAAACATTTATCTACTTTCTGAGACGTCAGCCCCCCCCCCCCCGAGGTCCCCCCCCCCCTCCGAAATTGTCCTTCAAAGGCTTCTGCACAAGTGCTTTGTACTGACTTATGTGTCGCCTAAATGACAACAAGTAACTTCAGATGGAGGCAAATTTGAAAACAAAGATACAATCTAAAACTAATCTATAATTCCGGTGAGAACTGAACCCCTGGGTGTTTGTGATATCCACATCTTAAGATGTGCACGCCTAAA
This sequence comes from Melanostigma gelatinosum, assembly GCF_949748355.1. Classification (NCBI taxonomy): domain Eukaryota; kingdom Metazoa; phylum Chordata; class Actinopteri; order Perciformes; family Zoarcidae; genus Melanostigma; species Melanostigma gelatinosum. Next base: position 23,374,073 of record NC_136638.1, read on the forward strand.
TTGAATAAAAATGTTAACCGTTTCTGCTAAGCTGGCTTACCTTTCTGTTTACTTGAAGGGGACTATGAGAGTTTAAAACATATATAAGGGCAATATGTCTTCATTCATGTTAACAAAAACACTTGTAAAACGTCATTCATCTGCAGGTGTCCCACTGCATGCGGACAAAATCGAACCTTTATGAACAATAAAAGACAATTTGAGGTTCTGAGCTGTCACATTTACATTATTGAAAGATTAAAACCTTCCCATAGTTAAATTCAAAGTATATGCAAATCACAATCAACCAAAAAGTGCTCTGTCATTAAGCATTGTGTTCATGGCTGTGTGTGCATTCTTTTGCACTATTGCTATAAGAGTAACACAATACAAAGTGTCAGTCAGCACCTTGCATTGTGGACTGAACTCCATCTGGATCCAACCCCTAGCCTCCATCACATCATAAGTGTGATGCATGAGACAGGAGGAAGTAAGACGAAGGCCACCTCTCTGCATTCACAAAACCATTTGGGACCATGGATGTCCTCATACCTGCTGCCACAGCCTCCAAGTGGTACCCGAAGTGATGTGAAGGTACTCTCCCCCTTTTCTGAAAGTGGGACATTGGTTTTCCCCAGAGAAGGTAAGCTCCCAGCAAGTGCCTGCTTCTTTTCCTGAGCTGTGGTGTCTCTCAAAGTCTGCCCGACATTTAAAGGATTTGGGTCTTCGACTATCAAAGGGTGGCATAGCTGGGACTGTGGGAGGGAAGAGGCTTCAGCCCCGAGTTTGATCGAGCCAGGGGCAGTGCGGGTCAGCCTCCCAGATTAGGCCTGCTTTGGGGAGACATTGCTTCAGATAAACACAGAATTTCAGGTATAGCAAAAAAAGTCCTTCAAGATGTCTCGTTGCCCAGATAGACAGCTATAGGGCAGGGGTCTGAATTCATTACCGGCTAACAGATGCTTTCTGCCAGTATTATGTTGACTGTGGGTGTAGCCACCGATGCCAAAATTGTTAGATCTCCTTCCCTCATGTCTGTCTTGAGCTTATTTCCACAATTTGAAAATGAATGCATTGCATGTACAACACAAGCAATTTAGCTGCTTTTCCTTTGTGGAGTACAGTATGTGCAGTCTATTTCTGAAGAATATGTAATTGCAACCAATACAAATTGTAGGAAACACTCCTGTGTTGCCCTGACTGATTGTAAGGTACTCTATACGAGAGGAAACAGTAAGATAAGAAGGAAAAAGCACACCAGTTATGTCATCTATCCTTGAAAAGCATGGTGTCAACCATGGCTTACAGAACAACACGAGACCAACTCCAACATCCACCTTTCTCTCTGGAACACACTGGAACACGATGCAGCCTCCCAGACCAGCATCGAGTGGAATCCGAATGACCTCTCCACAGACAAGTCTGAATCCCACTGTAACTACAGCCCTCGTCTAAGTTACAAGTGAGTCATTCCTTTCCTCAAACTCTGAGCTCCTCACTAGCCTCGTCCTTTAGGAATCCAGTTTCTTACCACACCATCAAACAGATTCACATAACAGTAAAACCGAGGGAGTGCACGTCCCCGTTGGATTCTCCGCGCAAACCGATGAGAATATCACCTGTGTATCATTCATGAAGGTTCAAGATAGTGAAATCACTATCATTACCACTGAAACACAAAAAAACAGTTGCCATGGCAACAGAGGACCAAGTTGTTCTTTTCATCCTGCCGAACCGCAGTGAGCCAGAGAAGAGGCAGCGAGGATGAAGGTCTTTCATGAAGGTTGAACTGAAACAGCGTTGAGTCCATTTCCATGATCACACACTGCTGTTGTGGAGGTGAAATGGCTCAGCATCGTCCTCCAGACACATTTTAAAAGTATACAAAAATACTCTGCTATGATTACTATTGTGTTTGACATGGTTTTCCCACATGAAAAGTAATGGTTTCTCAGGTATGTGACACCTGCCTGTCTGACTCTGTGTTTCTGAGACATTGTGCACTGCAGTTCTAAGGTAGAAATTACGTTGACTGCTTATTTCGCTCAAAAAAAACATATGGACATGTTAACAAGGTTAAACAACGTGTAGGGGTCTTTAATCACTGCGACACAATCCACACTTCAAGAAACACATGGAACATAGAGGAATGTAGTGTTCATTTATATCAATACAAAATGAGTAGTAATGGTGCTCAAAACATTTTATTTCTCTTTTTTATTTGTTTGAAAATCATAAATCGAATAGGAATCGTCTATTTTTTGTTTTGTATGCTTTGACTGAATTATCGTTTCTCTGGAAATGAGAACATTTTTGAACAGAGAGATATCTCGGCAAATAGAAGAGTTTTTCGATGAGTTTTTTGTTGCGTGCAGGACTGCTTCCTTTTTGCCGAAAGCTATTTGAATGAACTGGAGTGGATGAATATCACAGAGCAGCAAAAATAATGAGAAAACAAAAACACTTACCTACATCACGGGCGGCAAAAGAGAGCAAAAGGAGAGAGAATAATATCAAGGCCTATGGAAATATGAAAATGCCAACAAAGCTACATTGGTGTCACTTTTAGGCGACAAAAACTCTATTCTTGTTAATTCATGCTATTACACCACAGGGAACTACAGTGTTGTGGCATCACAAAATAAGCGCAGAAAAACAACAGATGCCAGCAGGTTCTCATTATCATTTTGTGAGTTCACACCTCATCAAACTGTTTAAAAGAAGTCAAATGAGCATCACGGTTTTATCAGTGGTGCCACTTTCTGCACAGTTCACGGATGCAGTTCTGGTTAAACGCTAATTAACTGTTCTCACGGGACTCCAAATTAGATGTTGTTGATGGGTTGTTGATGGACCACACCCCTTCGAAGATACAATACGTACAAAGAATATCTCAAGGGATAGACTCTAAAACACAAGTTCAAGATAAAGACTACAACTAATAAGCACCTTGCATGTGACTCAAGAAGCTAATTCAATCATAGACAATAATATAGCAATGACAACAATTAATATATATATAATATATATATAATAAGTCATTTAGTGAAAGATCAACAGTCCATTGGTGCTACCGCTCATCATCGCTTTTATTGACTCCATTTTCACATGTATAACGGCTTTGGCAAAAAATAAAAAAATAAAGTACATGTTATGTTGTTGAGAGTGAAAGACAAATGATTGTGTGATCAGATAGAAGAGGCCGCGGTTATGTCCAGCTATATAGCACTACCTCGACTGAGGGATCGCCTTCCATTAAAAGCTTCCTGTGGCGTGAGAGAGAGAGAGAACGCAACAGAGCGTTAATTACCGGAGCAACACTGGAGAACAAGGTAAAAGGCGTGTTAATGAAATACTAATAAGGTTCCAACTTGAGTCCTTTGGTTTTGTCATCCTCTAAAGTGATGTCGAGGACAGTTGCTTCCACAGCTAGTCTGTATTACTGCTAATTACCATCGCTCACACGACAGAAGGGAGTTTAGAAACCATTATATCCAGGGAATGAATCCTTTGTGTGTTGTCCTTTGATGGAGGACACCCATGCTGGTTCACTGGATGTCAGAATTGAGGGACAGGGGAAACCGCTAAACCCTGAAAACTCCTTAAGAGAGAATTAGTTCATTGTCTGCCAGACATTTCGCTTCCTGGATTCTGTCATTTAACAGTTGGAGAACAACCTAGTTCGGATTCTCAGAGATATCGTTTATGGTAGTTTTAGTAAGGATCTAATTTAGCTACTTGGGACAGGTGTTGCATTTAGTTGGAAAGTTCTGTCAAATAACAACATGTCCATTTCCCCTTCCAACTAAAGAAAATACGAGAGTTGAGTTCGTGTTCTTAAGTCTTCAGAGTTGGCAGATAACTGTACATCTCAGGTTCGGATCTTCAAGCAATGTAATGGAATTTCCACTGTGGGCATCCTGCAGGACCAAACAGCCATTTCACAAGACTGTGCACCGCACTGAACCCCAAACTGATAACATAAGCCAAAAGGAAACTCTTCAAGTATTGGCAAGCAGCAAGTAGAGGAAAAGCAGACAGGGATGGGAGATATTCTCAAAGACATTTGAAGATACAGCAATTTCTCTGAGGCAATCATTTGATGCTCTCATTCAGTGATGGCTGAGTGTCACTACTTTTGCGCTCCCATCACTCAAGTGGATCCAGCACTCCAAGAAATTGATTGTTGGAGGATAAGGCCGGAACAGTGCACACATACAAAAGTACACATCTAGCCTGGAATAAAACGGTTTCCTTCAGCACTCAAAGCCATCCATGCAACTCGGTCTGAAAATGGCTTTCACGTTGACGCATTGAGAGTATTAGCTTGAGACTAAAAATACATATTATCACCACTTGATTAAGTTGGAATGAACGAGCAGTGACTAAATGTTACATTGTGTGCAAACAAAACACAGAGAATGAAGAAATTTAAAAAAAAACATTTTAGAGAAAAGTTAAATGTCACCAAGCGATTATTGAATTTTAGAATGTTTCTTTGTGTATATGTGTTCTTTCAAAACAAAGGACTTAACCCTGAGACTTTGTAGCACTGTGTGTCATCCTCTAAAGTTATCTAAAGTTATCATGAAAGAAACATGTACTAGACGTAGCATGAAGTAAAAGACCCTTACTTCAGTGCAGCCTGTCTGACACGATCTGTTTGAAAACCCTGTGGCAAGCTCGGTGTCTCCATATGATTGCATCCCAAGTGGTCGACAGGTGTTTTACTTTGTCTACATGCTGCTTTTAGTCTACTCTAATACAATCATTCTTTCTTTGGCAAATATTGCATTCCTTTGTCTTAGAGTCAGGTTGTGACCTGAGATACCTGATGATTTAGAGCAGTGTTTCTTAACCGTTTTGTTTTCTGGGGACCCACTTTTGAAAAATAACAAACCAACGCGACCCAATTCACAACAGGCCGAATCTATAAATTGTGAGGAGAGCAAATGTGTGCGTAATTGAACGTTCCTCACCATATTTACTGCCATTTTCGCATTACCTCATAAAATCTTTAATCGGTCAACTAGCTATTTTCAAGAGATGTGCGATTGTTAACTTTGTCGTCTGCATGTTATTTAAAACATATACATATACACATGCTAAATATTTCATACATGAGACTAAGCAAATGCATGTAGGCAGAGTTAACAGGCTATCTCATTCATTGAATTTCCTCTCATCAGTAAAAACAAACAGAATGTATGCTAGTCTGTCAATGTTAAAAGTAGGCTACCATTATCAGAACAATACAAACATTTAAGCTCCCTCATGTGGCTCAGAAGTGTATTGCAGGTACATCTTAAATAAAAGACTATATTGGAAATACTCCAAATTTATTTGGTGACCTAAATAAAATCTCCTGCGAGCCAGTCTTTGGGAATGATTCATTTAGACTCGAGGACTCAAAAGATTTTCAGTAAAAGCCAGGTCAAATGATCCTTCCACGTCTCTTTCTTTCTTACCTCCTCTACATGTGGCTCAGACTACAACTCTTAGGAAGTCACTATGACTGTGTTTGTCGTGCTTTCACAGCAGTAGTCGATAATAACTCAGATGATAATGGGATTCTGGCCAGTCTCACATTACCCACAGCTGATGGCATGGAATGTGATTATCATTTGCCATTTCTTTTGAAGGGCAATGCCAGTACAGCTGTGTTATCCTTCGTATGTCGAGCGGTAAGCATTGTGTTGGATGGCTTCATCATCCCTGTATCTTATAAAGTTACAAAAAAATCTGGCACGTTTGCGTCGTCAAAGCCATGGTGGTATCTGGGGAGGGATATTTCATCATATAGCCAAGTGTGGTTTGGTACACTTTGTGTTATTTACTTATGTGTTTGACTGCAGCACGCACAAATATCATCTGGCACATTAATGACGAGCTGAGGGCCTTCCCTGCTTAATTAGACCGACTAAATATTTTGCCCTAATTGACGGAATAGACATAGACTTACACCCAAGTCATTTGGTAGGAAACATAATCGACAGCAGTTAATTATTAGGAATTACAAATTTTAAGGCTGACTTTTGATGTCTTTGCTTGTATTTTTGAAGGCCAAAAGTTAATAAAACTCTTCCTATCAATTACAATAAAACATGTATTTGAAACCAATGAGATGAAAAAAAGCCTAATTTCATCAAAATCATCTTAAAGCGATGATAATTGTAAAATCCAGCCAACTCCTATAAATGATGGCGGATTATCGAGTCTCAGGATAAACTGAGAACGTCATTTAGATGCCAGTATCTGGTCACATTTCATGCAACGTAAAATGAAAATCGTGAATTTTTGAAAATGCTTAAATTGGGTCTGAAATGATGCTTGTGATGTTTTGAACTACTTCTGTAATACAACTTTGTTTTATATGGTTTAGGACTCTGGCCAGAATGCCGGTTGTAAAGCTTGCCAGACAAAATCAAATAAAGAACCTCTCTTTCCCGAACAGCTCACACAAGACCTTTTAGTTCAGTGACACGGCATGTTTATCGTGCTCGCTCGCTCTCCTTAAATCATTGCTGAATCATTGGACATTTAAGACAAGCAAATGTTTTTGTTTTGAGGAATGGCAATGAACAGGGAGAGCATTGTGGATTATTGAAGTGATGCTCCTTAAATAGTTTGTCAAGCCAGAGGGGGTTTTGTTGGTTTGCTCTCTAAAGCATTTCTCTTGTGCTCTCCCAGCATGATATCTAAACAACACTTGGCATTGGACTCGCTGGATTTAAACGTCTGAAAAACTCTCTTTCAAGCCGGATTGTTCTGTTGTGTCTTCTGTTCATAAACAAGGCTCTGGACCCCCACTGACTCAGACTCTTACGTATCTTAACTTATTATTATACATTTGTTTTGCAAATTCTTTTACACATTTTCAGATTTTATATTAAAGGATGTCTTCATAATGTGTTTATTGTTATGCACCAATCACTAAGTCAAAATGTTTGTAAGTGTTAACATACCTGGCAATTAACAGTTGCTAATTCTGATTCGGTATGTTCAGGATGTCCCTGTGAACAACAGTAATACAGACAGGGTTATTTGAACAAATACAACATGGATCATCTGTTTAACCCTAATCTAATTAGACTGAACTGAAAGCTTAATATTACTGCCAGCTTTGTTTTCGCAAAATAGCAGGGAAACAGACATTCAAAAAAAGTTATCTGCCAGCTTGTGCTATGAAATTCCACACCATAGTTGCGCTATAGGCTACATCTTGTGTGCAGCCTTATCTTGCAAACATTTTAACTCCGAAAGCTCTTTAGAAATTGCATGAGAACTCCTACTGCATCCTAAATGTAGCCTGTATGGGTCCCCCCCCCCCCTTTCCTAGAGAGTTGGGAAGGAAGAGATGGGCATCCGCCTAGTTTGCATTCTGCACAGGCTGGACGATTCAGGGCCTGTCAGGCAAGAGCTCTCTTCATCTGAGGTGCCTTTGAGAGCTCGGGAGAAAGAGATGCATGTGGGGAGTTCTGAAGGAGAGTGAACTTCACACTCTCTACTCTGGATCTGTCCGTCGTTCAGCGGAAGCACCAGCTAGCGGGACCTGGCACTAATTCAATCACTGATTGGCAGGGGAGCGCGGCGTAACCCAGGGGAAGCGAAAAAAGTCCCTTTTATCCTTAAAGAAAGCTAGAGGGGAGCAATGCGGTCTCCCTTTACTGAATCAGGCCAGTGAGTGCCATCTGTTGGAGCCACAACTCAAAGATCAAACAAGGCTAAAGGAAGCGCAAGGCTGCAATACCTGCAGAGGTATTAAGAATGGGAAAGAATTTACATGAAACTAAACTGTTATTACCTCTAAATATAAAGTCTTTATACTTCTGTTCTTCACTGAATGATATCCAGTTAAATGCTAAGGTTTATTTTCCAAGGTAATCATGAAAAACCAACCTGTATAACTCATTCGTTTTTCCAAATGTTTTGAGGTACTCTTGATTGCTGCCTAAATTATGTTTGTTGGCAACATATATACATAATTGTACCACACAGAAGTTGCAGGAAGTTGATTGGGCAAATGATAGGCGTACAAAACGCAAGAGAGTGGATGTTTTCAAGATTCATTCACATTCATTTAGCAATTTAGATTTTACAGATGTGTTCATTAAAAACATTTGCAGCTCCAAATCAGTATGTCAATGTAATGTGTAGGAGACATGGGTTTGGGGGAAAAAAAGGACTGGTTGGTGTACAGTATTGTAACACGTGACGAGTTAGCAAAGGATCGCACACGTCATGTTAAAACTGTGGCACTTTATTTTCGAACAATAGCAAAATTTCAAAGGCAAGGCAAGGCAAGTTTATTTGTATAGCACATTTCAACAACAAGGTAATTCAAAGTGCTTCACATAAAACCATTAAAAGCATCAAAACATAAGGCAAAAGAAAAGGAGATTTAAAAACAATTAAGAACATTCATTGCATTAAAACATTTTTTTTTAAAACAGTGCAAGAAATTAAATGCAGTAGTAAAATGCAGAAATGCAGGAAATTGATGAATTTTAATTGAATGTGGTTCAATTAAAGGCAGCAGCAAACAGAAAAGTCTTCAATCTTGATTTAAATGAGCTGAGGGTCTCAGCAGACCTGCAGCAGATCAGAGATGTATTTTGGCCCCAAACCATTCAGTGCTTTGTAAACCAACATCAGGATTTTAAAGTAAATTCTTTGTTGGACAGGAAGCCAGTGCAAAGACATCAGAACTGGGGTGATGTGATCCACCCTCCTGGTCTTAGTGAGGACTCGAGCTGCAGCGTTCTGAATCAGCTGCAGCTTTCTGGCGGACTTTTTACAGAGACCTGTAAACACACCGTTACAGTAGTCCAGTCTGCTGAAGATAAATGCGTGGACAAGTTTTTCCAAATCCTGTTGAGACATAAGTCCTCTAATCCTTGATATATTCTTCAGGTGATAGTAGGCTGATTTTGTAATTGTCTTGATATGGCTGTTCAGGTTGAGGTCTGAATCCATAACTACACCTAGATTTCAAAAGCGCATTGGGGGAGAGAATATATTTCTGCGAGGGAAGATTACATTTCAAGTTTGCTTGTTAAGGCAGACATGCTTCTCAGCATTTTATATTCATGTTATTCTCCTTTAAAGCCCTGCCTAACACAGCTTCCAGTATAACAAAAAGATAATGACAACAGATAATTCATTAACTTCCAATTACTGTATATTCTCATTAATTTAATCAAAACAATATGATGGTTACAAACAGTAACTGCTGCTTATGATTTATTTTATTGATATTCGTGTATTTTATTATAATGAAAACAAAAAGATGAATCACTTCAGAAACTGCCCCTCATGTCTAAACAGGTGGGATAAAAATATTAAAAATCTTGGACCATAAAATAGAAGCACATCCTCAAATACTTACAGACACTGAATTAACCCAAATGGCCAATCTCTTGCTCCGCTATTAAATTTGAATGATGCTTCTCCAGAGAGTGACAATATCATGAGAGGAATAATTCCATCTGTATGAATAATTTAAAATAAAGTTGTCAAACTTTTTTCTCTCTCTCTCTTCTTGCTTTAATCTCACAACATCTGAATTATAAATCAGAGAGGCTGTCACACTGCTCATATGCATGATGTGCTGTTTATCAGTCTGAAATACTTCATTAGGCCGATTTGCTGGATACTGGCACAGATACTCCCACTGAAAGTGCTAGGAGACACATCAAGCACTGAGATGAAAAGTAGGTGTGATGGTAAATGTAAAATGACGAAGTTAGGTGTGGTAGTGGAAATGTGTGCACAGCGGGCTATTCGTCTCATCACATCTGAAAAAAGTGGCAAATGGTATCATGCTTTAAAGGAACATGAGCTACTCTCTGTCAAAGCCAGAAACCAGAGAAGTCAGTGTCAAACTTGTATGAAGTTTGGAGCTGCTCCATAGATCATGAATGGGAGACAGATAGAGTAGACCTGTTTATTTCATTGTATCTAATTGTATCTCCATACTCTCAGAACATCTCTCCCAATTCATTGAGTGTGTTGACATGGGGATGAATAAACTATTCATGATCAGGTTTTTGGAGTATCCCGTTTATGTGTATGCACATGTACCCGATCTGATTGGAAGGTGTTTAGACAGCACAATATTTCCGTGTGACTTCATTGAACATTTATGGTGTAACGCCACGTCGTTACACTGAAACGGTCACAGTTATGTTTAGGTAACAAAACTACTTAGTTAGGTTTAGGAAAACCATTGGGCTTAAGATAAGTACGTAAACTAAGTTAGATATGAACAGAAGAGGAAATACACCACATACATCACTTAAAAAGAAAACAACAACACTTTGGGACACAGCCTCTGGTTGCTGTACTGGGTTTGTTTTACCTAAAAACCTCCCAACACGCTTGGTCTCTGTGTCTGATTTCATACTATGTAACTTGTTCGGAGCATAGCATATTCATGGGGATGTGTTGACATTGCATAAATTGGATACAAATGACACGTTCTCATTGCACGCAAAATTACTTACAAATTGTCGTGCCATTCATAAGGCAATTGGTGAGATTGGGCTCCATATCCCGTTGTCAGAAACCCAGAAAAGCCCTCATCCCCTTTATGAGAACCCCACGTATGCGAGATGTTGCATGTACACCCCTTATCCCGGTTATTGAGGGACCGCCGACTATTTGCAAAGGCGAGGTTCAGCTGAGTGACGAAGCACAAACACAAACAATGGTGGCAGCGAAAGCGGCTCACTGATTCCTATTCACTGCTTCCCGGTCCTATGTAGTGGCAGTGGCAGGCGGACACCGGTGCTATAAGAGTAGTGTAGCTGCTCTGCTTTCACGAGTAGCTCAGTAGTGTGTGTGTGTGTGTGGTAGAGAGAGAGAGAGAGCGAGAGCGAGAGCGAGAGCGAGAGCGAGAGCGAGAGAGAGAGAGAGAGAGAGCAAACAGCTGCTGGTGATCCAAAGAGGTTTCAATGACGATGACATGTTATGCTCTTTGGGGCGAACAAGAAATTAGATGTTAAGTTGTGATGGTAAATGTAAAGTGGAGTGTTTAATATTCCATCTCTGGTTTGTTTTTGTAAACATCACAGTGCCTGCCCAAACAGAACGCAGTAATCAGTAACCGGGTTACTGTTATTTATCATGTATATGGGGATGTGAATCAACCGATTTCTCTGAGCTCCTGTAAACATCACATCCCAAATATGATCATAACCAAGACAATCCTCATAAACTGGTTATGTGTGTCTATGGAGCAGTTCCGGACTTTATATTTGATGACATCAGAAGTTTGAGTTTAAGTACCCTAGTTTTTGGTTTTGGGAAAGAGTTGCTCATATTTACTCATATTTCTGGACTGTCCTAGACAATAAGAATAACCTGTGGGAGTTTTGAAAACGGGCGTAGTCCCTCTTTAAGTTTAAAACTATATATCACTCACGATAGAGCAACACGATTTCAAGCTGTCGGTAAACAGTGCTCGACTTCCTTTTTTTTTTGTATTCCACAAACAAATTCTGCACGACATTTCTATGAATGTCACACATATAGGTCCCAGCCAAACAAATAAGCCATGATGTTTATTTTAAACTACTTGCCGTACCCGATCCTGTGAAGTGCTGAAGTGATGACTGTCTTATCTGACACCACAGATCCATTCCCCAAACAAATTGAGTTGTATATGGTTCAACAGAAACGTCGAAAGCATTTTGCCGTCCCGAGATGATGTGACCCATTTTACAGAAGTCAAGGTAGACTTTGTATTGCGTTGTATTCATTGTGAGCTGATGGAAATTTAATGAAGATCTTCTTTTCTGGGGTCTTAGAAAGTGTCACAGAAAGGGTCAGATGGGAAGTGAATGAATGAGAGCGGAGCTGCTTGTGCCAATAATTGTCCTGTGCATTTGGGGACGAGTGGTCAGTTGAAACGGTTCGAAAGTTGCCCCATCACTGATGCAGAGTGTCACCTCTACCGGGGGACGTGGAGAAGCAGCCTCCTGGCCCATAATGGGCTCCAGGAATTGGTGATAAAGCAAGCATCAATACCCCGGGACTCTTAAACGGTCGAGGCCTTTGATCTGAAGAGAGGAAGACTGATGGAGATTCATGACGATAGACGGTTGGCATCTAATAGTTTCTGTCATTAACACTCGTTGCAGTTGCAATCATTTTTTATGGGCGCTCCGCTACAGTCAAAGCCAGAGAGATTTATCTGCTGGATCCTACTATTTGAATGGTCTCATTATGTTACAATTAATCTGGTTTCTTAAAGTATTTCACTCTGATTTATTCAGGGACTCTGGCTTAGCTTTTAGGGTGCTACACCTATTTTGTGAGAAAGTAGCTGGTGGAACATAAATCAAAATACTGGACATGACCATTTGGCGCAAATGGAAGCTGTTTTTCAGAAAATGGCCACACATTCTGTCTTGTGCAGAATCTTCTTGTAACACACTCTTGCTAAACACTGATCTCTAAGCGCTGTGTCTCGTCTCAATCCACCCCTCACTAGCTCACATCACCTACGTTCACAAGCTACACCAGGGATGATACTGGAGCAGCAACATTTAACAGCGGTGGCGCTTCAGGTTACTGCTTAAAAAAGCCGATCCTCCGAGCACTTTCACTTCTGTGTCGAGGGAGGTCGGCACACCTCGTCTGACTCACTCACACCGACACGAGAGAACAACCTGATCAGAATTCTCCAATGAGACTCCTTTGCAGAACACAGCACGCTGTCTTTCTTCTTATAAATACTGAGCAAGAGGCACCTGGTGGACACTGAAACCAGAGTCCACTAAGCACAATAGTATGTAAAGTCTGGTATTCTCGCTCACGGCTTTGTGAGAAATCATTCCCGTGTGCAACACACAGAGATTAAAAGATGTCTGAACATATTTACTGAGGTAATGTTCAGCTTTAAATTTCAACTCATACAGGAACAGCTTGTTACTTCTGTTTGAAAGCAAATCAGTATTTGAAAGCAGTATTGATGCAGCAAAAGTCAAAGACAGAGAGGGAGATAGATACAGGTAGGGGGGGGGGGTTAATCATAGGTTGTCAGGTATTATCAGAGTAACAAAACCCAACCTTTTACACCAAAAGTATTTCTATCTGAATTAAATAAAAACAAGGGAATCTGCTCTTTCAAGATGCAGATAGATCACAACAAGGTTTTAAGCTTTATTTCATGCTTGAATTGACATATTACCACAACCTTAAAACCATCCAAAATGCTGTGCTGTACTTGTTGTAACACAGACCGTATAAATAAAAGTGTCTTCCGCAGTTCTACTGATCTTATGTTTGAATCTATCTGGCATCTTTATCGATCAGAGGTCATAATAGGATACTTGGCATTGTCCGCTTTCTGGAGGAAGGTGCAGGAGCTCACTTGCTATTTCAGTCAATAACTTCTATAACAGGTGAGCTTCACGTATCTGTATCAATATTTGTGGAAACACATTATAGGGTACATTGTTTAGGAATCAATGGCTTTCAACTTTTATCCCAAGCCAGATTACTCACATTACTGAGACTGTGCTGACCTCTTTTGCTGCCAGTAAGTGACTGAATAGTGGATAGTATATATCTATATATATATATTTATGTAAAAAAATCAACGTATTCCCCAGCAACCACAGAAAAGAGTTTGATATGATGAGTTGACAGCTGCTGGACAATTGAGCGAGAATCCCCAAGATGTTTCACTCTTCGATTTGCCACTAACTGGTCAGTTGGGGAAGGATGACAGGGTGCAACTGACATCACTTTGAATCAACAGTGGGTGACAGTTCTCTCCTTTAAACCTCACCCCCCCCCCCCCCCCCGGCTCCCCCTCCACTCTTACCCTCCAAGGGAAAAAAGGTTCAAACAACTGAATCGATAGCAATTTAGAGCAACACTCTTGTCACTTCCTCCTTTTCCTTCTTCTTCTTCTTCATCTCCCACCACCCTGACTGCTTCCCAGATGACAATTTGCTGTGTGACGTTGCTCTGATAGGACAACAACGAATGCCCAGGACAAATGGCTCTTTGGAGACAATTGATGGGACTCTGATAAGACAAGTCCGCTGACGCTACATTCATTTGATCCCGCTCACTTGAGGGAGCTGTTAAAAAAATGTTGGTAGATTTTCGGACTTTGGGTCAGAGGTCACATACAGTACAGAGTTCACGTCATGTCAAAATGTTAATATCAACTCAAATCAAGTTTTAGCTTTCAACTTTTGTCACATATGTGCGTACACAGTGAAATTAAGTCTCTGCACTTAACCCTTCCTAGTATTAGGATTAGCGGGCAGTAGTGGTCCAGTGCCTCGCTCAAGGGCTTTAGGGCAGTGCTGTGGGGGCGAATTAGCACCTCTCCAGCTAACAGTCTATGCCTAGTATTTGGTCTGAAGGGGAAATTGAACCAGCGACCCTCAGGTTTCCAAAACAAATCCCCACAGATTGCACTGCTGCCGCCCTAAATACAGAGCTTCTTTGTGTTTCTCTCCTATCTTTGACACAATGGATATAGAAATAAACAATTTCAACCATTATAAAGAAAGAGTAGAGAGCTACAGTAAATATTATTATTATTATTATATTTTTTAGCTAGGCTACAACATGTGGCTGCTAGCTTAGTCACAAGCAAATAAGAAGAGTAAAGAGTCACTCCATTCCTACCTGACACTTTAGGATTCCATTACACATGGAAAATGAATCTATTAAGAATATTTTGAGTAAATATCATTGGTGAGCCTGCCATTCTGTCTTACAGAGCAGAAATTGCACGGCCCACCTCCTAATCCATCACCACCATTATCTTGGAAGTGTCCTGTGAGAATTAGTTGAGAATGAGGTACCATCATTCACCTGCTGCCTGTCCACCATTACCACTATCCACAGCCCAGGGGGAATCCTGTACTAACTCATGGGCCAGCGTTTTATAGAGACGGTGTTATTCAAGGTAGTATCACAAGCGGTTTATTTTTCTAAATTGTAGGTTCATAATGTATATTGTTTTCCTCCTTAAGTATTTCTCCTGATTTGAAGAGCTGAATACAAGCCTGCCACGTCTGCCACGACTGATGAACGGATGAACATATTATTGCATGAACAGGTCATAGCTCAATGACCGGAAATCTATGTTTGCTGCAGGATAAAACCACACCGCCTGCATAGCATACATATGATTGAATGACAGCAGGACCACAGCAGCAGAGGTAGCTCAAAAAAGGAAAGGAAAGTGTATCATAGCCGTTTGATAGATTTCCCGTGCCCCTTGTGATGCCTACCATCTAACAAGTCTTGGCATGTGGGCCTCAGAACATATTAATACCATGAGCACGTACATTTGCATTGAAGCCGTGTTTAATAAACCAGTAGACATGCATGGATTCATTTAATTCCTTTCAATGCATACCAAGTTGAGGTATTAAAGGCTATCACATTAAAACAATTCAGTTTTCTGTATGATTATTATGTTAAATATTTATGTTTTTTGGTTTCAAAATGGATTCCACAATTAAAATCTCGGTTTGCTCTGTGGTCACTGAGCTCGAGGCTCTGCAGACTGCAAATGACATAATAGTAGGTTCAGTGTCCTGTGGACTGGCCTGGTGAGAGCTAAATGAAAGCGACTACCTTTTTTAAAAAGAGCATTATTTGTCTCCACATTCGGAGCTGCAATGTCTGAAAAGCCTTTGAGGTCAGCCAAATGATCCGAGCTGTCACTTTGGGTTTTTACCACTTCAGATGATCAGCGGCTACAGTGCGGCTATGTTACAGTGTGGAGAAACTACGAGGAAACACTGTCCCTGCTTTGAGTAAGTCGTTTTAAGGTGAAAAAATGCTCAGTCCAGCAAAAGGTTACCAGAACATGCTGTGTGAAGTTTACGGCAATTACATTACTCCTTATCTTACCGGTCATGGGACAATTCAGGTAAAGTATGAATTTGACTTGTGCAGTTTTGAAATAGTTACATAACACCGAAACACCGAAACACTGAAATAAGAAAAGTAATATCATATTAATAAAAATGTAATATGTAGCTCATGCATTTTGTACCATGTTCCTTTCTTGAATTCAAATGAATCAGGAAGAATATAACAGCTTTCAGGGATTGCTCTATCTTCTTTGATAAGACAGCATAACCTAAATCCCTTTCAGCACAATATATCTAAAACAGAGCAAAAAAACATTGCATATGTTCAGGACGGGGGTTTCTGTGGGCTTATTTTTGAACCACAAATATGGGCTCCCATTCTAAAGTGCATTAAAAGAAGAGGAAGCTGAAGAAGAAAAATGCAATCAAATATTGAAGACTCTCTTGGGCACTGGCACGCAACAGCACTGTTAACCTGACCCAACTGCTTGGCTGTCACCAAATGCAGCTCCACTGCACTGAAATATTAACCGCCTGCAATCTGTGACACACACGGATACGGAGAAGCCTTGGCGGGGTCTCACATGTGATGGAAATGTAGACATCCAAACATGTGGCTATTCCTTGCTATACATATACATTTAGTCGATGGTGCATTTCAAACATGGCATTAAATATACATGGCAAACTGTTCCGACAGACTGCATATAACAGTGTATGTACGTAGTCATTAGGACCTCACGCATTGGTTTGTTTACGACAGTTTTGAAGCCTTGAGTCTGCCATTTTGTCCGTCACCTTCTTGGTTTTTGGAACAAAAAGCTTCCACCCGACAGAGTGGAGCTGAAGAGGAGCAAGGCCTGTCAGGTACAGTTAGCAGCTAACTTAGCAAGTTGCATCTGTAATTTACCGCCACAGTGATATGAATTGGGATGCTAATTTTGACCAGTGAAAAAAAAAGCTTGAAAGAAAATGACCAGCCGACGTTTTAGTACAACGGTATATGCTGAACACTGTTGTGGTGGCGGTGCCATCGTAGCAACCTGTTACTCAAGGAGGCCAAGTCCTTAGTTATGCATAACATTAAGCTTTAACATACTTGAAACGTGTGAGTTGTATGAAAATTAAATTCTTGTATTCACATGATGGTTATCAAATTTTTTTAATCGAAAGATGTACTTTATTAGTATCCCTGTGACACTCCATCACCGATAGTAGAAGGGGTGGATTTCACACCTGTGAGGTTTTACCTGGGAAGTACTTCTGAAACATAAATTCAGCTTGTAGAACTTACTGTTTTGAGGGTTTATTTATTTATTCAATAAATAAGCTCCTTAAAAAAGTTTTCCCCCTTTCATAAAAAGTTAACAACAAAATGATCATAAAAAAAACAACTTATACAACTTTTAAAAGACAACAACATTATGCATAAGTATCCCGAGCACTAAATTGCATTCTGTGCTGTACTAAAATAAAGTAAAGAAAGATTGGTCACACATCAGCTTTCTCCTTTGGCCAAAACAGTGTTTCTCAACCGAACAGAGCTTGAGCTTCATAACTACTGTGAAAGAGTGATCACGGTCTCTGTGGAGTCTCTTCACTGATGTTTTCTAAACTTTCTTACACCATCACACTGTACATGTCAAATGTATCTTACAATCTACGTTCATAATGAACCTACCTGTAATAAAGGAAAGAGGGCATTAACTCATTAACCTATTAATTATAAGTAAAATTGATCTTATTTGGAAAAATTATACCAGAGTAAATTTGTAACTGAGCAGCTAATCCTCGGCATATTATATTCAGAATGTCAGTCGTCTATTGCGATTTCTTTTGAAGAGATGCATAAATGTTTTGCTGAAAATGTCAGGGTATTTCGATTGTAATACGCTTGTCAAAAAGCAATATGCTTTGGTACGAGTATTTCAAAACTGCAGTCAATACTGTAGTAATTCTGCGTTAATGAAGCAGTGCCCCGCTGTCTCCCTAACCCCGTTCATGCTTCACTAACAGCTAAGGCTCTGGGCTAAACAGATGATGAAGTTGTTGTTATCTGATCATTTCACTGCTTTCACGGCAAATGTAAATCAAAATGTCCTTTTACTCATATGGCTGCAATGCAAATGCATGTGGATACTCGAGCAATCAACAGCATTGTTGTGCAGTATATGCCAGTACATTTTCTAAAAGAATGCAAACGACTACATATGAATTGATATAAATCTTAAACCGAAGCAGGATCATTTGTCATTCGGGTTATAGTTCAGTTAACACTGGCGGTTTCACTTTAAGGCAAGGCAAGGCAAGTTTATTTGTATAGCACATTTCAACAACAAGGTAATTCAAAGTGCTTCACATGAAACCATTAAAAGCATCAAAACACAAGGCAAAAGAAAAGGAGATTTAAAAACAATTAAGAACATTCATTAAAACAAACTTTACCTTGAGGCAGGGAATTATTGCGGAGCCTCCAGGTGATTTAATGGAGAGGAAAATGTCAAGATGAGGACATGGAGAAGACTTCCTCTGCAACCGTTTTTTTTCTTTTTAAACTTGCCCTGAGCAAGGCTGACAAGATGAAACCAGACTGTACACCGAACAACAAGGGCTCCTGTTAGGGACCTGCTCTCTGACTCATCCTCTGCAGCTTTAACAAGCCGTCTGCAGAGGGACATGTCTTTGTTCAAAGCAAGGCAGCATTCACTTCAGTCTTTATTTCCCCCCCTCGTCTCTCAGTTCCAATGCTCACTAGCATGCTTAAACTGCATACATACATAAAGAACAAAGATACATGTGAAATACACAACAGCACTGTAGCCGACAGTCATATTTCCTGTTACGGGTTATTTTCCAGCCTCTTCCTTTTCCTCGGTATAGCCTTGAGACAATTTCAATCCGAACCATCTATTTCAGAACAGAACAACATCGACTTACATTTTTTCGCAGATTAAATTATCCGTCATCAGCAAATGTTGTGCGGAAGAAAATAAATCAATGCTCACCGTGATAATGGTTCAAAACTGGAAATTACAGTTTAAAGCAAACTAATTGTTGCAATTTCGATATGAACACTTGAGTTTGAAATGACTCATGGGAGAGCTTTATTTGCTCGGTTGCGTCTCACTGCGGTATGGCCAGCACCCCTGGTCAGCCACAGTCACTGGTAATCGGTTAGGGTTTTACACTTTCATTTTGTCTGGACGGGAACATGATCACAGTTTGCGTTCATAGCTGGTCCATGTGGATGCCCGATAATCCTAGAACCAATGCGCTCAATCCTGCCGAATTCACAAAGATAAATAACAAGCGGTCGCAATGACACAGCACGAGGTCAAGTCGGGAGTTCTTTCCTCATTTTCAATTTTCTTTTTTTCTCGCCCGTCAATACAGTTAGAGACGCTGAGATGTGGTGCCAAAAGCTTTCATTTTCAGGCGAAGGGATTTCACTCGACAGTGCCAAATAGCCTCTTCCCCCAGAACTCATTATCGTGTCCTCATTGTCACGAGGAGCAAAAAGCCACATTTGTGAGCATTGTTTAATCTCTGACCAGAGGTCAGTCATACAAGAGGGAATGAGCACACTTTACACTTATGCAAATAGTTGGAGCAATCATCGGCTGTGTGCGTTTGTGATGGTTCCCCGTGCAGCTCACAGAGAGAGATTGTTGAGCAACTGGCGAACATTGATTGTTTTCCAATAAATCACTGTTTAGTGACAGAGTGATGAGGGTCAGAATTTAATCAACTGCACTGCATAAGAAACTAACAGCAGCCGGGATAAATTGATGTTTCCTTCAAAACAACGGAGCAGGTTAATTCATCTCAAGCTGTTTGGTATCTTCTTTCATCAACAGCATGCATAGACATTGGAACACAGACATGGATTGCTCATCACTGCTTACATTTTCAGCTTCAGTGAGAATCTGCCCCTCTTTCCAACATTAATATGAACAAAAAATCTGGATAATGCACATTAACCGTCACGACTGAAGATGTGTGTGAATGCAGTTGGCTCAGAAACTGCTCGCTCACTTTTGAGAAATGTCTGCTCTCAATGAAACCCAACTCATCTACTTTGATGTGGATCACTCCAGACTTGGCGTAATCATTTAAGGCACTTAAAAAAGTTACACGTCACGCTGGTGGCTTACTAAGCAAATTAAAATCTCTTCGGGAACAAATCATTTATCGTGAATCAATATGGCACGGCATGAAACGTGTTTGTGTTTTATCCCTCCCTTTTCCTTAGGATTTCTCTTTACAATGAATGGATGTGTCTGGTTTGGAACATTCTCCTGCACTTTACAACCGGTTTCCCCACACATCAATGTACGCCATGGCTCGGGCTGTCACGGGGGTAATGAACAGCATCAATGAATAGCGGGAGAAGTAAGATAAATAAAATAAAATATTGCTTTGGCACCGGCTTCGTTCAGACTACTTTAACTGGCACACACGTCTTTCTGCTGTCAGCACAATGTCTGAGCGAGCAGAGCAGGCAGGCCATATTATCAAGATATTATTCATCAGGTTGGACGTTAAAGCATGTTGGAGCCCCTCAATCTCCATTCATTTCTGCTGGCCTGTGAGAATGCCTTGGATACCCGTCTGTTTATCTTAAAATTATATTTCTATTTCTTTAATTATTCATTTTCTCCCAGTGTAATTGCTTGTAAACCCCCTCTTGCATTCAATTAAATGCAATTCCAGCAAAAGCACATTGCCATATCATCAACATTATCTTTATTATGTCTAAGTCCCATAAAAACACGCTGTACCGGTGACAATGTTTCATGGAGTGCTCACATGTGAAATTAAGGCGTCTCAGATCTGATGTTGCATCATTGCTTCTCTTAATGAGCTTTAAGAGCGGAAAAAAATAGATAAAGTATCAAGGTTTCAAGTTCTTCTGTTATTATCAAAAAGACTGCAATAAATGTTTAAAATATTGTAATTCTCTTAACAATCTATGATGTGATGCGAGTACAATGTTGCAGGAAGCAGGTTTGGTTAGTGGAGTGTGATATGAAAAGCCATTGGAGTTGACACATCTTGGCCAATGTTTAACTGAGTTAAGCCCACAAGACCTCATGAATCTCATAAACCTGAATGAGGGGTAAATTTGCTCAGTAAGACTCCTTAAATGTGAAACATAGAGCGAAGTTAAAAGAGCTATGCTGAGTTCAGTTTTCCAGCTCACAGCATGATTTCCTTTGGGCTTTTATACCTCGAGAGCTGCTCAGGGGTGTTAAAAGGCTGATCCGCATTATAATGACTCTCACTCTTACATCAATTATTCTTAAAAAAAAAAGTATGCAGTATCAAACCAAGAAATAGTAATTTGGACCATCTCCCATCAGATGCCAAAACATCTGACAAGTACTTCCAGTAGCAGACATCATGCGGTATCGTGTCTCTGTGGTTAGCACAGTAAAGGTGTGATTAGAAGATACTGGGTTTGAACCACTGTAGAGCTGGTGAAATCAGCTGTGTGTTCTAAATGTGTTGGCAAGAAGAGGTGGATGAACAAATCGATTCTCTCCATTCGGTAGACATCTTAGAAAAGGAGCTGGTAGTGCAGTTAGTATCTCGTATTACATAGTTATCAGTGCTAAGCAAACTAATTTAGACTTATTATGAAAGAGAACCACTGAATCAAGCAAAGTGAGTCTGTGTAACAATGACTTTCCATTCAAAGAGGATTTTCAGTTTGATTAGTTTTGATTATGGAGCTTCAGCTTACACATCTCTTCCTCTTTAACAAACAAACAAACGGAGACATGATCAAGGAGAAGTCTTTCCAGATCATCACAGTCGGGTAAAACTGCATGCAGGTTTACAGATTTGAGTCTAAGATCATATTATGTTCATCGTAAAGTTTCCTTAATGGTACAGCTTTACTTAAACACACTACAGGCTTGATAACTACAAATAATCTTCATGCTCAATCAGATCATTTATAACTCAGAGTATGTGGGTGATAAAGCTAACATGTAAAAAGAAACAATGCGGGTAAAAAGAACTCCTCGCTTTAAAGTCAAACAAGGGTAAACCTGCTGCTTCATAAACACATTTGAGCCACTGAGTCACCTTAAAACATTGCCAATGCCAACAAGTTTACATGATGTTTGACCCACGCACAGTTTGAGCAACCTAAGCAGCCCCGCAGAGGAACAGCGAAGACTTGGCAGCCTTTGAGCATTACAAAAATAGGAGCTCTGCACACAATGGCCCAGGCACCAGCCCAGGCCTGCAGTTTCTCCCCAGAGGTGCACACAACTTTTAATCTAATTAAAACAAGACCGGCAAAGACAACTTGAAAGATAAGGGTGCCATAGAGAGTGGGCTGCCTGGCACCGTCACTATTCATCCTTCTCAGCAGCGACAAAAGCTAGTTATTAAGACCTTGAGGGCGACAAGGGTGCAGCCAGGAAAGGTTCACAAAGTGACAGTATCAAAGAGAAGCTTGGTTTGACAGCTGCAGTCTTGACAAGACTGACAACACAATCACAACAGCAGGACTAACAAAAACAGGCAGGGACAATTCATCTCTGTGCTTTTACTTTTTCATGACGGAGGAGAGTGGACAAGCAAAACATAAACAACCCAAACTGCAAAGACAATGCAGAAGGCATCTGTCATTCCTGGGGCATGTTGGAAATATAGTATCGCTACAAGTGTCGTCATAGTTGCTTAACAGACGCAAAGCAACACAGTTAGCTCCTAAAAAATTGGGACATTAAGCTTCACTTCTGTGGAGGAATGGCTCGAGCCGACAATGTTGGCCAGAATATGCAAGCAAGCAGGAACGCAGCAGACCACTCACTGCGTCCGCAACACCTTGATTCAGAAACTATCTTAACACTTATCATATTTTTTCTGGGGTATTGTCATGTTAACAACATAACTCCCTCCTGAAACCATATCTGAAATAAATAAAAAAGACCTGCGTCATCAGTTTTTCTTGTGGCTCAAAGAGTCTTTTTATTTGAGTTATTTATGTCTGATGTGTCTACCGGCTCCAAAATGAATCTTAAAAGTGATGTGATGGACAGTTTTTACATGCTGGACATAAAAAATGTTGTTCCGCTTGTGGAAAGATGAATGGTGCCGATATGATGTTGTTAAAACCCCCATGATGACAACCCTGATAGTTACACCCTGATAGTTACCTGCATGACGAAACAAGGAAGGACACAATGGACTGTACAAAGCAATATGTGAAGCAGGGATTGCATGCTGCTCAGCATTGGTAAAGACATGAAGAATTAACCCCGTGTGCTGACTTAAAACTTATATAAGAAGGTAATGCACCATAATTAGTTATGTGCTGTCAAGTACTGTGTCTCTGTGTCTACCTCACCACGGCTAAAAGGTTGCATCTTACCGACACGTGGCATAGGCATGACTGTGGGTAACTCTCCTAAATATGTCAGCTTGGATGAATGCATGAAAAAGATTCACCACAAGAATCATAATGAGTGGATTTAATAAAGGTTGTTGCTGATGATCTATTAATTAGCAGTCACAGTTTCTTTGAGCTGTGCTGTACTTTTGCTGTTAAACAAAGTAAATGGAAGGTTTCTTCAATCTTCTGCATGAACAAACGTATTCTTCCCATCACAACATTAAAAAAACATATATTTATAAAATGGCATTTCGTCAAAAAGAAGATGATTTGGGGATTGAATTAAGCCACACATACTATGGCTCAGAGACGGAACTTGCAATAGTTGGTAATACTAACTCTGCAGAGAGTCAGCATTGGTTTTATTCATCCAGACTCCGAGATAGTTCCAAGCTGTGGAAATTGCTTTCATGCATTGCTTGCCAGGAGGGTCATGCACAGCAGGTAATACATCCTTGACAGTATGTGGTAATAATTATTAATCTTCATTGTGCAGCTGTAGGGATGTTTGCTGTCCCATCAAAAAAAACACCTTTGTTCTTTATGACACATCTCTTGAAAACATTGGTGAAAACAGCTCAGATTCTGCGGCATACAAACACAGTATGGAGCAAAAGGAATGAGCTCTACGGTCACTTGCTGCAATGTCTTTAATCGTAATGTGACATGCATGACGATTTTAATACAATGCTTTTTTTTTTACTGCAGTCAAGCGCTCACCATGTATCCCTCAATATGATTGAAATAAGTGTGTATAAAAGCAATTAGGGTCTATCTCAAATGCATTCATCCAAGCATTGCAAAGTTAATTAAGGCTACCCGCAGCTGTGCATATATGCCACATGCCATGTGAGATGCCACAAATTCCACCATTTAGATATGTCTCGGACCAGAAACACTGTGCTTATCAGTCCATAAATTCTGATATTGTAATATCCTCGCATGTCTTTTTTTAAGAAATGGCACAGCCTGCACATGGGGCGATCCTCAGAGCAGCATCTGGGGTTAGTGACACCTCTCCTGCCGTTTGCGGGCCTCAGTGTCTTAATTCTGATGATGGCACTGGTGATGATGTTCATTTGTTTCCAAATAAGATAATAAGCATGGTACATCATTATAAGTTCCATGGCTTTTCATTGGAGCAACCATTAGCTATCATCCCAACTGCAGTCAATTACTGTGCTGTTTGCAAGCTACGTAGTGACCTTATCCAAGATGACAAATGGCCAATTTCTTCTCGCCTCTCTGCATCCCAGCATGCTTTGCCTTCTCTTATTTACTGCTGAGTTTTAAATGCCACATTTGCTCCGGTTTAATCCCAAATAGGCTTCTTTTGTTACATTTTCTTTTTCATCAAGGCTACTGGCTAAAGAGCATTGTTTTAATGTGGATTTCATTACCCTTCACTGCCATCTATCCATCGATCTATCTATAACAACATGAAACAGAATACTTTATGCCTTTTTGAGAATGAGACATAACGACCTCTTTAATATAAGGGAAAAGTTACTCACAAACATATTATCTGTAAATTAAGCTGGCAAACTATATATAGTTTAGGATGGGTGCAGTGCACTATATGATTTTTATGGGTGAGTAAACCAGAATCACCTGTATCAACAAACTGATAATGGCCTTGGCCTGGCAGTGTTCCTAGTCCATCTCCTTGGGGTAATGAAGAACCGCTGATCTTGCTGTGTATGCTACACTGCTCAGAGTTCAACTGTCCTTCCGGCCCACACGAGAGGTCAGATTCACCTTCCGTCAGGCGTTAAGATGAAGTCCAGTCCCTCACCGAGCCCCATCACTCCCACTCCCAATTTGTCACATAAAATGTAGTCTCATACCTGCATCGTATATTTCCCTGTAACTTGATGAGGACTAAGTCCACCTAAAAGGAAGGAGACTCGTGATGAAGGTAGAGAGAGGTCCCTCCTCTTTAAATTTGCTGTTCAAATAAACCAATATTGTCATATTTGCACAGCTAGGTGCGGTGCAGTGTTTGTAAGCAGCTGAATATGTAAGTGCCTGCAGAGATCTAAGTGTGTACATAGGCTCATTTCAACACAATGTATTCATCACGTCTGCCTTTGATGTAGTTCAAGAACCCATCTCTTTGCATAGCCTTCAGGTTAAACATACACATGCATATGCATGTCATCAGAGGGAACAGAGCACAGGGCCAGCCAGAGTACAGAGCCCCTGGAGCAGCTGTGGGGGGTTCAGTCATAGGATGGTGGCATCATAGCTGCAATGCCTTCCAGTTGCAAACTCAGGTTTTACAACCTTTCATGTACCTAATGTTGGTGTTTATGGAACGTATGTGGCTGCAACTGTTATTTGAACTTTGTGCTCAAAAGAGTCCAAACTACTAGTGCAGCCCATTGACTGTAGAACAAAAAAATGCTATCTGTGATAACACTTAAAGGAAATGTTAAGTCTGATCAAGAGATACAATTATTTGATTAATCATTTAGTCAATATATGGAATATTTATTTTCTACAAATTTGATAAGAATGTAAGTAATTTTTCAAGCAAATAGTAATCATGTTAATAGGGTAAACAATTAAAAAAACGAATTACTATTACAAAAAAAATTCTCCCACTTGAAAACCCAGTAACATACATTCTAGGATGTTTGGTATCCAGTACAACCAGTTTTTCTGTCCAGTGAAGCAGAGGCCCTTAAGTGCCCTCTCTCACCTTGTTGTGTGTGTGTGAGAGAGATTCTTGGACAGGGGCCATAGGATATGAGACTGCAAGTTGATGGTCCAGTGCTCCTGTCCAGGAAATTGCCTCCCTCTCAATCACCTTCTTCAAAGTGCTGTAAGCTTGTTAGGTGCAGTATTGCTCCTCTCAGTCTAATTCCCTGCATGACATAGGCTTGTTTGTTTCATTGCGGTTGCTCCACTGGCCCTTTACCGATCAGCATTTCCAGCCAGTCACAGTGAATTCACAAGCACAGGGCTTCTCTTACATCATAAGAGTTAGAGTGGGAATCTATTTTACTGGTGGAACCCTAAAACGTCTATTCTTATAAATCCATCACATTCAAAAGTAGCATGCGCATGTTTACCGAGGTGCTGCTGTAATTGTAAATTGTCAGCATTATATTATTTTATTTGCACACAAACTTAACTGAATGATGACAGGTAGTTGTCTGTGGTGGGATGGGTGGACTAACTACTGCAGTATCACTATGTTTCGATGTCATGTTGCATTTGGATCATCAAGCTTTACAGTTGAAATCTCAAAGACTTTTGTTTACATCAGTGTTAATCTCTGCTAAGTTTGTATCTGCAGCCAAATGAGTAAACACAATTATGATTCAGTTTACGGCCGACTGATGAAATTATTACAATATTTATATATACTGTATATTTGCAGTATTACAAAATGGGTGATCTCTATAAACAGATTCTGCATTCACATGTAGAGGCAACGGAGCAAGATTTTTGGTATCGGAAGTCAGTTTCGTTTGAGTAGTGTTGACCAATCACGTCCGAGCAGGCTTTGGCTGAATGTAAACTGTCAGTGTGGAGAGCAAGAGAGTGGCCGAAATGCAATCTTGGAACCCAGCTGCTGTTGCCTGACGCTGATTTTGTTTTTCATTGGTTTTAAATTAGCTTCTTCAAATCAAATCTTGTATCTCAAGATGCAAATTCAAATGTGAACAACGAGCTGCGCACGGAAATGAAGGCTTGGCCTGTGTATCCGCAAGCAACACTGGTTCCCTCCCCCCCCAAAATATATCCCCTTGCTCCCAGAGGCCTCCGGGCTCTGATATTGTGAAATGGGTTTGTGTGGGGACATTCCCAGAAATAAAATGCTCCATGCTTTATAGTATTATAGTTTTTTTTTAAGTCACCACAATGACATAAAGTGACATTGGGCGCTTTGAGTGGATTTTTGAACTTGGGGCGTTCAGGCTTACCCCCAAACAGAATGTCCTTCTTTTCTTCTTCCTGATCGTTATATGAGGCCACCGTAATAATTAGTTAGTACCTTTGAAATTTGACTGTGTGTTTAAAGCAAGCAATCGTTTTACTTGCAGAATTAGTTTACAGTAGATTCTCCTATCACCAAAAGCCAGTACTCCATAGATACCCTTTTTAAACTAACCTTGTAGCGAGCACCCTTGCTTGAAGTTGTATCTCCCTCTCTCAGTAACTATCTGTGCATAGCCAGATCCCTTACTCATATTCATCTGTCCTTTCAACTGCGTTGTTAGAAAATGTTCTGAGAAATATTTATTTTCCCTCCAATTCCCCTTCTTCAAATCCGGGCTATCCTTCCCAGTCACACACCTGCTGATCCAAGTATTTTTTTTAGGCGTAAATTTAGCCTTCAGTTGGCTCTGCCTAGTGCAAAAATATCTAACAGGTTCGAACTGCATCGCTGCACATTAAAGGTTGAGGTGGAGGGAACATAACAACGGTCCTCTTGGCCATTGTAGGCAGCAGAGTCATGGGGGTTATTACCTCATCCACCTTCTCAGGCCTGGGTCCTCTGCTGCTGCTGATATAGTTTGTAGGGACAAGGTCTTAAGCGGATGTGCAGTATGGTAAAATGGACAGAGTGTCTGTGTGTGTACATGCCACCTTTTAAAGACACATTTCTGCATACACAAAGCTGACTGGGGTTGACTTTCCTCATTTAGAATTCACTATGTGCCTTCAAAACTACATAACATGCATTCTGTCTTAAAGTGAAGTTATGTTTCAATTTAGGATACCAGAGAATGAACATGAACAAAATATTCTTCTACTGTTAGTGTAGTGTATGCATGTGTTTGTATACTTATGGATGTACATGTGAGTGCATTTCTGTGGGAACTATGTAATGTAGAGAGAATGGATCATTCAGTATACGAGGATGGAGCAGATGACAGGGAAACGTTTACACTGACCCTACTACATTTATGCACTTACTCCGCTTCACAATTCCTATTTCCTCTTTCTTTCTTTCACCAAAACTCACAAACACTGCACGGACTCAAAGTTTGCATAAAGCCCCATATACACACGGTTCACGGCATCCATACATAATAGAGCACACATCAATTAAACATTGAAGTTGCGCTGGCGATAGCCGCTCACAGTGTGCCGACTGAGGCGCCTCCTTCTCCCCCTGCAAGACTTAATTAGAAGCCGTGCATTTCCTGTAAGGAAAACAACAGAAAAACACAAACAAACACAAGGGAAGGAAAGCCACAGGGAGCGCAGCCTTTGATTTCACACAATGCACTCCGCCATTACAGTTAGCAGTAATTGTGGGCTATATGAGAGGACAGAGTCTTGAATAGGGACATCTAATAAATACCTGGTTCTGCCCTCATTTATTCACCTCTGGTATCTTCAAAGGTTAGGTCCCATCTCCTGACCAGCTTCCTTCATGAATATCAGTTTGCATTCATAGAGGCTGTGCAGATGCAGCACAAATTACCTGATAACCTTCGCCAGCGCCAACATGGAGGGCCCAGTGGATAGTTAGATGTGTCCAAATACATAAACAAGATATATTCATTTATTGACTAATCACATATAATAAGCTATCATCTTAATATAACTCAAATTATTGTCAAAACTATAAATAAAAAGAATCAATCAATCCATAGTCTCAGAAGTAGTTGAACACGAAAGGAAGGTGAGGGGTTCAGTTGGTGGGTGTTGGCTCTATGGATAAAATGCTCTATCATGGCAGAAGTCATTTTATTATGCAACATTTATATATTGTCGTATTATACATTTTCTAGGAAACCAATTGATAAACTCTTTAAAGTTATTGCAGATGTCAAATCCAATTATTACATATCTTAAACTAGACAATCCATCCAATCGGGACACAAAAGTACATGTCCTTCTGCCAGCTCATTCTTAATTATGGCTTTGGTGATATTGAGACTGACATATAAGATCCCTTCCCGCCTGTGTTTTTGTGAAAGACCTGAACGAGCCCCATCTGGGGGCACCGGGGATGACAGCGCGCCAGCATGTTAATATGTCCTCTCAGAGATGAGTGCCGCTGCGTTACAGAGATGATGATGATGGCGCTCCCAGTCACGTTCACTCACTTAGCGAACCTTGTTCTCTTCTTGATCATTCTTGACAGTAACAAAAGGGGTGAATATTCTCTAATCAAGGCGAACAATTCTGATCAGTGCTGGCATTCCCTAATCAGCCCATAATAGCATTTTGAGGACAGTGTCAGTGGATAATAGAAGGTTAGCCATACTAAACAATAAGAGATGACGGGTTTCTTTCAAAAATGGCAAATCCGCCCTTTGAAAGGGATAACACCTGCTCTGAAAATATTGGTGGCACAAATTGAATTGACATTAGGGCACTGGGAGAACGCTTGATGAGAAGTAAGCCTTGTCATGTCTACGGATGATGGGTATTTATTTTAAGGAACACTAGCTTTACATTACACTGAATATACTAATCTCTATTTACTTACTTATTTACTTTAAACTGTGACTAATTGTTGCAGTATTCCAATTAGCTAGCAGCAGTCATGTTTTGCCACCATAAAGTATGGTAACATGCTATTGTTGTTATTAAGAGTTCATGGGAAGTTTGATGTTTTTGAAGCAAGTTAAGATATCTGCCACAGCAACCTGTCCGGTGGTATGTGTTTGATACAATATCTATGTTATTTGGTCCTTACTCCGAAACTATTCCAAAGCTTAAAATCGCAAAATACAAGGAAGAAATGATAACAGTGGAGTTCCACACAACAACAATGTTTTTGTTGGCAATTGGCCAGACTTCAAATGATATGTTTGGATGGATGTGTTGAGAAAATAATGATGAATCAATAAACTAGGGGGAGATATGACTCTATTACCAAGAATAATGAGGCGAGTGGACAGCACAGAAATTATAATAGACAAGATGAATGTGCTTTCTCTGTGTAACTTTGAAAAAAAGCATCCATGTCTAGTAAACCAACTGCCCACCTCATTATAAAGAAGGAAGAAGTTGGATATTTACTTAAAATTAGAATTTTTGACATATCACAGTAATCACGATGAAATAAAAAACAAACTCCAAGACAGTACATGCATTTCTTATATTTCGTCTCCCCTGCATCCTTGACTAAATGACCTTTATCCTACAATCAAGAGGCTGTCTTTGCCTTCAAGCAACAAGAAAGGAGCAGCGTTGGCAAAAAAACAACAAAAATGTAACCACAATAAATCAGAACTCGGTAGAGTACAATGAACTGAGCAGCCTTGCTGGTGTATCCCTGTCTTCCATCTGCAGCGAGCAGGCTTTCCTCTCCAAACCAGTCCTCTTACTGTGTTCTCCCTTTGAAACAGCAGCCAGGCTATTTCCATAACACCTCAATGTGCTGTCAGAGCGAACCTCTTTCAGAGAGATTATTTTTCCCTTTCATATCTCAAAGTGAGCAGCCAGATCTAATAATGCCGTATCCAGTTGATGTTGGAGGGAAATGTAACACTTCATTGGAGAAAAAACAACAAATACAAAAAAAAGAGAAAAAATACTGTCTTCTATCTGCAAATGTCAGCACCAGCCTCTCTAATTCCTCTCAATAAATACTCACATTTTTGGCTTTGACCATAATTGACCATAAAAGCTGTCACAGTTTGTTGTGCAGCTTCACAGTAAATGAAGGTGAGAATTGAAGGCGTAACCCCGAAGGCATCTTGAAATGCGACGTGCCCCATGTGCTGCTCACCCCTTCTCCCAACTGATGAGATGGGAAAGTGGTGCCAAAGTACGGGTCATTTCCTGCTGGGAGAGGACGTGGACGCAGCAGACCTCATCGCGATAAGGGCCAGGTGGTGCGTTTGCTTTTGATCTCTGAGAAACTGAAGATTTGCCAGAAATGATGATGAATAAAGACTAAAAAGATTTTAGGATGTAGAACATGAGGAATGTTCTAACAGGAAGCTAATGGGACGCAATATGCCTTGACTTATTTCCTGTATTGAGTAAATTAGTCACAATCAGCTACCTGTGGACATGTTCACGGGAGGATGAATGCGTTACATACAGCACAAACATGGGAAGTGGCAAGTGCAGCCTTAGCCATAAGTACCGTCACTATAACCCTACAGATACATCTGTATCAGACTGGTGCAGGTTACAAGACATCTACATTTAGGTTTGTTGGGTTACAAGCAAAACTGCCCACCGCTTGAAGTCTTGAAGCTTTTTACTACAGTTTCAATACACAAGAGGGAAAAGAAAATATCAGTCCAAGAACCAATATTTGTTTCATTTGAATACATTGAAGAAACTGATCAGCAAGCAAATGCAGTGATACTGTAAATCAGTGACAATTAGAGAAAAAAAGCAAGTGTTTAACATGTAATTACAACTTCTGGTTTTAGCTGGTGCTATTGGCTGTCATGAAAACTCAGCCCCCATGATGCAACCTGCCGAAACCTCCCCACAGTGGTTGATAACTTAACGACTGTACGCCCCCCCAGGAGTTTAGTTACCCCCTTTCTTTTTAATTGATTCGAGATGTTATAGTTTACGAGGCATCTGCATTTAACAAGACGTCAGTAAAAACAACAGCAGCTGGATGATCCGCCTGCGCATCCAGACCTATGTAAAGTTGCGAACAGACACATCAAACTTTGTCTCAATAAAGTCCCCTCAGAAGGAACACGACGTCTTGATTTAGATGCAAAACACAATCCCATGCTCGGCTGGCTCCTCCCGTGAGGGGCCAGGAGATTAAGATGTAATGTGATACTGAGGGAACACTAACTGTCTGCAGCCTCCCATCTCTTCCGTCTCTTCACACAACATCACCTCTGTTGCTTTTCTATCTCTCGCTCTGCCCCAAACACAGATGCAGACGCACTTGCCTACACAGTCACACACACACACACACACACACACACACACGTATGTGTGGCTACTGATGGATGAAGTCAATTGGAAGTTTGACTTGTAAATTAAAAGTCATGTAAAGATGATCTTTTTTGTTGCATGAATACTGGAGAGGGAAATTATGGATCTGCACTCAACATGCCTGGCAAAAGCAACACGCCTGAAGGGAATGCACTGTTCTGTGCTGTTTAAATGCACAACGCGGATGTCATCGAGACAGTTTATATTAGATTATATGTGACATATAAGACTGGCATCCACTGTGCTTCCTGCATTTCACAGCATTGATATCCACAGCGAGTAAATGCTGCCAAACTAAGTTACTGCATTTCAAAAGCCCCCTCCAGCATGTCTGTGTCAGGCATTAACCACACCATCGTTTAGTGTTTGCTGGCTGAAGGAGGGTGCTCCATTGTTCTGTAGGTCTGCAGGAAGAACACCTTTGCAGAATGTATGTCCTAATGTTATCAGGGTTTTAAGATGTATCTGAAATGGCTTCCTCCCTTCAACTAATATCCTTTATCTCTTGATATTTGAAGAGGCATTAAGAGCGGACATTAATGAGGGATCAGCTTTCACTTGGACCCGCAGGGTCAGGTTATTTCATGAAAAGAGCAGGTGATCTCATGTTTTATACACTTGTATCAAACTATCGAAACACACTGACACACAGATCATATATTGTTCCCTGATTTGGGATACCTATGAGTCTCTTAAATGTCCCACATATCTTGAGATGTTATTAATGTCGTAAAAACCACGTGGTAAATGTTACAGCATTAATCATAGATGGCCTCAGAATAACTTATTATCTGAAAGAACCACATGAAGAGAAATACGCAATACTTGCTGTATATCTATAATTAATGAATTATAGGTGCTTTCTTTAGAGCTGTGAGGAGTTCATGGACTCATTGTAAATTTAAAAGATGCTTATAAGGTGACAATGTGAACCCTTTTTCCTGCTGTTTTGACCTCCTTGTCCTGGCTGCACTGATGAAGAGTCAAGTCATTATTCAGCAACGATTTTTGTGTCAGAGAGGTTGCAACAGGCGGACACAACACTGAGATTCAGGAGCATATAAAGCCAATGAAGGTGGACGGAGGCTTGAACAGATTCGCTGTCACAGCGCAAAAGGTGTATATCTTGATTAAATTGAGAAAGTAATTAAGAAATACGTAGACTTTTCTCACTGTGCACTGACCATAAAGAAAGAAAGTAAAGTGTGTTGCAGGAATTAGAAAAGAAAAGGCAGAAATGGTTGTGTGAGAGACGTTTTAGGTTGCAGGTAGCGGGACTGTGGCAGTAACATAATCATGTCACCCTGACCAAACAGAGAGCCCAGTTTGTTTGTTTGTTTTTACGCTTATGTTATTTGTCCGTTTCTCTGTAGAATAAAGGCACCAGGACTGGCGCGAACGTAAGAAAATCCTCCAAAACGAACACACAAGTCTCTGGAACGAAACAGCTAAAAGAATGTAAATGTCCACTGCTTACCACTTTGAGAAGCAATCATCCCCTCAGCCATGGCCTATTCTCTTCTTCTCGTCTTCTGCTGTGGTTGTCCCTATTTTCAGTCTTTTGTCTAGCGGGAGAGGGGAGAAGCAGAAATAAAAAAATAAAAAATGACAAGCAAAATGAGAATCAATCCATAAATTCTAAAACATCTTGACAACACAATGCTTGGGAATTAGAAGGACATCAAAGACACAAGGAATTGATAGAAACAGTGTGAGCACACCAGCAAAAGGTTTGCTGCGTGCTGATGTTTTCAAACATCCAAAATTAGCGTTAGAATATTCATCCTAAAAAAACTCGAACTATTCAAATATCTATTTTGCGCATTATGTCAATGATACTGTGTCCTAATTGGACGAGGGCGACGGAGCACTGCACCGTTCTGAGCGTTTTCTACATAATCTGGTCGATTGTTCCGAAAGCGCTGCAATGGAAGAGGCTGATTAGTGGAGTTGAATATTTATTTCAAACCACATGAAGTAAATCACACGGTATAGATATAGTTATGAGTCTATTCTATTTCATTTTAACCCAAGCAAAGCTTACAATGTCAGGATTGTGCTGAGTCCATGGTTTCATTCTTTTTTAGCAGAAATTCCTGATCTTTTCCGAGTCCCTGGCAAACAGTGCGACCTATGCAATGCACACTTGCCCCTGCCTGCTACTCTCTCCACTATAATGAGTCCCCTTATCCAGACTGCAGGAGGAAACACAGTGCATGGTGATTATGCAAAAGGCGTGACTGAATTGGTAATGCGACGATGAGAGAGAGAGAGAGAGAGAGAGAGAGAGAGAGAGAGAGAGAAGACCCTTATCTCCTCCAAGTCCAAAGGCAGAGAGATTAAAAAAAAAGTTTGACTCAGACTCTCTGGTTAAAATCATTTTTGACACCTTGTGTTATTAGTACGCCATTAAGAGTTCAAGGACAATAGCTGTCTTGTTTTTTCGATCATTTATCCGTTGGATCCCCTCGTTAAGCCTGAACCCATCTCCTCACAATGGCCACAGAATATTGATGGGCCGAGAAAGGGCGATTTTGCTGAATTCATAATAATCCCCCTTTTTTGTCTGCCCTTGGCAATCGACTTTACAGATGAGCCGAATGCATTTGACACTCGAGATTGAAAGATGAATTCATTGACGTTGATGTAGTTCTCAAAATCATCTTAATATGACAATGTTAGACGCAAATGATACGTACTAAGAGGAACTCAATCTTGCCACCGATTTTTAGCCACACTCGTGTTGCCAGATAGCAGACGGCAATTTCAAATATTGAAAGGTTGCCATGGAGTTTAGTACAGCTATTTATGGTCTTCAGAGTGATTACCAAACTGAATCATCTCAACAATCGCTGGATATATGCAGAGATGACGTATCTTCCAGACTTCGGAGATCCCCGACCTTTGCTTCAGCGCCACTGAATGAAACAAGTAAAGCCTCGCCGAGCCCGCCAACACGCCCTTAGACCTTGTTACGATATAGACTTTTGAAATCTTCACTGACCCCTTGCACTGTGGGAGGTATTTTTGTTCAAAACTAACATGTACATGTTGCACTGTTGCAACAATGCATATGTCTCTAGCGCTGTCACAACAAATGCCTGTGTTTTTATTGTGTTTAGAAAATACAGTATATCACTGCATATAATGTGATTTAATTTAAGCTTTCACTGACAATCGGTCATTCTCTGGCCTCAGAAGAGCCGTCACCGATTCCCCTGCCTGCCACAAGCTTGGCCTCGAATTGTAAGGATGCATTAGCACGCCATTTGCCACCTGGAATCAAGATGCACACCAATCGAGACAATAGCGTCTCTCCTTAATTATGTGACCATTAAGTGCCTTAATATGCAGGAGCACCTGGATGCCGTAATACACATCAGAGCTCCATCAACATTTGTGCTCAACTACCAGAGTCCAAATCCAGATAATTGGTGCTTTATTTGTATGGCGAAGGACAGATTGGGGAATGGTACGTTTTTTTTTTCTCTTCCCATTTCACTGATCAGTGGAAAGAGAGAAAAGATAAAAAGGTCTTAATCGGGATTTATTCGCAGAGAGCAACAATTAGCCCAAGAGGGGATGATCTCATAGGTTAGAAGAATCCTCGAACACTATGTTTCACGTTTCAGCAGTGAGATGCCTGTGGCAACGTCAAAGTATGTTCGATATACTTTTCAGCTGCGTGTTTGAGCTGAAATACACTGTTGTTAACCTATGTGGGGAATGTGAATCTATATCTTCCTTTGGCAACTTTCAGGTAAAGAAAATCCATCTGTTTATTATCTGTTTATTATCACTGCAGCAGAAATGAAAGATGCTGTCACATGCAATGTGATGTTTTCATTTTTAATGCTGAGCCGAAAATGAGGAAACTTAAATGAACATGCCAAAATAACTCATCCTTCTGATCCAAATGTCTTTCCTTCCAACTAATGATACACAGCTAATAAAGCAGAACCAATCACTTTGCACAGCTGGGTGTTTTATATGTTCCTTTCGATGGTGGACATTTGATTGCTTGTAAATACACTCCTGATTTATACTTCTTTACAGTGTAAAACTCAGTGGGCCCAATGACAAGAAGGCAATTAATCACATTATTATGCCAATTAAGAAGTTGGTCTGCTCCAGCGAAGGTTGAAAAAAAAGCGAGGGAATTGAAGAAGTGAGAGTGAGGCCCTCGGGTAAGTTAATGTGAGCCATTCAATTACATCCATCACTCCCACTCGTCCACATAGACGAGGTTTCACATGTTGCAACTCCAGTTCTGTTTATTCATTAAGATTGAAATCCATTGGCCTCTTGTTACATGACCTCTTCTTTATGGATTCAGTATTAAAGGACATTAATATTATCATTGTCAAACATAATATTAACAACATTGGCTGCTGTTGCTAAGGTCATAGCATGTATTTTTGTATTGGAGAATATCCAATATTCCGCTTACAATAAGACAATAAAAACAATAAAGAGCTATTATGTTGAAGACTGAGTATATAATGTTTCATATTACATTACGACATGATTTTACTTCTTAGAAGAGCTCCAATGCGACAGCAGGGACTAGTCTGGGAAATCAACACATGCACATTAAACCCTAAATTGAATGACTTTAGAGTTCTCATGAAATAATCTCTCAAAACTTAACTTTGATTTGAGCTCCTTTACATAAAATGACTTCAGACATTTTTTCAAAAAACGAAAGTGAAGCATCGTCCTTTAATTAACAGTAACGTTCCTGTTTGTTGCTGTTGTGAGTAGAGAGTGTACATTTCTTGATGGTTTGTTTGTCACAATTATAGCATGTTCTAAATGGAATCCGAGCTAAACAGTGCTGTTGTTTGCTAATAGAGGAAATTACCAACTTTTGTTTCCAACTTTCAAGCCAACAGGGCATGAGCAAAAATATGGATTTTTGGAGTCTTGCTGTAAGCTAACCAGGAGCTAAGTACCTTTGCTAACATTAAATCAATGAGCTCTCCACACACTCAATGTGATCAGGGGATATTTGCATCCAATTTTTAGGAAGCCTCACTGTTGCCTTGGAAAATCAATTACCAATCAGCAATGTCTACTGCGAGCCATCTCTTATTGATGAGAGCCTGGCGCTACTGCTGTTTCGAAACACTCTGAAGGTAACTCGAACTGTTGTTCGCTCCCCTTCCCTCTCTTGGCTATCAACAGTGCACAGTGTAGACTATGATTTTATTATCACCACTACTTCTGGTGTTCATTATTCCTTTAAAACCAAAAGGTCAAACTGCAAAATGTACTTGTTAATGAACTTGAACTTGGATGACATACTTCCCATAATGTCCCACCTTTGCTTGAGCCTCCACGTGCTATTATGGTAAATCCTGTGCCATTAATGGATTTATAGGATATATTTTTGTTATTCTCAGTGTTTATTCCTTTTCCATTGGGCTTGCTTGGAGTGGTACTCTCCAATAGACACACTCAAGGATAAAAATAAAACATCATATTGTTGAACCATAACAACCCCGTAAACTACAAACCTACCTACATTCAATTTTCCAAATATCGATTTGCTGAAACTTGTGTATTTTGCGGCTTAACATGTACTGGGCTGCTCAAGAGCTCTGATGCAGCCTTCAAGTCCTATCGAGGCGTTCTGTGAAAACAAACTGCCCTCTGGGTAAACCTCTTCACATCAATTTTTGATGGGCAGTTTCAAGGATTTGTGTGTTTTTTTACGGGCCTGTTATCTACCACCTGGCATCACAAATTATAGCAATGTGTCAACAAAAGCTGCAATTCCAAGGCATTACAAATCTAAGATATGAGTAAAATTTGCACTAACAAGAAAAGTCAAATAGATAAAAGACGCCTTTTGTGATACCTGATGAGTGGCAGACATTAAAATAAACAAGAATGTTTATAAGCAACATAAATAAAGACTATCGATTGGACTTAAACAACTCAAATGTCAAGAAAATTGCCCAATTGTATTTCCAGTTCATGGTGTTTATTATTGTGTTGAAAGGACTATTTCCTCCACTTCGTGATCTATATGCATGCATGAATGTGGTCATGTAGCCATCAGCATTCTTAGCATTCATTTTCCACCATAACATTTCAATTACTTGTAATAACGTCACAGCATGTGTGTGCATCTGCACATGTTCTCTGCATTGTAATGTGATCATAGCTTACTCCATGTGGATTTACTGGGCAGCCCTGATTTAAATAAATTGAAATTGTGATTATAATTCTTTATAAAAAGATTTATATAAGTCCTTATATAAGTACTCATACATATTCATAATGCTGTATGTGTTATTTGATATCCTTATAAATATGTATGACATCTTATAGCTAATTATACATTGCCAGAAGCTTATAATAAAGTATATCTGATGCATTACAGACATGAATGTAAACTGCAACGTGTAGAACAAACAATGTGTCATAAGCTGGAATACATATGCAAAAACACAGGTATGTTCATTTAAATGTGAGGCGGAGCAGTGACAGCTCTAACACAGACAAGTGATCAAATAGGCACTTTGAAAGCCAGAAATTCTCCATTGCAAAACAATAGGACCCAGTGCCATTTCATAAGTACTTCAAACCAAAGCTATAAATAGACTGACAGGTACACAGCAGCCAAGGCACCTCCACCCCCCCTTGGGGAAGCTCTCTACATTTGTTCCACCCTCAAGCTACTGTACACCATTTCCACAATCTTCTACTGCTGAGCGAGTGTCATCACGTGGGCTTCTTCTTCTCTTCGGGTCACTGCAGTGATTCAAATGAAGCATGTTTTTTTTTTCAATATCTGTTCCTTTCGCCCCGCTCACGGATGTACATTTTGGCGATAAAATGATGTAGGGTATTAAATTAGGGTGGGATAAATATGGGCTTTTATGAAGCACCGATCATCATTCGACGCTAGCCAACTGACAGTTTGGCAGGTGCAGCCAGAGTTCTCTCCCTGCCTCCCCTTGAGCTATCCATGGTGGTGACTATGAAATATGGACAGCAGCAAATTGAGATTCATCAGGCACGCCTGCCTTGCTCACTGGAATCTATATTCAATTTTGGAGCATCTGTCATGGCAGTGGCAGGCTGAGGCATGCTGGGATTGAGAATCACGTAAGTGTACTGAAATTGTATTTAGTGACAGAATCTCTTTGTCTTTCTCTCGGTGTCTCTGCCTGCCGGTGTGCCCCTTTATCTGTATCTGCAGGTAAATTCACATACAATATTTATATCCCTGCACAGCAATGCTTGTTTTTTTTCCATATCTACATAATGTTTCTGTTGACAAAAACATTTCCATCCAAAATGTCCCAACTAACATCAAGAGAGCCAATGCACTTCATTATTTAGTACAATAATCAGTGCATTATGTGTTCTCATCAGTTTAACGCGACCACTGGGAGAATGCCGACAACATCTCTAAAGCCCTGATAATGAAGCAGCTACAGCCACACGATACTGACAATCTGCAGATAACGTAACCTCAAGTAGCTATAGTGCTGCTGGCCAAAGGATGCTTAAGGCTGAATTGGTACATGTAGAGATGATACAGTATGTTGCCTAACCTTCAAATCACATTTTTCTATTTTTTTTACTGAAATTGTGTGAGAAGAAACATATTTTTCTTTATTTTCTGACACAAAAAAAATCCATAAATCTAAACAAGGTATTTTCTATCACATGTGACTGTGAAGGTGCATAGACACGGCTACAGAGAAGCGGAGAGCAGGGAACCCTTGATTCTATGGCAATGGTTCGACTTAATTGGTCCTTTTTCTCT
This sequence comes from Melanostigma gelatinosum, assembly GCF_949748355.1. Lineage (NCBI taxonomy): Eukaryota > Metazoa > Chordata > Actinopteri > Perciformes > Zoarcidae > Melanostigma > Melanostigma gelatinosum. The sequence continues at coordinate 23,414,004 of NC_136638.1, forward strand.
TTCTATGCGAGTTTATGATTGAAGGAAGCCATTGCCAAATTCTCTACTGAGGAGAGAAGCAGAAAGGTCAAGATTTTATCTGCAGGGTGGGTTTCCGCTCTCTGTAGAGAGGGTCAAAGTGACTTAAGACTTCTCATTACAGATCATTAAACTTATATTGAGAACCTGTCTGTGGGTGTGCAGGCAGAGCTTAGTGTCCTCCTCAAGGACACTGGCGTGAGATTGAACCTGAGGCTTTACGGCAAAGGACCTGAGCTGTCGCCACCTGGCTCCCTCGATTCCACAAACACCTTGTTTTGATGATTCAATAAATAGAAAGGCGGTGGAAGCTGTTGTGCTCATCCACTGACCTTATGTGCTTGATTCAACACGTCAAAGCCTCGGCTCACATCCCACACAACACTGCCATTTGCTGTGTTATGACCCTGATGTGTGTAGATTCTAAAGGGGTTACAGAGAAGAGTCGTATTGAAAGGAGGTGTATAGTGCAAGAGTCTGAACACAAAAATAGATATTTACACTGTAGACTCTCTGTATCATATGGAAATAAATCTGATAACTTCATTCCGTGTTTACCGTAGATGTTTCATTTTATGACCTATTTTTTTTACAACAATGTGAAACTTAAGTATAACAGACAATGAAGATAATGCTCCACATTAAGGCCCCAAATAGATAGACGCGTCACTAGAAATGCATCGCCAGCAAAACCACTGTTGTTTGTTTTGTCGATGGCACTTTTCAGAGCAAGGTGCGGAATCACATCGTCAATGTCACACTTGGCCCAGGCAGCTAATCAAATCAAGCAAGAGGCGGGGTTTGCTACTTGGTAAATTGTACATTTCTAGTCTTCCCACCATTTAAAGCGCTTTACAGTTGATGTCATCATTCAACCATTCACACACTGATGACAGAGGCTATACCATGCAAGGTGCCACCTGCCCATCACCATCCAAAACGAAATCCCATTCACTTACATACACCGATGGCACACTCTTTGGGAGCAATTTTAAGTTCAGTGCCTTTGCCCAATGGCACTTTGACATGTGGACTGGAGGAGCTGAGGATCAAACCGTCGACCTTCCGATTGAACGACGACCCGCTCTCCCTCCGAGCCCAGGCCCTGGCAGAGGTACAAACTTCCTTCCTGTGTTGATGCCCTTAGATGTGGTGGGAACAGTAGGACGATGGCAAATGCAGACAAAGGGTTGATTTTAGCGTTATTCAATTACAATGAACTCTATAATTTGAGTAAACGGTATAATTTGTCTGCTTGAATAAATCTTTTTTCCTGTTAATCACACTTGATCACCTGGTTGAGCAGCTCCGCTCCACAGGCGCAACACACTGTTTTGCCTGACGTGCTTTGCCAAGATGCTTATTAAGTGGCTTCCCCCCCTAGCGACGCATCTCTTTCTGATCAGGGCCAAACACAATTCTCTTTCGTTTCAAGATGTGTGCTCTGTACCCATACATAAATATGTATATATATATATATCTGTGCTAAGCCTGTTAGCAATATGAAACAAACGTACATAATGGCATCTGAGCTATTTGAAATGATATAACATGCAGGTTTATGTCTGCTGAGGCAATTCAGTAAGTGAGGCCCTCCATTGGTTATTGTTTAAATGTGAAATGGCGTCCATCTTTAAGGCTTGTCATCAGTCTGTCACTAGCCAGAGAGGATGCATAATGGCACCAGTAAAGCTCTTTATTAGCCCGTGGTGAACAATGAGCCGTGTCAGCTGATAGAGGAAAACTCCCTTTCTCATTCCCAAACACTGCAATCCAAGGAAGTGACGATCAATAGAGATGCTTCATTTGGTTTATGTGTACAGCTGAACACACCAGGGCAAAAATATATTGTTTTTACTCCCCCGTTGTGTTCGTACATCTCCTCACACAAAAGCACCATCCATTGTTTCCACAGACCTGTTGTTTAGGAGCTTAGCTTGTTATAATAGGAACAAAGTAAAATGGTGTACATATACAGTATATATAAATATAAAGATAGAGAGAGAGAGCAAGAGCGAAAGAGTTCTTCAGACAATTAGAAGAAAATTAGCACGCAAAAGTAAAATGACAAGCATGTTCACATTTGTCATATTTCAGTACCCAAGCCTGCAGGTTTTACAGAGCTTTAATTGCAGTGAGTCAAAGTCTAGCATGGCAATGCCAGATGTTACATTGATGTTTGTTTTTCTGCCATCAGCTTATTTTAACAAATGACACAACTGCAAAGTTCTTATCAGTGTCAGGCAATGGCATGCCACATCCAATCTCAAAAAACACCTTGCACTCTCTGTCACTCATCTCTCCATCAAAGCGCCAACAGTACAAGGCTAAAACATCTGACTGTGAAAAAACAGAAAGTGTTCTTGGCAAAAAGAATAAATAAAAAAAAATGTAGGAGGAGGACAAGGAACTGGGGAGGAAAGTAATTCTAATGACAGTATGTGGAAAAATACAATGAAAGACGATGTGAAACAAAAAGAAAGGCAATTAAATCCGTCTGTGTGCTAGCGTTCCATTGAGACCTCATTTACACAGACAGTCCCTTCAGAATTCAATCCAAAATGTACAGACATGTCTAAGTGTTAATAATGAAGACTATATATATTTAGTTTTTGTGTGTGTGTGTGTGTGTGTGTGTATGTGTGTCAAAATCCACAAACCCCTTGGTGTTCATGGTGGCATATTTTAGAAATCACTGTGTGAGTGCATTTCATCAAGAGTATATTGAGATTATTTCAGCATCAGTGTGTGAAAGATAATCAAACCACCATTTATGAACTTTGAGGAGATCAATCTCTTGACTGTTATGCCTGTTAAGGCATGAGATAGGTCAGAGAATATGTCTGAAGCAATTATCCCAGGGGGAAGGGAAGATATTGGACCACTCGCCGCTTTTTGAGTGGTGCCTGAGAACCTCATTCTGTATGCATGCAATGCACCAAATAAAGCTGGAGGTATTTTTTGGTCATAACTTATTCATTCCCTAAGTGACTTTGTGGGGATGCAATGTTTACAAGCCACTATGTTACATCAATGTTGATCTTTCAAATGATTTGCTACAGTGCCCGAGGCTTGCTCAAATTTGGCTAATTCCACATGAACAGGTACGATAATCAAGGCCAGAGATATAAATGGGTCCCTGTTCAAAGATGCAAAATAGTTAGCATACAATTTTTTCAGATGGAAAAACCAACCACTTGACGGCAAGAAGTGACCTTTGGGAAGGTTTGTTTGCTCCGTCTATGCTTCCAGTTGTTTAAGGGCTATTATCTTGCTCAAAGAAAAAATAAATTTATTGAAAGCTACTGCCTACAACTACTTCCTCTGCTATGCTGTGACGGTAAATGAAAGTAAAACATTATGCTGCTATCTCTTTACTGCTCTCCTCTTGCTCAAATGACTGCTCTGGGATCAGTGCAGTCCCTAAGCGGAAGTGAGCTGAAAAAGGTCACAACTGGGGACTGAGAGAGCGGTGAGAGCCAAAGAAGCTACATTTCTCTGATCGGCGGTGTGCTCAGAGATTGAGTTACAAGGGAACATTACTCGCTCTCAGAGCTACCCTGGTTGCTGGCTTTATGTGCCCGCATCTGGTTGGAAATGGCTTTTTTTTGTTACAGCAAGAGTATACAAGCCCCAAGAACACAACATAGAGCCGCGCATAAATGTGATTTACCAGGAATGTGGTATGTTTTATAAACTTTGCAACTGTCTGGCATTTATGGCATGTTCTGTCTATAATGGAAACGTGTAACGAGAGGCAGATGTAAGCAGGAAACACTCACGTCTGCATTGCAGTGTCACCTCATGGCTGTAGATTCCAAGGCCAAAACTACCTCTGTGTTTTCATTTTCAATACATTTTTTTTCTTTGCAGACTGAAAAGTAGAATAGTAGAGACTCAGTATCTTTGTTATGAGAATTAAAAAATGTTACCTGTACACTGCAAGTACATTCTTTATTGCTAGACAAAATGCGTATAGGTTAAAAGTTAAGGTTACGATTTAACGATGTTTAACGATGTTTTGGTTTGAACGCAATGTGTTCGACAGTGACGGAGCAAATACACAGATCTTAACATCCACCTTCTCTCTTTACAATAAAGACGACATAGAGATGACAGGGGGGCGGGACAAAAATGCTCCCATCGAATTCTGCCTCATTGATATTAGTCGGTAGCGATTGGTGTCATAAGGTTAATGTTGATTTACTACGTAATTCATTTTAAGCTGCTGTCTCACACTACAAGAGTGAGAGATAATAAAAGATTAAAATCATATTCCATTGCACTTAACTGAGATGGGATGCCGAAGTACACAGAGGCAAGGTAGTGGAAAGGGGAGTTTATTTGTTCATTGCATTGCCAGAAGTCAGGCAGCTGGTTAATTGGCTCAGCATTCTCCTAAGCACTAAGTGCACTAATGATGTCAGTCTGGATCTCTCCAAAGGTGCGTGCGAGCGCTGACAAATCAGAATCACTTAACCAGTGCAATAAATAGTTCAGTAGTGCGTCTTTGTGGCAGCAGTCCATATTACAGCTCACAGAAGAAGCACTGAACAAACATGGTACAAAGACAACATGCTGGGCAATGGAACAATACACTGGATGCTGTGGAGAGCCAAAGTGATGAGTCAAGTCGAGTGAAACAGTGACTACAAAGCACACAGTATTTAGCACACTATTTAGGACATGAATTCCAACCAAGTTCATGGATTATACATTGCTGTTGCTATTTGTTCACGCTCCAAGCCCACCAATTACAGGAATGTGCACTGACAGCAGAAGAGTCTCATTTATTATCAATAGGAAGAATATAGCAGCGAGTGTCAGAGGCAGCACACCCACTCGTCCCCGGTTCCCCATGAGATTCTACATGTACGGTAGAAACTGCCTCACTCGGCCCGCCGCGTCGCCTGACATTGTGATACATACATGCTAAAACTGTAGTTCCTGCCTTGCAGTATGATCCTTTCTAACTCTCTGTCATTATGTCCTGACTTGGACGAGATTAGATAACATGAATCTGACCATCAAGGTCCGATTACGATATCAGCAAAAACCTGCACGACGACATTGGACCAAAACAACTGCATTTAGTTGCACTAAAATGACTTGAAATAGAATTTAATATTAATATTGAAATATAACTTAAAGGTACTCTGTGGAGTTTTTGACCACTTGAAGCACCATGGAGTTCCCATCCCCTCTTTATTAAATCACAAACACGCACAAAGATGATAGTCAATTGCGGTGAATGTGTCCACAAACTTGACAATGCATCAACAAAGGCAAGGAAGATCAGGAATGCTGCTAGCAAGCAAACACGGCTGTTACACAATGCAGGGTTTGAAATATTTAAAACAAATTGCTTTGAAAATGTTTCACGAGGAAGGAACTGCATTCAACACCTGTGCTAGAACTTAAGGATTCAAACTAATTAGTTTGTTGACAAAAAAAACTCCACATGGCCCCTTTAATGAGTCTAGTTCAAGTAGGATTACAGTTTGGTGACACACATTTGTTGACCCAATGGTTTGGCGCTATTTAAATAAAATGTAAATCAATCGATTTCTCAAGAAAAAATTCACATTATAAACAATACGTTATACAAGATTTAGAGAACAAAGTGTGAAACACTGCCAAATATCACAAATGGTTAAAGCCTACTTTTATCCACCAGCGCATATGCTGTATCTGTCATACACTTATACTCTATAGATAGAGAATAACAAGTTAAATCCTAAAGTGCTGAAAGTGCAGTTCTAGCCCATGAGGTCAAGAAGACTGCCGGTCAAAATTAAAGAGTGGCAACTCAATTAGGTACTCAAGAAAACCACAGGCTTCACAAAGCAAGAGTCTAAGGTCCCGACATACGGCTCTCCTTTCAATGCAGGAGCAAACACACAGCACATGAATCACACAAGCTCAGATGACCTACCTCTCTCCCCCGTTCGTCTGACCTTGCTGCTAACAGCTACTCTTGTTCGACGACTGCGAACGTAGCACAGTGCTAACCTCCCACTCATGGGAGTTGTAGCTACCACTTTGCTCCGTCGTCTCGCTCCTTAAACCTGAGCTTTCCCGAAATTACTTAATAACTGTCCCTGGAAACAGAGTGTGCTACAATTTAAACCAAAACAGGAACAAATTTGTACAAACCCACAAACTAATCCAACGTGCCATGTATCTTGTTACCTTGCTCCTGGGGATTGAGTAGATTTTCTTTTTTTTCCTTTTTCCATACAGCACATAAAGAGAGAATCAATTTGCCAGTGAGCAACAGCGAGGGGAGGGGGTGTCATGGAGCATGGCACCGGGGTGGGGATTGGGTGGAGTGTTGCACTCGAGGTATCAGGTGTCTACTGCACTTTTCTAGGGAGATGATAATGCCAGCGCGTGGGGCCTGCGTGCAAATTAAATGGAGAGACAGAAAAATGCATTATTGATCAGGCTGATGCCAAAGTGTCTCGCTCACAGCACGGGATCAGGTTTAGGTTCAGGGTAATTAATCCACAGGCCTGAATAACAGCAGAGGAACTAATCTGCACCCCATCCTTCCCGTCTCTCTCTCTCTCTCTCTCTGCCTTTGTTCAAATGTCTACTTCGTTCGACACAGAGACAAATGGGTCGCTAGCTTGTAGGCAAAACCGGTGCAAGGCACCACTGGGATAGCTAGAGCACAAAGAACATGCACACACACACACGCACATATATCATGGGAGGAGGGAGAAAGAGAGACACAAAGAGCACCTGGGTGTTGTTGTTTTTTTGTCTTTTCATGCCAAGCTGAGCAGAGCAGGTGTCTGTTTGAGTCTCTCTTTATCATCTAATGTAATGACACACTGCATCATTCTAATCTTATCATCACATGCAATGCATGCATGTCAATGACACACAACAAAGTCATCATTTACGATGGAATCATTTTAGCTGACCTGAGCCCAGCCACAAAATATCTGTCCAACGTTACTCTCAGAGAACAAACACAGGTTGTCAGATATACAGAGCTGCTATTAAAATATCTTTATATTACTGTAAAGAAAACACTTTTTGAATGTGAAAGGGGTTGCTCAGTTGACGAGAAAGAATCATCAGCCGACTCTGCAGTTTTTTTTTCCTTTCAGCTCATTGTCTTGTGTTCACGATGTGTAACGATTTGCAACTTTACTGTTGTGCATCGCTCTCACTGCTCTCATCAGTCTAATTTCAAGCACGATGACATTTTCTTCTACTGATTCAGACTTTTCTTTCGTTGACTTCAAGCTATACCCCCTCCTTTGCTGTGTTATACTGCCTCCAATTATTTTATGCACCAGGTACGTTTTTACGAAACAACCAAAACGGCATCTAGCCTGTAACTCTATCCAACAGAGGTCTCGGAGAAGTCATGCTCTACATCGACAATGAACAGATGGCTTCAGTTACCTGCAGACCTAATGTAACGTATTTGTCGATGCTGCGTGCGAGGTTGTGAGTTCCTTCTTGTTCAGTGTTTGGTATTATAGCCCCAAAGGGAAAACATTACCAAACACAAAATAACAACTGTCATTTACATTTCCACAGAGAAACTAACAGATCCTGTTTTTGACTTCGAAGGTCAAAATCGATGACTCACACCGATCGATTTTTCCATTTAGAATAAAATTTGTGATGCCCATAATGTAATTTGAGATTTCCAAAACAAGCCAATGAAAAGTTGTCTTAGGCCTTCCAATATAATTGAACACGAAGGCGATGGTCTGGTAATTGGATTAAAAAAATTGCGAGTCATTATTTTCTTTGTAGGATCTGATATGGAGAATAATATGGCAGATGGTCATCTTTATACTCTTAGGCGTTATAATATGCATAAGACAATTCCCATTAGCTCGTTTGCTCTTCTTCCACCCATCACTACTATCTGTGTGGGCTGACACTCTGTGTCTCTGAATGCTCAGCACCCACGTCCAGCATCTCTGCCAAGCACGTTCTTGTATTTCAAGTGTCCAGAGCCTTTGCAAAGGCAGACACTTTCATGTGTATTACAGCCATAGTCATGCAAATAAATAAATATGTTGATCTAATGGGCCCTATTAACATAATCTCTCTAAAGTTGGATCTCTCTTTAACACACACAAATCACGCGTAACTGTCCACCTCAGATATCAACACTGTTTTTTCCAGGACGACTGATCCAGCCATCTTTTAGTGTGTTGCCCAATTACAGCTTTTTATCCATGATGAAACAAACCCATTAAGCGGCGCACTTCTGCCCGGGCAGAGATGCGGCTCTTAATGGGTGAGATTTGCTCACGAGGATACCATGTCCGTATCGCCTCTCCACCTCATTATCATGCAGCGATAAGCCATCACTCATATCAACTAGGGCTCACACTTACAGCCAGCGAGCGGGCGTTCATCCATGTGCTTTGGTGAATCATAATGCACTAACACTCGAGTAACTGGAACACAACAGGAAACAAGCCTCTACTTTCTGCATACAGGCCCTATGTAAGATTGAATAGTGCTGGTTAAATGTGCATAAAAGACCATACTTGACCCTGGACTGTAAAAAAGTAAAGCATATAAAAGGCAGCACTGTATCTGGTTACTCTACAATAAGTAATGTGGGGTTTTATGCCCATTATACATTATAAGACATTTAGGTTGACAGAGTCATATTTAACAACAATCCCTCTCGAGTTCTGGTTTATATTCTTGCAGATGAGGATTCTTCTGGGTATCATGCAGCATCGCGCATTAAAAAACTGAGGATATCAATATTGCTTCGGCAGAATATTTACAGCACTTCAGGGTTTGATGTTGTTTCACCTGCCAGGATGACAGAGAGTCTGTCTTAAGACCGTATAAAGACTCCGTCACGAATATTGATTGCTGTGGCGGAAGCAGGCAACGATTGGGATTTGGTCTGAAACTTTAAAATCATCGAATATAAAAATGACTCGTCATGGGATCCTGAGAAGTTAAATAATCTTGACATGTAAATGAATACTGAGGGAAAGTTGAGACTCATGATTGAGTAGGAGGCTTATAATGCAAAGTTCTTACAGAGCATTTACCATAACATAATGAGAGGGACTACGAATGAATGGGTGAGGAAAATATTGTAGCAACATTAGATTGCCAACAATTTGGCACCAAGAAAATGTCAGTTCAGTTTCAGCCCAACCAGCATTGCCCAAAGTGAGCTGATACGCATGAATAGAAAATGTTTTTTGCAGAAAGCTGAATCTCATTTCTCCTTTTTGAGAAATAAAAAGGACAGAGAGGGACACTTCATGTTCTCACCCTCCAATTTCCTCCTGATTCACAGCGTCTTTGACTGTTCTCTGATTTCCACCCTTGCTACTGATCACTTTGAAAAATCTTCCCTTTCTTAGACTAAACTCCTCACTTTTTAGGCAGTACATGAATGTGTCTTTACATCTTCTATTGTCAGACAACTTGTCATGGCTTTGGTTCTTGCACATAGAACAATAGTGTTTAAGTGGCAAAGCATACCAAATAGCTAAATATCTTCTCACTAAGACAATGCTAATATATTTCTCACAATAGTACGATAAGGTCTTACATGGTAATCGCTGTCACATAATTAAAACACAGCATATAGTCTAAGCTTACTTTGCATCTCCATTTAGCTACATTTCTGAAATATTGAAATAATGTCCATTCTAAAACTCATATTGCAACAGTTTACATCTGTTTACTCACTGCCTTGACCACAGCAGCCCTACGTTATCCATAATTCAGAGAGTGCGCAAGACCGCCCTATAAATATTCTATTGCAGAGGGTTGAATCACGGACTTACGATTCAGCGTGCACACACTTTGTTTTTTCTTGTGTATGTGCAGAATGTGACATCCTACAGTTAAAACACTCACAAATTAGTTACAATGGTGACGTATGATGCAGTATGTTTCTTCCTCGCCCGGCAGGTCACTGCACATTTCTACCAGCCACTCAATCTTTTTATCAGCCGCTTCAAATCTATGTAGAACGCTTTAGAGCTGTAAACGCTGAGTCAGTGGTAACATGCAGTAGGAATATGGAATATATCATGCAACATTAATTCCAGACTATTTTTACTTAGGAATTGCTTTTAAAAATAATCTTAAAACAAGGCAAACTTATTGGCCATGGTGACAGGTGACCTGAATTTACCTGACCTGAATTGGTACAGTGAGCATTTACCCTGTATTTAGCAGTTGGCTGGTGCTAAATACATTTCTTGGTTCCTTGGATAAATTCTCTATAGCTTGTGCATCTCATCCACCTTCGTGAGATGCCATAGTATCATTTTTTCTTCACAAATATCAGAAAGAAAGACATCTGGCATCTGAAGTCCTCTATCTCATGCGGTCCTTGTGTCTCTATGGTTTGAAAATAGCCATCCCTCTTTCTCCCTTAGTAATTGGAGCCTGCATGGCTAACATTAGCATGCCCTCCCTCTTGGCTCTTTGTAGCTGACCCCCTGGATGTAACTCAGGGGTCAGCTACTGTAGCCTCTGACAATGTGGGATAAAGACATGAGGGGAGACATGGGTATGTGACAGGAGATTGCCTCTCCACTCCCCTTTCATTGATTCCTCAATCTAAATGAAGGTGTCAGAGTCGACGCCGACAAAGGTCACATTCTTACGAAGACTCAAGTGTTATTGTAATTTCCAGGATTTAGTTCAACTGAAGGAAAATGTGTTTCCTCAAGAGACAAATCCTCCTCTACATTTCTGATAAATATGTTTGGTTTTTATGTAGTTCACAGCTGACATTTGTTCGCCAAAATAAAAAATACCCCCAGAGGTCCCCCCGTCTACTCCCGCAGTCTATGTAGCCCCTTTCTCTCCACATGCAGCTCTCCGGACTCTTTCATAATGGCCTCGTTATTATTTTTTTCTCCTCACAAAATAAATCGTCACATGCCTTGTCGTTCTCATTTCATTTTTTCTGGCAGATGGCAGGTTGGAGGCAGACACTTTACACGGGATACATGACGGCGTGCTCATCAATCCATCAGGCTCATTTCAATGTTAATGGGCAAAGTATCGCTTAATTTGTCTCTGGTGAAGACGTACTTAAAACGCTGATATTGTGTTCTCATTATAACCGAGAGCCATGGGCACAAAATAATGATTCTTGAAAATGACAGAGTAAAGCATTTTTTATTTTATCAAGCGACAAAAACGTCAAAGGCCAGTATGTACACCAAGCTTTTCCACATGAGATTGCATGATGTCATTTCCACATTCATGACACATGCATACGTGTTGCTTTATATGAATAGAACGCATTGACTATTCATACATTGAAAGTAGCGTATGGCCTTGAAACAATCCCAGCTCCGGGTGCACATTTTGATATGTATTCTTCCTTTCACCTACGACTTTGACATCCCACATGAACAATGCAGCATGCATACATTTGTATGAGAGTAGCCATAACTATGTATTACATTTATTGCAAGCGTACTGTCAGCCCAATGCATATTCATACAAGTGTCCTAAAATAATGAATCGAGTTTATTTTTCTCGTTTACCACGGCGCCGAATACAGCGCATCATGAATAGAAAAGCTATGATTGTTTTTCGAACTCAATTACAATACCAAAACAGGGTAATTCAAATTGCTATGTTTCCCCATACACACAAATGTATGCATTTCACCAAACGGGTCTCTCAGAAGCAGCACACCTGGTGCCGCTCATGATTCAGTCTTTCGCTCAAGGACGTCTCACAAGAGATGGCTGTATTTTGGATCAAACCGGTGACATTCCAATCAGGAGACGATTCTGCTAAGCATCCAGCCTATACCTGCTGCCCCTGTGCGATTAATCAAAAGTCCTTGACACATACAGGTTATTCAATTATCTCTCAAGCCAGCGAGCAGGGGAAGTTTCCAAGACCCTCTGGTCAGAGAAGTTTTTTGCGTCGAGGGATTCAAAAGCAACCAGAAGTGCAGTTAAATAGGGCAGCACAACAGCTGGCTTTTCTCAGCAGAGATTTGAATAAATATTTGATGACGGTATGGTAATTGGGATAACACACACACATACTTTGGCAGTATTGCATTGGTTTTGCCATCACAATAGCTATTGTGTGAGGCAAACAAAGATGCACACACATTAGCAGGTATCTCGGTAGAGCTGGTGTGGCGCTTGTAAACGCCTTTGAATGGGTTGCGGGACGCCTGCTCCGAAAGCATACGCCAGTGCATCTGGGCTCCAACATCTGGATACCATTCAGTTGAAATTGGGCAGCAAACGTTAAATGTTTTCACCTGAATGAACATAAAGTGGTACATTTAGTGGTCGGATAAGCATAAGGTGGCATCTGCGTTCTGCATGATGGTGGGAAAACGGCTGTAGAGCTCGGAGACCGTTGCAAAACAAAAGAAGCATTGATGGATGTCTCCATTTACAGATCCTTACATCCCAAACAGTGCACATTTTTGTAACATGGTTGACCTCTCCAGTAAATCAACCCCTAATTTCCATAGTTATACAGGATGACAATGTTTACGTTTACTTTTATTTTACCAGGAAGTCCCATTGAGATCAAAACTTCTTCTTCTTTTACAAGAGACCAAAGTAGCCAGCCACAAAAAAACATCACAACACAAAGAAATACAACATACACAATAGATATAGGACAATTCCCAATAAAACATTGTATCCGAGCTTCTTACATCAGTGAGTAATGGAACCTCTACATTTCCTTTAGAGAGCTCTGTTGTTTTCTTTCCAGGAAGTCTGGAAGGAAGGAAGGAATCAGCTGTTATTGGAGCGATTAGCGAGCGATGTTATGATGTTCAGAGAAGAAGACAACTTTAGTACTGTTAAAAGCATCGTGCCGTTCAACGGGGACACCTGCGGCTTATAGACCAGCGCGGGTTATTTGTGGGCAGATTCTTTTTTTCTTTTGCAGATTAGCCGTTGCGTCCTATATACGGGTGCGCTCTATAGTCCGGACATGGCGGTATAATCTATGATTATTTTCAGAGAGGAAGATGAACAGCTCTTTTCTCTTGCCATACTTGCCTCATCTTAATGTCTTGACGCCGTCTCCTGACTCCAAATAACATTCCTTATTAAATTGCCCCACAGCAATGAAACACGTATCAAGAATACTTAAGCAGTCTAACAGTAAAAATAAATGTTCAGGCAGCATCAACAGATCACAATCTTAAAGTAATTAGCTTTTTACATCGAAACCTAACGCTTGTTTGTGTTTAAAGTAGCAGAGATTATATATGGTGACTACTGTCAGTGGTGTGCACTGTTCATTTTTGATGTGGGAGCCAATGTATCTCTACTTCTCCCATGCCGGCAGCAAGAATTCATGCTCTCTTGTAATGATGGATGCAATCGACTGTGAACTGCCTCCATTGCCATTTAATGGTTCGTAATCAGTGATGTCGAGCTGCAAGTTTATCATCTGCAACAGTGAGGGAGCACCCTCACCTGTTGTATGTTTCTCTCATTACTCATGCAAATATACATCACGATTACAAATGAGTAGTGACACAATGCCTCCCCGTTAATTGGATGTTGAAGTGGAAACCATTATGGCCTATTTTTTCTTGCCCCTTTTTTAAAGGGGGCTCACTATGAAGAATGGGCAGGCAGGGTGGGTGCCAAATTTGTTATGTCTATATCCACAATTTATTGACTTTTTGAAAAACGGACCGATGACTGGCTGTTGTTTCTCACACTAGGATGCCAAATAAGTTGTTATGGATGTGCTCACTGCTTGTTTTTCTTTGAGGTGAGGTCATGAGCCCCGATTGTTCCAGACCTCCTGCTCGGCACCACATGAGTTCCCGTTTACAGAGTGCTAGAAGGACAAACAATACGTCTCTGCTTAAACTGTCCTCCCCAAAACAACATACTGCAAACTGCTTTTAGCTCAATTACAGTTATCTCGATACATAATTATCCCTGTGAGTTTGGGAATGGCAGATAAATGAAAACAGTTATTTTTCTTTGAACAAATGTCAACCATTTAACACAACATTAGATCTACTATTCAGCAGGTGCTGCTGTAATAACTCATATGATCACGTTTTAAAATGTGTCCATGACAACATACTTTCTTATCCTATCACTTCATACAAATGGACTTTTTAAACAAAATGCTTGTTGATTTGAAGAAGTATCTCAAGTTAAAGGCTTAAATGTAAAATGTTAACATCAGCTACCAACTCATATTGTCTCAGAGAACAAACGGACATTAGTCCAGATGTTGCGCCGTCATGCTTTTGAACCGCTTCAACTGGAAATAAACTACATAATTGCTCAAATAATGATTATTGGTGCAGGGTGGTTGATCTGTGGAATGACATCTCCCCTCACATGATTGCATTATTAATGTAAATAGGTCAGTGACAGAGCCGTGTATGTGATTTAAACATTCAGATGAGTAGTATTTCCACAGAAAATGACAAACCCATTGAGCAGATTTGTTTTGGTGTACCGTAGACAGTAAAAAAGGTTGAAAGACAAACGTAACACACATTCAGAACAGTTTTGACTGGTACAACACCTGTACGTCTCCCTTTGACTTCAACACAGTAAACACAAGGACACATACTCCTTTAATCCATACAACAGCCTGAATCCACTGCCAAGAGTTGTTTTTTTTCCCTCAAATGACCGTGATGTTTTGTGGTGCTGCACTACTTTCACTGAATTTGGATTTTAAATCAGACCACAGTTATATGGACACAGAGCTGCTAAAAGCAGCTACTTCACGATTCAGTTTGCTCTGAATACATTTGTTTCTTGCCTTTCACTGCAAACTCGCTGATTTAACACAGAATCACAGTCAGTACTAATGAGAAGTGGAAGACTGGAACTCCTTCAAAGTCCTTTCCCCACAATGTACAGGGCAGATTGTGCCGGCTATTTCTTCACGGTAAATGTGCCTTTAAATGCGTAAAAAAGCAATTTTGCCTCAAATTAGACTCCAACTTTCAGGAAACTTCTGCATCTGAAATTGAATGACTGTCTGTTGAAATGCTTCATGAATCCTTTGTGAGCAAATGCAGAGGTTAGCAACAGGGATTGTGCAGTATTTGGCTAAGCTCTCGCTGTATGGATGTACTGTTTCACCTTTTGTTATTTACTGTATGAATTAACTCATGAATCATTCACAAAGCATCTATGAAGGAGCAGGAGCAACACATGAATAAATTATCATGCCAGGCATTTGGGTATGGGGGGGGGGGGGGGGTCTAGTTAAAATGTGTTTTTTTGTTTGGTTTTGTCCTTTCAGAAAATCATGACACGAGTGGTCCATGCCTCCTTAAATCCTTGAGACAGACAGACACACAAATTGGTGCATGCTGTTTCTCGCTCGGTCTCAATGTGTTTTGCCAAGACTGAGTTGGATGCTAAAGGTGTGCAGAAATGATCATTACTATCTCACGCGTTCTGCCTGCAATACCATGGCAACGGATGGCAAATGTGACCATGAGATGTGTTCCAGTAGCTAGTGAACTCAAAAGCACAGCCCTTCAAGGACTTGGAGTAAACAGACACATTTGCCCAATGGAGTGGAGCTAATAGGTGTTCCATGTTCAGGGTTTATAACTCAATTCAATGCACTTCCCCGCTTTTTGGCAACTCAATGTCATTCTACAATCCCTAGCTTGGGTGAAATACCATTCTGTAGAGTTATGTGATCTAAAAATTCCCATCTGAACTTGAATTGACACTGCAAGACTGATGTGGGACCTCTTTATTCAATCATGAGGGAATGCGTTATATTTTAACAGACTGTGGCCTATGAGAGTTCTTTATCTGTTACTGATTGACGTCATTGAAATACTGAAAACCAACCCAGTAAGTTTTTGTTCAGTGCTTCCTATACAAAATAAGAACCTTATAACACATATATAACTTGTTTTGTCCGACGTTAGGAGGCGTACAGGCAGGCAGCCTCTGCAGATATCAGTTGTTTTTGAAGAACAACGAGAAACCAGGATCAGAGATGAGATACAAGCTGTGCAAAAACCGGCAGTGAAAAGTGTTCCCTATATAGATTCAACACTTACGCCGATTGCCCAGTTGACGCTGAACATGGAATTACACAATCAATGCTGAAAATGTTTTTGAGATCGATGTTAGATTTGTAAATTGTGCAGATACATTATTATCAGTATTGCTATGTTGATAGTAAATATTACTGAAGCATGACCCAAACAGCATACAGGTTCCTGTTTGTGCTTTTGACAATACATTCATCGCATTGTATTTCACTTCAAGTTAAACTCATGTTTCAGTCGAAATATGAAGCCACGACTACTCCAACAGCCTTTGTGCAGAAGCCCGTTTTAAGCTCATGCCAACGTGAGATCATCTTTATATGAATAATTTATATTAATGCAGGTGAAGTTAATCTTCATACAAGTCAAAATGATGTACTGTTTATTGTATCCGGTTATTAGACGCCTTGAACTAATGACGAATGTATGTCAATGCCATCGGAAGACAGAATTGTCCATCCATCATATTTTAATGGGATTTTGACTAAACCATGTAGCTTGTCTTCTATGTATGAATTGTGTGATGAGGTATTTGGACATGTAGCAGCATACTGCATGACAAAATGTGAAGGCAGCACCTCAACATGGACATGAAGACATGACTGTCAGAGAACACTGATTTGGTATTTGCATATTAATACATAGAAAGTATTGAATAGTTAAATCAAATTAGCAAAATTATTTGGTAATATAGCCTGTCCTTTTTCTTTTTAAATATCACTTCCAACAAACATTCTGACTGCTAATCTGTCTACTGAGCGACCTCTGAGAATGTTAAGCATCTTTATGTAACTTCATTTATATCTTCCAGTGAATATTTCAAAATTTGATTAATTCCACTTGATGACTTTTCAAAGAGGTGAAGTGAACTTGGACGTCCTCCCACAGGTAGAGGTCTCTGCTAACTCCCTATTGCCTCCTAAATCATTTATTTTGCTGAAGGGCAGCAAGGTTAAGCAGGTTCAACAGAGCAAATAAATAATGAATTCAATAAGGGTAATTAAGAAAGCACATCAGACGAGCAGCATTCGACCTCACGGCCCCACACTTAAAACCTCTGTGCAGGCCTTTTTTCGTTTTTGAACTACAGCTTCATGACCCATGTTAGGACTCTATTTTTAGGTCATTATCAGAGGTTATACAATTTACAATCCCTTCATTGGTGTGAGACAGACCGTTGTTTATTAGTTTTGTCAAATGAACATTGCAAGTTGACACTTGGAAGTGAAAAGGCTTAACAGTCACCCCATGGGTCTCGTCGTATTGATTCAGTTGATGAAGCATGGTATAAGCAACATATTACAGCGCACCAAAAAGACAGATAATCCTTAGATAACAAAGCAAAAGCATATTGACAAATGCAAATGACTAAATCCATTTCATCAAGGCTGTGGCAGCTTTACTTTGCTAATTGATCCCTGGGCATCTCAAAAAACATGCTGGAGTTTTCTTTTTTTAAATTAGGTAAAACAATGTACTGTATACAACTCCATCACGAAGATGTTTGTGCTGGTAATTTTCACTTTATCTAATGACTTACAAATTAGTTTCATGAATCACTCAAAGGCACTCAATGTGGCTCCAAATCTCACCATGCCTCAATGCTTAAAGTCACACCTTACAATGTCACTGTACAGTTTTATACACTTCAAGCCAGCTGACTCTTGGCTTACAGTTGATGGACGGGGGGCTTCAGTACACTTAAAGCCCTTCTTTGCCGATTCAAATTAGCAAAATGACAATTAGATCTGGTTAACTGCACTGGTTGCCATTAATCTCCAGAGGACAACAGATTCAATCTGTCCATACAACTGCTGCATACATGCTGCCGCAGATGCTCCAAGGGAGCGCTGACTCATTATATGATGATACTGAACATTTGATGTTACGTGCACACGTGTGAAGGATAAAGACTAAGAGGGGTGGGCGGGCAGGGAGAGAGAGAGAGAGCGAGAGAAACAAAAGAGATAAAGAGATAGAATATTAAGAATGCTATTGTCTACAGAACATGACGCAAGTAGATATTTCATGATGTACATCAATGATATGCAATAGCTATAAATACATAGGCAGCTGAATAGGTTAGTTTCTAGGTAATTCGTTTTCATCAATCCCCCTAAGAAGTACATATCTCATGTCTAACTGATACATCACTCATGACAGCCATCCCATGGGTGTCTCCAGTGCTGAGGTTCTATTGTAGATGTCAAAGGGGGGGGGGGGGATGTTTAAAAAAAAGAGTCCCTCAGTAGTGTCACTCGTAGCTTCAGTAGATTCAAGTTGTGTGAAGACTCTTTTTGGATTGGCAGATCCAAAAAGCAATAAAAGGCAACAATTTGAGAACCCAGAGACAATAAATGTGATTCTTGTAAAGTAATTTCCTGCAGAGAGGGTAAGTTTGATGGCCACGGAAAGTCATGCAAACATGAATAAAGATGGTTTCTGTGAAGGTGAGTTCTGTCTGGTGCATGACTCGACATCTCTTGGGGTTCCTGGCACCGGAACAGACAATCCGAAGTAAGACAGGATCAAAGACAAACAAAAAAGAACGAAATCAAAACCTGAAACAAGTGCTGATGCCAAAGTGCTTTTATCGAGATGATGTAGGATAGTTCTCCTCCTATGCTCAGAGGATTGTGGGAGTTGTGTGAAAATCCACAGCTAAGGTGTAAAGACATGGTTCAATTTTCACGATATACATTTTCTTTTTACCTCATTTAATTATTTAAATCCACCAAAATAAAGATGAGCCTTTTTTTCAGAAAGGTGCTATCCATCTGTTTTAAGTCTTTAGGAAGCGACAGGAGAAGGAGAGGTTAGGCTCACTGAACTAACTGATCTAAATGTTTTATTCAGACTCATTATTTCCACATATTTACATTCACACCTCTTTCAAATCACTGGAATTTAATTGATCATAACAATATCTATATTTTACTAAAGCCATCAAAAACAACAACATCCTAGAGCCATCTGATGAAAACGGCACAGTATGCTCGGCTTTGACAGATGCTCAGGAAGAAACAGTAATTTAATAACAACCGAGTAAGATTTTAAAAGAGAACCTTCGCACAGTGTTTTACAGTGTGTCATTATGAGACAACGCATTTGTTTTCAGGATCCTGCATATTGCATCATAACACTGCCTCAACGTATTCCACTCATTGCTGGAATGTGGCAATGCCTCTATTTGCATAGGCCTGATGAAGGCTTCACAGGCAGACACAGGCTTTCACACAGATCCCTCCCACTCGTTGCAATACATTTCCACACGTGTGCGTCGATTACCCTTGGCAGCAGTGATCAAATCCTTTTTTTTCAGTGTAGAAGGGGAATGTGTGGGCGTTGCCACTTTAGCAAGGGACAGCCAGATGAAAGTGCGCAAACATGCTTTTGTGGCTGGAAGCACGTCTCTTGCAAGAAGAGAAAAACGACTAATTCTGAGGGTGAATCATTGCAATCAATTCATTGTGATGGCGTTCTTCGGTAAAACACACCACTGGCTTCAGCTTCAACATTATAATGAACGGTTGTGTAACCGTCATTTGAGATGATTCGAAGATGCTTGGGCTTAAAGGCAAAGTAATATCTACAACCTAACACTTTGCAATGGAGAAGACTTCCTCCAAGGTTTGATATTTTAAAGTGAGTGACATGTATGTACCTAAAGAAATGTGTATTCAGGTTTTACTTCCAACAGCATTGGTGCAGATAATTAGGAGCTGCTCAGTTCATTGTCCAGTGATGCTTTACTGGAGGTTGGCTCGCCTCACCGCAGACTTTGCCAGTCCATCTAAAGTACGCTTTAGAAAGCTCTTAAGAGTTGGCATGGATCAGGCTCTATGGTGAGTGATTGAATGAGTACAATAAACTTTTACACATGACTGTAACACTGAATACTTATGTCTAAGGGACAACTTATGAGGCAGATTACCGTTGAAATACATTTAGATTAGTGATGCACCGATGTGACTTTTTCAGTAGCGATACCGATAGCTGGGCTTTGGTTATTGGCCGATTTAGAGTACCTTTCTGTTAACGGTGTTTGATTAATACGCTGTATGCCTCACTGTGTGGAAGAGACTGGGATCATTTTTGTATGTGTAAGACAACATCCGGCTTGACTTTATCATTGCTTTCCTAACTTTTTATAACAAAATGCAACATGAATACAGAGATATAAATGTACTGAATTGTTATTTATTAAAATAATGCTACAGTGCATTTGTGCAACAGTACAATGAATAACCAGCTATCGTAGCATGTTTACGAAGATTTGAATTTCCTACTGACTGAAGTGATATAGAGTATTTGAAATTACATTTTCCTGGGTTATGACACAGGAATGAGAGAGGAACCGTTTGGGAGCGTTGTACTCGGAGGTCTGACTCAGCAAGATGCTGGATAAGGATTTTTAAAAGTCGGCCTTGGTGAGCATGCAGACGGTGCAAAACAATAATAGTTGTCAAGATTAGATAATTAATCTAAAATATAAAGGCAAGATCATGTTTATGTAGTGTGGAATATATTTGTACGTTCAGTCGTATGTAATCTCACCTGTGCAGAACACGTATTTTGAAAGCAGTGACATGATGCACCCTCGAACATCTTCTTTATCCAGTCAGACTGGACTGAGAAATATAAATTCATGCAAACCTGACCAGCAAAGGGATTAACAAAGCAAATGTGTCAAAAAAAAAAACCGAGTAGCCATTTCGCTTTACGACATAAT
Organism: Melanostigma gelatinosum; assembly: GCF_949748355.1. Lineage (NCBI taxonomy): Eukaryota > Metazoa > Chordata > Actinopteri > Perciformes > Zoarcidae > Melanostigma > Melanostigma gelatinosum. Next base: position 23,434,793 of record NC_136638.1, read on the forward strand.
TTGTTTTGCAAAAAAATAAGAGACAGGTAATATTTGAAGAAATGTATCAGATTTGTCTGTAACGAACACAAATGTAAACCTCGTCATTGAAGTCGTGCTCATCAGCTGAATGTATTTGAAATGAGCATATTGCCAAGGCAGTCACTTAACAAGCCACTCAGAGTAATTAACAGATGGAAGAGAAGCCTGTGGTGTATTTCCAACGACAACTTCTGATGTACATTTTAATTATAGACAATTTTCCTCCTATTAGTCGTGTTTCGGTTTGAATAGATTTTGATTGGAATATGTAGGTCTGCTGTGTAAATGACGGCTGTGATGTTCTCAAAGCCTTGTTCTCAGACAAGATACTTTTCAAGGCTTTACAATGTTTTTTTTTTTACATTTTGTGAAATTCCATTCTAAACCAGTTGTGGGATTCTAGTCTGTCAACTGTGTGCCACTTTTAAAGAGTTCAAATTAATTATATATCATTTTTTGGCTTCACTAAAAAAGTACCAATGTAATTTTGCTGCGTCACGAAATGGATCCCTTCTTCTCCAGTCGTTGCAAGTGTTCGTGCCTTTAGACCTACAGTCTTCTTTTTATCAGATGTGAACATGGAACCCTGACAGAAGATATCTTCATGTTGCGGAGCTGGAAAACTCTCTGTTCTTTAGTCCATCTGTTGGTGGGAAATTAAAGTCAGCTGTTCGTTGAAACAGCCAAGATATGAAGAACTGACAATCTATACTTTTGTATTAATGTGCACTCTGACAACTTACAACCCTTTGAATTATACATTTGTTTTTATGGATTTTAAATTGCAGTTGTGCATTTGCAAAGGTTTTACTGTCTTGGCAGATAATACGAACATTTGGCTGTGCTGAGAACAGCCAGAATCTTAAACACACTTTCAACTTCACTACCTTCCTGCAATTTCTTGAGCAGATGACAGCAGACATGCTAGATAACAGACATGATCGAGCCAAATGCAAGTGGAATCAATAGCTATAGGCTACTATACGACTGTAAGTTACTGAGACCCCGGACAACCCAACAACAGCTTCTTTCACTGTTTTCACGCTGGGTTCGGTTTGTTTACATCTGAAGCCGAGGTCCTCCTCTAACCTCAGCAGTCTGCTTCAACTTGCTTACTCGCCATCATAATGGAGGTGGTTACCACTGCTTCAAGGAAACAATGACATCTGCACGAAAAAAAAACAGTGTGTAGTATGGACCGAGCAACATATATAACTTTAAGTCACTTTTGTATAAGACTAATAAGACAGCAAACTTTAACACTGAAGAAGCTAGAACAATTGAATGTGTTTGCATTCTACAGACACAAGCAATGCTGAGATGGTCTAGGTATGGATACCAAAATAAGTTATGAAGCAGGCCCCGGAGCTAAATCATTGAAGACCGAAGTAACGATAAGCTCCGACCTTTTCTGGTTCCTAATTGGTACTTTTAACGTTTTTGTGTTTACACAAGCACTGCGCGTTAGCTCAGCTAGCTAACAGCGAATTGTTACAACCAAGCTACAACAAAAGCTGTCTGTATTTAGTCAAATTATTATTTTTTTAGCTTAGTTTACCATGTCTGTTGAAATTTGTCACATTCCTGTAAAGTTAGCTACTGGCTGAGACAATGCAGCCCCTCATCTCTCTTCCACCTGAAGGAAGCATCAAAGAAATATGAATTGTTTTATTGACATTGTTTCCAGTGAGATATTGAGTTTATATTGTTACTTTGCTCTTCTAAAAAAATCTGCTGCTGCTGCTCCAGAAACATTTAGTTATAGTTCAAATAATAATTTCTAAACCTGTTGTGAATTTTTTCTTTAATAAAACAACAGATACTTTAAAATGATTTAGTAATGAAAACTAACCATTGAGAGTATTACTAAAGAACTGAAACAATCATGAGTATCAATAACTAGTGTCGAATAAAATCCTGGCGATACCGATTCATAGCTGTATCAAACGCTCTCTTCTGAAAGGCTGTTGAACTTTTAAAAGCCAAAGCGACATCTGAATAACAAGAGAACATTTGGCGATGGCTTGCATGCCCTTTTCCAGTACATATGCTTCACAGTCATACGGTTAAACACATTCACACATGAGAGCTTCGCAGAGCAGCCGACGGCTTTCGCAGCTCACCACTGGAGCAGCTTCAGAGGAGCATCTGGAGGCTGGGTGCTTCATTCAAGTGCACCTCAGCAGTAGTAGTAGTAGTAGTTGTTGAGGAAAGGTAAGAGTTTGTGTGTTTCTTCACTTCTCTGGCTAATTTTCCTGTAACATATTTGAGCTGGCAACTGTCCAGTCACAAGCTTGGCTCGGCCTGGATGCTGCTCGTCCTTATGCGTGTTTGTACTTGGCCCGTTACCTTCCTACCTTTTCTCCTCTAAACTGACCGGAGGGGGGAGAGAGACGATGGCAGAGATCATTACATCACAAAGCACCCGGCAGCCATTGTCCTCAGCAACTGCCACACAACATTACCACAATGCTCTCTACAAACAAGTGGACAGGTCCTGTGTGCCACAGCGCAGAGACAAGGAGGGGGGGAGAGGAAAGAAGAAGGAAAAGAGAGGAAGTCACGATAAAGACAGAGGAATGAGGAAAAGAGGGAATGGGAGATCAGAAAGTAAGGCAAAGGTGAGAGAAAAAAGAAAGAAATGGCCCTGTTTGTCCCGAGGGTCCAAATCACAACTATTCTCATGCAGAAATACTTGACATTTGAATTTCCATGACCCAGATGATGTTTGCTTGGACATATAAAGATTGCATAAAGTCAAAGGTTGGGGAAGAATGGTGGGTGTCAGACTGGTCAATGCCACCTCTGAGCTTTCTTTGATTACCACAGAGGCCTGGCATTTCCGTGTTCATGTGATGGCAATGAGTCGCGACCCCTCTCGTCCACATGAAGGTTTTTATATGAACAGGACCTCTTTGTTGGTTCAGAGGCGGACAAGCCCTCTGTGGCTTTATCGCTTGCAAACAAACATTTTGCTTTGTATGTTCTTAACGTTTGTGGCTCCACAGGCAGCGGGACAACTAGAGACAAATCATTATGTTTGAGATATGTACATTAAAATATATATATGTTTATTTATCCCTGGTGGAGAAAGAAAGACATTTTTAGCCAGTGCACATGTATTGCCATTAGTAGTGCACAAGAAAAACAAAAAATGACCAATCAGAACACAACTTTATTTACCCACGGCGTGACTGAAGGGTAGCAGGGGATGAACACAATACTATTTTGTCTGCCCCTTAATCAAACCATAAATGAACTCTAGAATTAGATAGTCTGTTGTTTTTAAGAAACGGTAATTGACAGACCATGTCATTTTGCTTTCTTAATACATTACTTTAGAGCTGTAATATGTTGGTTCCGAGTGTCTACAGGAGGAGTTATTATTCAATTAGTTAGTCAACAGAACATAAATTAATAATTATTTTGATAATTCTGTGTCTTCTTGTGTCTTTGTCGAGCAAAAATACTGAACGTACAGCTTGTTTAATTCAATGATCATTTGCTTTTCTCTGTTTTTTATCATTGTACAGTGAATACCAAGTATTTGGTCATTCAGGTTTGGTTGAACACAAAGAAAACAGAAATGCACAGCTCCTCTCTCAGGTTTGGTCTCTAAACGTGCAGCAGCAAAACCTCCTCACCAAACAGCAACAGCAAACAAGAGAGAACAAATGCATGTTTGCTCTCTGTAAACATTAAGACAAATACAAAGGCAGATAAACAGAGTTGATCAAACTGGGTATGACAACAAACAAGTTGGCCAAATAACGTCAAATAGGGAACAAAAGAAATAAAGGGCAGGGAACAAACAAGCGTGAACCAGACCAGACAGAAAATAGAGTTTTATTCTGCACAGCCACTAATGCAAATAATGTGTCTCGTACAAATTCCAGACATATCAATGCATGGAAATTGAGGAAATAAATAAATAAAAGGAGGAATAAATTGAGAACAGGGCGAAGCAGAAAAAAAAAAACTTCAAATGAAGGAAGAACTGAGGGAAATCGGAGAACAAATATCTGGAGTCAGGATGGATTAGTGTAAACATGCTGTTTTTTTCCCCAAGAATACCGAATCACATCACTGTGTCCTTTCGCTGAAGTGGTGCTTTGTTTCCTCATGATAGGGGAAATCTCTTGAGCTGAAATGATTATTTTCCTTATCTATTTCTGTATGCAATTACAAGTAAGATAAAACACAATACAAATAAATATGATTAATCAATTGGTTGATTTGTTTGTTTGGTATCCCTGAACAGGTTGTCATACCTTGTGGATCAAACATATAAGATACTGCATGCAAGATGAAGAGCAGAATGTTGTTGTTTTCTTATGTGTTCATGGAACGTTGGATAATAACATTTCATCTATTTTACTATGGGACCTGAAGAGCCACATGTAGTAGATGGCCCCAATGACGGCCTAGGGGCAATGGTTCCTATTGAGGGGGCGCTTGAAGGGGTCAAAAGACAAGTCAAGGGGTTTGTGAGATGTTGACAGGAAAAAGGGAAGATGGCAAAGCATAGTTTGCTACACAGAGACATTTTTCCTTCATGAGTGACAAGAGGCGCTGCATATATATTTCTTCTCATGAAGGCAAAAGTGTTGGGAACAACAGGCGTAGTCGAAAAGGAAACTGCTCACAAACATTCACCACGCTCGTAAAAGACACTGCTGAGGGATTAAAAGCCTGAACTCTTTAGAATGAGCAGCGCTTACATGGCTGTGCGTGAGGGAAAAACTGTGTATGATACATCTAGGGCGTGTTGCATAATCAAAGTCAGATATGCCAGGAAAAAATCTGTACATTGAACACCGCAACAACACCTCCCACTCCTCCTCCCTGCACTCCAGGCAGTGGTTGAAATGGAGTTACACCATCCATCTCAGCAGTCTAGTTGAACAGACGGGTTTCCACTGTCACTATTTCCTGACATATTAACCCAGGTGTATTCAGCTAGCGGACACTTTAACATATTTAAAATACTTCTGAATTAGGCTGTATTACATAAATGTTACCCTCTGCAGCTTCCAGATAGTATCCACAGAATAATATAGTAACATTTAGTCTCTCTAAGAGGATAGTGTTGATATCAAAGCAATGTATAATCCTGTAGCCACTTTCCTTTATTTCAGTAATTGTTGAAACCAGATCATGTTTGTCTTTATAGCAAAAGTATGAAGAAAATCAATGAGGCAAATAGACCCATCTCTTCTTTCCATAAGCTCTCCATGTAGTCCTATCTGTGGAACAATTTGTCACCACCGCATTGTGTTGCAAATGCCTCCGTAGCGTCTATCAATAAACCATCCGTTGTCACATACTGTGTCATGTTATTAACGCCCATCTTCACGGTAATCTCTCAAAGAGATCATTGATGGGGGGTCCTCCATATTTCTTTACAGTCTGGCCTGTGGGATACATCCCCACAGCGAATGAGAGAAATCTCTACCACCTCACTCTAAATCTCTTCCGTGTGCCCCAGATAAGAGTAGAATTGAGTTATCGAGCCGGCAGTTTAAGATATAAGCTCTCGCTAAAGGGGCGCTCAAAAGACTCACAATATGAAGAGATTTAATGTGTTTCTATACAAGGGGGCCCCGCCTCATCTGCACTGTTCTGTTTAACCGGGTCTCACGCGGTGAAAAGGCCACAGCAGAATCGAACAAACAGAAGCATGCTATACCACTGGAATACTGCAGTAAACTACCTTAATCACAATTGCGAGCACTGCTTGAAAAGGTGGGTCATGTTTGGTTAAATGCCAATTAGCACTTATAAGGAAGGGTTGGCAATCAGCGCAGCGCAGTATGTGAGATTCTTAGCAGCATCAAAAAGCACCCAAAGAGCTTAAATTATCTGTGACTACACTTCACGAGAGACTGCCAGGATAAATGAGGCAATGTGTCACAAGTAGAGCAGTCAAATAAAAGTGTACACCACACACCATTAAAAAGGCAGTGCAGAAACCAACAACTACATTTTAGACTTATACACAATTTATTATCATAGATGACTACAGAAACCACAAATATCTACATTTAAGAAACTGCAACTGTTGAGTTTTTTGCTTAAAATATCGGAGGGGGTGGATGGACCTGCCTCAGAGCGTCCCAGTTAAATTCCAGCATGACAACTTACATTTAACGTCATTATCTTATTAATATCAAAATGTGAGCAAACATATGGCAAAAAATGTGCGGTGTCAAATAAATGGAAAAGATACCGAGACTGGAAATTAAAGATTTTAATCGAGACTTGCTGATTAACGGACTCAGCGGGCAGACATGCTGCTCCACCAGGAACATCTCTAAATGCACAGTAGGGCGCAGATTCTACATATTATCATATTATTACATCTTAGTTCTGATAGTTTAAATCTCCTTAATTTAGCTTCAATCATCAATATACGATCTGATTGTCAATCAGCAGCCCATGAAGTCATTTTGTTTAAATGTACAGTCAACTGTCGTTAATATGTGCTGTTTTTCTGCACTGAATGTTACATCCTGTTGAACTTGTGCCATTCCAGTGAACGGTGAGTCTTTTCAGTGCCCAACTCAACCAAAGTCACAATAACAAATATCTCTACACGCTTTTGTTCATGATGGTTGACTGGATTTGAAACTGTATACGATGAGCATAGCGTACCACATAGATACTGGGAAAACTGCCACTGATGGCATTTTCTAAATTTACCTGATCATGGGAATTATGTTTTGAGTGTAAATATTTTCTTGCTAAGTTTCCATACTGATGAAATAGTAAAGATCTAAGAATTTGTCTCGTAAAGTACCACAGAATAATCGTAGTGGCATTGAAATACAGTATCAGCCTCACTTATAGCAGCAACGTCAATCTCCAGCAGCAATGTCATAAATTAAGAAACCACTAAAGAACAAGTAATGGATTTACATAATCATAAGAGGAGACTTAAAATGTATTTATAATCAAAAGGCAGGAACTGAAAGGTCTCTTTGGTACTCCAGTCATTCACAGGAACCAGGTAAGAGCAGCCTAAATGCACTGACTTCCCAGTAAAAAGGCAGGTTAAGAGCATCTGAAATTCACAGATTGATCCGACAATGAAAAGAGAGAGAAAAAAACCTGTGCGCACGAGTCATATTTAGCCCCCCCCCCAAAAAAAAGAAGCCATAGCAGGTGTGAAAACAGCCTTCTGTAGTGAAGATGAAGAGGACAGAACGGAGTGATGCCTTGAAGTGCTGCAGTCAAAGCATGATAGAAACTCACGTCCACCATTTTCAGCATGCATAAACATGAATGTGCAGAGCGGAATTCAGATCACAGCTTTTCTGCTTTTATGGATTATTAGATGTGCTTAATATAGACGGGAAAGAGGTTGTTCACTAAATGGTCTGGTCATTAAATTGAATGCTTTCTGCATACCAGTTAAAACATATACTTCAATGCCCTCAAACAAGATGTGTGGAGTTTAAAATGAATATACACTGAAAGGCCTTTAGGCATATTGGAGTTTTAGTTACACAAACATATTCATGTGAAGGGACGCTCTGGAGGCACAAACTGTCTCGTCTCAACAGGCGGAAGTGAAGAACCACAGTTTGTCTGGTTGTATGATGACCGAAGCCCAGTGAAAAACACAAGGGCATTGGTCGAGGAGGGAGACACTAAATACCCTAACTACCTGGCATTCTTCAAGAAACAGAGAAGTTTTTAGTGAATACAAATGTACAACCTGGAAAAATGAAGCTATCTGCATGTCTTGATACCATTAGAGTTACCAGAGAATTTAACATTTTTAGCTTTTAGGATTCAGCTGGTGTCCTTTTACTTTTTATTGTGAACATAGATCTGAAACCTAGCAAAATGTCACCATTATTTTGGAAGGGTTCCTATTTGGTTCATCAAAAATCCATTCAAAACAACTGGTGGATACATTATGCTACTCTGACAAATGTAATCTCATCCATGGCTACGAAAGCAGTCGAATTCTTCGGGGACTCTTATTCTCTGTTTACTAAAAGTGAGCAACATTGTAAAGACATTGGGAGAAATGAAAGAAGTCCCAATTTAACAAGATAAATTAGCTGGATGATTAAGACATTTAATGACCGACTTCAACATAGCGTGTCTTGTTAGTGGAGAAAAAGTTTTCTGCAAAACAACAAAAGCATCTGAAGGTAGGAGATGTAATGTTGGCTGAAAACTGTTCACAGGAAATATACAAAAAGGAAAGAAGGGTAAATTACACAGGTATTACCTTGTATTATTGTCAAAGAAGTAAAACACTTCCATTAATCCACAACATCAAACAACAAAGAAAAAATCCCCCTGCTTACTCTGAGGTAGCGAAATGTGAAGAATAACAAGGAAGAAGAAAAATATTTTAGCTTTTCAAACCTCGTAACTTTCCCCCCAAAAGACGAGTATTTTCAGGCTTTAAAACCTAGAAATACACATCTTGCCTCTTGAACCTTTGTCCCCCAGCTCTCCAGTGAGAAGATTTTCATGTAATGCAAGAAATCTCCATTACAACCATCCACACATGACTCAGTAAATCCATGTTAAGGGTCTGTGTGGAAAAGGATAATCATGTTGATTTACAGACAAGGGAAGCGAGAACGTGTCAAGAATTTGGAAAAGAAGAATGAAAGTGATGTCACTCAGAATCATGTTATCCTCCAACAACTATAGTCTGAAAAAAAGAAACCTTGACATTTCATTTCCCTTTGTCCGTGAAATGTAATGTAATAAGGAACCTGTCACACAAAGTCTTAGCCAGCGTCATTAGACCTAACACAGGTTATTCTGCACAACCAGTCTCACAGTGCTTGGTAATGTCCTCTTTCAACTTCATGAATGTCCCAATTAAGGTGATTCACAGTGTGGGGCTGCACTTTGTAATAAAGGGTACATGGAGTGCTCGAGATGAGGCAGTTCAGGATCAGATGAAATAGTGTGCCGTCACACTGGGGCTATAAACAGATGTTCTATTCATGATGTTGACCTGATGCTCGTCAGAGCTGCAGTAATACAATATGAAAGCATTAGTTTACATTCAACCACTCACTGTTTTATTTGTCATATTCTTTTTCAGTTAGTTTGTAACACTGAACTTCATCCATTGCCGATATGATGAGAAACCTAGTTAATAGTGTCAGCTTGTTGCTGGGGCAGTGTCCCCTCTGACAGGTATGTTGTATTTTACTCATATCAAACATGCAAAATATACTCTCTGAAATTGATGTAAAGTATTAAACGTAAACCTAGCTGGTGTTATTTTTTCAGCACTTTTGGGGGCTGTTAAATGCCCCTGGTATTTACTCATCATACATTGCTTATTTCAGTAACAACCGCTTTTATGTTAAATGTGTGTTTATGTGTAAAATATGAATATGCGAGTGGAAAGGCAAGACTCCTGTCTAACTGGGTTTGTTCAATGAAGCCTAAGGGAAGCCACTTCAACCTTGGAACATAGACTGCAGACAGATCCCTGATAATTAATTAAATCTGCAGATCATAGAGTTTTCAGCTTATTCTGAATACAGCATTTGTCCCATTGTGGGCTCCTATTTCAACATATCCCCAGACAAGAAGTTGGCCACTAGCGTGGACTTTACAGGCTCTGGAACAGTTTAGCAATGAGTTACTATGGTTAATTCACATGAAAGTACACTGACCCATTAATCTTGCTCATAAAATGTTCTTCAGGTTACTAGGAATTGGAGTTCATCTGAAAATGGCAGTTGCTAAAATAATAAGTACAGTGAGCATGTGAAGTGAAGTGGATCAGAAGAAGATAAATACTCTTTGTGCTCAGCCGATGCTCTGTAGATGAACTGCGTATGACTGTGGTCAGATCCCCGGGGAGCTGTCCGAGGTCCTGAAGAGAACACGACGCTGACCGGCTTTGGCTTTGCAGCATTAGTCAGAAGAGACATCTCCACATACATCAACCGCTTTCATACAGTCCTCACACTCTTTTGATTGTCTGCCACATCCCACTCACTATACCAGTCCAACTGTTCTTTGACAAGGATGTGTGTGCGCTTAACGAAATCCTGAAATCCCCAAGTCGATAATAATTGCATGCTACCAAATGCTCAGTGCTTTTGCTGACTGCATTGTGTCTGATATTTCCATCACTACAGCGCACAGACTTTTCATCAAACCAATTCATGAGATACTGCTGAATGTCACGGTAAAACATTGTATTATTACAAAAGACGATGATAATGGCTCATTATAATGTCAAGTTATGTGCTAAGGTGTGCTGAGTGGGAACGCTGTGTGGAGAGTGCGCTGTTAACTGACGCAGTTCCTCAGCTGCACATGCATATTCATGAGCCCTATCGTCACGAAAAAATCACACTCACTTAACGTCAGCTAAGAAATATGAAGCTGTGAATATGCCTGATCCTCTGAGATCTCAGAGGTCTGAAGCAAGGTTGCTTAGATACACTGACTGACTGCAACAAAAAAAACAACACAAGTATTTATATATATGATGTGTGTTGCAGCAATGCTGTGCTTCAAAATCCTTGCAGTACAGTATATGTACTGGAGCACGGCTTTCTACAGCCACACTCTTCCGCCCTGTATTATTGAACAGCTCCACTGCAGACACTTGGTGCTGGAGTATGTAACTCATTCGCTTTTGCAGCTCACTGTATTACTAACAACCCTGGAGATTCAAACCAGCAGCTCTCTGATGAGGACTAATGCATTCTCTTTTCCTGTGGATGTTTGACTGAGAGTTGAATGGTGCTGATGTATCTGACGCCTTTTGATTTAAAACAAAAAATACACTGTCCATGTCAATGATACGATACTATCTAGTCATGCTTAGGGTCATGAAACACAAAATACACACTGATATTCTGATGTCTTGAGTCATTTTACAGAATTCAACAGGCGGACTCCCTATTCAGTCTTTTGATGGGAAATAAACAACACAGATGTTGCGTAAAATTCCTCCTAGATTAAGTTCTTCCATCACTGGTGCCATTATATCCATTCCCCATACCTGATGGTTTGCTCATGCAATACATATGGAATTATCCATGCAAACCACAAATCATTTACCGGAATATACTGCACACATATACAGTATTTACCAGCATCAGTCATGGTATATGCCTGTGCTTCGGTGTGTCAAGATGGCATTATGTGTGTCAAATGAATCTGAGAGTTATATTTCCAGTCCCAGTGTTCATGCCAAAGGCGGTATTAAAAAAAGAAAATCTCAAGAGAGATTTACCACGGGAATAAAAAAAAAATCTTTAAAATAGATTTAAATATACTGATGTAATAAGCTCAGCGTTAAGTCCAAGTATTGCATAAATAATATTGGTTTAACTGGTATGAAAGCACTCTTTTCAACTTGAACAGATTTCCTTGTGTTCAATGTGTGACAGATTGCTGTAATGAAAGTAGGGAGGTCTGTGGGATTTCTGGGGTGTGCTGGTCTGGCAGGGGCAGCCAGTGTGGACCTTGTGTTACTATTCTCAACAGGGACATGAGCAGTAGCCCTCTGCAGCCTCTTGGTACACATTTTTACAGCTCTTGCTTAATTAAAATGTTGCATCCACTGTAGCAATATACAGCAGAGTTCTCTGCAAATTAAAAATGAATTATGCTGGCAGATGTGGCCTTAATGGCTTAATTATGCCTTTACGTTTGTCCCAGTAAAGTGCGGCCACAGATGAATAGCGTTTCATTCACGAGTAATACCTAAAAACAATTTAAAATGTAAATTTGGAGACATCTGCTCAGGGTATGTTGAAACTGGCCCATGAAATATCAGCATCTGACAACAAGATGCAGGAGGTAGACAGCAGGTAAACATACCCATGAAATCCAGTACAATTACCAGGTACACTGGTTAAGTACTCACAGCTGCAACTGTAATGTATGCCGTTGATCTGTGGTATATATGTATCTCTGTGGTATGTTATATATACATATGCATGTTTTGTATCAGTATGCATGGTCTAATTCCTACCTCTTTGGTCTGCCAAATCCAATAATTCTGATTCAACATCATTTGTGTCATGAATCCACATGGAAGACCAATTTTTAAATGTTTTGGTAAAGTAAGAGCAGACTCTCTGAAATATAGGTTGAGACTTAAGTGCTGTCAACAGTACAAATACTGCATGGCATGACAAACACACACGGACACAGCATTTTCAGGATTCTGACACTCACCATGTTGAAGCAACAGAAACATCTGAGGCACAGGCACGAATTCCAATGTGGGTGAATTGGTGGGCTACAGGGCTGTCTTTGCGTTTGATACAGTCTATGGCTACTTTTATTCCTCTCTCTCTGGAGGCCATACCGGCCTCTTCTGTCCATATACAGAGCAGTATACAGTGCAGCATCATCAAGGTTGGTGCACACTGTTCTCTGTGAGATTGCATTGCCATGCCTTCCTTCAAACTGCATTTGGATGTTTGGAATGTATCATTTTAACATTTAATGACAAATATTTCAGAGAAGGACGTTCAATCAAAGTGCACCATTTGTAACACTTTCAAATGCAACAACAATAATAATAATAATGGGACGTTAATTAAAGTTGCAATGTACTTCACCAGCTTATTTTCTTTTCTTTTTTGTATTAACAGCAGATACTGTTCGCTTTAACAAAGTAGTAAAAAATGATTTCCAGAATTGGTTGAAAGTTGAACTTTCATCCCACTTATCTCCCAAACACGGCTGAGGATTAATCAGGGCAGTCGTTTGCAAAAGCAACAAGCTGCTTCAACGTCCACAACTGCAGACACACTTTTCTTTCTTCCCTCAGTTCCTAAACTCTGCATGATATTTCCATGTACTCCTCTACCTATACAGTATGTGTATCTTTCCTCTCCACCCCTACAGCCTTTTCCCCTGAAAGTGTGATCCTGAGAATGAATGTAGAGAGACTAAATTAAGGGACCCAATTTGAAGCGGCACCACTTCACTGATAAGCTGTACCAGTGATCTGTGAGAGCACTCAGGGTCTGCTACATTATGACAATACAGAGGAATAAAGCAGATGAAAGAGAATAGCCTGGCAAGAGCAGAAATCAGATGGGCAGAGGGAGAGGAAAAAACAATCTAAAGTCTAATTGTGTTATGCCTCATGGCAGCAAGGGAGTTCAGAGAGACACATTTTCTTTCCACACGTCGTTCAGCACAGTCCCTTCCCCGACATGATCACATTCATCTCCAACCGTTGCCAGTCTTTCTTTAAACATTTTCCCTGGGTGCATTTATTGAAAAAAGTGACATGAAAAGCAGATGGGGAGAAACAGGCCCATTAGGTTTCACCAGAAACATGCGGCACTGGTATTTGAGGCCGTGCATTTAGGCATGTTGGCTAGATGTGTCTTCCCCGCCCTTTGGGAAGAAAATATCACTCTGATGCCTTTGAACATGGGGAGGCAACGTTGATGCAGGGGATTCACTTAAGTTCTTTTTCACCTTTTGTCCCATTTGTTGTCATGACAAAATATAACTACTATTGTACCACAGGCCTGCCCTTGAAGGAACACATCACCATTTTGGATGTTCCTCTTATTTCCTGTTTTGATCCGTTTGCTAAAAGCTATTTGACAATCAGAAACACAGAATTTTGCAAATTCTTATTGGGGAGGATGGTCCCCTTCAACTACTTTCATGGGAGTAAAAGTAAATTGATAACCTGTGTAATTGCTAAAATCATATTAGATTACTCTCTTGTAATGTCACCATCCTCTTATGACTTGTTTGTGTTCTCTAAAACATCATGTCAAACCTCCATAACTGCAGCAGATGTCTATACTGGCAAAAGATCATGAGCAAACACTGTGGTTCGTGAGGCTATTTGAGATGGACGTCTGGAAAGACGAGAAGGCCGATCCGTGTTTATAATCTCCGAAAATAGAACGTTGCCAGTGAGCAGCGCCACCGAAACCCTTTTCTTTCTTCCTTCCCACTTGCTGCAGTGGCTGTTCCAAGAATCAGGACATGGTGGTGCAGAGTGTAACCATGAAGAGCGATCTAACATGTATCATCTATTACTCTATTACTCCACAGTGTACTGCTCACCATACTAATTGCATAGTTACAAACCGTTTGACATGTGTGTTGTGATAAATGCCAGGTTGTGCGATGCTGAACATCTAATTTAAGTGCAAGTTGAGGTTAACAAACATCATTACTATCATCATTATCTATATCTGATGAACTAGTGGTAACTGGGTTAACACCGTCATGGGACCTAAGCACTGGAACAGAGGGCCCAATGACCAGGCTTGTTCGTTGAACATACATTTTTAAACAAACATGACTCGCTGTTCAGGCCTTCAAACTCCAGTGGGATGAAAAAGGTGACAGTTCTGAGAATAGGACTAGACTTCGCTTTGTGTCGCACTGCTGCCGCTGGGCTAAACACAGCTAGACAAGTGTCGGAGGAACGACAACCCAATGTTATAAATTATTCTTTTTTTATTCCATTTTCACATAATCGCAAGGATTCTTGTTGGCATATGATGATACAACTGGTGATTTTGCCAATAAAAATGTGTTTTGTGTGTATAAATATACCAGAGAGCCTCTTGTAGAGGCCCAGTTGCACACAGGTACCCAAGCAGACTCTCTCTCAAAGAGCTATAAATGTGTTGACTGCCAATGTTTCACCAGCCTCTGTCTTTCAAGAAAAGTCAATAAGAGTCAGCAGCTAGCTTCTCACGGCTGGCCAGCTACCAGCTACACGTCATGATTTTCATTTTAAACGCAAATGCTGTGACTCACAAAACACTGTATTTAATGCTGTAATTTACATCGTACTATTATGATCTTGTAAACCACCTTCCAATGATGGTTGCATAAGTTATAGATAGATACTGTTATATACAGTTTGTTTGCATGTGTGCCTGTCCTTCAAATCTGACTGAAGAACTGAAGTAAAAAGGCATACACAATTAGAAGAAGATACAAATGTATGTTGTCATACCTGCAGGGCTTCCCAATGTCAGATGTCCATACACTGTTACAGAAGCAAGGAAGGACTATTCACGGGTCACTTACTCCAGGGTCTGAAAGAAAACAAAAGAAACACAAATCAGAACAGACATGGGGAGTGAGCTCCCGACTCAGCCACCACAAATGCCCAGTAATCCAGGATAAATCCTTGAAGAAATGTCAGTCCAAGGAAAAACATTAGCTTAACCACACCAGGGTAGCAAGAAAAGGCCGGGATGACATATGCACAGGCTCGTTCTCCTTCCTTGGTCAGCTTGATCATTTTCCTGCCTAGCCAGCTGCTGGAAAATGGTTCATTACGCTATAATTTGAGTCGAGGAAGACAAGTAGCATTTGCAGGGCCCGTGCCATTCAACTTAGTGCTGCAGACTTAGACAGTGGATGTCCCTTACTGACTGACTGACACTTGACTTACTGACTGACTGACTTTTTGAGTTAGCATTAGCTATGTTCCATTAAAACAAATCACCAGTACGGAATGGCTAATCTGCCCGTGCTTGATGTGGTTCTCTGGGCCGACGGCTTTGTTCAATGAGCTGAAGAGAGCGGCGCGTTCAGTCCACCGTAAAGCAGCCAGAATTAAACTGGTAACCGATTGCGATGTACCCACAGCATTGTGAGACAGTGGTGTACTTGTTCTTGTCACTCTAACCAATGGGCTGAGTTATTATAACTCAAGATTCCCATAATTTTAATCAAAAAAACATATCGCGTTAAATCAGTGAGATGTGAAGACAACTTAGCCAGCCACTCTCATCCATACTGCAACTGGATTCATAACAGATTATGAAACTGAAGGATAAGAAAAATGTAGGCCTCGAAAGCCTTAATCCCAGCAGGAATTTACGAACGATATCAAAGTTCAGCATCGCTGGCTTGCTCAGTGATTCCACTTGCTAAACATTCGAGTCACTTAAATAGGCCATATCTACTGTGGCTAAAAATGTTGTATATTTTAAAACTTCAAGTTGCCTTGAACTCAAATGATTTAATTCCCACCACCGGACGTGTGAGCAGCGGCTGGTGCCACCTAAGAAATGCTCACCTCCTCCCCTGACTTACCGATGCTGCTATTTTCATCCCGCCCACTGACTGATCAGCCTAATCCACTGTTGGAGGATTTGAGCGCTGCGGTACAGGGCAATTGTGCTGCGGCAAAATGAGTGTGGCTTAATTGGAGCAAAGACTTAATGAGGGCCCCTTGAGGATTATCATCTGTGGCTTAGAAATGGCCCAGGTAGCGGAAGACACGGTCAAAAGGATTAGCTAACAGCCTTCTAAATTGGAGTGACAGTGCTCAGCCGCGACTGTGCCAATGAATTTTTACTTCTTTTTTTCCGGGGGGTCCTTGGAGAGAGGTGGACTAAAGTGAAAATCTCCCAGGAAAATATGGCTGCAGGAGCAAACAGCCTTCTGTTGCAGCTGGAGGAAAGTAGCATTTACTTATTTATTTCCCTCCATTTAATCTTGTAACCTACATTATTACTGTGTTTTTGCTTAAAAATGAATGCAAATTGAGATTTTCGTTTATTACATTGTCTACTAAATATGTTGTTTTAAAAGCAATAAGATGTGGTCAAAATTATTTCGGCTAAGTAGTTTTCTTCAACATGAAAAGACCCAAAACACACGGAACACTAAAATCAGTGCTTTTTTGATTTGATTTTTAGAAAAATTATTTTCATCAGTTTAATCTGGCGATTTATTTCGTTATTTAGTGAACAACTAAATATATGCAAAGAAATACAGCAAACTCTCACAAGTGAGAATGAATTGTGAATGTTTGCCATTCATTCTTGACAATCAGATTATTAGGAGAAGGGATTTTGATTACTTTTCTGTCGATCGACTCATCATTAATTGATTGAGGTACATTTTATTATTGGAAGAAGAAACAAACACAAAGGAGTAGCAAAGGAAATGCTGCGGCCATGCAAGAAAGGTAAAGTAGACCCCTCGCCGGCTCTCCAGGCAGTTTATTTCTCTGAGAAGTCCGGCTCCACTTGACAGCCACAGATCAGACATGACTGACCAAGATAAATGGTTAGGCTCTAAAGTCAGATCAATTCCATCCAGCAACTGTCCTCGCCAGGAACAAAAGGCCACACTGTCAACTAGGCTCAACTCACTTCAATGCATATTCACTGTCTTTTTGTCCTTGTTACGTAAATACCCGAAGCTGTGAATGTCCTGCTTTCTAAAGTTGAACAGGTGAAATTCTCAAGCTCTAAAATACTTCAGTTTATTTGTTGTCTTATTTATGTGTTTTGCCTTTCAGTTCAGCCCTGCAACAGAAATGCAATAAAGCCTTTCAATCACCATGTTGTCTCTGTAAGCCTGTGTAGTACACCAACATCTCCCCGTTGGTTTTATGACGAGGCTTTACATGCTCCGTAATGACTTATTTCACATTTCAATTCAGTGGGCTTCAAGGTCTGAAGCCAGATTCCACACATAGGACTAAAGTCATCTGCAGCAGTGTTACTCAGCCCCCCCCCCCCGGCAGCCATTTCATTATCTAGCAAGACATGAAAAGCTAGTTGAAGTCTGTGCATCGAGTTCAATTGAATACACAAAAATGCCAAAGGAGGCCTTTAGGCCCAGTTGCATTGATCCAAAGCTCTATGAAGTTACATGCACGATAACGCCAATCATTTCTTTGTGGATGCGTGCTTCGTGAATATTCGGGGTTACTCCTGCTTTGCAGTGTAATAACATTTGAAGCTTGCAATAATCTGATTTCTGGGGTATTTGTATTACTCACTGCAGTTTCAGCATTGCATTTTAAACAAATGTGTCTCTCCCTTAAAATGTTAGTGCTATTAATGTGACAAATTTAAATTACAGAATGCAATATTGATTTGATGACTACAGTTGTTTCTTCTTCACAGTGACAAACAGCGTTTGAAGTGAATATTATAGTGAGATCTCCTAAGAGCCTCGGTACAATGTTGTGTTTTATTTTGTGTTTTCTTGTGTCTTTTTAGGTCATAACTGAACATATCTGATATCTCAAAGATGGAGGCAGCAATACCTCGGAATAAAAACATCTTATATTGGGCATGGGAGAATCCAAACTAACAATCAGCTACATGGTTTTGACAAATATTGTTTTAAAAAATGCCTTTTTCCATGGTCATTTACATTTCAATGAAAATAATTTACATGACCAACCAAGTAAGACTACTTTCTAACTTGAATAAGACAACATAATACAGATTTTCACACTCTATCAGACAGTGTAACTCAACTACAATTACATGTAGCGACGCTGCCAGCCTCCCATCCACATTGCCTGGAGTAGCTTTATGAAAAGTATCAACAACTTCCCCCTTCCTCCTTTTCATCTGTCTCTCTTCAAAGAGAATAAAACTGAATATACGAAAAGCTAATTTAGCTCTTTTTTTTTTACACACAAAGGAAAAGTGAATAGAATAGACAGTATAAAAATAAGGAGATTATAAATTCAAAAGGTCACTGAAATGTCACAAAGAAATCACAGAAACTTTTGTGTCAGAGGTATATCTTTGCAAGCAGATCTATAAGCAC
The DNA here is from genome assembly GCF_949748355.1 of Melanostigma gelatinosum. NCBI lineage: Eukaryota > Metazoa > Chordata > Actinopteri > Perciformes > Zoarcidae > Melanostigma > Melanostigma gelatinosum. Next base: position 23,453,363 of record NC_136638.1, read on the forward strand.
ACAGCTTGAACGAAACAAAAACGGAAACAGTGAAGTGTCAGCACTTTAAACACGAACAGATGGAGGAGAGAAGATGAAGGCAAATCCACCTGCCAGACTACATTAATAAAAACAAAAGACATCAATTAACATTTAAAAGTAAAATATACATTCGGCCAGACGGCTGTGCACGAGGCAGGGGAAATATTGAAAACAAAACATCCCCCTGGAAAAGATGAAAAAAGGCTGAAACAGAAAAATACTTGCTGAGAGCTCAGTGACCACCACAGGGTAATGCTGCGTGAGTGCTTCCCTCAACAAAGGTTTATTGCATCATTGCTAGCACACAGTGTCTGAGTCAGTTTCCAACAGTGTCTCAATCTTGGGACCTTGGTTCATGAGGCCAGTTTGCAGAGAGAAGACCACAGACGGAGTCGGCCCCCATCGTCTGATGCCTAGCACAAGGGTTATGGAACACACGGGAAAAGGTGAAGCGAAGCAGTTCTCCTAATTAAACATCTACAGTACTCCCTGATTAATGAGGTGAATAAGATAAACAAAAACTGGGATATTTGTTCCAAACTGAAGATACAAGAAGATATTGTTGCTCCATCATCACTGAAACCAGAGACGCTTCTTAATTCCTCCCAAGTTCCGAATGTCGAACAGTGCTGCGGTCTCTGTGATCTTAAAATCTGAAGAGAGAGTTAATTGTTCTTTTAACTTACATTTCACAGTCTGCAGTCTCGAAAAAATGAGCACATATTATTGCTTCTACTGAAATACTTGGTAATCTAAATAAAGCAGGCACTGAATTGTAGAAAGACATTTAGGATGTTGATTCAATTAATTAGGAATAGCACGAAAATACAGAGCTTTGTGTTGTTTTAAACTCAACTGTAAAGCCTTAATGCTTAGTGTGATATGTTCAATCCCTTCATTGAATATTCTGTTTAATGTCATGGATAGACAGGTCCTGGCTGACAAGCCTAAGCAACTATATAGTGGCATGAAAGGATGCAAGCCTGCTGAATTATGTATTGAAAAAAAGACTTAATTCTCAGTGTTAAGTAAGGCAAGGCAAGTTTATTTGTATAGCACATTTCAACAACAAGGTAATTCAAAGTGCTTCACATAAAACCATTAAAAGCATCAAAACACAAGGAGATTTCAAAAACAATTAAAAAACAGTGTAAGAAATAAAATGCAGTAGTGAAATGCAGAAATGCAGGAAATTGATTAATATATTAATTGAACGTGGTTCAATTAAAGGCAGCAGCAAACAGAAAGGTCTTCAATCTTGATTTAAATGAGCTGAGGGTCTCAGCAGACCTGCAGCTTTCTGGGACTTTGTTCCAGATATGTGGAGCAGAAAAACTGAACGCTGCTTCTCCATGTTTAGTTCCGACTCTGGGAACAGAAAGTAAACCGGTCCCAGATGACCTGAGGGGTCGGGATGGTTCATAAGGTAGCAGCAGATCAGAGATGTATTTTGGCCCTAAACCATTCAGTGCTTTGTAAACCAAGAGCAGGATTTTAAAGTCAATTCTTTGTTGGACAGGAAGCCAGTGCAAAGACCTCAGAACTGGAGTGATGTGATCCACCCTCCTGGTCTTAGTGAGGACTCGAGCTGCAGCGTTCTGAATCAGCTGCAGCTTTCTGACGGATTTTTTACAGAGACCTGTAAACACACCGTTACAGTCGTCCAGTCTGCTGAAGATAAATGCATGGACAAGTTTTTCCAAATCCTGTTGAGACATAAGTCCTCTAATCCTTGATATATTCTTCAGGTGATAGTAGGCTGATTTTGTAATTGTCTTGATATGGCTGTTCAGGTTGAGGTCTGAATCCATAACTACACCTAGATTGCTGGCTTGGTTTGTGGGTTTTAACATCAGTGACTGAAGCTGAGCGGTGATTTTCAATTGTTCGTCCTTGGTACCAAAAACAATTACTTCTGTTTTATCTTTGTTTAATTGAAGAAAATTCTGGCACATCCAGTTGTTGATTTGTTCAATGCAGTTACCCAGCCCTTGTATGGGATTATAGTCCCCTGGTGACATAGTTATGTAGATTTGTGTGTCGTCTGCATAATTATGATAACACACTTTGTTGTTTTCCATAATCTGAGCTAGTGGAAGCATGTAGATGTTGAACAGAAGAATCCCCAGTATTGAACCTTGGGGAACACCACATGTCATTTTAGTCAGCTCTGATGTGTAATCAGCTACATACACAAAGTATTATCGGCCCTTCAAATGGGATTCAAACCAGTTAAGTGCTGTGCCAGAGAGTCCCACCCAGATTTTTTGGGTGGGACCAGAAGTAGCAAGCCTAAATTACAATTCACATAACTGATAAATACTGTCCACAACATGGAGCTATATTGGTGATTAAAAACAAAGATTGCTTTAAATAAAGCACTGAGGATAATTACTTTGGCTGAAATGAAGCAGATGAACTGAAAAATGTGTTTAGGCACTGTTTTGTTATATAAAGAAAAAAGTGCTATGACATGCAGCCACATACAAATTCTGACATGTGAGTATTGGACATGTATTTGCATTGTGTATTATTATTGCAATTATAATGTTGTAATGTTCATAATCATGGTACGACATTTTACTTTCAGTCGCCCTGAAACTCTCTCTGTCTCTTTTCATTTAAAGCATCCAGACATGCAATGCTTTATGCAGTACATTTAAATGAGGGAAGTGATTTTAAAACTGTTGGCCTGAAGCCCTCACACCCTGCCACACAAGCGCACAAATGATGTGAGACCCTGGGAACCCTGATGTGATAGCACATGCCACCAAATCCACAGTTAATTGGACACTTCCTTCATAAAAGGCCTGTGGTAATGCAGCAGCAGCAGCATGCAAATAACAAGGCTAAGACGAGCTTCCAGAACGAACAAGAGGAAATAGCTCAGGTAACGAAACCAACAGCAGATGTGTTGTCCGCTGCAGTAGATTGTGTTTAGAACAACAACTCTTCTTTCGACTGCATAATCCTCAGCATTCGGCAAACCTGATTAGCCTTCCCATGCTTAACAGCTGGTATCTTAGCCCAATTTGTCCGGCCTGGAAACGTGAAGCAGAATCATGTCTGCTGTATTCTTCGTGCCAAATGGACATTTGGGTGTCGAAAAATGGTCAGCAGCCCGGTACGGAGTAGGGATTGCACATGATCAAAAAGGATTTCATGGCTGCAGATTGAGAGAAAGGAGACTTATGGAAATATAGCATTGTATTGTGCTGGATGTCTCAATTTCCATGAGCCAGTCCACATGTGGTTGTGCAACTGCTGGAAGATGTGAGGGTTTAGAGAGCTAACCAGCTCTCCAGAAACAGACGATTACAGCTGAAGTAAACAAGTCGCTGGTGAAGAATGTCAAACACCGAGCAAGCAAAAGAGACACAAACTGTTGTCAAACGTGGTGGGCTGAAAGGCGAGTGAATATCTGACATATTCAACTGTACAGAGATGCCCATGATGCACCTTGAATTTCTGGCTCCCCTGACGGCCGAGAGAGCAGCAAGCTGCAGACAAGCATCAGGTTAAAAAATGTCTACACGCCGAGTGGTTAGGGCGGATACCACATGGGCACGTATTCCCTGAGCAGCGAGTCCTTGGTTCGAGTCCCAGCTGGCCTGACCGTTTAGCTGCACATCTTTCCCCCATTGCTTTCTCTACATGTCCTGTCTCTCTCCACTATCAGTATCAAATAAAGGCAATGCATGTCCTGCAAAAATCCTGGAGAAGGTTCAAGATGATAAAGGACCATTTCCAATTATGATGCACATTTGAAAGTAAGCAATTAACACTATTGGCATTTCTAGGACCTGATCGCAAGTCTGCCAACATAAATAACACCTCACCAAAAGGAATGCAGTTTAGGGACAATTAGAATGGACCAAGTCATCCAGTAGAATATGTATGTGCCGATTAGTATTTTATAATGAGGTTATGGCTAAACCTCCACGACCATTAATGTTATATTCTGAAAATAGAGCCACAAGAACTTAATGTGTTTTTTTCTGTTTTCATCCACAATTGAAGATTTACTGAGACAAGAATGTGGACACCAAAACGGTCTTTGATGACGACACACGTGTTGGTGAAGCATCTGTTGTCCTGACAATAGATGATCCTTCTTTCCCTGTAACATTCTGCAAAACAGTTGGAATGCTTTGTCCATTTCAGATAACTGAGAACTTCATATGTAAAGCAGTTGATGCTAGGTTTAAAAAAGAACATGACTCTTTCTGAATTTAGTGTCAGTAATTAGGCTGATGTGTAGGGTAAACATTGATGAGTGTGGTAACATCTCATCATCTTTTCACCACTGATGTGAACTTTGTATCAAATTAAAGGTTGGATGATGTAAGGGGAGCATTATTTTGTCACTCGTCGTGGTGCCTTCTCCACACCTGCCTCACAGTGCCAGCGATGAAAGCAAGTGTACCTGCTGTCTGTCAGTTGCACTTGTATAACTCACTCTAGCCCTTGCACCTGCAAACTGGAAAGCTCGCTCTCACACACACACACACACACACACAGAGAAAGAGAGAATATGACATGAAACAAACTAGAATCTAAGAGTGGAATAATTTGTATGAGGAAGCAGGCCATTTGTCCTCACATCTGAAATGTGAGAGACGTTGTCATTCTTGTAAGAAAGTTGCTCAAAGGGGTTTTGAATTTGACTAAATTGCAAAGTAGTACATTTTAATCTTAATTTCTTGTTTGCATGATGAGCCTTGAAACCTTGTCATCAACATTTCTAAACTGTATGTTAATATTTAGAGTATTGGATACAGTATAGATCTGATATAGAGTATAGACACATTACAAGAGAGTGGGCACAACAATGGACTGCTGCCTGTAAGCAGGTGATGCTAAGTAATCCCTACAGAGATTCTGCTGGAAATAAAAGGCATAAAATGTAACAGGCTCAATTCTTGTTACCTCTGAATTTGCATAGTAAAACAACACATCCTGTAAAGTACATTAGTTTCATCCAGCGGTCAGCAAAAAAAACTGGTCCACATCGACTCAACTACCTTTGCAGATCACGCAGCTGACAAACACAGCACTTAAATAAATATTAAACGTAAGTTAAATATCACTTTCAGATTGCGCTGTGCCAAAAAAATGAAATGACTGACCACAGTGAAAGGCAATCAAATCACAGCTTTTTTGTACCTGAAGCTTTTTCTATCAGCTCAGAACTAGTCTTGTGAAAATTTAATTTCATGGGTGTCGGTGATGCAAATTGGATACTGGTTTCTCGACAATTAGAATTATGTTATTTCTCAAATAAATCTGTCTCTAAGTGACACCCCGACTTGTCCCTTAGCACTGTGTGTGATTGTGTTACGACAAGAAACGGCTCCTTTCTAACAGGAAGTTAAGTTTGCCCAGATGACAATCGACAAAATTCAACATGACATTTTGCACGTGTGCCAGTGTCACAGTGTGCTCCATTCTGCGATGAGTTATTCTTCATCTGAATGCCCTAGCAAACGTTTGCTTCGACTCTGCCCATCTGTGTGACCCGTGAACAATTATACATATCTGCTATTATCATATTTCATCTGTTTCATGCAAATCCTTGCCATTTGTGCAGCACTGTGCCCCCAGGATTCCACTATCATTTGATTTTATTCATGTTGCTGAATGTTTCTTTCATTTTACAAAGTCTGACAAAATGACTCAGGCCTATGAATTACGTATTAGTACTTTTGCCTCGCCAACAACAGAGAGAAACAGCTTGAGTCACGCAATGACAAACAGCATCACACAACAAATGCAGTCATCTATGTTGCATTGTTTCATTCCTCTTAATTATGAAAACTAAATAATTAATACACAAGCAATTATTCTCTTCCATTAAAAATGTAAACTGAATATTGTCTTTTTTCTGTGTTTTGTTTAGAGTTGAATGCCACCAATGCAAAAGAGTCAAATATATTGCAAAAGTGCAACTATCATGCTTTGTCTGTAAACAATATTGGGGTAATAATACCTAATATAACATTTTGTGTGTAGGTTTTGTGATTGATAATACGTCCATATAATACAAAAAAAATCCATTTTAAATGGATTTTGTGAATTATACGCCACAGTTAACTCTTACAGACAGTTTTTATGGGCGGTAAAAGCAGAAGCTCAATCAAAAACAATAATGGTGAATAATAACCCAGAAGTCTTTCATTTCTTCCGTAACGATGCAGTCTAACCTTGCCTTTCTGCAGCCCCAGCTGTCAAACAGGACAGCCCAATCATAATGCCCCAGCTCAAGCATTCATCTTGTAGATACAAATCTCTTTGGTGTTAGCAGAAATGTCAGACGTTATCTGCGTTCTTTTTTAATTCCTCTCTTCTTCCATCTAGACAGGTGTTTCTTTGCTACACTCTCGCTCCAGTCGGCTTGTTACCAGCGATGGCAGCTGCCAGTGTGACTCATAGTTGTGAGATAGAAAATGAGTGCATTGATCGATGTTTGTTAAATACATTTAATGTATTTGATCATGTTGTTAGACAGACAACTTTGCATTTTTCCATTTTCATTCATCCAAAGTGGAAATCAATTGACTTATCGCCACTCACAATGTGGATTGCCATCGTCTCTTGTGATAAGAGTTGTGAGTCACAGATTGTCTTCTTGCGTGTGTGTGTGTGTATATATATATAAAAATCAATATGAATACTTGATGATGTTGGGTCGTCTGATCTATTTTGTTTGTTTTTAGTATTATTGGCTGCACGTGTATGGATACAAAATATTATGGGTCACATGTTTTTTATATCGTCTTTTGTTTTTTTGCTGACCCCAAATTGCAAACCACGAAAAGCAAGCAGGCAGTCCGTCTATCGATCTCCTCCACAGTGTCTCTCAGTAATAGGGGCCGCGCCGCACCGACACAACAAACAGCACTGTCCCATTGTGACGCCGGGCCCGGAGGAAGTGGATGCAGCTCATCCTATTAGCCTATAAAATAAAATGATTACGCCAAGTCAAGGAGGCAGATTGTTTAATTGGGTGTTTAAGCTCTTTCGTGTGGTGTGGACAATATTTTATTATGTAGCAAATGAAAATATGGATCAATGAGCAATAAAATGATTATCAGTCAACGATGAGCAAGTCTTGACCAATCAGATTTCATTACGGGAATTCTTAGTTGGGGACACCCCCAGACTCGTCATTGACAATAATCATGTATTTTGTGATTAGTGTAGCCATTTTCTTTTAAAACAAACACAGGTTAGTGACAATCAATGTGACATTACACAAGCATTTACAGTGCAACTACAGCAGTGTTTGACTTTAGAACTATTTACTGCTAAAATATCAATGTAAGATTACTACTTCAATCAATAGTCAGGGTTTTACCTAGCTTTGGCTGATTAACATTCACTTATATAAGAACAATGAATCATTACTAGGGGTGTAACGATACGCATATTCGTATTGAACCGTTCGGTACGAGGCTCACGGTTCGGTACGCATGACGAACCGAATACGTTTGAATAAAAAAATAAAAAAAATAAAAAAAAAATTTAAATTTTTTTTTAAAACCTTTATTTAACCAGGTAGTCCCATTGATATTAAAAATCAATTTTGCAAGATGTAAGTAACAATACTACATAACATTAAGGAGCAGTTTTTGTTTTTTATGCTTATGTATTGCTAAGAAGACACCCCAGAAGATGGATCACTCAGGTATAGTTCCATCATTGTTCAAAGTCAAAGAATAACTTCATGATGTTAGTTGTAATGAATAAATATATTTTAAAATCAAGTACATTTCTCTGGAATTTATATTTTTCTACTGTACCGAAACGTACCGAACCCAACCGTGAATTGTGTGAACTGTTACACCCCTAATCATTACTTTTCAATAAGACCACTGTGCATTCATCTCCAAGTCACTTTGTCTTCTATGTGCCAGTCTTGACAGAACAAAAGTAAATATTCGGTTTTATCCAACATGCTTCGGACTATTTGTGTGAACCGTTTTTGCTCCTGACTTTGCGTAAATTACATTATGAGGATTTATAAGACGTGATGGCCGTCCTTGCAAAAATGTGACCGCTCAGCCGGAATAATGCATGTGCATTGTGAGAAGACTTTTATTTGCCTTCCTTATTTTCTCCATGGTCAGACAATGGTTGGTGGGTTGACTGGACCTATAAATTGTCCTGTTAGATACAGAGGGAGATTATGATCCCACACTTTTTACACATATTTGTCAAAGTCTTTTGTGCCAAAGAAAACTGGGGAAATAATAACCACTCAGCACCGACAGATAATACTAAGCAGCGACAGACTATAACGAAATATCAGAGCAGACAGCACAACACAGCAGGAAATCTATGTCAAGTCTTTTCAAGTCTCTCTTCCTGTAAAAAAAAAAAAAACACTCAAGCCCTCCGTTCCTGTTTTTGATAACTTGTTCAACATTGATGGGGCAAACTTTTGAGCAGCTACATTCAAGTGTAACACTACAGAAATATGAAGGTGAAGTATTCTATACTTAAACCAAGTCCAAATTTGATTGTACTGTATGACACCAAGGGAGACGACTATTGAACTTATACGCTATATACCACAGCAGTATAGATAATTTGCTATAGTATGCTATTGGGTTGAAATTCAGAATTGATGAATGTATCTGCTAATAACAAAACAGTGTGGGTCAAATACACAGAGTCCTGTGTCCACAGAAAAATCCTGCAGCAGAGAAATGCTAAACTGGGGATGATTCAGGTTTAAATAGTTGTGACACCACTCACTTTTCTCAGTGTTGATGTTTGTATGAGTGAGAACAGTTTATGGTGATTTTTCATACCTGTGTGTGCTGACACTGGTGAAATATGGTACAATATGGACACATGGTACTTGCCGTTACCACTTGTAGGTTGACATGAGCATTTATTGTAGCTGGCAGTTCATGTTTACAGAGCATCAGACAACACGGCACCAACAGGCTACTTGCCAATAACACATGCTGGCGTATATACGCAGGTGTCAGGCAATAGTTAAATGGACATTGGAGATAGGCAGGTCCTATCGCAGAGCGAGTTATTCTTTGAGGGAAATATATGGTCCTTGTTTAAATACTGTTTAAAAATAAGTATAAAACTATTTTGTACTTGCGGAGGAGGAGCAAGCGGTAGGAAACTCTCAATGTGTGAATAGGAGGCTCCTAAAAATTGAGAGGGTCAATGTTTCCCACAAAACCTGCAGCAGATCCAGAACCAGCAGATGTGAAAGTATTTTCTACTGGTGCACACCATTTTGCCACAGCTTTTTAATATATTTGCACCCGTTTGTTATGTGTATTTGAGGTGAAAACCAATACATCCTTGTTTTTTTCATATTCGTGCAGATATGAGCATGACCCTGGAGAGCAAGAGCGCAGCTGCCGTCAGTCAGCGTATGAATGAAATGTACACACGCCGCTCCAACTGGACAGTTTTGTTTCCTTAGTACAGAATAGCTTTGTTTTCTTGTTGCTGAAAGAGTTTTGAATACAACAATGACACCTGTGATTAAAAAGACCGATTGTCATTGTGGTCCTGTATCTGTGCTGGACGCGGTCTCCACTCCAATCAACTCTGAGCTTCCATTTCGATGGCAATTAAAACAAGCGTGAATTGCTGTCATTGTTCTCACTCGCATCGTGTCCGAGGACATGTGCAGTGTAGCTGATGCACTTTGCAGTGGTGTAACGATGTGACACTACTTTCACAACCAACCAATCAATGATGTTGGTTTACTTTTGTTTGTTTGGTATATTATTAATAATTAGTCATTTATGCTGCTATTTGCCACACACATATTCACATACTGTAATGCTGTTAGCCTGTCTCCATCGCTTCCTCCACTCCGTTTTGCTCAGAAGCTTTCTATACTCAAGGCATTGCATCAGGAAGTGGTGAGGGCCTCCTTGACAAGAACTTGACACTATGAGGATCAATAGCGGATTGAATCTTCACTGCACCAAAAGTCAAGATTCCTTTTAAATAGTTCACTGGCAACTGCTTACTTGAGACAGATCCTGTTATTCTGCTTTTGGTTTTTCAGTTCTCTGACATTCGTCTAGATATAAATTTGTCAGTAAAGAAGACATACTTTCCTTCCACTTTGTTTATGTTAACTGGAGGTTGCACTTATTTAGCAGGGCATTTGGCTGTGATAAATGGTAATCTCTTAAACTTGACCTTTTTCCACTGAATTTCCCAACATACTCCATTCGTTATCCAATTGCTGAATGATGAACAATGAGTCCATCTCGATGAGGAGCCTAATTTATATCCTGATGTGTCGGTGCTCTACTCTTCAGGCTATCGGTTTCCATTTTGGCAGGGATGCTTTACAGACAGGAATGTATTGATCGAGACCACAGACGGCTCTCGGCCTTAGCTACCTTTGAATGCATCAGGCACTTGTGAGAGAAAGAAACCAATGTGTGGAGAGGATTATGTGTAGGTCCATACTGTACAATTGCTCCATTTTAACAAAGCAAATGCATTGATTGGTAAAGGGCAGCACACACAGAGACTTACATGGACCCATGCTGAATTTTGAAGTTTCCCACAGTTATTTCGAAGTGAAAGGAGGTGGATGGCAAACAATTCTGGTGAATTCTGGGATTGCAATTCTTGGACTTCAAACCTGAGTTTAAAACACAATTTATTAAAAGACACAGTCTTTAACATCAAAATGAGTTCAGCCCCCAGGAGGAACCTTTTTGATTTCAGCTATATCGTTTATTAGAATTAACTGAAAACTCCACTTTAGGCCTCATTGACTGATAAGGGTCTCTGCTTTGTAATGAATGTCAAAGGTGAACGTTCAAAACAATCCAACACATTGACATTTGCACTAACTTGTGACAATTTGGTACTGTTTGGCCTCTTGTCACACAAACCATTAAACCTGTACACAAATCATTAGCCAAGGTGATGTGAAGAGCAATGACGGAATCTATAATCTCTGTCCCTTTATCTGGCGGCTCAATATAATGAGCGGGCAGGTGTTAATGATGATGGAGGCCAAGACTGTCTCTGGCCAAAGAGCCATGAGCAGAGAGTAATGGGGTGAAAATATTGCTTTGGGACAAAAGTCAATTATAGCTCTCACAAGTAAGCATGACTAAAAGCCAATAGGGCTTTGCTCCAGTTCTCTTAATAATAGGAAGGAAACCCATTGATTTCTCCTCTTTATACAATGTTTGATTTCAGTTATTGACTTTATTGAACGTGGCAGGGCTGAAACAACACTCCAAACAATCTTTCTTATATCATGATTCATCAAATGTATTCAACCCCAATGTAGAACGCACCCCAGTCAGTATCAGTGAATTAACTAGTGCATCAAATGTAACACAAGGACTACAGAACATAGCAAATCAAAAAATAAATCATAAAAGTCAATGAATAAATTGATCATAGAGATCTCCTATTTAAGTAATTAAGATATAATTACCAAAACCATCTTTACAGCTGTGTGACATGATAGCTTAGCAAATACTCATTAAAGTGAAAGAAAGCTTTCTCAAAGAAAGGTCAAAAGACCTACGAAAATAATCATATCCAAGACTTAATGTTTTTTCGATGTTCATCTGTTCAACATTGACAATTAATATTGTCATCCTCGCCCTGATTTCACAATGCCACAGATGCTTTACAGCTCTCCTTGCTTCATTGGGGACGAGTGAGAAGCTTCATTTGTCAAGAGTGTAAACTGATGAAATAACATCCTGAAATGCATCTATGGAAATCCATTTTCTGAAAAGGCTTAATGCGTAATGGTCAGTTATTAAGAATGCAAGTAATCAGGGGAATTCATTGCCAAAGGCACTAAGAGGGATAAGACAGCAGCTATAAAGAGAGCACAAATCAATGAAAGCGGCGATGTATTGTGATACCCAGAGATCTACTGAATTGAGCATGCTATGTACAGGATATGTACAATTTTATCATAAGCATTGCCAAGTAAAGAATAAGTGATATTCTAAATCTTATTGTAAACATATCCCATGAAAAGACCAACAATGAATTAGTGCGATTATTACCGAATCAACATGTTATTGAAAGCAGTTAAAGGTAAACGCCAACAAACATTATGGATATCTGAGCAAAACTTAAAACACCATTTCAAATGACATGTTTTGTTTCTGTTATGTGAAGAAGTTGAGTTTGTGCTTGAAGTATGATTTCCACAGATGGTCCCCCACAGTTAGCCGTCAGAATAACTATTTTACTCTTCATGTAGCATCTTGGCAGGGCATCTTGCTTTGCCATTACAGATTTTAAGTCATTATCCAGCCAAGGAGTATAATTATTCCTGACCGAGCTCTTTCGTGGAGCGTGTCTGTCAGCTAAATTGTCCATATGTATGACTAATGATACAGCTGCAATGACATTCTGATTCTTCAGAAACCTCTTAACAACTGAAAGTTCCATAATATACATACAATTAAGTTGTCAAAGTTTGTATGACCTGTAAAAATAACTTTGTTTGCGGTATGCCGATTCACTGATCCAAACCAACCTTAGTATTCAAGATACAGTTACATCAATTCAAAATGCTTGGATAAGGAAAATGTTTGGAGCGAATCACAGAAAAATTGCTCCAGGCTTCAAGGCATCGGTACCCCAAGATATATGTATGCCACATATATATATTTCTGTTTTTTTAATTGCCATTGCAGCTGTCACATTGTTTGTCCCAAGTGTTTTTCAGATTTACCACCCACAGTAGACTACTCTCGATCTCTGCCTGCGTGTCATTCCCGATGGCACACATACATACAAATCATGTCTCCACGATTTGCCCAAAGGAACACAAACTCTGCATCTTAACGGCAAGTTATCCACAAAGGTTTCAGCATGTTTTTAAGAAAAGCACAGTACGTTCTACACTAAACCTGTTAAGTTGCAAAGTTAACTAGTTATTCATAATCCTTAAGCCCCGGCGTTACCAGTGGTTACTGGTGGCTGCAGCAAGTCAGTGTTGCAGGCTGCAGGCTGGGCTGGAATAGGTGACTTCATTCTCGTTTCTACTTTTTAGAGGTCTTTGTAACCAGCCAGGATATTCTCTAGACCACGAAAGAAACAACAAGACCCTGGGTAATGATGGCATTACTCACAGATCTTCCAACACACTGGCTTGATCTCAAGAATCTCAGGTTAGCCCACACAGGAACTGATAAAAGCCTTTTCTGTCTCACCTCAAAGGAACATGCTCGCGTCAGTCTCTCTGGTGTAAAGTTAGAGAAAAAACAAATGTAAAGCTTCTCAGCCTCCATTCTCTGACAGACACGTACGCTTTGAGACGAGAGCAACTTTCAGTGGGACTTCTTTGGTTATTCAGACTGCACTCAAACGGCCGGGAGGCTGTTACTGCTGACACCATCGCCAAATGAGGCCCCAGATGTGTCATTGTAATTAGCTGCTGTCCGTGAGACGTGCTCATTAATGTGCATATTACTCCCTCTCCCCCACATTTCCTAATTCTAAGGAGGTAAACATCAACAAATTCGAAAGGTGTTGAGGGGTCAGCTCATTAGCTCAACCATAAATGACAGCAGACATAGATGAAGAGATCAGAGAGCAGATTTTTACAGCTCCACACATGTTAGGTTAGACAGGTGCATGGAAAAAAATGTTTACTGTACAATATTATAATACAAATCATACAACTCCACTGTGTCTTAACGCCAGGGTTTGCCTCCGTCTACATCTGCCCCACTGTTTTACTGAATGACATTGGTATACCAAAGCTAATTAAATAAAGCAGCAGTTGTGTCATACTTATGATACTTTATTGTCCGCACTTTCAGACAGTGCTCTCAGTAAACTTTGAAATAGAAAACCCATCGTGGTTGAGGCTGTGTACACCTTACAGGCAATCCATTTCCCTTTGTGTAAAAGAGGAACAGGTTGGCAATGTCGGCAGGTAATTGCTGATGTTAATCACAGTCATATTTGAGAGAGGGAAGAACCTCTGCCATTCTTTTAAGCAAGCCAAGCCAGGGGTCAGCTGCCCCTTAACCGCGAATAGCTTCACTGACTAATTACTGCAGTGCAGCTGCCTACACTCTCCAGAACACTCCCAGCTTCTCTATCCAACCACACATTTTCAAGTCTCTTCTGTAATCACTGACAGTCCTTATGCAGTTGGGTAAGACCATTATGTTTTCTTAAGTTCATGCCTCTGTCAGATTGTCTCTGATTGCTCATACATGTGTTTGTTTTGAATTCACTCCAGCAGGAGTGACTGACCAGGTGGCAGCATATATTTGCTCAATCCTGGTTTTGGTTAGCCCGACATATGAGCCTCTGTTAAATTACCACTCAAAAATAATGACTTGAACTTAAGATCCAATCAATTTAACAGGCTATAAATAGAGACACTTTAACACACCATAGAAGGATGTGCAATTGTGGTTGCAAAATGAATCTAAGGATGTTGGAAAGCCTAATTATATCACTGTATTTGTTGGGGCATGTACATGACATGCAGTAAATAAAGGCACTCAGACAACAGGCCTCAACATGGTGCATAATTCGAATGAGCTTCTTTGCTTAATAGGCTACAGGGTTGCAATCAAAGCCCTTATTTGATTACTTTCAACAGATACGTACATATCAGCCTCTCAAAGACAAGAATGATGTGTTTATTGGCAATACGTTTTAATCACCTCGTTTTACCACAGTAAGGATTGGTATTAGATTAGACTTTAAATAATTTACATTTCTGAAGAAGCCAAAAGCCGACACAACATTTGCGGCTTTTGCAGCAGTCCTCATAGTGCCGCAGCAGCAATGCTGTCTATGTGGACACCACATGAGGAAGAGCAGCAAGCATTCAGGCGGGCTGTGTGGCTTCTCTAGCCTGTTAACATGGGCGCCGAAATGAAAAGCAGAAAGTTCTGCGAGTAACCAACAGTAATTTAATAGAAACAGCAGTAGAGGTCTAAAGATGAAATACTGCAGCTTTTAAGAGAGGCCAGCAACACAAAATGTGTTCCTAGTGCCAGTGACTCTCTACACCTATCCATCCACGCTCTCTATCCAATTCACTTCCCTGCATGGCCGTGTTGCAGAGCAAAGGTATTGATTTTTCTTTTTTTTTCTTTTTTTAAAGAACAATGTAATTCAACAGTATAAATATTCACCTCTCCTCCAACAATCTTTCACTCTAGCACTTTTTGAGTGAACGACCGTGGGGCGACTGTTGAGCTACGCCGGTCAGCTGTGTCCCAACACCCTGAAAGTAATCTATATAGGATCCACTCCCTCCCGTCACTTGGGAAGCTCACTTAAAGACATCAATACTCTGGGAAACGAGACACAGAACAATGGCTTCAGCGACTGAGAAGTTAGACGGCTGACTGAGATGCCCTTACATTTTAGTTAAGGTGTTGCTGCTCAATTTAGTAGAGTTCATTGAGTGACCCGCTGTCTCGCTTTGTTAAAACATCAAACTGCAAAGGATGTCGAGCCAAGAGGCAGGAGAGTGGATAAGCAAGACAGGCGAACTGCTCTTTCTAAATGAAGTCAATGCTTCCTTTAGTTGCAATTGCCGTTCACAACAATCAGAAATTATATAAGTGTTGAGTAGAAATGAATCTAGTTTCATGTTAGCATGGACTACAGTGTTTTCACAGGGAGCTTTCTCACCATAAAGGCTGGATCTATAACCTTTAAGTTCTTCGGTGGTTGAGCCAATTGTGTGCAAGGAACTGTATTCAATTTACCCAAAATTCTTCTGAAACCAACCCTCCACAGTCAGTCGGCATTGTTGAGAAAATTCTCTACAATGTGCTTCAATTAACTCAAACTTTCAAAATAATGTTGAAACACTTTTCCCCTCAGGAGAAGGATAAATCCGTATGTTGAATATTCAGATCATTTCCCTGCCTCTCTGCTGAAACATTACACTGTCAATCAAATGTCAGCAATTCGGTCCTGGTTGTCAAACCTCCCTTATTGCCTTAGCTACAAAAACGCCATATGTGCTGGGGAATACATATCAAATGGCATTAGAATGACAGAAGAGGGACTTGGAGACAGCTGAGTGAGTCAGTGATAAAAGTCGCACAGATTACTCATAACAAATGGCCTACAATCTATCAACTTCCAATCATTCTAAAGTTGATGCTGTACGGAAACGATAGGATGCAAAAGTTGAGCTAGTCCACCTCAATCTGGTGAATAAATGTTATATTTTCTCAGATGAGCGATACAGTGATAACAGACATACAGTTGAAATGTGCCTCAGTGGCTGATTTCAAAGAATGCATCACGTCTGTGTCAGCTGCAACTCTGCAATGATTGATTGTGCTGTCACATCGCCCCAAATGTTGTCACAATGCGGCTCCACTCCATTATCACTTCAGCTCAGATGTATGCATTACGAGCGATCAAAACATCGACGTCCAGCCCAAAAGGCAAGACACTTCTGCTACACTCAGTCAGGAGCGCAGACACACGGCAGCACCAACCGCTCTAACGTCTGAGAGGAAACAACAGCAAGCGTCAATTCCGCCGTGTCAGATCGATAAGATTGAAAATCACTTCTCTTGCACATTCACTGCTAAGTTACTGCTGAGAACTGTCAATGGCTCCAACCTGCTCTCAACAAACCACAGTTTCATGTGTTGAATCCATTTTGTCAAACACTGTTATCAGGTGGCTGATGACGCACATATAAACCCAAATTAAAATCAAAAAGGCAGATATTCTCTTTCGCCGCTATAAGTAAAGGCCACGAAACTACTTTTTGAAGATGAGTACGTTAACAGGGTTATTCCTGATCTCAGCATCTTTTGTCGTCTTCATTTTCTGGCCTCTGGCCACACTCCCCATCTCTCACACTGTCTCCTTTTCTCATGCCACAATCTTCTGTATCTGCTGATCACAGCTATGTGTTTAATGTCAAGTCTAACCCTATTCAGGTTTCCTGTTGATCTGCATCCCACCTAATGCATGCTTTCATGCTCTGCCACCTTCCCACCCCATGGCGTGATGCTGCTGACTGACAGCTCCCCGGAGCAACTCTGATGCAGCAACTTAGGCTCTACAGCGCATGCTGGGCACATGCTGAGGTTGGAAAGTGATGATGATGTGTTGCGAGAGAGACTCTAATGCAACACGCAAGTTTGCAGGATCAGGCATGAAGCAGGTGGCACCAAACTGATTTGTTGTAGGTGTTGGGCTCCAAGTTAGGATCCAAGGTATTAGATGTATTATAAAATGTTAAAGGTAGCATCAAATGTGTTTTATTCTTATTTCATCGTGTGCCTGTGAGAATCAGCATATTGCAAACGTAGCTACATCAAATACTGACTTTGATCTTTTGGCGAAAACTGAACTATGGCAGTTCCTATGAAGGCTTCTTGTATAGTCTTAACCGCGGTGCAGACATAGTAAATACACTTTGATAAGAAAGAAAGAAAACTTGTTTTCTGAGACAGGATTACAACACCAGACAGGCCTGTCTATATCTTGCTGCTGCATTTTTGCTTGTGCCCAGGGCTTCATTAAACTGATCTGAAAGAGAAATGTAAGATCTCGGTCTTCATTGAGTGCACAAAGGCATGTGTGCCAATCCAGAGACAGAAAAACAAGTTACATCATGCATCATGGAACAACGGGGACACCTTCGTGAAGTGCTGGAGGAAATGTATTTCTTAGACAGGGACAGGGTATGGGGTCTGCCATCATTTGCAATGTGAATCACACACCAGCCATTAAGAAACTAATGTCAGTATTGATCGTCCCACCTCCTGAAAAAAGTACTTAAAATGGACCTTATCAGCCATACCAAGACAATTCTTTATCCGGTCTTGATGAGAAAAGGGTAGCAGGGTTCCAACACAAGAGTGTGAAGCCTTCCCGGGGATGGGAAAAAATGATCAGGGACATTTAGTGACGGTCGCGGGGATGTAAGGCATACCTTGCCAACTGCTATTAAATCATAACATTCATCTCTGATAAAATTGTAAATGTAGAATTGTGAGAGAGGACACAATACAAGAGTGCCCAAGCAAACACAAACAGTAACCTGCGCACACACAGCGAGAAGATGAACCGTGGCTGTCAGGCATTTACAATTGTGTCCCGAAGAGGTGGTGGGAATTTACGCTTGCTGTTGTCACTGGCAGTCTAACTGGCAAAAGATATCACCAAAGAGACAATGATGAGGACAAACTCTAACCATGCTCACTCTCTTTCTTTCTCATTGAATTCCCGTACAACAACAAAACTTACAACACATACTATTGTCTCTGGGAACAGTACACTCCTTTAATACAATGAAATGACTGCAGTGAAGATGTAGGCAGGCAAGGAGTGTTTTCCATCTGGTATCTTGTCTATACCCTTACAAGTGTAGCAGTTGGGGTTTTGAAGCATAACGACCCCCTTTAAAGTAAAACAGCATTGTGGTTGGCTCAAAAAGTTCTAAAAGGCAGCGTTGTTTAAGAACAAGGTGAACATATGACTCAATTTGCGTTTTAAGGATAAATCATAGTTCAACACTGCACTCATGTCATTGTGCTCTCTGATGAACTGACCTGCTACAATTGACCATTTAAAATAATAATAGATCAAATATGTACAGTGGATAATACCAAATGGTTAGGTTTTGGTAACATGTCAGGAGCTACTATAAATTGTGATCTGGTTTCCTAACAATCGGATTTAGGCTTCAACGACACCATGCCATACAGATTTAGGAAGGAAACAAAAGCATCAAAATAATATTACCCTGGCAGAGGCCACTCTTAAAAAGGTTAAACCATAACTACGGAAACTTCCAGGTCATGCTCCCTAATTGTGTGACTGCTCAAAATCACACGTTCACGTTATCGGATGTGAAGGATGGTGTGAAGGTGATACGAAGCCACCGCCACTTATATTTGTCATTTTGATTTTTGTGGGGGGGCTTGAGATGTTGGTGGTAATGGTGTGTGTTCTGGGAATAGCACAAGTCGGATACAAAGAAAGAAAAGTTAGCAAGAGTGAGTTTCTTTTTATCTAGTTTCTTCATTTCCAAATGAATCTCAACATCTGGACGTGGTGTATCTTTGTTTTTCATCAATGCAGGTTGCAGCATGATTTCATTGCATTGTTTCAAACACGTGCACCAACCGCGACAAACATTTGTAAAACTTGATTGACCTGAGAGTATTCTATTCGTTTCCCCAAACACTACAATGCAGGTGTTCAGCATGACGACTCCATGAAACAGGATTAACAATGCAGAAAAGTACCTCTTGACTCCAGGGCCTCTGGCTCTCAGCTTTGAAGTCAGGTTCAGATAAGTTCAAGGTTTATCCAAGTAATTACCTTCAAAGTTACAAAACTGAAACCAATGCACTTCAAATTTCACAGCTAACTTCTGTTTAATGAAGTCACATTTCAACAGTCGATCTGTTAAGTTCATCACTTGCTGTGTGCAATCAACAATGCTTTGGTGAGAAAGGCAAACACTGCTGACAACTATTTTATGGCATTGTCGCGTTCACTAGACACTGCAGTGTGGCGGCTGCAGCTCTTGTGAACACACACACACACAGGTATTTGCTGCTGCATTCAGAGTTCATGATGGTTAAACTTAAGGGAAATGATATAGGAGCTGACCAAAGCAAATCTTAGCTGGTCAGTTTGGCCGATGATCAGATGAGGTAAGCTCATATTGGCTTCTTCAACAGATAAGGATAACAAGTATATTCCTCAAATATAGACAGCTTTGTTGACTCATACAGCAAGATGGTTTATTGCCTTAACAGAAAAGAGGTACTGTCTCTAGCATTGTGACTTACCAAATCAATGACAAGCATGTATCTGGAGCTAAACTGGACTCCACTTGTTTTCACATATGATGTCACGTGTGGCACAGAGTAATGCACCATCAGTTAAATAGAGAGTTGTAAATATGGAGGTATTAGCATCTTGGCAAATATTTTGATAGAATCCTTAAATGCTGAAGTGTTTCACTGAGATCATCAAATAAAACGTTATTTGCCCCAATTGTATCTGTTCATGCACACAATCCCATTCATCTTATTTGTCCTCCATATCCACTTTGTCATCAAAAAAAATTTTTTTTGGCAATGAACATTATTGAACATAGCTTTGAAGACAAAAATCAAACCCATATTGAATATGTTATAAAGTAACACTTTATTGAGCTACTGACGGATTAATGGTTTGAGCCTGTACAGTAAAATTGACTCTATTTTGCATTGATTCTCTAACTTTATATATTTGGCATCACATCCCCAGTAAACCCCCCCAGGATGCTGTCACAGGGTGAACAATTAATTGAAATGCGTCTCTGTTCCATTTATAAAAGGGACTCATAGAAGTATCTCTTGATGATGGAAAAATAAATGACTGATTCGAATTTGCCAGTGCTACACTGTTGAGCTCTTAAGAGTCGTTGATGTATTGCAGGGTGTATTCTATGGAACATCTTTCATTGGAAAAGATAAACCCTACCATTTGACTTTCACCAATCTCACCTGACCCTGTCCGAGTCAGTAGCAACAGCGCAAATAATATTTAATCTTTGTATTCTTTGAAAGGTGAAAGACAAATCACTGTTTGCACCTCCATTCTGTGTTCCTCACTCACCATTTCATATGTCTTCAAAGACTCACAAGCTGTCTTGAAAAGATACAGCTGGTATAGATCATTTTTACTGTCATCACAATACAAGTAACTGCAGGCTACTTACGTCTGCTTCCATTTCGCCTGCCTCCCCAGAGCCATCAGGGTTTTACAAGATCCCCATAAACCTCTTTCCACCCCTTTTTTAATTAGTTGCATTGGCAATTAAAATGAAACAACCGTCTCATGCCGTTAATAAAAACAGTATTAATGTAGTTACCATAAAAATTGTTTAGAAAGGAAAAGAAAAAAAACCCTGATAATTGACAAGAGATTCTGCAATAATTGGCACAGTAGTTGGCGTGGAACTGTGAGCGGCTCTTATCATGTTACAGACAATGACAGGGATTGGTAGAAGAGAACGGCTTTAACAATTCTGCATGTGTGCCCCAGGGCTGCAATCACCCCGACCGACTCTTTTATGCCCAGGTTTAGCACCAGGCCCGCACGTGTTTGAGCCTCCATTTTGAGAATATTCCTCAACAACAAATGCAGAGTTTCTGCATTGCTGTGTGATGATGGACTGTAACACAACTTGTAAAAAAGGGCTGCACCTCTATGGTCAAATTGGTAATCATTGATTTTAGGGACAACATATTGTTATTGCACTTTTCCCATTTAAATTTGTTTTTTTTAAAACATTTTTTCACAGCCGGCCGCTGTGTCTAAACACAGCGGCATGACAGCTCCCCAAAATTGAAGCCAAAACCTCTTCATCGCCTACTGGAGACTTAGTTTAGGAAGCGCTTGTACGTGTTGTATGTCAGGAGGTACCGAATTACTACTACCACCATATTTAATGCCACAGAATGAATAGTGGCCGCAATGATGGAAAACGATCAAAGTGGTATCGTACCACATCAGAGCCTCAACACTGATATCCGTTAGTTATTTTTATAATAGTGAGTTGACACAGAGATGTCAAAACCAATGTTATTTTTGAATCTGTCGGCAGACTCAAAAAAAGCTTTATGTGAAAATAACAGTGTGTTCTGCCGGCTTATTTTGAAAAGCCACCGACGGATTGCCCCGCTATCAATATCACTTTGAACATAAATACCATCTTCAAGAGGAAATCTGACAGTGCAACAATGCCAGAAGCTCTCTCAATCATGTCACACTTCCCACAGTGTCCAAACTACCGCTGTTCTTCACAAAATGCATATAAATAAACGAGGAGAGGAGACAAAAAGAGTCAGGTTTGACATTCAAATTGGTTTACTCATCCATTTCCCTACATATTTCAGAACAGGTTTTTTTAATTTTTCAGCAAGTATAGTGTCTGGCACCCCTTGACCTGTTCAGAGCCCTAAGAATATCCATTACCAAAATCTACTCGTGCATGAAGCCCTGCTGTTTTTGCTTGAGGAACACATTTGTTCATGCTAGTAGAGACACAAAAGATGAACTTACCATACTGGAACAGATGCAAAGTCTGCTTCCTTCCAGGAGAGCGGATAGGTGCCTACACACATTCAGTCTGAAATATAAAAAGAGAAGACTTCTGTAAGGACACGCAATATGAATGCATTATGTTCTTCCACAAGAGAGATATTTGGGATGTCAGCATGCAGGAAGCTTGTGTCATCCACTCAATGTACTCTACGTCACATTGGATAAGAGCACTAGTCGAGTGCCTAAAACAGAGATGTAATTCCTAGACTTGATATAGCTCCCATGCATGCCTCCCTGTGTGTTAAAGGAGAAACATCAACACAGTAAGACACAACATCAGCTCGCAAATTCGATTTTAGAGAGGTTATTGCTTTATTAGGAGATTATATCCTGCAGAACTCGGTAAATGCATTAAAAAAACATTAAATATGATTCGGTTCTTCTTGACGGACTGGTATATAGATCCCAGAAATATGTAGCCTCAATTTTGATATGAAGATGTATTCCTAATATGAATTTCTTTTGTTGTTGCTTATTCTTACTTCCTGTAGTATCAATAGACTGGTTTCATTGGAGATTTATTTTATTTTGAAGCAGCAAAATCAGGAAACTTTAGGTTTTTAATCAGCAGAAACTTGACACGACTCAGACAGTCGGTCTCAGCTGGGCTGCAGCCCCGATGGTCCTCGTACGTTTGATAATTTGTTCGGATTGTGTCCGCATGCTTTCCACACCTCATTGAAATCCGAACTCAAGATCCGATCTTGGAGCGCACAGACTTGACAGTTAACAAGTCTTTGGATGACAAAAGTTTACAAGTGTACAAAAGCCTCCAAATCGCTTACAAACCTGTGAACCCCAACATCCTCTGATAAGTAAATGGTGTAGTTATGGGGAATTGATTCATGAACAAGGACTTCAACTTGAGGTAATTATATTGGTATATATTTTGCTGTACTGAAGGTGCAATAGTTGTAATATCTCTGGTTGCATTAGACTATTGTTGATAGTGTTAGAGAACCTTGATTTGTCAGTTATTTCATTCACTGGATTCACCAAAACAAAGATGATATAAAATGACATACACCTTGAAGAAAAATGCGATCCATTGTGAATGGCCATCCCATCTGAAATTACGTCATCAGTCCACTTTATGAAAGAAACGGGTCCTGTGGATGTTTTGCACACATTCTGTGTACACATGTACCCGGACTGTCAGGCATTTTCACAAACACAAAAAGCATTTGTTGTGATTTCAACACTGATTTGCCAGTGTGCCCCATAAGAAGACGAGCAGCAGCACTGGGTGGCTTATGCTGCTGTCAACCTGAAGCACTTCAAACATCTCAAACATGCCTCTGTGCAGCAGGGCAAAACTTCCCTCTGTCATTGTCAATGTTGACACAATTTATGCTCACTGTGGAATGTTTACCTTTTGTTGGGAAAACGTTTTCTAAATCTAATATTGGTTTGTGTTTTATATTTTTCACAATAATGTGTCTATCATATTTGATGAGATTGTGTTTGAAGTGAAGGGAAAAATAACGAGTAGATAAAAACCTCAAGCTGCCATTCACTGAATCTCTGCCTTTCTCACAGCAATGTTGTGAAATAATGAGATCTCTGGCACGGTTCAAGTATGAGACAGCAGAAATGAGGATGACGGGTAAAGTCAAACAGCCATGAGAGTTTAAACAGTCATTTTAATGATTGCGTCCAGGCTTACTATTGGCTGTGGTCTTCAGACTCTGACCACATTCCTGTCTGTTATAATCACAGCCTTGTGACAAATTATTCAGGTGAAATGTAGAGATGGTGGCGCTTCTTTTCTTGGATCTGCTGGATCATTTTGTCTCTTCTTCACAAGGGGAGAATAATAGCAGTGTCCAGGGAGGGGATTTTGGGTGGAGTAAGGGTGAGAGGAAGAGAGGAAGAGGGGGATGAGACACCACTGGGATGAAATCTGGAGTATGCCAAGGTCAGCAGAACACTCAATATGATGAAATGAAACGCTATCACACTCCCTCACACACACACACACACACACACACACACACACACACACACACACACACACACACACACTCTAGCTCTTTTTTTGGCATCATTACATTGGTCTCTGGTTATTTTGAGATCTTCTCTTTTGCCCTTACTGCATTGTGCCGAGGCCTTTCTTTGTGAATACCAGGATATTTAGGCTTTGTGAGTGCACGCTATCACATGACATGACAGGTTGGTTGGTGTGAGTGCTTCCAGAAAGCCACCAGGTTGCTACGAACAGCCAGAGCTCCCACCAGTGCAAGTCAGTCAAACTTGACCAACATGGCTGCTGACTCCTCCCTACGGCTTACTCCGACTTCCCGTCGGCCCCAACTTTACTATAGAACCGTAAGTGAATAGAAACTGCCCTTTAAATAAAATAGAGTTATGACAGTATGACTGTAAAATGTGAAGAATTTGATACCCCGTCAATATAATTCTGCTTATTGTATGCCAACCCGGAAGTTAGCATCGCAATTCACAAAAAAATAATGTGATTTTTCTATTGGATTTTGGATAACTGGAGAAAATAAACTCTGTGGCAAACAAAAATGATGTCACTAACACGTTTTGTTCAGCAAGATAATCTTCACAAACGAACACCACTTATGATTTTTGAAGCGTGAATGCAATCGGCAGAAGTAAAAGGCTAACGTTAGGCTAGAAACGAACTACATCACAGTCACGTGACGTGACGTCTCCGCAACTAAGCTGAAGGCAGACTAGTGTGTGGCGTAATGTTGTTTAATAGTCTCATTTAGCCACTTGTTAGCAGTTGCCTTTTTTAAAGACACATAAAAGGCTTCAAAATTCTCTGGTGGGTACTTAATATTTTACAAAATGTTAAAATCTCGCAAGGTTGTGTCAACCACAGTGCTTTTTTTTTCCGGCATCGAACCACAATTATATTGAAAAAACCCATCGACTTCGAGACAAGAGAAGTGGAAGTGCAAAAATGCTGACTCATTTCCAGGTTTTAGGACTCAATTATTCCAGCTTTCAATGTACTGCAGCTACACCGGCATATTCCCATTACTTTTGGCAATCAAACATGCTGCCATAACTCAGCAAAATCATATCTTCCACTGCACGTCAGAGGAAATTACATTCTATACCTCCCACTTGCAACTGCCATCTATTTTTGTGAATATTACTTCTTCTTTTTTTTACGATGAACTGGTCAGTGATGTTGTGCTTCCATCTCCTGGATATCCAACAGGGGCTTGCATACTTAAAGCCTGATGGACAGCACATTTTATAACGTAAGGGCTTTTATCAAAAGGGTTCAATATACAGTATATGTCTGGCCAAACTACTACAGCATCTTGCTCCATTGAAGCATTGTGAAGTGATATGAATTATTTCTCTGTGATTCAATTTAAACTTTCATTTTGAGTACACCCTGATATACTGTTGGAGTTTGAGGATCACATCACACATTGTGCTATCATCTTCCTTCCCTTTAGCAGGACAACAAAGTGTGTGATAAGATACACACTCCGATCCCTCAGGTTACTTTTTCCATTTCGGATCCTCTCATTTATTGTGTAGTAAACACAAAGAAAATTCCCATAATGTCCACTGAAGTCATACCCCAGAAGGAATGTCTTAAACTGTACTCTAAAAGGTTGTTTAGTGTTCCAATAGAATCCATATAGTCCATTAAATACTCATCATTTAGTCCTCTTATAAAATATCAATGAGAAGACAATGTTCTTGTTTGGCTGCGTGTTGAACTAGTTATCACTCCTAAAACATTCATGCTTATTCATAATAAAGGACGAGGAGAATAGGGGAAAACATTTCAACATCACATTGGTATTTATCGACTATAAACAGAATGCCTTTTGTAATCCTGGAAGCCCTCCCTTAACTACAAAGTGCTTTTTGTGATTATTTTTTGGTGCAGTTATGGAAAGGTAAGGATAGTTCTGCAAAACATTCTTATTTTGTCAAAGCATTCAATCTTTGCCTTCTAACTCCTCAAGAAACATTAAAAATGCTTTTAAAAATAGATTATTTCATTTATATTCTCTGTTATTTGGTGGCATTTGTCATCATAATTCATCAGGCGTTCCCTGAAGGCAACCGGCAATACATCATTGATGGGCCTGAAAGCTGTTTGGCTATGGGAGGGAGTGCTTGCAACTCTCTTGGGAAACAAAAAGCACCAGCAGCTTTGAAAACAGCGGAAGCCTCGGTTGGAATTAGTGTTGTGTTCCGTCATGCCAAACATTTGGTGCTGAGACAATGCAATACAGTTTCATTACAATGCCGGAGCCTCGCAGGCAGAGACATCAAAGTTTTTCTCAGCCTCACTTTACGAAGACAATGAAGATATGGAGATATAGTTAAGACTAATTTCAAAGAGAACTACTGACAGTTTCATTATGAACATGTAAGGAGCTGAAATAATGAAATACTACAGTATGCACCTCGAGGTATACAACTGTGTGTGGATGTCCAACCTACAATAGAACCCATGTTTTGTATCGCTCTCCTTAAATGCAGCCCCCTATCACAGAAATTGAATAGTCTCAAACTACAGTGGACTTACTTAGAAACCATTTTGAAGCCTGTGCAACAAAACGTTCAACCACTGTGTCACCAGTGCTATGTGCAAAAACATTTACATACAGCCCTGACACGATTCAATTATTTGAAAGCATGAACAGCTTCTTTCCAAAGCTGAAGCAAAGATGTATTCAATTACAAGGCCATCAGTTCAGAGACAAGAACTTAACTGAAAAAGAAGTGGGTACAAGTTGGTCTTCCATTAATTATCAATCGAGAAGCAGCGAGCTTTGTGTCTTCATGTTGTGGCTCGTGTGTTGCAAACTTTGGGAACAACTTTTTCATGTTCGGAAATCTAGGTTGAAGATGAGACAAATAACTGAATTGTTTATAGTCGACACTCACATTAGTACAGTAAACAATCATTGTTGGTTTCATCAGTTCTGAGGCATCTTGCACTGAAACAAAGTTAACTTCAACTTGTTTGAATGGGATGACAACGCTGATTGAGAAAATAGTTGTTCAATAAAATATCTTGAGAACTCTTGTAAACAGTGTCACATTTCCCACTGGGACCTTTTGGGGAGCTTTAAATCTGAAGAATCAGTATGTAGGCCACAGTACAAAAGCTTCAGAACACAAAGAGAACACAGTCATGGTTTTTAAATGCCACAGCAGAGACACACAGTGTCGGAGAGGATCGCACCCTGCTGAAGGAACTCTGGTACAGTGGTAGCATTTAAAAATGTCCCACCTTACAGCGAGAATGTCACACTTTTGGCCCAGCATTTTTGAAACAGCATAGCATGTTTAAGAGCTACTGTTCTGTTGCATTTTGCCGATGTGCGAGGTCGCTCCAGACTGATCAACTGCTAAGTTCAACGCCAAGTTGAAAATGGGATGAATGTTCCCTAAATAAAGCCTATACTCAGCCTCCCAAAATCTGATGCAAATGTCAGGGAATTATTAAACATTGGTTATTCATGGAGGAAACTGCAAGTGTTCGTCAGAGACAAAGATACGAGTTTCCACACCTATAACCCGTCCTTTGTCTTGGAAATGCTAACTGCTGCCTGTAGGGGAGGTTTGGGGATGGTGTGTGGAATGACTTTATTTCATCGAGAGCTCATGCCCTGTTTTCACAGTGAAGAGCAAACTTTCCTCTGATATGGGCTCACGATGTGCCATGTCACACACTAATGGTCACTGACAACGTCTGAGAATTTCTCTGCCATCACACAGCTGTTGTCATTAGCTTTTGTTGTTTATTTTGTCAGACAAGTTCATGATCATAAAATGAAATAAATGACGGATGTCTCAGTCAGGAGTAAAAACCTACCACGTTTTAAATGTTTTATTCATAACAAGGTAAGTAAGATGACTGAGTACCGAACTGCATTTTGTATGAAATAATCAAACTCACTGCAAAATAAAGCCGACACAAGAGATAACATCAGCAAATTAAAAAAAAGTTAACTGACTTAACATTTCAAACTGTAAGCAATTTATTTTATTTTATTTCAAACGTTTGTAGAAAAAGTTGTCAATGCTGAACTTTAATTATATCATTTGAATTTTGTAAATTTGTATTTTAATAAAGTTCCCCTTAAGATACAAAATTAAAGTGGGATATGCTGTAGGCAAGAGACAATGCCCTCTGTTAGGATATTACCTGTCAACCATCAATAACCTATAATGACCCACATCTATTCTCTTTTTCAAAAATGAAATCACATCCAACACTGCACACCTGCTGTGAAATAGTGTCATCCCTGAGCAATGCTCGGTGCAAAAACTCACAAGAACGTCGATGAAGAGCTAGCTGTACCCAGCATTGCGTTTGGTGGTGCAACAGTCAACAATGTAGCATGCTGTTCTGGGGTGTAACATTAACAATAGCTCCCACAATTAATCGGAATAACGGTTGTCGTCTGTCGAAATCAAAAGGACAGACATACAGACACAGGGATAGTTGTTATCAAATACATATTTTTCTGTTTCTGTTGTCAGATAAACCAAACGTGGAACAAATGAACCTGTGATTTGATTGAGCCTTAAATGTCATTCTAGCTGCTGTGCCACGGTGGTAATCAAATTATCGTATAATTGCAACGTCATCTGACGATCAACATCAATACAGGCTAATGACTGACAACAGCTGTGTTCAATGCAGCAGAATTCATGATTAAGTGGATGTAAATAACATGTTCTGCTTCTGTTGCTAGACAACGGAGCGAGTAAGAAACAGACATATAGAGCAATATAGGGGGCACGGCTCATTAATACCTACCACCTTAAGCAGCGGCCATTGCAAGCTGCTGGCTCCTGATCAAATGTATATTTCACGACCGCGACAAAGCATGATGAAGTAAATGTAAATACAGGTTAATGACAGCAGATGTGTGATTAATCGCCATTTAAAATGAATGTGCATAACTATGTTTGATACAGTGACTCGTAGCATTGTGTTAACCATGTTCTAATTGTCAGATGCACATTTACTTTCCTCCCACCAGTCTTATAAAAACTTGTGGGAAACACTGGAGCCTCCTTGGCTACTTGTATGCAGTAATATTCTGAGGATACTGACAAAATGTTGAAAATGTTACGGTAAATGAAAATTCTGGTTCCTGGATTACAACTTCCAAGCATCACTTGAAAAAGGGGTGTTGAACTTTTACTTGAGTGGTTATATCCGTGACTCTTTGTAAGCTATATGTGCGACCAGCTGAAGCAAGAAGTTGAGAATATTGTAATGTTTGCATTTAATATCAATTTATTATCGTCCACGATTGGATGTACAGCAGTAGACGCCCATTCAGCTTATCTATTATCCATGTTAATGTCTGAGAAGAGGCTGTATTGAAATGGCAATACTGCCATTGTAATATGAATACACAGCAGATCTGCATAGCCATCAGAGCATAACGTCTAATCAGAATCATCATACGCTGTGACAAACACTGTAAATGATTATATTTCCCATTTGCTTTTGTGAAGATCTTTCATTTTAATGATATTTGTTGTGCTTTATCTCAAAACTATAATGTCCCTGTCTATTTCTTATGACAATCTGCAAAGAAAAGCTTGGAACTGATGCTAAAGAAGCCACTATGGCTGTTGTTCCTGGTAATGTGGTATACTGAAGTACTTGAAGTCTTCACAAACATGGTGCAGAAAGAAAGAAGATTCCCTATGTTTGTGGCAGCAAGACACGACTGGTTTCCCCTTTTCCGTCAAATGATGCGCGTCTGTTTTTTTTCTGATCGCATTTTCAGCTGCAGTGAGCGAGAAGTCTGAAAATTTGCCTCAATCTTTTTTTGAATCCCACGCAAGTGTGCAGGATGGTACACAGTGCCTTAGAGCAGGTTGTATGCTGCTGATTGAATAATATATGGTCGTAATGTCTTAATGAGGAAATGCAGGCATTTTTATTTTCTGTTATACAATGTCTTATCTAAATTCATTGCGGAATGGTCACAGGCAATTGACTTTTTGCAAATCAACAATCAAACAGGGGAAGGTGTTCCAAGACACAAAAGCAAATGGCAAAAAGAGAGGCAAAAGGAGAGCCTGTGGACTTTTAAGTAAACACACGAAACGGCAAACAAACATATTTACATTGAGTGTTACTCATCAACATGCATAGTGTGTATTCCCCAGATCTAATACATGCCTTGAATGCATTTCCGTCCTCATAAAACATTTACAGAGCTGATTTTCAAGTATTCTAAAGCCTGCATAGTTGACATTTATGTTTACTTCTATGCGGTCTTCTTCAGACCTGCCTTTGTTGGCGTGTCGCTGCGGTTCTTGGTGCATTTCTGCCATCTCATTGGAAAAGAGTGAAATCACTGGCAGGAATATGCATCGCCTCACCCATGTGCATGTTCATGTGAACAGGTGAAAGCCCCACCAAGTGTGAAGGCCATATCTATGAATTACAGGAGATCATCTATAACAACAGTACCACTTCTATGTACTTCCGAAAGGGAAAGCATCCCGGAGCACCTTTTCAAGAAGGCAGCAAGACAGCAACGTGTCTTGTTTACATTCCGTCCCCACCAAAGGATGATATAATAGGGTTATCGACACACAGAACGTGTTTCTGTTAGTTGTAGTCACTTATAATTGATTTTCTAAATGTTTCTCCATCGCATAATCTGACCCGCCAGATGGTTTGCTACAAGGACCCATCCGAGAAGCAGTCATTGGAAACTGTTTGGAAAAGGTGCAGGCACTTTCCAGAAATACTTGGCAGGTGATTGGATCAACCATCCATCTATCAAACGCTTGGCGAAGTCAGTCAGAAGAGCGAAAACGTCTTTTCCATCGAGAAAAGCCTTTAGTGCTGTTCTTTGCTCTTTTTTCATTCAAGAAACAATCTACACTTCTGATATCATGATGCTACTGCAGCCTCTACGCTAACCACAGCGGCCATTGTTTTTTCAGAACAAACGGTCGCCTCGCTGTGTTGTCTCACACCTAAAGCCACGCCCGTAGCTGCCATTAGCTCCTCACAGGATAGGAATTGGTCAGTGCTCTTGCTTACCAAACACAAACACATTACTTGAAGCCTGACAAGAAGGAGTTTTGTGTGATCTTGTGACATCGCCACAATCCAGCTGCCGTGCAAGGTAATTCATCGCCCTAGTTGATTTCTGCATTGCTGTTTTTATGGTTACGTAATGTTCCACCATGAGTTTATTCTGCCGTTATATATATTTTTATTGACTTTACAGCCTTTACAATATTAGTGTACCGAGATGACCGTGTGGTTGCCCAAAAAATGTCAGAAATAAAGTGATCAGTTTGCCTCAAATCCTGAGTGTGCTGAATGTAAATGCCCAGGGTCCTGACAGGGAACGACTAGACCCCAGCTGCTTAACCTCCGACCCTCTCTCAGGAAAAAAAGAGTGAACGCAGCTCAGTTGACTGGGTTAAATAGAACTCAGACAAGACTTTTAGAAGAAATCCGGAGAAAAGGAAGTAGACTACACCTCTCCTTTATGTGGGAATCATCAGTCCTTGTAAAGTGATACAGATTGAAGCTCACCTAAAGAGGCGACATCCGATACAAATCCAGTTTCAAGGGCAAGCCAATTTGGATGAGCCAGTACATGCCCCTTTAACCCAAGTAGCTCAAATGGATGATGCTATAGTGCACATAAGATCATGTCCAGGTGCAACAAAGGCACAGCGGATCGCAGGAATTAAGAAAGTCAAAAGTAATTCTCACTCTGTAGCAAAATGAACATCTGTGAGCGCTGGCCGTGATCCTTAGAGGGCATCATTCTCATTTGTCTGCCTAGAGTTCTTTGTGCAGACATTTGAGAGTGCCATTGGCTTTTGCAGTCGTGCGAAGACAACCAATCGTAAACAGCAGACCTGGAGAACGACTAGACTTCCACTACTGGAGGGCTAAAGAGATCAAGGAATAAAAGAGAGAACTATCAATGTGTGGATCAAATTGCATTTATTTTCACTTTAAGAACTAATAAGCCTTTATAGATAATAATGTAAAAAACAAGGCTCAACACAGATAATAAAGACTTTGGTTTCTATCGGCTCCAATCCAAAGGATTTGGCCAGAGAGCCAATGGCATATTCTTATGAGTGATATAGCATGGAGTATGAACAATATATATTACAGTGCTTAATGGCTGACTGCAAAATGTATCTTTTTTTAACCCTTATATAGTCAACCCTTTCAACAAATTGGTCTTTGGTACAATATAGATGATCAACTACATTCTCTGTGTGTTAGCCTTTATTTAATTGCTGCTAGTCTGGGAAGTGTTACTTCCCAACCTTACAGGAAACATTTTAAATGTCACTGCATAACAGAATAGAGTCTTCCTCCAATTACTGAATGGCAAGGTTGTCGGAAATGACAAACCACTTAATCAAATCTTCAGCGGCATCGAGAACCTGCAATTTGCGTTGATATAACTCTTTTTTTACAAATGTTAATCCTCTGTATATAATATACCACAACAAATACTGAATTGAAAAATTCTCAAGCTGTGTTGTAGCGTGGTTGAATGTCATTTTATAAGCACAGCAAACAGTGTCACGTGTGTTTGGCGTGCCTGCTTTAGCTATCATACTCAGCCACACATTGTTCAGTGACCCAAACCAAACTAGAAATGTCCTTATGTTGGTTGAGTAGAGGTAGCAGTGCCATGCATGCATGCTCTTAATGCTCCCTGTGTACATATTTGCTTGAATAAAACACGTCATCCAAAAGGGTCCATTCCACCATGCAAACTCCTCCCAAAGTTCCCTGTGGTGGCATTCCCTCTCGTACCTGCGAGTGACCGTTGAACATTGTAACCTTGGTTCGACTCACAGATTTGGTTCTTGATGTGCAGAGTATGTGTAGTGGCCAATGAGCGCTCAATGGGTGAAGACCACATAAACAATGTATGTAAATGAAATAATTAATTAATTTAAAAGCTAAAACCTCTCAACACCAAATGCAAACATATGAACACAACCTGCTATAAGCCAGCTACTGGGAGAACAGTCACTTAGATATGCATTCATACTGAATGTACTAAAAGTTGTTCTTTTATTGCTCACTTGCTCTCATCTTACTGCTACATTGCTGTTTGTTTTCGGTTTTACTTTACTTGCATTCTCATTTATAATTTAAATGTCAACGGAATATATAAAATGCTCAACATTGGCACACTAGAATGTCCTACAGCACTGACTGCAACTTAGTGAAACACACTTTACCCCGGTGGGACAGTATGCATTTACATAGAAAAAAATTCTAACTGAGTATACCACATTGCACTGCATATTATGACGAAAACAGTATTTACAGTATACATAAACCATGCTGTCATTCTGGGACTTGTTAATTAATGTTTTCTAAAATGTAATAAAGTGTATTGTTTAGTGCTTCGAAATGTTGCTACTTTTCAGTGTTTGTGGTCATCTTCTGCACAGTAACCACATAAGTAGGCAAGAATGATGCGAGTAAATTTGCTTAAACCCTTTTTCAGGGTGAGAAATAGCATATTCTTGAATTCCCCCCATACCTTTTATACAGGGAGCGCCTTATCTCTCTACTGCAGCGTTTTCCTTTTTTGTTCTCCCAATGTCATGCTACTATTCATCCCCAATCTGTCTCTGTCCTGAACAACAAATCACAGTTTGGCTCTTTTTGTCTTCGGGACAACCAACTGTCTGTTTCTTATTCAGGCTCTCTGCCTCCTTGCCACATTGTCCTCACTTGCTCATTGTCTTTGCCTCCATCTGCCCCTTGTTATTTATGGGTTGCAAAACTGCAGCAATACAGAGAAGTAGCCTGGAGCTGTACTATGCCCACAGCAAAGCTGCCCAATCACTGCCAAGAGATTATGGAAAAGGCTTGTAAGAGAGTGGAAGCCGTCTGTCACCTATGCCACGCCACCTCCCCTACACAGTATCCAGCCTATTCTTCCAGCCTGATGAACACTTTCATCTGAGGATGAAGTGCTGAGTATGCGTTCGTGTATTGGCTCATATAGTGTAGTGCGTTTCTCACCCTCTCGGAGTTTATCAGTTCTTTCTTTCAAAGTGGGCAATCAGATGCACAGTCCACCTTCTCTTCCCCTCTCTCTGTCACTCTCTCACACACAGCGAGCGATGCCGCATTCCTTATCTCTGCAATGGTCTGTCTTCATTCATCATTTCCAAATTTAACAAAATATTCAGCTTCAATCCATATTTGTTGGCGTTTAGCCTTTCAAAGCTGTCTCCCGCTTGCACCAGCAAGGTACGCACCTGTATGAAGAAGGCGGTCTAGCAGCAAACTGACAGCACCATAGATTACATTTCCCTATTTTGTTAGGGTGAAATTGTCATAAAATATGACAACGGCATTCAAAGCTATATTTAGAAACCTCATTCAATGCTTTGAATGTAAAAAAAGACCACCAGATCTGTACATGCATTGTAGGGCGCAGCTTCGAGAGATTATTTTACAACCTCTTAGTTCTAATCGTAAATTATCACCCTAATATTGGCATAGAAGAAAGCAATCGTGTACCATCCCTTCAGATGTCGATAAGCAATCCAATCAACAATTGGCACAAGCCTAACTCCAAGTAACTGCAGTCACAATCCATCACAACAGGTTTGATGACACCTCACAGTCTCTGCTTGTTCCAACTGTTGTTTTACGGAGAACATTGTCTTTCCACTATCAGGAGAAGAGCTAAACACCAGGATGTCACTTTCCCCATGTCTGGATTAAGTCTTAAGAACTGTTGAACCCCTTCAAACTAGACTGCAAGGCTTGATTAACCATGAACCGAATTAACATCAAAAACACGTGATGGGTTTCCTACAGATGGTAAACACAAGCTGCAGCATACAACAGCAGAGGAAGTTTGAGCGTAATCGCTGAGGAGCCATTGAAAATCACTGCCTTTGATCCCTAATGTGTTTTCAGAGCCTGTTGGCCTTAATGTAAAGATCTGAGCAGAAGATGGACGGATGACAAAAGGTTGTGGACGACAGTGAGGTCTTCCAGGAATGACGTCTGGGAAGTCAACATACAGGGAATAATAAATACACGTGATTATATTCAACATTTCAAACCAAGCCTATGTCCTATTCTTTCTCAAGTTTTTTAAATGTCCGGATAAGCAGGGGTGGAAACCACAACAACATCAAAGCACTGTCAATGCAGCATCAACTGAGTTACTATTATAGATGGAATGAGCATAAACATTATTTTTCTCCATTTTTAATCATGCCAATTCTAGCACAAGGTATTGTTAGCAGCCTAAATCAGTAATCTTGTCAAATCAAACCAGTCGAGGCTGGACTGGATCCGTAATGTGCTGAGTCATGGTAACTCTCACGCTCTGCTCTTTGCATTGTGTTTCTAAGATGCCTCCGCACTAAAGATTCAACGAGTCCCAACTGCCAAAGAGTCAAGATCCAATAATCACTCATTCTCAATGAACCATTAGGTTTCTGGCTGTAACTGCTGTCCAGTCTAAGGCATTTATTGAGCTGCTGCTCTGTTGCGCAGCTAATTAGATAGGCTCTGTTGTTTTCGGACTCTTGACATGTATTAGCTTGTTTGTAAGACTGAGTGCACACCAGGCACCATTTGACATGGTCACTACATTCACCCATTCATCTAAAACCTAAGACCGCAGACAGGATCACAGAGATGCTAATGAGCAGCAGCAACAACCCTTCGGCTATGGACAGCAGAATTGCTGGCTACCTTCCTGCCATTGGCAATTTAAGCGAGAATATCACAATATATGTACTGTGATCGTAACTAGAGCAAAATAAAGATGATGGCAGAACAGCAATAGAGACATTGTCAGACCACCACAGAAGAAAACAAAATAAGTGTATAAGTTCAAAATGTGTTAGTCATGACGACAATGAACACGGCAGCTCACACTGGAGGTCTGGATTTGACAAAAGCCAAGAAGGGACTTGACAAACAAATGTCAGACTTAGCATGTTGCAGGTTCAGATAAGACCCTTGGATCTAAATATTACTGCTACCATTGGTTCACAATTAAGTAATACTTTCAATGTTGAAATCACAAAAATACAATGACCAACATGCAAACGAATAAATGTGTGCTACAGTCTCTCCCTCAGACACACACACACACACACACCACTCTGCAACATAATCATTCTGTCCTCCCTCCTGCTTTACGCACACATGCAACAGGAGTGATGCCAACTGATTTTTGAGGGATTGTTGATTGATTGTTATTCAAGAATATATGGCGTGGAATATATGTTAAAACATAGCCTTTTAACAGTGATCAGCTTCATCAGTTCAGTTTCTTTAGTGTCTGTTCTTTGTGGATTTGACTATAGGTGAAGAATTGTGAAGCTGCATTTTGTGCGAGTCACGTTTGATTTGTTCTTCAGTTGCTCGTTGGTTTATTGTTATTATTCTTTCAGTGCGTGATCTGTTGGGATAGATTTATAGATCTTGCCTGTGTGTGTGAGAGTGTTGGCTGACTTATCCTGGGTGAGTGCTACATCACTACTATTTATATCTTAACATGTAAAGTTGATTACTCAATCATGATGGATAGACTGATCAGTTTTTACTGAGCACATTGCACCAGCATCCTGTGTGTAGCAATGTGAAAGGGAAAACAGAGAGAGAAGGTTTTGACGTTAATATGTCTGCTTTGAGCTTGTACTGGAATGCAATCGGCTTGGTCGGGGCATGGTTCAAATTTCAAAAACGTTGCATGAACTTGCTGATAGTGTATCATAGCTTTGAATGTTTTCATTGAACAAATGCAATGTGTTATCCACTATGATGAGTCTAATGCACACTTTCAGCATGTGGCGAAGGAGGAATTGTCTTTAAAAAATGAAGTGAAAAAAAAAGATAGACAAGGCAATGGATTCAGAATAGACATTTAAGATCAGTATTCTTTGTGTGCCTCGACGTGCGCAGCCTGAATTTGTACTCGGCTTTAGAGAATCCTCCTGATTTACCCAAGTAAAACAAGAGGCTTTCTTCTGTGTGACGCTGCGACTGTGCAGGCGTGGGATATATGATCATATGTTGATCCAAGGGGAGAGGGCATGCCCCTGTAGAACATCACATTACTTTATACATTAAATATATTTATAGCTTACTCCATAACAGTGGATTTTAATTGAGCAATCATTTCTGGAGATTATGCATGACAGTCTCAGGTGAAGAAACAACACGTCACAGTGTCCTGATGCTCATATGCGATCTATTGTACCCATGAACGCCCTGTTTTGCCATGCAAAAACAGC
This sequence comes from Melanostigma gelatinosum, assembly GCF_949748355.1. Classification (NCBI taxonomy): domain Eukaryota; kingdom Metazoa; phylum Chordata; class Actinopteri; order Perciformes; family Zoarcidae; genus Melanostigma; species Melanostigma gelatinosum. The sequence goes on from NC_136638.1 coordinate 23,490,779, forward strand.
TGTTTGGCTCAACACTGGTTCCAGCTTTCCATCAAGGGCCTCAGTTCAACCGTTTCGGGGTGCTCAGTGGAGTTGCACTTGCATTTTAATAACATTCCCATTTAAGAGCCAATCAGTGGAAGCAGAGTTCTGACAGCTGTGGTAGAGCAATAAATCATGAAATGTGGAGAGGCAGAAAAAAAGCCTTTGCATGCAATTATATCCGGGGCTCGGTCTATGCAAACCTGTGCCCACGCACAGATCTTGAATAGCTTACCTCACAACAGGCAAGATATTCACTGCAGTTTTCACAATATGTATGTTAACTATATATTTGTATTGTTCAAAGTTGGCACACAGCAATTATTTCACCTATTCACAATCAGCATTCTGATAATCTCAGACATGTTGTCATACCTGAACCTTTAAAGCTAACAATAGAATGCAGGGGCACTTTTTTCAACCTTTAAGTAAATGGTTAGAAACAACAGTGTGCAAGGAAATCGGAGAGGAATACTGAGATGCATCCACTGTGTGAAAGGAAAGTAAGTGTTGAGTTTACCGAGTGGCTATTTCTAGATGTCCCATGTGTTTGAAAAAGGTTTGATGAAATAAGACCGGTTCATATGTTGCTCAGATGAAATTGTGCCTCAGTCATGAGGCATAGAATAAAAATCTCTGGAAATCCAGTCACCAGACAAAGTGATTAAACACAATTTGAAGGCGGTAGGGCCAGCATGCTCCACACAGATAAAACAAACAGAGGTGAGCATTGTGGTCTGAGGTTAAGGATCTCAGCCTGAAAAACTAAGAACAGATGAAAGACAAAGTAAGGGCAAACGTCCAAAATCCATAAATGATCAAATAATCCTGCTCTCCATGGCTGCCTGTGTGTTAGCCGGTAACTATGCTCAAACATACTTCACCTGAGTGAGAGGTAACACCCTGTTATTATTCCCAGTACTTAGAGCACTGTACTCCGCTGAAGCAATCCTTCACTAACAGCATGTCCTTAACAGCAGCCGTTGTGCATGCCAATTAAATGGAAAAACTATGAAAATCAGTATTTAGCAACTAGTTTTCACTCTGGTCCTGAAAGCATTATAGAGCACAAAGGTGGTATGATGGTTATCCTTTTTTATTGATTTGTGGAAAGTATTTAGTTGGAAAGCTTGGGTCCTTCTGTGTTCATTTTGCTGGTTCATCCCATATTAGCATCGGTTTTATTAATGTGCATAATTTGTATCCAAGGGGCTGTTTTCACATTCCTTTGTTTACATATTCACACGAGTGACACCGTCTCTGATACGTTTCTAGAGCAGACGAGTAGACTAGTTGCAAAGTTGTGCGGTGTATTTATGATATTTCTCTCTTCGTAATTGACTCCACAAGCACTCAGCAGCTTCTTAATGTCAGTCCATTTCAATAGAAAAGGAAATGGTTACATTAGATGATTCCTTTCTGGTAAATAACCGCATCTCAAATGACCAGCCAGAGGGGGCAAAAACAGGCACTCTCTCTACCAATTCCATTTCAGATATTGCCATTTCATCCACTAATCAAATTAGCATCTTCCTGTTTGTTTCAGCAATCAATAAAGGAAATGCTTTGGCTAATTAGATGCAGAGAATATTGTCTCATATTACGAAGTGTTTTCCTGAATAAATGAAGTGAAATTATCAAGTCAACTGGTATTTGTTTGTCTAAGTACTAGGATTGAGCAATCTTTTCCATTTTCATAACGTTCAATCCCGGAATCTTCTATTTGGGGATATTATTGACAGAGCTTTCAACCTTTAAGCTTTCTGAAAGCAATGCAGTTAAAGTTGTGTGAGTAAACATTCATAAACATGTGAAAATCCAAAATGTAATAAAATGTAAACAATACATAGAATAATACATTTAACAGCAATGTCTCTTCTATTCAAACAACGGCTTTGCCTGATATCAAACAGAACAGTCGACCCAGTTGTCATTTTCAGTCTGACCTTGCCTCCACTGATTTCTGTCTACAGTACATGCACACAGCTTGACCACACATCACAACAGCGTTAGTCCCGCCCCTGGCACACACACACTCATTGGCTCAGTCATTTCTTAACCAGGAAACCTCAGACAAATCAGTCAACTTGAACTGGGTGGAGCAGAAAGATTCAAAGGTCTGGACCCTGGTAAACAACTGCTCCCTTTTTAATAGTATTGTTTTGGTGAGCAGGCATACGGAGAACAGAGATGCCGGGTGTCAGATTCATGGAAAAAAAGACGGCCAACTGGTGTGTAATTAAGGATTTAAAATTGAAACTCGTCACTCTTGCTGATTAATGGAGCTCAGCGGGCGGACATGTCACTCCACCAGAAACATCACTCAATGCACAGTCAGCAGATTCTAGAGATGTTATGTATCATGTTAGATCTGATGGTAAGTCAATTCAAATCACCTCGATATATGCGTAGAAAAATAGCAATCCTCAATCATCCCGTCAGTTGTTGATATAAAAGTCTTATAAGTAAAGAACATGATGTACTCCCCTCCAGCAAACCAGCATGGAGGTGCTGTCTCCTGGCATTTCCTCTAAATGGCAACTTAAAATAGATGAAATCCTCCTGAGACAAATATTGCTCTGATTTGTTACAAGTACACTGTGCACAAAGTGTTCACAATTCATATACACAGCAACCCAGTCCTGCTCATTCCTAAAGTGGGAACCCAAAAGAATCAAACCATCTCCTTCCATTTCATTCTCACATCTGTTAAAAATCATTCCATAGTTTCTGTTGTATAATTACACTACAAAAGCAAACTTTCAAATTGCACTGTCTGCCGAAACACACTTGCAATGTAACTGCATTTAAAATCAATGTACGTATTCACTATAAGTTACGTTTTTGACATAAAACCTAATTATTTTATGACTGCATTATTATTGTCAACGATTCTTTTTATGTTACGCAGTACATTGATTACATTGAAGTCTTCAACAAGCTTTCGATTTCTTTCCTTCTTTCTAAATCTAATTTCAGAAACAGAAAACTGCTTCAAAAGGTCAAAGCCAGACAAATGTCACCACCTCCGAGAGCGGCTCAGAGATCAAAGTTCTTACTTTAGAGGGATCTGATAGACAGTCCGATACAACCCACAAAGGAACTCTGGAGCGAGCCCCTGAAACCTCAGGGCAATCGCTCGGTGCTCTACCTTAAAGCCTGCCTGCTAGAACTGTAACCTGACTGCACATCCTGTGCCCAGACCTTTGTCTTGGTACTTTCTGTGTGCATGTTCTCCCCAGAGTGGAATGATATGCAGTTCATCGGAACTGGAGACTTATAGATGTGAATATGAGTGCACGTCTGTCTCTGCAACATGATGATCAATGATTCAAGGAAGAGCTCATGACCCTTGTAATCCTACAGCAATGACAGTGTAAAGAAACACATATTATCAACTAACTGTTCGTATAATATCAATATCAGTGTGATAATTCTGTCATAGAGTGTGCCGGTAAGGATAAAACCAGATGGAAGTTAATTGCCAAAGGCACAAAGACAACACCGGATATCAACCTCCAACCTTATTACACTCCCCCACCCTTCTATAGGACTACCAACTCTACAAAAAGCATAATCACCAGTAAAGCATCTTCAAAGCCCCAGTAGAACCTGCAGAATACTGTTTCATGCATCTTAGTTCATGAAAAGGAAAACTAAAAGGCAATTATAAAAGCAGAAATCTGCAGTAAGGGTTCAAATCCACACTGACAAAAACATTTAGAATGCCTTTGTTCTGTAGTAGCCTCAACAATGTATTATATGGCTATGTTACACACACAGGGAAGATCTTATCGCAGGAGGAAAGATAAGATACATGACTTTAAGTCAAGTGGAGTTAAATACAGTTTATAGTCCAGATGACAGCGGGAGGGACGAGTAAAAAAAGAAAAAAAACTCCCAAAACTGCATATGCACATTTCAGACTACAGAAGGGGAAATGAAAATATTTCACAAACCATCTGCACACAAACATAGCAATTACAGTAATAACTGTATCAATATATCCAGAGTAACAACAATACCACTCCTTTAGTAAAAAAAAAAGGAGCTCTTTATAAATATCAACTATCGATCATTTTAAGCCTCAAACACATTGATTCTTTTTTTTAATAGAATGTTACAACCCTGCACACAAAAATGCAGACAACATTTAATCAAGCTGTATAACTGGTGTGTTTAGTTTTCAAAGTGTTCATCAGTGCTGTGCCCATAGAAACAATCATTGCAAGTCACAAAATGCTAGAATTCTCTCGTAAAACAATCAGGCTCAGGTAATAACACTGGCCTAGATTAATGTCTGAAATATGTTAGCACATAAGGCTTGTGTTCCACATCCAAGGCCAAAAGCCCCGTCCCCCAGGTGTACTTCCTGCTTGCAGGCATCTACTGTATCCTGCTCCCGCACAGACTGTGACCTACTTACAATCTAATGAAAGTTCCTCTCTCATCAAAGTAGTACACACAAGGTTACCTGAGCTCAGCGTCAACAAGGAGTATTTAAAAAAAGTTCCAAAAACAGAACTTGTGAAGCTATATTTTCAGTGCAGTTTACTGTAACACTGAGACAACAGGCTGAAAACAAACTGAACCCGTTTGCCCAACAATCATCATGGCTCCCATTTAAAAACCAATTTATAGTTTGCTTGACTTGCTTGACCAGCTGGTGAGTCAATTCATCACCTCTTAATTGCATTCAATCCACACTTTCCATTTTAGCAGGAATAAAAGACGGCTTCCCACTCATATGCAGTGGGTTGCGAGTGTGGATCACATGACACGGTGCCAATACAACATGTTGAAAGGCTGACTCCATTACGAAGGTGTGAACTCCTCTTCATCAGACAGCAGTGACAAGGAGAGACGCTTTCTGCCGACACAGACTTTCCTCATCACATTTTCGATGATGGGAGGCAGCCTCTCGCTTATCAACCGACGATCCGCGCTGCATTTTCAATGAGTGGACAGATCGTTATGTCAGTGATTAATATTGAGACGTAAATCCAGTGGATGATAAACCAAAGGGATAAAAAGAAAAAGTGATTTATTTTTTCTATATAACCTTTCAAACTGTATTTTTTCTTATTCTTTAACATATACAGTGTATGGCTGCGAGCCCATGCAACATACTTCTACAATCTTTAAAATAATATTTGTGTAGAGCCATCCACTGTGAACTGAAAATAGTTTAACCTGATAACGGGCTTTCTTTGTCATTTCCATTCATTTTAATGTTTGAAATGTGAAAAGCCAGCTCTGCATCATCCATACTAACAACATCAATATCTGTTTCCATCTTGCTAAACAAAGCAGTCTGCAGGTCCCAGTAAAAGGGCAATGACAAAACAAAATGGAACACATTTTATTTGAGAACAAAGCTGTCATGGTAGTTCAGGTAAAACAAAATATACTGCCCAGTGTTAGCACAAGCTAGGTATGACGATGTTACAGCTAAGATAACACAAATAAAGAACAAAAAAACTCAAGTGTGACTAAGGACTCTTGCAGCAGGTGGAGTCTTTGTCCTGTGCCGCTGTACAAAGAACACAGATCGATGGTTCCAGTCACGCTGCAGCAGGTTGCTACACAGTTTTAATCCCTCAAATATTGTCTGGAATGTAAATTAGACTGATGAAACCAAGATAGGCTCACTCGTGAACTGCACATCAAAAGAAGTCTCTTGAAGCAGATCCATTCATTACCAGTGGTATGACATCTGAGTAGGCAAACGGGCATGGCACTCTCCATGCTGGAGCGGGACGTCTGTCTGCCGTTTGATGAGAGAGCAGACCTTTGATCTAATTTAAGTGTGTGCCTTGCCCTTCACACAAACACTCATTATCCGTGACACAGCCGGAGTAGTGGTACGGTGCCAATTGGATGTACCATCAATTCTTGCTGAAAGAGTGAAGACTTTGCAATGTAAAAAAAAAAAAACACCAGAAAAATATGGCTGTGAGCCCAGCCATCTGGGATAGGGAGGAACAAACCCAGCATGGGATATTAGAGGAAAACAAATCTATGCCTTGCCTCTGTGGTAAGAAGTTTACTGTCACTTGTTGCTTGGACCACAATGCTGCACTGGAACTTCCTCAGTCTATAAATTCATGAAGATCAACATCCTCTGGATCCTTCGGAAGTTTCTTACTTCATTCCTAAAAGCAGTGACTTAGTCGTTGTTGGGTTTTTTTTACACTGGTGGAACAACACTGAGAAATGTTTTCGATGTTAAAGTAGATTAGCTCGCCGAACACCGTTTACGTCCCCCCCCCCCTCGGTAGGAGAGTCCATCCGAGTTGTAGCCTACTCCTTCCTGCTGATCGGTTAACTGCTGTGACCTGCTCCATCAGCTGCTTCCAGATGATCAAGAGCTTTGTAATTTGTCCTTTTCATACTGTATAAACATGGCAGCTGCTTGTCTGCTGTCATGCATACAACTCCGTTCCCGGTTTCCCTACGAGGAATAGGATGCTGCATAACATCATTTTCTTCTCTCCTCTTTCTCCTCCTCTCCCTCTCTGTATAAAAGTTCAATATTACCACCCATCTGCTGTTTTCATGTCTCATCGAAGATTTTTCTTCCCCTCACCAACTTTAAAAATTCACTTCTTGTTCTTTCAACAATAGCTTACAAACACTTGGAAATAATTGAGTCTCGGAGGGCTGACAAAAAAGGGAGCAGTGATCGTCCGCAGTGGAAGTGATCAAATATGGCCTTGAGCCAACCGTCTTTGTAGATGGTCTTTGTATTGCCATTGATCTGGGGGAGGATACACCCAAGGAATACATTATTTATGCACTTTTTTTCTTTCTGTCGGCAGTTAAAAGTAGTGAGTCACAAACGGTAATGGAATTAGATCGGTGTTGCGCCGGAAGAGAGGAAACCAGGGTCGCTGTGTATATGGGCAACCCTGAGGACCAAAGGCAGTGGCCACAAAACAGTGCTCGAAGGCTTTCATCGCCTAACAGAACAGTAATTGTCAAGATAATGTATTCTTCAACCTCACTGTATACAAGTTGCCATGTCATCATCACTATGGGCACAGAAAGCCAATCCTATTTCCCTGCAGTATACGCTGTTCAAGTCATTTCTTTTTCTTCCTGCAGGGCAAATAAGTAAATGTGCGACCATCAACTGTAATCTGCCTCGGAGTTTACCTCATGTGGAATGCTTGTGTGCTGGTGTGTTTTCTGTGCATCCATATAAATTACAAAAGATAAAACAATAAACGCGGTGATTTGGTTTGAGCATTTTTAGTGTCTCAGGTCATTAAGTTGCTAATTAGAAGAAATAAGCGAAGCTGTTTCCCTCTCTTAAGTAACACAACATGTTGAACAGGCTTCCCGATGCAGTCATGTACAATAACCTCATTACTTTCAGCTGAGGGCTTTCAGAAATAATGCATCTTCGTATATATCATAAAATCAACATTATTCATATGTCGGTGAAGCGTTTATGCACATGCGTGTGTGTGTGCGTTGGGTTTGTGGGATACCTTTAGGGTACACATATGTCTTAAATAAGTTGGCTGATTTTCCACCTCATGTTGTCACATGCACTGAATGACAAAATTCAGCAATCTCTTACTTACTGTAACTCCTACACTGTATACCCTGTTTTATTGAAGACAGACAGGCTCAAACGCATTGTGGTTGTTCAAGGACCATGAACTGCTAAGACACAAAACGCGTGGGTCATATGCACACAAAAGGGCTTCTCTACAATTCCTCCTGCTTGTTCATTAAATACTCAATCAAAGGCAGAAGTCAATGCTAAACAGCCGCTTTCCCCTTTTCTTGGCAGGGGCAGTATTTGTGTTGCTAGGCACCCATTTCTGCATCGTATTTGCATCACACAACATAGATCCTCTCTTGATCAAGGAATTTGTCCAGTACCGTGATATCTGTTTCCCTTTTTTTGTTCCAGTAGCTGGTGATCTATAGTGTCTGTTCAACCAAGTAAGTTCCTCCTGTGAACACTGCAAACCACTGCTGCTGTCAAATAACCAAATGCTCTTTCACCAAATAAATGTTTTCATATATTAGCTAGTAGAATAACTGCATTTACGGAAATTTAAAAAAGCCTTTTCTTTTGCTCAAATAGCTAATCAAAGCACGCTCAAACAGGCAGAAGGAGCCAGTGCTATATAAGCCCCCTGTCTGTGTGTCTGTGTATCTGTGTGGACGAGCTCCAGGCTGTGACCACCAGACCCGGAGTTGGACAGCCTGACGTCCCCCGAGGTGCCCCTGTTTCCCTCCTATTCATTCAAGCAAAGCCCCAAGTGCTGGGGGATTTTACACTAATACATGCTCATTGATTTATAATTCACAGTGACCATGTCGGCATCCAAGGCTAGGAATTACACATGTCGACAATAGCAATGGCTCGTGTATACTTTGAAGTAAAGGTCAATGTTTCATTTTGGAGGTTTAATTCCTGGCTCATCAAAGTGGAGTGGGCAATGCAGCCCTGCGATATCTAATGTGGCAGGCGAGCTGAATTCGCACGACGTGTGTGTGAGACTTTCAGAGGACATGTACGATCTCTGTCATGCATTGCACACATCATACAGGAGGCAGGAGAGAGCCAGTTGCTGTGGCGCTGTTGTCCACAGTTTTATTCACCAAGGCATGAAATGTCATTTATATCACACAGCCTGCATCTGTGAACCTGGGATATATATATAGACCCATTTGTGATCCAGTTGTGCCATTTACTGGAGACCTTTATTCAGTGTGGATCAAAGATCTGTGAGTGGATGCAGATATTTTTAGAATATATAAGTGGAAAGGGTTCACTAGCTATGGGATATTAGGTCTTCCATCATGGACTGCCTTCAGAGGCACATATAATAATAATCCTCTTTTTGATGATGTTGCAGTGTTGTGGTATTCTCTCTCAAGGCGCTTTGATACTGGCTTTGTGTAACTTAAGAGGGATTGCTCTTTTCTTTCAGAAACTCTAGCAGCAACTAAGGATATATTCACAACCACGTAATGTAAAAAGCTCAGTAATACCTGATAAATGTGCCAATATGAATGGGCAAAAATGTAATAACACCTGGCAAAATGTAATGCAATTCAATATTAAACCAGCCATTACTACTACATAAGGGTTTATGGTGACGTATGTTAAGTCATAGGGTAGTAAGGCAAATCACCAGCTAATCACATTATCAGCCAAAACACTGCTACAGCCCATGCTGTCACTAACTTTTTTCGTTCGTCACGTCACCCATTTACAATAGTTGTGGAGACATTATGACATTCTGACAAGTCAGTTTAAATATACTCTTAATCCCTCTTGGCTCCATCTATCCGATAGCTATCTATAAACCAGCAAACACACAGTCTCGCGCACACAAAATAGCCCACATTGGCTCCAGACAAGCAACTGAATCATCAGACAACATCCCTGTGTAACCAACAGGCGAACACAAGTAAGACCGCAGCAGGCAGACGATTATGTGCTGCTGTCCATCCTCCATCGTCTCCCCGAAAGACTCCAAAATGTCGAGCGCTTCCACTCAAAGTCAGACCTCTGGTAACACGCTGAGCAGACAAAGAAGAGGAGAGGAGAGCGCTGCGGCGATAAAGAGAGCGGGAGAGGAGGAGTTCTTATCTGTTCAGTATCCCAGGAGCAATCGCATGACAATGGCTCTAATGAGTCGCGAGCCCACCTGACCTCCATCGGAGATTATACCAGTATCAGAAAGAAGCATGCAATAAATTAAAAGGGCAATACTGATTCACAGCCCCTCCTCCCCATTCATTGGCAGTTCATGCAACAAGCCTGAAATAGAGCAGGAGGTGACTGCAGTGTATGGTATTTCAGGAGCAATGCGGTTTTGAAATTGGGTTGGTTGCGCTTACTGGATGGCAGCCAACTGTCACTATCTTAATAGAACGGTGCTGCTATAATGGGAGCTTTTTGTGCCTGTCCAGCACTTAATCTCATGTCATCTTTCCTGTCTCCTTTTACACCAATAGACTAGTCAGGATCGGCATTTAGGCTCTGAAACTCAATACAAGGCAGGACCATCAATTACGAATATGATTACTGTATATTATTGGACCCATTATTTCCTTTTGTATTCTCTCACTCTTTAACTACGCTTTCCTCTTTCCCTAGGGGATGACAACTCTTCCAAAGAGACCCAGCACAACGTTCAACACCTGGGGAGACGAGCCACTTCATGCCCCCAAAACAACACTCTTCTGCGCTTAGTGGGGTTTTAAGATGTGTAGGTGTTCTTGCTCTTCCCCACAGACTCCTTAAACGTAAGCAACTAACAAACATCCAACCTGTACTTTGGTCCATATCAGCTGGAAGCCCAAAGGAGGGCCGGATATGTGACCTGCACTAACAAGTGCAGGCCTAGTGACATGTTGAAAGCCTTTGATAGTCTGGTAGAAGCGGGGTTATGGGAGCTTGCCCAATGTAAGAGGCACAAGTGCTTTTTGAGAATCCATAGTGTCCTCAGAGACAGAGGAGGTATCCACGTACCGACATGTCCACTTACATATGTGCTTTAAATATACTGTATATCTGGGATTAAATTAATTGTCCACAAAAGTGGAAATGCTGAATACATAATTTCTCTAACCTTGCTGTTAAACCCTCGATCTGCTCTGCTAATGCCCGTCATTTAACGAGACTATAGATCAAGCTTAACGACACAATGCACACAACAGAGTTGAACATGTGAGTAGCCCCTCACCTTGATACAAGAGACGACACATTTCTGTTATCATCCAACGAGCAAAACAGTCAATACTCTGAATACCGTGCTTCACCGCTGAAAACTGAGGGTGCAGAGAAAGGACGAAGGTGGCAAAGTCGCTGTGGGGACATTCTAAAGTAGCTGATGGAGGTAAAATACAAAATGGATGGCTAGAACACTGGCTCCGCTGAAAAAGTGCCATTATCAATCTTTCCTTGCTATTGGGATAAAGGCAGGTTATTCCACTGTGTGAATATTTGATGACCCCTAATTAGCTTAACAAACGTGACTGGTCAATAATGGCACATAAGTGGTTTGGCTGTGTTTGCCTGTTGACTTACTACCTAATGACTTACTGCGTATAGATGAACACTGGTTGATTTGCATAATATAAGAACATATGCAGGGCACAATGGATACAATGTCCCATTACATACTGCACAAAGGAGCATGAAACATTCTGGCCAAGGATGCTGTCGTACATGTCACATAAGTACTTCACTGCACTCCTCTGTTTAGACAACAGACTAGCAATGCATCGGATGTCAGCATATTTACATATAGGCTGATGGTAATAAGCCAGGGAGGAGGTATAACAGTATCACCTATCACAATACAGGATGCTTTCCTGAAATAGACTTAGCTGCATGTGAAATTATGTTTTGTGTGGTGCTGAAATATAAAATATGTTGCACTTGAAAATCACACACTTTCATATCACTTTTCTTTTTTTTTTTAAGGCATTTTGTGACTTCAAGAAACCTCACTGATTCTCTCTGGGTACAGAATTTATCTAGCCAACTTCAAGTGACAGGAAAGCAAACTGCCTGAGAATCATGTCCTGTTTTTGTCCTTTTTATGCCCTTTTGTTAGGGCTTTGTTAAGGATTTTTTAAAAAGGGTAAAAAAAAATGATCTAAGATCAAACACATGATTTTATTCTGTGTTATTGTTGTAATAACGACAGTAACATTCCCTAATGTCTGCCATCATAATCAAGAAAGAAACATGCCAGTTTGAAGCTTGTATTATTGTACTCTGAACTATGTTCTTGCTCGGTTTAAGGGAGGACAAGGTTATGACATAAAGGTCTCTTCATTTAAGCCGTTGACACCGTTCGAGGACATTTGAGCTTTGCTTTCTTTTTCTCCAGGGGAACAGCCCAAAACACTTCTTTTTTTTCTCGTTTCCTCTTGTTCTTTCTGAGCTGCCATATAGTGCGACGCCCTCTGCCCCCTATTCTTCACCAGCTACGTCCCCCCCTGACCCTTACCAATGCTACTTGTCGACACAAAGAGAAAGGGACTTTTCCAAAAGGAGGTACGACACGCCCTCGGCACCTTGCCCAGGAAGGTGAAGCTGCAAAGTGACACAGACAGCAAGGCCACTGTCAGAGCAAGCTGTAGATCAGTCCTCATGCCGGAGACAGCCTCTTCCTGGTTACTATATCCCAAAAGGGCTACACTGCCACCAGCAGTCACTTAGCACATCACGTCTGCAACAGACGCCAGACATGAAGATCCTTTGTGTTCCATTTCCTCATCTCTTTTGTACATAAAATAAAATGGATATACTTCCGTAGTTTCATCTGTCAGCCAACTTTCTCAATGTTGAGCGCAAATCATGTTTAAAAAAAAGTTACACTGTGAAACACACTTGCCCTTATGGCCAAATATTCATTGACGGATTTTGTGCCTTATGTATTTGGCCAATTCTTTTGTTCATGTCACTTTAAGGAGATTATGGTAAGCGCAGTAGTCGTCATGTTCATCCAAAGGTCTTCCCCAAAATGTATTTTAGAAAAGGGATGACCTTTTTTGTCAGCTAATAAATGATCTTCATTTCAAATAATCTTTTCCACTTTTCTGTGAAGTGTACTCGACTAAACAGGATTATTTGTTCCATTCTTTCAGCAGCAGACGACTATGATGAGTAAGCATATTCCATAAACGACCCAGCTGTTGGAGCATATTGTGCTTCGCCTCATCAGGGATTCAAAGGGGGCTGACAACAGATCAGCCGCATCCGTTCACGGCTTGGTCTCCGGCTGACCAGACCTCCATTTGAAATAAGGTCTTCTGTTTGTCTCAGCCAGCTGGTGGTGTACATGCTGCAGATGTGTGGCTCATGAAAGCAAGCATGAGAATGTTAATGAGTTGTGTGCAGCAACTATTAGACACATATTAGCCCTTGAACTGAAAGTATGTTATAAGCCATATACCGGTAGCTTCATAATATCAATGTGAAAAAGGACTCCTACGACTAACATTACCCAGATACTGGTGAAAAGTCGGTAAATGTGTTAGTTACCTAATAAATTTAATTCAATTTACAATGAATAAATCCTATTAAACGAATAAGACCGCCTTGTGTCATCGACCAAGTTAGAATCTGATATTTACAAAGTACACAACTGTATCCAAAGGTCATAGAGGGCGGAAAACAAAACTTAAATTTGAAACCCAGTGTTCGAGTCTGTGATCATTGATTTTTCTTCCATGTCCTGAATGGACGGGCTAAAAATACACTGTTCTGCATTCCGGGTACATCTCTTTTTTCAGTTTTTGACAGAGCTCTTTATACAGCTGCCCTCCAACAACAATAAGTGTTTAATCTGTATTATTGCGTGGCATCTTTCAAACTCAGATTCAATCTAATTTCAATCTCAGATAGAACTTTTTCAGCTTTCTGTCAGGTATCAAATATGTTGCCATTTTGTGTGCAGATATGTCAGAACTCTACCAAAAGGTAATTATGTAATGTAATTAAAACATTTGCAAATTTGGACAAAGGCAAACACATAAACTTTCACTTTAAGGAGAATAAAGTTGGGACTGCCCCACAAAAGAAATCTAATAAATTATCCGTTTACATCCGATTCAATAACAAAGATAATTCAATGCCTCACAAAAGGCCAATATACCTTTTTAACATAGTAGGAACAAGCACAGGTGTATTCAATAACTTTAATGACTGCTGCATTCCACTGAGGAGAGACCCTGGTTTTGTCCATGCTGGCTCACTGGAATAGCTTACTGGACGACTTCATGTCATCAAAATGTCTGCTGTGAAAAATATACATGTATACTCCATGTGTCCAAATCCCTTTTGATTTCATTTATTTCTTCATAGGCCTTCTGTTTCCATTTCAGACAAATAAGTTTGGCTCGGTAAGTAAATCATCTCCGCTATTTATTTTGCAAAAGATCAAGTGGCTAAAAAAAGCTTGACAACCAGCTCTGATATCTGACGAGTAACATAGTAGATATCTTAATTTAGTTTACATCCAATATTACAACCATGCAATGGATATTCCACAACAGATTCATTACCAGCACTTTTATTCCATATGCTGTGATTTTATAACAGTATGCCACTCCCTTAAGGCTAACCATCTTTACAATCTCTACACAGGCTATATCAATTAGTGATATTCATGGAATATGCATTTTATTGAACCCATATTTGATGATTAAAAACTCTCATCATAACAACAACAAACACAAAAACCTTTAGATTACAATATTAGGCCTGATTTACAACTTCTATATTTGAGTGAAATTACCAAACCAAAAAGGGACAAATGGGAGCAAACTATTTATTACACTTGAAGGCATCTGTCAGTAGGCAACTGACATCTGACTCAGATGTCAGTTGCCTACTGATGTGCATGCATATTGATTCAAACTGTGTTTCTGTTTTTGCCATCAACGTCGAGCCCTCTGATTGCTTCCCTATGAACCGTCAATGGCACTGAATAGTCACAAAGTATAAAAAGACTGCTTCCCTCTGTTGCGTCTATCCCGTGATTCAGAGGATGCATTATATCACTGGAAGTGGAGGGCCTTGTCTTTGACTCCTGAGCCAACACCAGAAATGGGAGAAGAACAGACTCCATACTGTAAATCCCCTTTAACACAGCGAAGGGGATTGTTAATTGAAGCAACTGATTGTGCTCCCAATTATTGCCAATGCATTTCAGGTGTGAGTGTGTCATGTGACTGTCTATTTAAGCTGATGCACCTGCGCAGAATAAAATATGTGTTTTCTCAGAACTTGACCCAGTGGCTGCAGATTGTTTGTTCTCCCAGGTTTAAATGTGTTGAGTCGGTATATCTCTAGTCAAGCTCTGCAGAACAGGTTATGGGCCCAGATGCGTTAGACGTTTGTGCAAAGAGATATCCGGCGTGAGTAGCCACTGAGAGACATTTACTTGTGTGCGTATCTCACGGATTGGAGTGCCAGCACCATGAGCGGACATACGAGTTCACGTTGGTCTCGTCTTGTTTTTAATGGGGACGAAAAGAACTATGAACTGTGGGAGACAAAGTTTTTGGGACATCTGCGGTTGCAGAAACTGAAGGACACCATTTTGAATCAGCCCGCCGATGGCGCAGAAGAAAACGCACTGGCTGAGGATGCGGCGAAGAACGCGGAAGCGTACGCGGAACTGATCCAATTCCTTGATGACAAAAGTTTGTCTCTGGTCATGCGAGAGGCAGCGGATGACGGGCGTGGAGCGCTCAGGATTTTGCGTGACTATTATGCAGGCAAGGGTAAGCCCCGCATTGTATGCCTGTATACAGAACTGACTTCTTTGCAAAAGATGAGTAGTGAGAGTGTGACTGACTATGTCATACGTGCTGAGATTTCGATCACAGCGCTGCGTAATGCTGGAGAGGTTTTAAGCGATGGACTATTGGTTGCAATGATTTTGAAGGGGCTGCCAGACTCATTTAAGCCTTTTTCCATTTTTATCACTCAAAGTTATGAGACTCTCTCTTTTGCGGAGTTCAAGACTAAGTTGCGCAGTTATGAGAGCACTGAAGGTATGCGCACAGCTGCGGCCGACGACAATGTCATGAGGGCCCAGGCGCATCCAAGGAGGGCTGCCCCAGCAGGCGCAGGTGCACGCAGCACCGAGAGCGGGGACATTGTGTGTTTCCGTTGTGGCCAGAGAGGTCACAAGGTAAGAGACTGTCAGCGTGGTCAACAGTGGTACGGCCAGGGCGAGAGTACCGGACGGCGAGGAGGATGGCGACAGTGGCAGCGGGACAACGCGCGTGGAGTGTCCGAGGAGATGGATGACAACACCTTCGTGTTCAAGCTGGTGACCAGCGAGCCAGGAAGCGGTGTCACCAGAAAGGGCTTGATGGTGGACACCGGTGCGACGGCGCATATCATCACTGACCTGGCGAAGTTCAAGAACTTCGATGACCGATTCCAGTCCGAGACGCACTGCGTGGAGCTGGCCGATGGCACAAGCTGCACGGGGGTCGCGGAGCGCAGAGGAGACGCCGAGGTGTGTCTGATCGACAGCAGGGGGCGGCACCTCAGTACCACACTGAAGCAGGCGCTGTACATCCCCTCGTATCCCCAAGACATCTTCTCCGTGAGAGCTGCAACTTATCGTGGGGCAACGGTGATCTTCAAGGAAGGAGAAAACGTCTTGCAGTATAGAGACGGTACGCGCTTCCTCATTTATGAGCATAACAGACTGTTCTATTTGCCTACTGTGTCAGTAAACAATGACTGTGATGATCAATGTATGAGCTGTCATGATATTCAGACGTGGCACGAGATTTTGGGGCACTGTAATTTTGATGATGTCATGAAGTTAGAGAATGTTGTGGATGGAATGTCAATCAGGGGTAAAGCGTCCAAACCCATGATATGTGAAGTGTGTACTCAGGGCAAGTTCACTCAGAGCAGAAACAGGAAGCCTGATGTGAGGGCCAAATCAGCCTTAGAGCTGGTTCACACTGACTTGTCAGGCCCCATTGACCCAGAGTCCAAGGAAGGGTATAGGTATGCACTTTCCTTTACTGACGACTATTCAAGTGCAGTGTTTGTGTACTATCTAAAGTACAAGAGGGACACTGTAGAAGCCACAGAGAGGTTTCTAGCCGACACAGCCCCATATGGGAAAGTGAAGTGTATCAGGTCTGACAATGGTACAGAGTTCACAGGGCAGGGTTACCAAGCTCTACTGCGTAGGAATAGAATCAGACATGAAAGATCAGCACCATACTCACCACACCAGAATGGCACTGCTGAGCGTAACTGGAGAACCCTTTTTGACATGGCGAGATGTATGCTCTTGGAGAGCCAGTTAGCCAAGGAGCTATGGCCGTATGCGGTCCAGACAGCAGCAGTGGTGAGGAATAGATGTTTCAACAACCGCACTAGAGAGACACCTTACTTTATGCTGACAGGAAGGAGACCTAATGTCTCCAGGATGCAGAAGTTTGGTACTGTATGTTACGCCTACAGGCAGGACAGGAAGAAGCTAGAGTCAAGGTCTGACAAGGGCATCTTCGTTGGTTATGACAAGAACAGTCCAGCCTATATGGTCTACTACCCTGACAGCAGGAAGGTGATGAAGCACCGACTGGTGAGGTTCATGTCCTGTGTTGAGGGACAGCAGACTGATGACATGTCCGACGATGACACTGGTGTGCAGTCTAACGCAACCAGACCTGACCCTGACCAACCCGAGCAGAACGACATCCCAGAAGCTAGGCCAGGTCCAAGCCAGATAGGCCTACAGACAGGTGGAGTCAAGCCCGAATCCCAGTCTCCACGGAGATACCCTGCTAGAGAGAGGAGGAGGCCAGACTTCTATGGGATAGAGAGTGATCAGGCTCAGATCAACATTGATTATTGCTACAGGATGGTTTGTAATGTACCACAGACGTTCAGAGATGCTGTGTCTTCATCCAACTCAAGTAAGTGGATAGATGCAATGGATGAGGAGATGAAGGCACTGAGGGATAACAACACATTTACTCTGACCACCTTACCTGAGGGCAAGAAAGCAGTGGGGGGTAGATGGGTGTATACTCTCAAAACCAATGTTGATGGATCTGACAAGTACAAGGCCCGCTATGTAGCCAAGGGATACAGTCAACGGATGGGTGTAGATTATGGAGAAACGTTTTCTCCTACTGCCGACCTGACTAGTGTGAGAGTGTTGATGCAGAAAGCTGCCCAGGAGGATCTGATCCTGCATCAGATGGATGTTAAAACCGCCTACTTACATGCACCAATTGATTATGAGATTTACATGGAACAGCCAGAGGGTTATGATGTAAAATCTCAGACAAATGGGAAGATGGTGTGTAGACTAAAGAAGTCACTATATGGGCTTAAACAATCAGGTAGAAACTGGAACATAATGTTGCATGACTATCTATGTGAAAATATGTTTGTACAGAATCCAGCCGATCACTGTGTTTATGAGAGAGAAACGGAACATGACAAGGTGATCCTACTGATCTGGGTTGATGACCTGGTTATTGCAGCCAGTGATGAGAGTGCTTTAAAAGCAGTAAAAAAAGATGCTTGCTGTGAAGTTCCAGATGAAAGATTTGGGCAGACTGAAGAATTTTCTTGGTATCACTTTTGACCAGTGTAATGGATGTGTGACCATGTCACAGCAGAGCTATGTTGACAAGCTGCTTGACAGGTTTAATATGCAGGATTGTAAGCCCAGGTCAACACCTTGTGAACCAAAGCTGCATTACACTGATGAGAAGCTAGGTGACCCCAGAAAATACAGAGAGGCAGTGGGTAGCCTAATCTACCTAACCTCATGCACCAGACCTGATCTGAGCTTTGTTGTAAGCAGACTGTCACAGCATTTCAGTGAGCCGACAGAAGAGCAGTGGACAACTGTTAAGCATGTACTGAAATATTTGAAGGGCACAAATGACAAAATGTTGTGTTACAGAAAATGTGATGAGCTGAGGTTGTTTGCTTACAGTGATGCAGATTGGGCAGGTGATGCAACTGACAGACGCAGTACAACTGGTTATTGTGTTAGTCTGAGTGAGAATGGTCCTCTGATTTCCTGGAAGACCAAAAAGCAGCCAACGGTAGCACTGTCAACTTGTGAGGCAGAGTATATGGCGTTGGCCGCAACCACACAAGAGTGTCTTTACTTATCTCAACTGCTTGAACATCTTGATGACTGTCTGTATGATGTACCTAAGATTTTTGAAGATAACCAAGGTACAATTGCATTAGCCAAGAATCCAGTGAGCAGACAGCGATGTAAGCACATTGATATAAAATACCATTTTGTGAGATCAACTGTTAATGACTGTAAAGTATGTTTGGAGTATTGCCCAACAGACCGGATGGTAGCTGACCTGATGACAAAACCAGCTACTAAAGCAAAGCTACTTACTTTTTCCATGTTCTTGTTTGGGGCATAGCCAGTTAAGTGCAGTTAAGTGCAGTTGGTTTCCATGTTTTTCCCCTTGTATGATTTATGGTTGTCAATAATGTGTGATCAAGTGGGGGTGTTAATTGAAGCAACTGATTGTGCTCCCAATTATTGCCAATGCATTTCAGGTGTGAGTGTGTCATGTGACTGTCTATTTAAGCTGATGCACCTGCGCAGAATAAAATATGTGTTTTCTCAGAACTTGACCCAGTGGCTGCAGATTGTTTGTTCTCCCAGGTTTAAATGTGTTGAGTCGGTATATCTCTAGTCAAGCTCTGCAGAACAGGGATTATTCACACACAAGCAGACACTCACCTGAGCACACACACACACACACAGTGCACATATAGCCTATTTGCTTACACGCAGACACAGATTCGCACTAATGGACATATACAGTGCCTGAACCAAACCATTTACCAAATCCAAAGGGCTTAAATAGGCCGACACAGCTTTGCTAATTCAGAGTTAAAGGAAGTACAAGGAAGAGCAAAGTCGGACCTTGGTGCTTTCCTTTAACCATGCTACTCCATATCAGAGGCAATGCGTCAGTCCTACCATGGTTAACACTCAATAAAACATCAAAAGGGATGAAGCACAGAGCTCTGGGCAAATACACACCCACGCAGATACACTCAGAAACTCTCTTGCCCTCTTACACACGTACGTATGTGCACAGTAATATGCATATTTGACGTACACATAGCTCATGAAATGAATACAGCAGGCAGAGCAGATAATACGTTTGAGTCTCTTTCAAGGGGTAAGCGATTAAACACACGACGCCTCTTGAATGCTAAATGTGATTTCAATAGAATAGTAGTGCACAGTAGCTTCTTG
Source organism: Melanostigma gelatinosum (assembly GCF_949748355.1). NCBI lineage: Eukaryota > Metazoa > Chordata > Actinopteri > Perciformes > Zoarcidae > Melanostigma > Melanostigma gelatinosum. The sequence goes on from NC_136638.1 coordinate 23,510,593, forward strand.
CAATCAAGCCACATATGCAGGGGAACAATTTGAGCCACCTACAGCCAGTCAGCGGCAGATACACAGGACCTGTCATCGACTTCCCATCAGGCTCCACTTCCCCCCAGTGGATGTTTTGCAAGAGGAGAGACACTACTTTAAAAAATGGTATATCCAGAGACAAAGGCATTTAATGGGAACTGTTTTGCATGTTACATGAGGAGTTGGCATTATGATCATCTGCCCAGGCCGGAGTTCAGCTTAGACGGGCTATTTATTATTCAATAATAATTTAAATATTTCAGGGGACCAACAGGATGCTCATGCAACCATAAATATTTCAGGCATTGCTTTGCAAAAAGGAGGTAGCCTGGCACTTGTCTGGTATTGATCAAGAGGGCAGCAGATTCACTCTTCCAAAAAAAAGAACACGATGGTATACCTTTATCCTGCCGTCTCTTATTCTCTTCAGTGTCTCCTAAAACAGTCCTAGTTTCCATCTGAAATGGAACTTGGCAAACCAGATATGGCAATGATCGTATCATCACTTTCCCATTTGGAGAGAGAGAGCAAGAAAAACAGAGCGATAAGGAGACATCGAAAGGGATGCATTGCACCGACAAACTTATAGATACATAGAAAGGTGAAGGTATAATGTAGGGCGGTTGAGATAGTGTAATACTGGCCATAATCAGTTCTCTGTGAGCGGAAATAAAAGGGACTGAGGAGCCTTTAAAATGCAGAGAGGCACTCGCTGTTATGAATAAAATGTGGCCACTGTATAAAAGTAATTACCTGAGCTCACAGATACAAGCTGTTGCAAAGATGAGGACAAACAGCCACCGCAATTATCCTTTATTATTCCTCTAGCAGCCTCCCCTGGTGATAACCACTATGTAGCAAATAAGCAAAGCGATGGATTGCTTTACAGACGGGCATCTTCCCTCTCAGCAAACACACCGATATAAGTATGCAAATGCACATACATTCTTCTCTGTAGAGCCTTCCAATAACCAGAATAAAACAAGACATTTATCTCAACTTTGCACTTTCTGTAAAACTGGCTCAATACGGTCTAGACTAAGACTCTCGCACCTTTTTCCATCTCCCTTTCCCTCTTTCCCACTTCACTGCATCTGTCATGCCGAGATTTTTCCGGCTCCCTAATCTGCCCTTTTCTCAAAAACCTGGAGGGTGCTATTAATATACAAGAGCCCGTGGATGTGTCCTTACCTTGAAATACCATCCAGAACCCTATAGTCCACAAGATAAGGGGGTCTGACGCTCGTTGCTGCTCCACAACGAAGGCAGAAAGGGCAAAAAAAAATCCTCCAAGTCTCTCAGAACCAGAGCCCAATTCAAAGCCTTCTTTGATTCGAACTTACTTTTTTGAACAGGATGACCTTCATTGATTTTTGCGGATAATCCGTTCCCCTTTACTTCCCTGGTTGAGAGGATTTTCTTTTAGGTTGCCTCCCCCTGATATTCCACCTTGGCACAGTGAAATAATGATATGTATTCTACTGGAAAATGCGGGTGTGAGAAACTGAGCGAAAGAGAGACAGAGGCACTGTAGGATCTCTTCTGGTGCGCACTGGCAGCTCCACTGCAAGTGAATCCAGCCGGTATTCACAGCTCACCTTCTGCCTTCAGGAATGAAATTCAGCGTCCGCTGTTCATCCCCACAACAAGGGGAGGGCGTCCCCCCCCAGACGGAAACTTTCAGACAGCTCTTTCAAAGCTATAAGAGGTGATAGTGAATGCCAGTGAGCCCTGATTATATATTATTTTCCTCGATATCCTCCCTCTTCAATGGATTTTTCCCCCTTTTCCTCCTCCAATTTGCCTGTTAGGTAGCTCTTCCCTCTCCAGAATAGGATCTCACAGAATGGATGCTGAGAAAGCAGCGGAATGAAGCGAGCCGCTTGTTCTCCCGCTCCGTCTCTCTCTCTCTCTCTCTCTCGCTTTCACCCTCCCTAGTACATGCCCCCTCCCATCTTCTCACTGCACCTCCCCACCCTTTCGTTTTCTCTCCTCCTCTTCTTCCCTCTCTCTCACACACACACACACACACATATATGCACATCTCTAGCTCTGACTTAACAATTGCTGCTGTGCCATTGCCAGCCATGTCAGACAGAAAGGTTCACCGCCCATACTCCTCAGAGAAACAAATACTGCTGTGATAAATATGTAAAATTAAATAGATATGAAGAAAAGGAGCAGCAGCATGGAGAAGAGCACTGAGCCAAGAGGCAATCTAATCTCCTTTCTTCATCCTCGTTACCCGATTACTAAATGTCCTTAGAGTTTACACTGTACTGCGTCTCTCTTTTGCCATAACTTTTATGTTAAGTGGAGTCGGTTCAGTAGTTGATGCCGGCCAACTGTCGAGAATGAGTGAAGAGGAAGACGAAAATAGCAAACAAGGGAGCAGTACACTGCATAGAAACAAGGACAATACATGTGCAGTAACAGCCGTATAATTATATAATTAGCCACCTAAACAAATTGCCAGAATTTCTATTATCATCATGTGTACATACACAGTGATTACTAGCCCAGAGGTAGAGACAATAACAAACAATGTGACGAACAATTAGAAAAAGAAAAGAAAATTCAGGAAAAGCTTCTAACATGTACAGTATCTCACCATCTCACATGTATTTACGAGGAGAACATTCATGGCATACTCATATAGTCATGTCCTAAGAGCTGCAACAATACATGCTCTTTTCACACACCTACTGTGAATTACTGACATTACTAAAGCCGGGCAATTATCTTGCTTAGCCTGGACTTCACTGGCCAAGCGATGTTGCTTGTGTAACCCCCACACGTTCATGCCCTGCAGCATGAGCCCAATTTAACCACTCAGTTGTGTACAACTGACACAAGACACAGAGTATGAGGATTACATACTGCTTCCATTTTTGATCCTGATAAGAGGATGCTGACCTTGATATTATCAAGGCAAGCTCGCATCTCATCAACACCTTGTCACCAAGGCTCTGAGCCAAATGTTAAAAGTGCCTTTGGCAGGGTCACTTGGTGACTGTATTCATCCATCACATATGCCTACCCGTCATGGCAACAATGTCATCCCGTTTTAGTTTTTTTTCCAGAAAGAAAGTGTAGTTTTGAACTAAACAAACCATTTTACACTAGGGTATTGTCCAGGAAGGCAAAAAAGGCAACTCACACCAACGGCATAAGATCTGCATTATCATTGGTTGTCACGTGTCACCATGTCAGAATTAAGCCATATGCGTCGACTCCCCCAGAAAAACAAGCATTTATCACATTCGCTCCCAGAACGCCACGTCTCTACAACATTTTATTAAAATGGATTTTACTACTCCTATTATTAGACAGATGTATGAAATTAAAATATGTGTATAAAATATAAGTCAGTTCATCAGGGTGGTAGAAAGGTAAACAAGGAGCTCATTTAAAGTTAGATATTCATTTCATCCTTCTACGTTGTGGATTTTATCACTTTCTAACCACAGGCAACATTTACGTTAGTTTTCACTCCCTACGAAAATGTTCAATATGAGTGTCCAATGATAAGTAATTTGACTCGTTACCGGCTGACAGTTCATCAAATGGCATGTTATTATAAGCTATCCTGACATTTCACGCCTTAAATATGATATGATAAGGGCCAATTCTGCCAAAGTTAGGGAACATTGTCTCATGTCATGTCCACACTAAGGCAGATACATGTGAAAATACTGTTTATGTTTTGAATCTTTTCCATCTATATTTAATCCAACAGCTCCCTCAGCTGCACGCGTCACACTAACAAGTCAAAAATAATATTCCACCATTAATTGGTGCAAAAAGACTTGCCAAAAAGTGTGAAGATAGAAGATTTAGCAAAATGGCTCTGCATTAGCTCCACGCAGGCACGATGGAAAAGATCTCAACCACATCCTCAACATTAGAGGTTAGCATATTCAGATCGATGTCACAGTCCATTGTTATGGGAAAATATGTCAGTCTACTGCTTTAGGGTTAAAGAATGTAAGTTTTAGAAGAACAGGCACTAAACCTTGTTTCTTCTAAATGATTCTAGTAAATTTCGGATCCAGTTGTCTTGTTATCTGTTATCTTGTGCATTGTTTCTGTCCTTAAAGACGGGGAAACACACAGAGGCCTTGATTGCGGTATTTCCCTTGATGGGCATCAGTTGAAGGGCATGACCCTCTGCAGGCATATATGATGGGTGATGATTCACAGGCTTATTCCGTCTCTGCAATACTGTGACTTAACTCTTTGACCAGGTCACAGTGACATCAAAGGACGCATCTGGCTGGGTGTATCCATGGTTTATTGTGGGGCAAACTGATAACAAAGGGATTTGTAAACAGGCCATAAAGTGCTTTCAGGGTATCGTAAAGACAGGACACTATGCTTCAAAGAAAAACATCTGCCTTGACTGGTTTCCTTCTTCTGTTTATTCTTGTTTGCGAACCAAGATAACAACATTCTAGCTGAGTATAAATGTCCATGCATTTGAATGTGTCGTCAGAGCACCTCTTGCAGATGACGGTGATGTATCTGTGAGACTGTGTTTCTCTTTGCTTGCAAGCAAATAAATTGACTATTACAACTTTGACCGTTCATCCAGACTCTGTTTCATTTGACATTGATTTGATAACACTTTTACACTCTTCTCCCGACTATTCATAGAAATATTCCACAACACCATATTTCAAAAGAAAGAAATCAATAGAAAGAAAACACACACATCTTATCTTTCTACCGCTATTTTTGATGGTGCTCAGTGAATTACTAACCTTGTCAAATACTCAACCTAAAATGTCACCAATGTTCAAAAATTCTCTCTCTCTCACTCTCTCACACAGACACACACAACTTGCAGATAAGCCTGAGTAAACCCTCTGGCTGAGGCACCGGCACGGCTCATCCTGAATCTCATTATCGAGGTAGCACAGTTTCCAACTGTCCACAGTCCCGGCCCATGTTCCAAAACAGCCAGCAACTACAACTCATTTGCCGTTGTCACTGCAACTTGCCTTGTAAACTTCTCAAAATGGTTCCCAAATGTCATATGACTTGGTTCTCCTCTTTGCTGTAAATGTTAATTTGTATGCAAACAACTGTATCTGCGAAATCTGCGTGTTCTAGTTACCTAACCTCAACAGTACCTGAACCATCATGCAACTGCCATGCGATTAGTTTTTTTGAATAGACAGTAACCAATTCAAATGAATAGCACTGAATTAAAACTGGGGGGTTTGCAGAATCATTCTGTCTGACGTTAGTGTTGCCCACTGCACAATTCATTGTCTCCATAAGAAGGTGAGCTCGTCATCACATATATATGCCCATTCAATGGTTTGTTTGAGGAACAAAGGTTCAGCATCTTGGTGACATTCATCACCTACAGAAGGCAGCAAACGTTTGGAGCTTCTTGATGGCAGAGAGGTCCTGGGTTTCCTGAGTCAAAAGGTCATTCTTTCTCCATCAAACTAATATGAAAAAGATGATAATTTGCCCTTTGCCAAACTGCATGTTCTATGGCAATGGGAATGTAAAAAAAAAAAGAAGCATTAGGCATGTACTTTGACTACTTAATCTGTAATTAGTGTAATATATATAGTTGTTTATTGTCGGTAATATTCCAGTGTGTCCAAGGCTTTATTTAATTCATACCTGTTTCATCATTGTTGTCATCATTATAATCTTCATACGTCCATGTCTGCAAGGTTGTCAAAAAACCTGTTGACTGTTTGACATGTTGATGTATCCTTTATCTTAGTCCATATAACGCTTTCAGATACACTTTGACGTCTCCTAACCCCAATTAACGAAACATTTTTATCGTTTAACTGCCATTAATTTACTTACCCATAAAACAAGCAGTTTTATCTGTGAAATTACTTTTTAATCTGTCTAAAACACAGCCGATATCATCTAGACTCACTTTCCAACGCATTGGGCACGTTCGTAAAATTGCTAGTTAACCTTCATTAGCGTTACCAATTAACCATTCTGTTTAATATGAATCACTGACTCTCGTTGACCGCTGCATTGACGTAACGTTACAATTCAGCTTCTTCTCAGTTGATCAGAATCCTGCTGCTTTGCACAAGACAACAAGTATTTCCTCCCGATCCATCTTGCGTTAACCAACTGACACCAACTGTATTGTTGGCAGCAAACGTAAAAAACGCTGTTGCACCAAAGCCGTTGTTCAACCCTATTAGCGTTCGATATTTGGACACTTTTGGGGCTCTCTTACCTCAGGCAGACTCGGCACAATGTTACCATGCAGCACGAGAACCGATACACCTGCGCCGAACTCGCCAAAGTATATGAGCTATTACCAGAATTCACTGGTATAGTCCAGGAGGTGGCGACAACGTGACAAAAAAGGAACAATTTGACTAAAACTGTCTGCTGTTGACACATTTTATATGCACTGTTGCATATTTGCATTGTTGTAAGCTGCTGAGCTGTTATTTGCTTTTTTGATTCAATTAAATGTAACAGTGGAGTCTAGTCTTAGTAAACCAACAGTAACAGTGAGTAGAAGCCACACCCATGTAAACAATCAGCCGCCTCTAGCTTTAACCTGTATTTATTTTCAACTAAATCACCACATTAGTACAGATGTTTCTTTAAAATAAGCTGAAGCAGACTTGAAAAGGTGAGAAAGAGGGAGAGGGGAAATATGGGGGGGTATGATATGCAACAAAGGTCCTCTGGAATTAATCAAACGGGTGACATTGCAGCATGCACTGTAACCATTACTAATGAGCCGCTCCAGTAAGGTGGTTTCTATGATTTAGCGTGTATGTGTGGTTTGGAGTTTGGTTGACTGGCCCCAGTGAGCTCAATTTAAGCCTGTTGCCACAGTTGCTGCTCCACTTTCACGTGCACGTTTTCCACTAACATTATTTTACTCGTATCAGCGCTACAATATGTCAATCTGCTGAAGTGTGGTTGAGTCATTAATTCATCTTCATCCCATTAAATGAATAAAGTCATACTCACTTTAAAGAAAGTTGGAAATTTATTTTGGGACTGTTCATGGTTATGAAGCCTCATAACCAAACGGAACATTGGCTCATATTGAAAGCCAACCAAGAAATGTTTGCTCTACTCTGTCACAGTCTGTTAAACACCTTTACTTTGAAAGTCTCAATCCTTGCTTCAGCTAATAGCTCAGCTCTCGGGCCATTTTGAAAATTGCGCTCCAGTCAGTGCTGTACTTGAGTAAATGCATGTCACTGTAGAAACTGAATGTGCCTTTCCCAACTGATCGTCTGCCTTCATTTGTAGCTGAGTTCCGAAAACATCCAGCCATTATGGCCTTCTCTGCAGTCCAAAAGTGAGCCAGCGTCGCGGATCCTGAGAGACCTCATTTTTCCAATCTCAGCATGTAGGTCCATAAGGCCCCTGGGAATGTTTCATCTGTTTACAGTCTAACGCGTTAGATGAAAGAGACTGGAACAGATCTGTCTTTGTGATCTGCTGATCTGGGTGTAGGTGGAACATATCTGTCTTTGTGATCCGTTGATCTGGGTGTAGGTGGAACAGATCTGTATTTGTGATCCGTTGATCTGGGTGTAGGTGGAACATATCTGTCTTTGTGATCCGTTGATCTGGGTGTAGGTGGAACAGATCTGTCTTTGTGATCTGTTGATCTGGGTGTAGGTGGAACAGATCTGTCTTTGTGATCTGTTGATCTGGGTGTAGGTGGCATTCTATCTCATCTCTACCCCCTCACACCTTCTTTAGCCTTACGTCTCCATCCACACTGTTGGAAAAAAGGCCTTTGTTTGGATTTAATTTGCCCGATTCACATTCCTGTATCAATGGCAGTATTTATGCTCCATGGTTGGTCTGTCCTTGCTATCTTAGCTATTTGTTAACCATTTAGCCAGACCTTTATCTGGGCCTGGAGGCTCTGGTTGCATAGTCGGCCTCAGCATTCGGAATTATTAGAGCTTGGGATTCCCACAAACTGTTGTCTGACAGTTTTAGCCTCGAGTTAAATGAAATGGCGCGTCTCCACCCCATTGATCAACAGTGGAATTGAGACTCTGACATGTTAGGGGAGGACTAATTAGGGGGAACACACCTCATTAAGTCTCATTAAAATAAAGATCAGAAAGACACCCAGCACGTTCCTGTTATGCAGAAGTTGTATATCTGTCCCATAATATGATGTAAAATCTCCAGTGTAATTGATTCTGAGGTAGATGTCTCCATTTTGACTTAACTTTACCGTTTCTCCAAGGAAGGGATTTTCAAGATTTCAGATGTAATTCAAGTATCATCTCCATCAGAGTGGCCTAAGCTCCGAACTTAGGTTATGTAATCATGTTGATTTCAACTTTAGCTCTGGAGTAGAGCTAAAGTTGCCTGGGGGGTCAAGAGCCTGCAGTGTCCAAGCGTTTGGAACAGCCTTTCAGCACACCTGTGATACACTCGGAGGTAGAAGCGAATGTGAATGATAATTAGACCATTTTGTCGTTCCCGAGGGGTCTGAAAGTTCGCGCTGGTTTAACCTCTGCCACCTAGAGACAAATTAGATGTCCATGAGATCCTGTTTAATGTACCCTCAATTCATTTAGGTTGACATTACAGATTGGTATGTTTATTGAGGGTTATTGTTTGTAATTGAAATGGGAAAATGCTTTTAGAGACGGTGCTTCGGTGCTCATACAGCCTGTTACGCCAAATGCATTTGGCAGAACAGAAAAAGCATTGACATTTTTCTTCTTCTTTCTCAGTCTGTTCTTGTGAAGAATAGTCATTTAATTCATGTTTTCTGGTACAAACCAGCTCAATGACTATCTCTCGCATTTGGGAGCATGTGTGCCCAGAAAGTTCAACAATAGCAAGTCATTGTTGGGCTTGACACTATTCACGCCAGTGTTTGTATCATAATGTATTACTTTGATCAGCTAATGTGTTTCTAATTGAATACAGCTGCTTCTGAATTTGTTCATCAGCTGAAGCTTTGTTAATATTGTCAATGCCGTTAGAATAAAACAATCCAGTACACATTTTGTAATTTATTATCTAACCAAGTCAAGTGACATCACATACATAATTAACTAACTCTGCTGTGATAAATGATCATGATAAACATAATCTGGAACAGATAAATCAATAATGATTGACCTTGATTAGCATACAGCATGCCACATTTCCTTTAACTTAAAACAATAGCTATTGGTGAATACGTGTTACTGTGTATATATAAGAGAATGTTACTCCCTTATTTGAGCCAGTATGGTGAAGGCTGTATTATTGTCAAATATCACAATGGATGCATTCAATCAGTATGTCATGTTGTATCCTTCAGGCAGCAATGAAGCAGCAAAACAAAATTTACATAATGGTGTTTCTTTTGATGTAGATGCAATATGTCTGGTATCATAAGTAATGTTAGAAAGAAATGCAAACAATGTGCATCATTAAAATGATATTAATCTGTTTAACTGTATGTATTTACAAGCTGATTTTATTCTGCAGTTGAGATCAAAAGTATATATTTATGATCTGCTGACTGATAGGTGTGACAAAAAAACTTGCAGTGATGAATGATCTTTCTGTCTGTGTGTATATGTGTGTGTCTGTGTTGGAGAAAACATAGTTGATGAAAAGAGAGGAAAAGGTTGCCATGAGTACATGTAAATGTAGAGTTGTCATGAGGAGCCTTTCTCTCTGATAAGCCTGTTCTTATTTTCTATCTTCTTTTGATGCTTGTTTTATGAAAACAATGCTTTATTTATTTATTTGTACTGTGCTTCGCTTCACTGACTAGGCAAGTAGTGATGTAGTACTTTTTGGAACAAAGTAAAAATGCCTCAAGCTGTGGGGAAAAGACGAAGAAAAATGTAGACACATTGATTGACACAAGTGAGTGTGAATTAATGATTTGTCGATGAAGATTTACATTTTCAGCTTCCCCTTCAAACAAAGTTGAGAGCAGTAAGCTATTAAATGATGACTCCTTAGATATCACGAAATACAACTGAAGTATTGTAATTATGTACTCAACAACAGGTTTCTATCCTCTGCAATATCAAAGCTCAGGGAAGCACGTAGACAGCAAAATCAGGTGACAGTTAAAATGTCTTCAGTGAGTACCGTACTAGAAATATTCTTAAAAAAGAACCCTTTAACCTGCATTGAAAAGGGTTTTCGCCTCAAACAACAATCACACCCAATTTAATGAAATGTTTACAGGTAAACCTCATTTACAGTCAACAAAGGCGCACAGTCTCCTTAATGTAGAAAGAGAAACCACAAGGTGAAAATCAAATGTAAAATGAAATGTTTTTCCTCTGTGACCTATATGCAGCAACAACACATAGTTTCCGAATAGAAGTCTGGGCCTACAGGGCAGATCATTTGTCCTGTATCCTTGTTTCCGGGTGATGCAAGACCCTATCTCTCTTTTGCAACAATTAGTGATTTCGTCGAATTCCTCCTTTTTTTTTTAAATCAGCACTTCATGTGACTGTGAACAACAGTAGATGCCATGTATAACGATCCCACTCACTGCTCGAACAAGTCATCTTTATTAAGCTGTCACCTGTACATGATGTATATTGCTGCAATTAATTAAATCAGCATCTTACGCTGCAGAGCAACTGTTACAAGAAATCACTCGCTCTGATGCATCGTAGCTTGAATGCACTCAAAGCCCACAGCCATCAGTTACGCCTTGTACTGAATATTCAAAGAGCGTAGTATTTAAAAGTCATCCTGCTTGTATTGCTTTGGCCCTCAGTCAACATGACCCCACTACGACCCCAGCATTAACCACCTGGCACTGACTGGATCCCACCCAACTCCCAGACTGACTGTATAATAATCTATAATTATCTCTCAAACCTTGAAAGAGGTTGTCCTACTCTCCTGTGTGAGAGCTTCCGCCTGAAGCGCTGTCAACAATTGCTGAATAAGTGTATGCTGGAGCTCTGGGTGCTTTGATGTCGTAAGTATATTTCTTTAATCAAGACTTATCCAAGGAGATAATAGCATCATAGATAGCAAATGTGGTGGTCATTAAGGATTAAACATTTGAAATTACAAGTGAATGGACAAGTAAGCCCTGAAGACTGTCCTGTCCTTCACAACTCCCTGCTGCCTGCTCACAGGCACACATTAACGCCGCAATAATCCGCTTCGACTTTTTGCCATTTAATACACACAGTGTATTAGGAGTATGCATGCATTCACCTCAAAATTGTGATAGCAAATCCCTTTATGGGTAGAATTAAGACTAACCCACTTTCAATTCTGGATTGAGCTTGTTTGAGCTAATACGTGACAACGTCGAATGTCTGTAGAAAATGTATACTGAGAGGAGGCGCGCTATTGTGCTTCTAATCTTCATAATCCGTCACCTAACAAGACATCTAGGCGCTAATGTAGGAACAGTTAAATGACATTGGTTGTTTGCAGTGATAAACAATCCATGTGACGCTGTTTTGTGGGTTGTGATTGGAGGAAACATACCTCACCTCAAGTAGTTAGAGCTAATGAGGCTGTTGTTCCTGATTGGAAGTAGGAGATGCTGGGCTCAGATTTAAAATTGAATGCATGGTTAATTAATGTTTAATTGTGCACACACATTGAACTCTTCCTGAGCTGAAACCGGGAACAAACATCGCAATGACTACATTCTCCCTAAATAAGTCTCAGATGTACCGTTTAAGCAAAAGTGCAGTTCTTCTCGACTGCCCTTCTGAATGAATTTGAGCTTGTTATCCTCCCATGAGCAAATTCTTCAAGACAAAACTCCCTCAGCAATTTAGTGAAATACCTTTTGGAGGAAAAGTCATCCTGCCAATTTTATCTGCTCAAATTATACAATAGAAAAGTGTTTTTCAAATGGACATTTCATCAATATACAGGTTTGGAAAGGAACTTTTTCAAAATGGTTAGGGGGAAGCAGAGCAGGGAGAGTGAGGTCAACATGTCAACAACACTCTCCACAGATGTGTTCAAGGCAGATTTGTATGTAACCCGTCCATTTCCCTGATATACTCATGTACTTTGCACTGCGACTTGCTTCTGTACAGTAACGCTGAGCATCGTCATTGAACATTTGCCCGGGTCCAGACCTTTGAATATTCCCACTCTATCGTGTGTAACGAGTGGACAATTCTGTCTGATGAAGGCCATTTCAACACAATAGTCATACTGACAGTATCTGTCACTACTTTGAAAAGTTTGTAGAGATGTACAAGGACAGCAGATTACATCTTCATTCACTGTCTGCAAGGATATTGTACCAAAGAGATTATATATATATATATATATATATATATATATATATACACACACACACACACACACACACACACACACACACACACACACACACACACACACACACACACACACACACAGGCATAGTTTAATGGTGAGGGGAAGACAAAGACTTTCTGCCATATCTGTAGATTTGATTTATGGAAAAATATAAATGTCACACAGACAACATTATTTTCCAGAAATGAAAGGAAATACCATATGCATATTTTAATATAATAATCACTTTCAATTGTAAAGCAATCTGAATCAAATGGAAATAATTTTGGGGTTTTCCAGATGTCCTGTTATCATGTTGTCCATTTCTTTTTTGATGTATTCGTACTGCTTGCTCGATTCAGTCTGATGTGTATTGTGTTGTTATCACACCCTGCTCAGAATAATCTTTGTGGTGCTACATAGTGTTGCAGATCTGACTGTGTTGGTGCATGAGCAGTTCCCCTGCTTATTCTACTCCCTTGCTTTTTACATTTCGTTAAATCATTTTGATTTTCTAATTCAGGAAATCTTAATCAACTAAAAAAGCTTTTAGATTCGATTTCTTCAAGAAATGAAGCTATTAGGACAGGAAATAGTCTTGTTTGTAAAACCCTTCCGGAGGTTCTGCTACTTGAGAGGCATAAGTTGCCTTCTATACTTTCACTGACAATGCTCTAGTCCCTGCTGTTCCCTTTTTTCTTTCTATGCTGGCCAACCAAGCGTGCGTTTAGTACTCCGATAAACCTCTTCAGAAACAGGAAAGTTTAGATGATATATCTTTCCTTTTGCGTTCCTTTTATGTTAACATTATTTTCTCTTCAGTGTTAAAAAGTGAAGCTCATTTGTGCCCTCTCCCCATTTCCCTCCTCTCTTTCTATTACTAGATACATTTTCTGAGCTGTCGACACTGCAAGAGGACCGAGTTTATTGTTGTAGACTGTGGTGATCTCCTTGCAGCAGGAAAGCAGAAACCCTTTCGAGTGCATTGGGGCATAAAATCCATTTAAAAAATCTGTAAAAACTAAAAAAGGTTGATGTCGGCATTCACTCAAGCAGTTGTAATTGTTGCACATCCAGACAGCCTCTTATTGGACTTTTTCCTCAATCTTAATGGGCTATTGTTTTCTGCACCAGTTTTAATCTCACCATTTTGCAGATACAATGATGTCCATGTTAGAATTGATCTCTGTATAGCCGTCCTTCATTATACAATAGCGACATAAGCTGTTGAAATGGCAAGTGTGTAACTAGAAATAACCAAATTCTAATTAATTTTAATGAAGACGAAAACTAAAGGAACCTGCTTCAGACGGCAGTTGTCAATGAAACCGTAAAGCAAAAGGAGAAGGAGAAAAACACAGAGAAGCTGCTGTCAAAAGACAAATATATTTGACAGCAGGTGTGACTTTATCTTTTAGACTAATAAAGAAAGAATATATACATAACATGTTTTGACTCAATGGCATCTGAATTTCCTTGGCACACTTATCTGAGATGGCGGGCATTCAAGGCGGTATTAAAGAGTCAAGAATGCCAATGGAAACATCAGGCTTTCACAGTCGCTCAGTGCCCCCGCGGTGATGGAGAGATGCCCAGCAGCTTTACAAAGACCACTTCTTCAACGAGGAGGGAACGGAGAGCGTCTGTTTTCTTTCGGAGCACGCCCCCCTCTGCCACCCTGATTCTTTCACTTGCTGCTGTAGCCGACATGGATATTAACCATCACGATGATCACTGCAGAATCAACACCATCAAGTGGAAAAACAGCAGTAATTCAAGGATATCCCAAGCTATATCAGGCTCGCATTGGTATGACAACTAAACCCCGTTAGCAGAATCTCTTTATAGCATATACCTGCGTGTCACTGCAATTTTGGCAAGTTCATTCAAATCTGCACAAGTGCATCGAATAACATAAGTGGCAGTTATGCAAAATAGTGACCAATAGATTTATCCGGGGCTGTGAAAATGTGTTACTTGAACCCAAAAATATAACTGACAACTAAAAAAGCCCCACGAAAGGGTATTCAATTACACAAAATGACATATGTATGGTTAAACCTACTGATAAATATGAATGCGGACATCATCCGCGTCTTTGGCAGGGACTACACTGTGGAATGAAAATGGATTCTGTGTGTCTGCCAGTTTAATTATTGCGGTGCTGTGGAACTTCAACAAAAGTTAAGAACCCAGGAGTTCGACCTGCAGTTTATTATCTCTCCCTGTTTCTCCAGCCTGTGTTGAATCCGTTCGTAGTCAGGGGAAGTTATTTAAGAGAATGTGTCTCTGATCTGTTTGACTCTGAAACACCTGGCATCGAAATGTTAGTTTTTGAAAAGGTTCGTTGTCTCAAAGGTGCAATTTACAAGATTACCGTTTGCTAAGATCCTGATTCATACAATACTGCAAAATATACATTTTAATTGTCACTATTTATCCATCTAAATAGCTTTGAAACCTGGAAAAATACAACGTGCAAAACTGTGACATTACCACATTAAAATGCTTTATGTATCCTGTGAATGTAATCTGAATCACGAGTCACATAAGCAGGAAATATTGATATTTACTGAATGCAGGAACAGGTCAACATGTTACCGTGCAATGCGTAACACACGAATCGGGGACAGCAGGGCCACACATCATGTACAGTGCAAGGTGCCGGTACTGTGGACTATGAATACATTAAGCATCTACATGAAGCATCTACCACAACCACAGGTACTCAGGTTGTGCGAAATACAATATGAGCGCACACGGGTGTATAAAAGGGTCTCAAGCTGAGCGTTGAAGTAATCTTCCATCACGCATTGCTGTGTGGGATGAAATGCCTGAAATAAGTTATGACCACAATTATGGAAGCTAAAGTGGCGCGGTGCACAAAGGTGTCTCTGTTACTCATTTCTCTTATTTTGTCTGAGCAGCCATATTGCCATTAGTGTTCGCTCCTTTGATTCCGCAAACTCTCGTCTGCTAAACAAGTGAATAATTTAGATTTAGATCACCAATTAGGGCCTCAAAACATTAACTACTCTCCTCAGACCATTTGAGCAATAGATCAAGGTTTTCATGCTCAGCTCAGCTCCATGGGATGATCAATTGCCATGCAGAAATTCCCAGCCATCATAAAGGCTCATTTATCAGAGTGAGATTATACGATGAAATATTTGATCGGTGTGGCAATGTAACTGTGGATCGGCGGCAGTATATTCCGTCTTTACCTTTGCATGTTCCGTTTGGTTTGGTAGTCCACAGCAACATAAATTGATGCAAAAAAGACAACAATACGCTGGACTTCTTTATCTTTGTGCTACATTACTTCCCACATGCGTCTCTAGTTTCCACTGCACTCAGGACAGCCTACGGGACACGCCTGCAGTTATTTATTATGGCTTAATAACTGCACGCCTGCCAAGTCGGAAAAGCGGTCAATAAGAAAAAGTGGCTGCGAAAGCACTTCATATTAAATGTGTCAGTGTTTGTTGAATACAGAGTGTGCCTCACCCCGCTGTGAAGTTAAGAAAAATTGCATTTGAATCAGGCTCACCGTCAGCCCTTTTGATCTGTATTAATGCCAGGGCGCAGTGATTAGTCAAAGACTGCTTCTGTGTGGATCAGAGCTGACATAGTGAGAGTGAAGACCTGTGAGGCTGATAGGAGTTCAGACAACACAAGTCCAGCCTTGACTCTGGAGAGATAAAAGCTGAATTATAATAAATGATCAATTATAAGAGCATGCAAGTTCTCTTCTGCTCTCATTTTTAACAGCTTAAATATTTGCTGAAGCAGTGGAAAAACCTATTCAGTCCCCTCACAGCCTGTGCTATCAAACTGCTCTGGGATGGCGAGTGTTTAATGGAAGAAATCGTTTTCAATCAAATTACTGGGATGAATGAGGGGTTGTAACATATAGAATAAGGATCTAGTTTATTGGACAAATATAATGAAACATACTGTACAATGACTTTAACTTGTGCAGACGATATATATGCATGGTACAGTAAATTACTACCAAAGACACCATGCGATTTTGTGGCAAAATAATTCTTACTCTGTGGTCCATCTATATTTTTGCAGAGCTTCAGGGAAGTTCTACCGCACACACCTACTCTTTTTTTCAGTGAATGGAAGTGGCTCAGGTGTCATTACACGAGTGTGCAGCCTCAGTCACATGATAACAGGTGGTCAGTACATGAAAGGGGGAGATCATAACCCCTACCTCGGTTCAGAGATGAATAGCGTCAGATGTGAATGACCTCTGGGATCTCCAGTAATCGGACCAGACATCATACACTCGCCTTATATGACTTTATCATTTTAATTCCTTTACATATATTCAAACTGCATATAACAATCAGAATGTGGCAAAACAAACAATTCCACTCCTTCACTTTCTTTCTTTTCTCTCTTTTTACATGCACCTAAATACTGTTTGTATAAAAAAGGATTGTCAACAACAACACTGACAGCTACAAAATCTAAATGAACATGAACAAATACTTCGTTATCTTAAGTGAACATTGAATGGTATCCATATTTCTTCATAAATATTTAGTTTATATCTCAAAGCGTATGTTATTTTTCTCCAGCTCAGAGCAATACGTAGCTTTGCTTGTAAGATACAAATATCTACAAATGTATACTCTTTCACCATTAAAATAAGATCTAGAGGGTGTAAGCAAAATATGAGGTACTGTAGGTTCAAAAGGGATATTTTAAAATAAGATTTTTGACATCATAGTAATTACCTGCTTCCAAACCTCTAGTTATCCCCCGCCAACATTGTATGAGAGGACCTGGAGACTCAGAAATATCATAATTATTACAATTATAGTATCAGGAATGTTGTCATTATATAAATTGAATTAAGCTGTTACGCAGTTGCACTGAAGCAGTGATCTTAATCGTCTGCATCTGGGCCATGGCAGAGGCTTCTCTCCAAAGGAAATTTCCTCCTTTTAGATTCAACTTCCGAGCTTCCAGTTTAGGCTCTGAGGTATCGATAGAACTACATTTAAGCCAGTTACAGATTAATGATATTAAACCTATCACTGCAGCATATTTCAAGCCACCTGGGTCCATTCACGAAAGAAAACTGAGATGCAGTTAGAAGTGTGCTAAAAGTGAGTAGACCTTTGAGTTAACATTATTTACTACACTACAGTTCCCATAGGTCAAGATGAACTTCCATGCTTAATCTTGCATTTACTGCTTTTTGGCCACTGGGGGACCGAGCTGAACTGCATTACATGACACGTCATCATCTTATAAAGTTCATACGGTGAAACTGCGCGCAAACAGCAGCTTTTTTACACAATCAGCAGACATGAAGCGACATCAGCACCAATTAAGAATGCAGTTTAGTTGTATGGGAATATCATTTAAACAGGGTTGGTCATTTGGTGCTGGAAAGGCATGGACTGCTACAAACTATGCTAATGTTTATTTAAAGCATATATAAAACAAACATAAGCATACAGTATATTTAGTTAACGTCATGCCTACTTACTTCACTCTAATTCTAAAGGGATTAAAAAATTGTTTCTCCACATCATCAAAGATGGAATGAACAGTCATTACCCTCGATTGCAGGGACACAGATTCATTTAACTTCATCACAGGATCATCATCAATTAAAAACACATTTCAAACTGCAGTGACAGAAACCCGAATGATGTAAAATGTTGGACAACAAAAATCAGCTGGAAGTGCCGACGTGCATTCCTTTGCAGTTTCCCTGTAATACGTAAAGCACTTTAAATGGCTTGCAAGTGGAAAGTGGAGGTTGCATACCCCCCCCCCCCCCCCAAGGGTAAAGTAGGTGGATTAACTACTGAATAACTTGCTATTGGTGCCATAAAAAGCATGTGTACTTTTAAGAAAAGTATGGAGAATTCTGAATGAATTTGTTTCGAAATGCACCCTGTCAATTTTGAATATATGTCACGCTGCTGTTATGCAGGGGGTCAAAACAGTGTTTCACATCATATAATTATAACTGAGATCATGAATTTGGTGTTGAATGTCGCAGTCATGATTCATTTATTTCATTAAAGGTAAGCCTCCACAATCCATGTTGACAGGGAATAGTTAGCGAGACTATATAGCCAAGTGCCTTGTTACCCTTGACTATGTAATGACTTTAACCTCAAAGAGCTCAAAGAATTTGATGAGCAAGCCCCCACAATGTGTTCAGGGATGAGCTTGATGGCTTTGCTGAGCGCAGAACGTGTCTTTAGAAAACAGCCATTTGCATTTCTACAACCATTTGGCTTCAGTGGTAGGTGTACAATAGATAATCTGCTGCAAATATAGGACTTCCGAATCATGCTGTTAAGCACGTGTGCCTCACGCAAGTGGTGGAGATAGATAATGAAATACACTGAATGTTAAAATGCATTTTCCAAGATCCTCCAAGACACAAGTTGTTGTGTGTTTTGAATAAATATTGGTTTGAAGTCAACATTAGAAAGCTGCAGCCTCTGATTTTATCAACAGTGCGCCTTTGGCTATTTCTTCTTGCATACTATGTCCATAATCTTCTAATCAACCAATTTACCCAGTGATTTGTATTACACAGGACTACAGCAATGTGTATTTCCTTGTACCCACATTCCAAGATCCGGAGGCTCAAAGGTACTTCAAACAGTGGCTGGATACACCCTCGTAGTTATCACATTTTATATATTTCTATGCACTTCATGGTCTGTTTGATGTTATTCATGAGCTGTAACTGAAAGTACTACAACTGCATGAGGCCAGAAAACGCTTTTGAATTCAAAGTGTGGGCTGGTGTGCTGCAGGAGCATAATACATACCTGCTCTTAATAATGGATGGGAATTAAAGGCCACCTATCGGGCATGTGTGCGGCCCTCTGTTTGTACCTTATGAAGAGGTGGGGTTCTCAGTTATCTGTGGAAATGTCATTACGAGTTTGTCTTAAATGATTCATAACGGGGAGGCTCTCATTACTATGTAAAGAGACTTATGATGGAAATGATGCCCAGGTTTTGTCAACTTTTCAAGTGTCACTCCAGTCTGCCACTCAACCGGAGAAGAAAATGCTGTAACACTTCACACTATCTAAATATGTTTAGTGAATTTTTTTTTTTTTATTTACTTAATGCAAACAATGACCATTTAGGGCAACTTATAACCATGTTATAATGCATTATAACAGCGTTTATAATAAATTATAAAAATATTCTAGTGTATTACAACTATGGCAAATGTAATACTCTGATCCTTGCAAAAAAAATGTCAATTATAAAGCATTGTGATCCTAGACATTGAAATTAATTATAAAATGCTTTATAATGTGTGATTATTGTTATTAAGCATTATAAATATATATGAGGGCTTATAACTATGATTATACAGTGCTATACGCAGTTTATAAAGCATTATAAGTATGCTATTGCATTAGAGACATGGGAGTTATAGAAATCACACACACACATATGCATACATAATCACATTGTGTATGAAGCAAACAAGATAATTGTCACAAATGCCCGCAGGAAATCACATTCTGTTCACACAACTACTTAATGACCCATTGCCCTGTTCAGGTCTTGCAAGATAACGTTTATGTTTACTGCTGTGTGGACTGATATTCTCTGGGATTTCTATCCCACACTTCATATTTCAACTTCCTCATTTATGGAATCACTGCAGAAATGAAGAAACTGCGTCTTGATATTGATTTTTGATGTTTGTGTGCGAGTCTGCGCAGAAATATATGTGCACATACAATATTACTGTGTGTCTTGGTTTTACTTACAGCCCTAGAATAAAGATTGCAGTGAAGGGTATTTCAGTCATTTCTTTACACGCTGTTTTGAACCCAGAGCGTCAACTACAGCTTGTATAATACATTCATCCCCAGTCTGTGGGTGGAATAGCTTACCCACTACTGCTGTGAGAGGTGGCACTTGTCATGTTTCTTAAAAAAGCTGTGAAGATGTTAAGGTTTCGGTCTCATTATTGTTGCTACCAAAACAATTCTCAAACCCTGCTGGGGGTTCCTGTGGCTCAGCAGGCTAGGGGGCCTACTACATCATGTGCTCATGACAAGGTGGATACAAATCAGACTCCGTTTGATTTCCCCTTAGTCTGTATCTTTCCACTTCGCTCAAATGCCGCCAATTAAACGTTGTTTATGTTGAGAACGACCGGTGCCTTGGCTGCTGTTCATTGGGTGACTGTTGCAGAGGAGTACATCAGTGCTTCTCATTTCTTGGTAACCATGCCAGCCGTTTGTCTACCTTTCTAAAAGGGATGAGCCAGAAGGAAGAACTCCTTGAATGGATCCAGAGTCAGCCAGGAGCTTTGCAGGGTGGACATAAAGTGCCTTTACTCATTTAAGTCCGAATGCACTAAGCACCTCCTAACCAGTTTATGCTCCCTGATTGTTGTTTAATACAGATGCCAGTTAGGCGCAGCGGGACTGTCTCCCTTTGTGTTCTCCTATTGCATTTTCCAAAATCAGCTTTGTGCCATCATCAAAGTGCAATATGCCTTAACCCTCTGTTCATGTCAACATGACATACAAAGCTGATTATCTCTGGCTCAAGAGTCATTTGGCCTCGTCACTGTGGACCTTACAGCAGCCATATTGTCCATTATGACATTGTTGGCTGAGCATGTACCAGGCTTGGGGGTTTTATGCTGGCTTGTGCTTTAATGAAAGTCGAATCCCCACTACAAATGTCCTTAATTATGATTTTGTTTCCTACTGTTTGATAGGATGAGCCTCCAAGAACATTGAAACAGGGATACGTCAGCTGGGACATTCACCAGTGCCTATGCTCCCATTTCAAATCAGAGACGGTCCTCACATCAAAGGTACTGGAAGACAGTCTCTCTGGTCAAAGCAAACAACAAACAAACATGAGAAGCAGCCAATCACTGGCGCTCATGCTCCAATGAGAGGAGCTTATCTCTAAAGTTAGGGAAATGAATTGGAACATACTGGTAAAGTGGAAGTAGATTATAGCTTAAGGGTCGTGCTTTTCAAAATGCACATTCAGATCGAGATGTCCCCACTGTGTGTACAGACGTGACTGTAATTGCATGCACTTTTTAAAATGAGCCCTTTGAACACCAGAGATCCCAGACACTAGCACAAAGTAAGTTGAGTACTGATCTCTTGACAACTTGATACAATCCCTGCAGATACCACACATTACCTTACGATGTGGGACAGTTAAAGTTGTACTCTAAGCTTATAATACCTGATATTGACCTGAATTTATATTCCTTGACGCCACTCAAGGCAAAGTAGAATTGGCTTTTATGTGTTTTAAACAACATCTCCACAGGAATTATCGTAACATTTGAGGATCTTCGTGCACAATGATTAATGAGAAAACATTAGCAATGAACATCAAAACATGTCATCATTGAATTTATCTGTTCAGCATCAGTGTTCAGGGGGTTGCTTCAGAAGGTTTCAACCTCATCACACGGCCTTTATCAGCTCAGTTGTAGCCGTTTTATGTCTTCAGCTTTGGTTTCTCATTCTGCATTGCATCATTTCGTTTTTTGACTGCTGATTATTTACTGGCAGAGTCCTTTGAGAAAGGCTTTGTGATGAAGGGATAAACAGTGTGAAATAACTTAATTTGCCTTGACGCAAAGTAATCCAAAAAGATTAGGGAGTTCAAACAACATATCATAATTGACCCTTCGCTAAGCCCCGCCCTCGCTGCTGCTCCGTCAAGCTGTCTATAATCATACATAACCTATGTTGCCTACCAACATTACCTCCTAGAAAATATGTTTATATAGTAATAAATTGATAAACGAAAGCACTTTGGTTGAGAGGAAAAACTGTTTGTTTTTTTGGTTGAATAGGATTGTAAGTTATGGCTGTTCTGTCAAAAATCCCACTATATCACATATTGTATTCTAATGTCTTCAACCAAAGGGCCACCCAGCCTATACTACAACACCTTTATGCTCTAGAATCATAAAATCACTTCAGTATAGGCTGCTTTGTTATTAGTGTAAATCTAGAGACACTGTACAGCGTTATGCTTCAAGGCATATCAGATTCCATATGCTTATAGAAGATTTTTAATCAAAGCATAAACTTTTCATCTACCAGTGAACCGCCTTGATAAGCAATGTATATAGTCTATATGTTGTTACATGTGTTGATGTTCAAACAGTGGGTAGGAGAGGTGCAGGTGTTGCATCTAACCTCTCGACATAACCCCGTTTTAATGAGGCCTCATTGGACTGACAGTCTGGAAGAGGCCATTCTGATGTTGTGTGAGGTGCAAGGAGAGATCGCAGATTTCATGCAAAACTGTCGGCCAAGGTCAGCAGAAAACCTCAGCGTGTACTGCAGATGCTGAGCACAACACTTAAAAAGTTGATGAAAGGCAGACCTGTACGGGAAGATCTTGGCTAGAATTCACAATGCATTGGGCACTGTCTCAGTTGAAATGGAGCCAAAATGGAAGCTGTTTTCCTTCCAAAAAATGTGTTGTCTTTATTAACAATTGGGAGTAATATATTTTCCATCGTATTTGTCTTTGGTAAATATCAACCCATATTATTCATTTATATATGCTAGTGCAGTACCCCGTTCGGGGGATGGCTGCTACAGACAGCAGTTGGTTCGGCTATGCACCGGTATAATGGTGTGTGAAGAATTCATATCATACCGGAAATAAAAAAACTGGTATGCTGCCCAGCCCTAGTCTTTATTATAGTTTTGGCAATTTTGTAACAATATCTGACGGGCCGGATTAAAAGGCCCATCGGGCCGTATCCGGCCCGCGGGCCGTAGTTTGCCCATGCCTGGGCTAACCCATCAAATAAACACAACACGGGTTGTGCAAATCTATATCCAACATGACAGTCCCTGATCTCTGTGCGCCCCTCGGGCGAAAGCTAAGTTTGGTGTGAGGACCTTCACTCTCTGTCTGTGCTAAGAAGATACACCCTTGTCACTCACAGTCTCTCCAATTCAGCAGATCATCACGATGGCTCCTCATGAGAGCCCCCCCCCCCCTCCAGGCTGTGTGCACTCCCATCGCTTTAGAAAACAGTAGATTTTGCTTCCCAAACCACAACCCATTTTAAGTCATTTCAATAGCCAGAAATTCCCATATAGCCCTTTCAAAATGTATCATTCAAGCACTGTTGTTGGTTCTCAGAGAAGTAAAGCATCACTGTCACTTGTCAGACTAAATTACATCAAGATTGCACATCCACACACACACACACACACACGCACACAGTCCCTTCTTGCAAAAAAAAATAGAAAAAGAGTCAGGCATCAACACAAAGTTATTGTCAGTATCTGTCAGGCATTCAGCTCTAAATAATACTTACCACGCTCATGCAACCGGTTTGCTGAAGAAAAGCTGTTTTTACGCAGTCCCCAACCACTTTCTTCATGGCTGCAGTGAGATGTCTCTCTGATGTCCTTTTTAAAGAAGCACAGGACCTTTGTGTGGGACATCTTCATTTGTCTGCTGCCTTTCAGTATCTTCCCGCTAAAAGGTCACCTTCTCTTTGACAGAATGGAAGAAGGCACCACCTGTAGTTAACTAATGGTGAGCTAACTTAACTGTGGAGGTTTCTCAGCCTACTTTCTATTTGCACTCTGTTGCAGCCAAAAGACAGTTAATATTTATTCAAGCAGGTGTATAGTGGGATGCTCTTGAAATTCACAAACCTGACATTTACTGTGCAGCTTTGCTTTTTCTGTTTTTCTTTCTACTGAAGGCTAACAAGGTAGGAACGAGGTATAAGACATAATGACAATACACAATGGCGATGAGGATGAAATGCTCAGTGAGTATAGTGAGGACTGACATTTGCATTGGAATATGTCAGAGCTAAGCTAAAACTAAAATGCATTCAAGACCAGCCATCAATCATACTACTGAAATTTGGATTAAAATAGTTCTGCAATGAAGTGAATGATTCTCTATTAAAATGCTTAATTTCATTGGAACACATGCATGAAAGTCATATCAGTGTTGATACCTAATATTAGATAAAAAGGTGTGCTGAAAGGACCACACACACACATACTGTACATAAGTGTACACAGCAGTGGAAACTAACAGTAAGTACATTTACTCAAGTACTGTAAGTACTATTTTGAGATATTTGTGCCATTGCATAATACAATAACCTATGAATAAAAACACATCCAGATATTTCACTTTTTTTTCATGTAAAGACGTACAAGTATATTCTGACAACGTTCACAATAAATGAACAATCAAGTTGTATAAAACAGATGATGAACAGCCTGAGATGTCTCATTGAACTCTCGGTTACAACTAAAAACAGACGGCTGTTGACTCAAACCTGCCAACAAATCCATCTTATCGGTTCTCAGTTGTTCTTGCAAGTTCTTGTATTTTTCCGCCATGATGACTCTGAAAGTGGAGCCGATAATTATACTCCTCTAGCACTGGAATGTCCTGTGAACACACCGAGCACACTGGCTTCCAATTTACCTCCGTGCAGAAATAGATACTCTGTCTACTTGTATCCTTTTTGACGTGGACATTTTCCACCAGCGGCTCTTGCATGAACAGTGGCCCACGCTGGGCAGTGTTGTGTCACATAGCCCGTATGTAAGCATGTGGGATATAACAGCGTATCCACTATGGGGCCTGATACTGTTATTAGGGCAGCGTCACCCCCAATTGACAAATATGAATAGCAGAGCATTTTATTGAAAAATTAGAGTGAATGACTTCTCTGCAATTTTCACAATTTGCCAAGTGAAACAGGATTAGACACTTTGGGGGACCAATTCTGGCCCCTGAGCCGTATGTTTTAAACCCATGGTATGTATAGTAGTTCAAATTTGCTCCATCCAGATCAGCTGCAACATTTAAATGCTTCTTACATGATATGCCAGTAACAATAAAAAACATAATATTCAGTACTTTTACTTTTGATTCTTGTGTACATTGTCCTTTATCCATCACATTTATTCACATCTTTACTTGTAAATATTGCAGTATTTCTAATAATATAGTATAAGCTACCACTGTTTTCAGTACTTGTCTCATTTATGACCTTTCATTTCATAAGTAGGAGTAAGCTACAGAGGCAATCACTCAAAGTCTTCCACTAATCGGTTGTGCATTTCTCATTTTGACATTATTATATTGCATGAAGAAATGGTCCTGCTTTATGCACTGACACCAAATACGGGCTAAAGTTACAGGTATAGCGGATGTTATGACTTGCATGCTGTCCTATTTCCTGTCTATCACCAAACATGATTGCTGACATTCAGAGAGGAGGTTAACGAGACATATGGCAGAGACGTACATACCAGCCTCACATTGTTTCATCCAGTAAGAAACACCCACACACCCGCAAAAATGTGTTTTGAATGAGGATGAGCCGAGACGTACAGATAAGGAAACTGCTCACATGCATATACTGGATTGATTTTATATTCTCCTGCTCAGAGCGGTTTTAATCAATAAATATGGAAATAATTTAATAAAAAAACATGTCTTTTCTATTTCTCATGTGAGTAACATATCTATATTACATATGGCCCTGTACATCCCGACTGTAGAGGACCACAGTCTGACATTTGAAGATGTTTGGACAATGTTTTTTTTGCACACATGTTTCAGCCACAGTGACCTGCTCTGACAGGGATAAACGTAGCAGTGCTGCACCCCTATGCTGACAGCTGGTGTGCCAAGTTTTGCTGCAACCTCCCCTCATTAATTCAGATCAGGTCTATGGTCATCTTGGAAAAAAAAAACAGAGCACACAGACTGCCCCACAGCGTTCTCTGACAGTTATGTTATCATAAAAAATATGATGATTCTAATTATGCTTACGTGTGAAAATAGGATTAGATGCGAGGAGGCAATTAAGTTACCTCCTACTAGATATAGAATCGACTGCCTTTGTGGACTTCATGCTGCTCATTACAGTATAGGCTTTTCAAATCAGTCGTTTTATCACCTGGCAGGGCAAACAAAGAATACATCTAAACTATAATTTACAAGCCTGATTTGTACACGCCACCAGTTTTTTAAACGTCGTTTGAGAGAAGCGTGCAGTTCACTGGATTAAGAAAAAAGAACAAGACTAAACTACTACAAAGTCAAGTACGTTCAAATGATTTGTCTGTATGCAGTTAGCTTACAATTGGTTTGTGACTATGAGCATCTCCTTTTACATTACACATGGTGATAAATATACCAGCTTTAGAGTATAGCAGCAAAGTTGCAACAGAAAAAGAGAAATGATAACCGATTCCAAAGATGCTGGAAAATGGAGAAATGTTGCTTCTCAGCCATAGACAGAGACACAGACAGACAGACAGAATACATCAAAGCTTTGTATGTGCATCAGAATTCGTAGTATTTTTCTCATGACAGCAGTATAATAACCCATCCCAGTCTTATTTTCTCCTTTCTTAGCTTTGATCCAAGGCTGAAGCCTCCTCACCACATACAATAGCTTTCCTCAAACTGTTGTCTGATCATAGTACACTAAAGGACCTTGCTTTGGTGGATGACTGAGTCTGTCTGCTGTCAGCACTGCAAGCTAGGCCACTCGCCCCTCAAGGTTTTGGAAACAGGTGATGTGGCCTTGTACACCAACAAGTCTGTGTTGTGTATCTACCATTTGCATAAGTCATTACTGCAAGACCATGTGTTAGCTGTTACATAAGAGTATTTAATTTCCCAGGTCTAGGAGTGGTGGTAGTAATAACGCACAACGCATTTTCAATTGAATGAAATGTAATCCAGTGAATAAGGTTGTGCTTGCTTTGCTTGTACTATATATCCTGTTAAGCACTGTGTTGGATGAGGGACTGGCAGAGTGCTTTCTTAAAGAATTATCCAGAATAAGTGTTAAATGTAAGGTCTCCACAATCTTTTAAGTATTATTTTCTAGCTACCACATGGACACTCTAAATGCT
This sequence comes from Melanostigma gelatinosum, assembly GCF_949748355.1. NCBI lineage: Eukaryota > Metazoa > Chordata > Actinopteri > Perciformes > Zoarcidae > Melanostigma > Melanostigma gelatinosum. Next base: position 23,537,832 of record NC_136638.1, read on the forward strand.
TTCATAGACGCACAAAAAAAGAGAAATCTCTGGCTATGCTACCTAGTCTCCCATTCAGCACATGAGGAGCACTGCCCCCAGGAAAACCCTACTGCCTTGAGAAGACTTTGTAAGCTGAATCACATCCAGACAAGTGGGGCAGAGATTTGCTGCGGTGCACAATGGATGAAATACTCAGTGGGGGTTCCGAATTGGATGTTCCTTGAGGACCAGAAATCACGAATTATAAGAAGTACACAAAATGCTCTCCCTTCTGCCTTCTGCTCTGCTTCCAAAAATGTATCGGTAGTATGATTTGGCTTAACATGTGTTGACATGAGCTGTATGTTCTTTGACTGGTGGTGACAAAAAGTGGAATTTGTTGTGACGAATGTACAACTGTTTTTCGGATTCATAGTGGGACTTGAATGTGCCTTTTATGTTGGATGAAAAGATGTTCCCGATGAATTCACGGGTGATCGAGTCATCTCAGCGTCTTTACATAATCTGTTGTTTTGTCCTTGGTTCCTTATGGCGATGTACCAAAGATGTGCATGTGGATTAACATCATTTTTCATTTGTTGAAAATGGTGTAGAATGACTTCTCAAAGTCTGGAACAAATGAACATCACCCATGTCTTTGAATCCTATTTTCAGATGTACTTTCAACACTTCATTATTGCGTCTTTGAGGATTTAGTTGGCAGTGCACAATAAATTATACTCTGGCAGTGTGGAGTACATGGCTGAGGTAATTGTGAGCGGGTAAATAAATCATTTATCAAACCAGCTTCAAATTATAATGCTACCGGTGCAGCGCCGGCTTTGTATTTACTTTTTTTCACACTGCAGTGTCCTGTGCCTCGTTTACTCTGTTTAGCCCTTTCAGACTTTTTGCCATCTTAATGAAAATGAAAAAAAGCTTTGATGGACTGTCCATTTCACAAAGGAGTGACACTGTGACTCCCTCCGACTGACGCATTAAATAGCTGGAGTCACAAAACGGATTCAAGGTGAACATGAGGCCACTCTAGATTCTTTATTTTTATTTTCATGTTACTCTAATCAGCAATTCAATTTTACATTAAACAATGGACTGAATGACTACATGTACTGTGAAAGGGATCACGTGTAGTGATGAACCAACTGAGAGGTAAGCTCTTCATTCAATCATTGTGTTGGCAGTCAGCCCCGCAACTTCACTGTTTTGCTCTGAAAAACCCACAATGTGTTACCTGCTGAGCACCAACAACAGACAGACAAGGTTAGCAGCTAGCTGTTAGTTATTTATTTTATTTTGCACAATTCAAACAACAAAATTTAAAATAATCAAACATAACAGAAATAAATGAATATCACAGTGCAGGAAGAGACAGAAAGCTAACTTGGCTTATTTGAAGCCTCCACCTATACAATATTAAAATTTTACAAAATTACAAAGAAAAAATAAAATATGCATAAGACATTACATTACAACTAATGGGGAGCTGGGGAGGCAAGTGGAACGTGCAGCTTACCAGAACCAGATTTTTCTCAGAGGTTGGTGAGGACTAAAGCAGAGCAAGAGTGGACACAAACAACTCCAGATGAATCCATGTCTGCTGGATCTGTAGTATTCAGTTTTCAGAGACATGAAACGCCAGTTTTCTTGGCGGGTTGAAACAGCCCTAAAATACATATCAGATTTTTTAAAATTGCATTCAATCTTGTGCCCAAGTGTAAGATTTTTTTACTTGAACCTTTGGTCTCATTTCTGGTCAATGCGTATCTAGAATCATGTCATTGGGGCTAGGAAGTGTTCAAACAAGCTTGTTTGGAGCTGTACAGTTCAACTTTAGAGGCCTGTTACAAGGAGAATAGAAAAGTTCTCTTTAAACCGGAGAGCTCACCAAATAATGGCACCAGGATGTCTGAAGCTGCAGGTCTCAGATGTCCTCCAAACAAAATGCAGTCACCGGACTCAGATTAGTTCAGTCCCAGGACCAACATCTCTAACCTCGTGGGATATTGTGTTACCAATTGTCTGATCAATACATGGGCTATTTAAGAGGTCATGTGACTTTTGCTTTCAAGCATTACAAGGAATGGCACTTCATAATTTGTCACCGTGATAATTAACACCCCGCCTATGCAAGAAAGAAGAACTTTTCAACTGTGGTTCAGACCAATGATAGTGAACGTTACGTGATTGAACGTTACATTTTGGATCCCCACACACCTCGAATATAACAAGCTCATGTGACAGCTGACCCTGGTGGCTTGAAAATGCATATTCAGCAATCCGGGAATCAGGCCCACTTGAGCACATTCGCTCAAACACATGCAACAACCTTCAGGGAAAGGCAATAAATTTAGATGAAAAAAAGAAAATCTTGTTATTGGATGAGTAAAACTCTGTAATCTCATTTGCATCGTCCCTTGGGAGAGCTCCTACAGTATGTGTGTTTCTTCAAACTCCACTCTTCATGAAAACCCACACTCCACATGCCCTGCAGCAGAGACTATCTGCCAATGGAGATTTTTGTAATGACACACTAACAGCCGTAGAAAGTAGTGGTTTCTATCGGCAAGTGATCAGGTAAGGTAGGACCCCTGATACATAGAGCAGTCTATCTATCTACTTGCCTGAAATGTTTAAACCCATGTTTTTTAATATCCAAATCTTCTTTTATTGTGTTATGTTTTGTCGTTTTTTACAATGACCCCTGGAGCCTGCGAAAGCTACAAATTAATAACATTAAGTATAAAAAATATGTGTCAATATCAAAACTTGAAAGTTGTTTTTACAACATGTTGGGTAGCTCTAAAATATCTCAGCAAATATTAGGCGGATTGTCATGGAATATTGTACAGACATTCATGGTCCAAAGTGGATGAGTGCTACAAGAAGAGTTTGGCTGTAACGTTAGTGTCCAGCAGCAAAAGGGAACTCCAGTCACTGAGCTGCGTGCGGGCTGTAAAGCCCCGCTGCAGACGACATGTTCATGTCTACACAGCCCTGAAGCTCCGCCACTGCTGCTACACAGAGCACTGCTTCCTAATTTATTCAAAGTTTATTAGTATTGGACAAGTCGCGTGTCCTACAGATCTGCAAAAGACAGACTGACAGACAGAGACTCCTTGTTTTGTAGTTCAATGTTTCGTTGGTGTTGGACACTGTCTATAAGATGACCAAATAGTGGCAGACATTAAAGTACCATTGGAGAGAAAAGTAAGATTTAAAAAATGATTCAACCAAAACACCCAAGCTAGTGTTGCAAAACTCTTGAACAATGTTGCAGCACTACCTCCAAAAGTTCAGAAATCTCGGCACATTGCTCAGAGCGTTTGATTTATTGATTGCTGTCGGGATGTATTGAGAATTTCAACAAATATATATAACACTTTTATATATTGTACTAATTCTTAGAAGAAAGACGAAGCAATCATGGCCAATTCCACTACAGTCATTGGATACAAGCATCATTAATCACTGGGGAGGGATATTAGGTATTCTGTCAGCACCATAATAAGCTTTTTATATCACATTAAAGGAACAAGTAGTGAAAAAATACAAAAAGGAAATTAATGTATATGTCCAATGAGAACTAATGAAGAATAATGATGTCATTCAGGAATGTGACAGAGTTATTGACTTGCCACAACAACCTTTGAGTGACATTTCTTGAATTATAGATATTATTACCGTACTTTCCGGACTACAGAGTGCACCTGTATATAGGCCGCACCTGCTAATTGTTAAAAGAAAAAAGAAGTTGTACATAGATAAGCCGCACTTGTCTATAAGCCGCAGGTGTCCCTGTTGAACGGCAAGATGCTTTTAACAGTACTAAAGTTGTCTTCTTCTCTGAACATCATAACATGTCCGACTCGCTAGCCTCTAAGCTAATTTTAACATTACCACCAATGGGGAAATGCTAACCGCGATAAGCATTAGCGAATATAATATATCTTTGTAGGCCTACATCTTTTCATGCTTCATACAGACATGCTTACAGACTAAGGTCTCTCAAGGCTACCAAACGGAAGAAGTAAAACGAAGCAGCGTGTCTTCTCATTACAATCTAAAAGCAACGAGGCAATAACTGTTGTTGTAACTCGTAGCTCTGAATAGCATTTACGGCTAACTGGCTTGGCCGCTTAATAGACTTTACTGCACAACAGCTAGCTAGTGTGCAGTAAAAGTCTGCGGAGGAATCAGCTGTTGTTGGAGCGATTAGCGAGCGCCGTGACCAGCGGCGTCAGTTGCCGCATCGTTATATGCCGGAATTTACGGCATATGAAGTTACAGGTGCTGTGAGAGTCATCTCAAGATGATTTCACGTTCTGTGCCTTTTAAATTTGCCTCGATTGAAGAGAGTTCAGATGAGCGTTTTCATTAATACTCAATACAACAGCAGCAGGCTTTTCATGAGTCACCTCCGCGGTAAATCAGTCAGCCATTACGAATGGAGCGACCGCTGACAAGACATCAAAACACTCGCGGCCACATCAACCAGCAGGTCACCGCACCAAAAAGCAGGTGCAAATGACTGTAAATAGGGCTTTGCAAAATGTCACTTTCCACACCTCACTGAGTTATCTCCACACTCCTAACCCTGCCTGGTCTGGCATAAGAGGTGCTAAACAGGTCAAGCATCAAGAGATTGTTGAAGCTGTTGAAATGACAGTCAATTATGTCTGCGAGGGATGGCAAAGCCTTGAAAGATCCATCTACAGAATGATCTAGGAGGGGACATTTAACCATGCAGGTAAAAGAAAGACAAAAAAACACTGAGTGTCTGTTTACTTTATATCACAGTTGAATGTTCTGAAATGTCGTTATGGCTTTAAAGGTGAATTGGGTGATAGCATTTCCAACTAAATACAAAATTGGTTTCTCAACAATGAATGCAATTTCATTGGTACTACGGTAGTCATATTAGCACCTCCTGTGGTCTCGCACAGAAGGTGCTAAACAGGTCAAGCAACAAGACATTGTTGAAGCTGTTGAATTGACAGTCAATTATGTTTGCGAAGGACAGTAAACCCTTGAAAGATCCCTTTACAAAATGAACTATTCTAGGAGGTGGCATTTAATTCACCATGCAGGGAAAATAATGTTTACTTTCTATCACAGTTGAATTTACTGAAACATCATTTGGGATTTAGGGTAGTCAATTGGGTGATAGCATTTCCAACTGAATACAAAATTGGTGTCTCAAAAATAAAATTTAATTGGTACTCGTCATATTTCGCCGTTAGGGCAGAGGACCCTCGCTGCCTTTTGCGTAGTATCTTGACACTGAAGTTTTGCGCGTATGAACGTGAAACGGTCGTGGTTCACGTTATAATGCGTGGTTAACATCGTAAAACGTGGCAACAAAACCACTTCGTTAGGGTTCGAAAATACATCATGGTTTGGCTCAAAATAAGTACACAGTAAGTACACATAAGTTAGCAGCCTCCCTTTGTTATGGGGTTGTTGTGTCTCACAGCTTGGTATCATTGATTTGCATAGCGAGAGATAGAAAATGAAGCCACCTAATTCTCCTGTTATCAGCATTTCTCGGTCACTCAATCAAGCCTTATCGCAGCACGCTGCAGGTCTTGTAATGACAGTAATCAATTTTAAAAAACAAACACCTCCGTCGAAGTTCATTGTAAGTTTCAATAGTTTCAAGAGGGAATTACGTTCCGCTAAAACAAACTGAACATGGATATACCTGTGCATAAAGTAGCAAGTCAGTCGAATCGAAAAAGAAAACAATATTTTCCTTCCGAGCCTGCATTTAAATCACTCGTGTCTCAGCACCATTCTTTAGAAAATAGATTACGATATGAAATATTTCAAGATACATTTTAGCTGAATTAGAGTCAGACTATCCTCTCAAGAAAAACAACATCATCAGTTGTTTCAGCAAATGGTGTGGTGTGGTGTTAAGGAACTATCAAGTCTGTAAAGGGAGGCGGTCAGGGAGGATGGGCGGATCAACGAATCATCATGCTTCGAAGAGGGATACCACTTCTGGTTTCAGACCAACTGTCAACAGTAGTTTCTTTTAACAATAACCACAATTGATCAAACAGCGCTGATAATGTGCACAAAGAGATGACTGACCGAAGGGTTGAATGCAGATCAATGATGGTGCCTTGAGGTGTTTAACAAGGAACCCAGGGGGTCAGACATACTATAGGGTGGGGGGGAACACTTTGAGAAAGCTTCATGGCTTCATCAACCCCCCTGTAGTTCCTGTAATGGGAGAGATAGAGGACAGGAACAATGCAAGTGGAGTGAAGGATCTAAGACAACCAGGAGAGAGATGGCAGTGAGACAGTAGGGAGGTTGTGTAAAGCGAGGAATGGTCTTTGTTTAAGTCATAATATTTCTACAGCATTGAACGTCCTCTGAGCTCTGGCAAAATAACTCTTTCATCACCGTGGGTGGCGGCTTCAGATTAATAATAGAAAAGATTGCGTAACAAACTGGGGGTTGTATCAGAGGCCTCATAAATATGCCAGTTAGTTGCATTGTGGGAAAGTGTGTGACGTCAATTCCGATAGTATGCGGATTTTGTGTATCCAAGAAATGCCAGGATGTATATGAGCTACTCAACCACTCTGAAATGCATTGCGGCTCTTCAGACTGTCCAATGGCAGACTGCAAGGAAGACGTTTAAACAAATGAACTTTTGGATAAGATAATTACAAATATTGGCGAGTGATGTTCAGGAATTTGTACAGTATATCTTTTTGTATTCATTTTTGCTGATATTAATTTGCTCTGGTATTAAACTCCTGTGATCTTTTAACCATGAACTTAGATCAAAACGCAGATAAAACATTTCTAAACCTTTTATATTGTCAAATGAATGTATAGCTGGCAGCTACTCTGTACAATCACTGTCATCTACTGTAGATCGGGACCACTGAGCAGCTCTGGTTTCCGTGCCATGTTCAAGGACACCTCAGTGGCAATTGATTAACGGAGAACATTACTCACTCTTTCACTGGTTTTACAATCAGGTCTCTGGAGTTGAACCAGTGACCTGACAATCAAAAACCCATTTATTTAACCTTCTGGCTTAATATAGTTGAATCCGCTGTTCTGTAAAGGAAATCTTGTTCTTTCTTGTTTTTACTCCTTCTCGTTGTCTCTCTTGAAAAAGTGAGGAATGAAAACAGTGTGGGGCCCATGGGTAAAGTCTAAAGTCACCAGAAGCTCAGTAAAATCAAAACACTTTCCGTGAGTTTCCATTTGATATTTACCACATTTGAATAATACACCAACATTGCTGAGAAAAATTGTCAACATAGACCAATGCTGATGAAGTACTCCATCTCCAAGACAAATCACAACTGAACCCTTTTAGTGAAAGTGAACAAAATGGAGCAAACATGAACAATTCAACTGTACTGGTTTTTGAGGGGTGTGCAGTTATTCAATGTGAAATGCCAGTGGAAAAAAATGTCTAACACTATATTGTGATTTTGAAAAATTTGAAATTATCTTTGTAACAATTTAAAACACAACACCAACCATAGTCAAAGAGCATGTTTGCTCTTTAACCTCTTATAACCACTGACCTGCTGGGTAATTTCAAACACATGCTGTGCTGCCAAATATTGTCCAAATCAAAAGTCATTTATTTGAAATCGAATTTGACATGTCAATGTCTCAAAAGATGTCTGACATGTCAGGCTTTATTTTAGGAAAATGTGAATAGTATAATGCATGCTACATCCAGAATATTTCCATTTCACAGAATTGTGCAGCCATTACAAATTGGATCTTATGGGGTTAATAAATCCATTCCATAACCTTTTTTTATGGAAGTAAGAAAAACAGTTGTTGATGTTAAACTGTCATCATCAAGGAAACCCAGCAATGTAACAAAACACAATGTTTTCACTACACGAACAGAAAAGTAGTCTTGAAAATAATTTAGATGCTAGAGTTGCAACAGACTACATTTACTGAAGACAAATGTCAAAAACTAGGCAAAATATGCCTGGGAAAATAGAAGGATTTTCATTGTCAGGTTTAATTTGAGTGTAGAGGGTACTGTATGATTAATTCATATCTTCTCTCAAAGTCTCTCTTGATTCTCGTGGTGTGAATCCCACTAGAAAGCTTTGAATTAGGAAGTAACCAGGTTAGGCAGCAAATATTCCATCCATGTCTGCTGTGGGAATGTGGGACATGGGAATAAAACGTGTTGCCCAACTGATAGTATGCAACAGGTGGTAGTTGGTGAGGTAGCGATACAGACACCTTGCCTGTTCATCACATTATTTTTTTTAATGTATAGATATTCCCACATAACCCATATCCATTGAGGACAACCCTCCGATGACAGAAGCCTTGTACTCATACATCATAGCGAGATCTACACCCTTTGTTTAATTTCCTTGTTTTCATCCAGCTAGTGATTGCACATTTAAGGGGAGAGATTGCCATACTTAACAGCTGCTTGCTCAAGACAATGTGTACACACAATTAATCAACAAGATGTATTCCATATTTATTGCATATCCAAGCTGTACGACTGCAGATTTATATTTGTTCTCTTTGGCAGGCCACTTAGAGTAATTATGGAAATTACTGGAGGAGGATCAAACTCAAGACTGATTCAAATGAGTATTGTAGGATTTTCAAAGAACCCACAGGGAAACAGCAGTTATAATTCTTTTTTCAACAGATTCAAGTGGTGGCTTGGTGGCCTTGTCTTAAACCCATGAAATTCTTTGGCCTTTACACAACGGAACGTACCAAAGTGACCAGAAGATAAAGAAGAGAATATATGGAACAAATTGGACTTGACTATCATGAACCTTTTCCATTATTCAAACATTTTTATTCAGCTCTTTAAAATCCTGGTTCATTGGCATGAAACCCACCAGCTGCAAATGGTTTTTAGTCTGGCAGGAAAGACATAATTAATGATGCCCATCTAATGACTATTAGCCAAGTATGGCCCAGAGCAGAGGGGCAAAATGATGATTTTAATGAAAATCATCAAATTGAACCATTCATTGGACAATTATCTTTAAATTTAGTTGAAAGTATTTGATTGAGTGGTAGCAGAGCTAGACATTGGTTAGCTTAGGACTCAATAGAGAGTGTTGAAACTAAGGACCTTTGTCTTTTGAAGCACTTTGACGGTACAAATCCACACTAAATTCAAAGCTAGGCACGAATATACACATTTGAATTTGAAAAGTATTGAAGAGTCTAAGCAGGGTAATTTACAGGGAATGACTGGCCCCCCTTTGTCATTTAGTTATGCTTTAGTTCATTATTTATTTTCTAAGTGTCTATAGTGAGTGTTTCCACTGCATGCAAGTGGCCTGCCACTCTAAAACGCTGTTTGGTATCGTTTGACACGGTTTCTGTTATTGCCTGCTTGCTTCTCTGTCGCAGCATTCATTCTGAACACGGTGAACATGGTCTCCCTTCTTTATGCTAAGCTATGTTGTCTCAGCCATAATGCAGCGTCTTGCCAAGCTTTACATGGTAATGAAATCTGATGTCAGTTCAGACGTCAGATGTAGTTAAGTAGTTTACTTGTTATATAAAGTACCAATCTTTCAGTCATATATTGTAGAAGTTGTCACTTTATCTGCATTGCATTACTCTACTGCAAGAACTCAGTTACACATACATTAAGTCACATTAACTAGTGTTAGCACTTCAACGCTACCCAAGCTGCTGATGGTATACTTGTCCCCTGATCTCCTCTACTCAGGTGTCCTGTCATTCCCCTGTTTGTTGTTGTGTGCCATGTGCTCTGTGTTTGTCCTCTGCCTCACCTCCCATGGCCACACCCGTGATTGTGCACAGCTGAGGACACTCCAGCCGATCACCTCCTGCGGCCTGACAGACCAGACTCAGGTCCCACTAATGATTCCCCTGTCTCTATATAAACTCTGGTCCTGCAGTCTGGGGTTGTCAGGTCGTACCGTCTTTCACCCGCTTCAACCCCGTGAACTCCCGTGACAATACTGACATGCTGCTTTTGCTTTTTAGTGATTGTAATAGTGAAAACACCGACCCTGTTTTACAGGAACAGTGATACTTTGAAAATTTAAACTATATTTAATGTTTTGTTGATTCCTGTGTGTACTGTGATCAATTGAAGGAAACAAATGTCACCTACAGCAGGGATTCCCAAAGTGGGCGCCAGAGCTGCCTCTAGGGGGTGCGCGAGAGGAAAAGTGTAATGGCGGTCTGATGGTGTAATAATATTAAATATAAAAAAAAAAATGTAATTTTAATTTAAAAGCTGTCAGGTGGGACATCTGAAGCTATCAGTCGTAAAAGAGGAGAGGGACAGAGAGAGAGAGAGGAATCGGAGGCGAGGCGAGGGGAACGGAGAGGTGCAGCACAGACAAATCAGGAGCACATCGGCCCATCGCGGAGTCAAGGTGAAAAAAGAGGAAACGAGAGTGAGCATCAGACTGGGAAAAAAAGAGGAAATATGATGAAAAGTATCTGTGTCTGGGCTTCACTTGGATTGGCAACGCAGATTCCCCAAAGCCACAGTGCGTGGTGTGCAGTGAGGTTCTGGCTAACAGTCTGAAGCTCTTATTTACGTCGCCACCTGAACACCAAGCATGCCAGTGCAAGTCAAAAGCCCCTTACATTCTTTATATCCAAATTGGAGGAGTTACAAAACAGCCAAAACAACTGGAGTCTCATTCATGTGTTGGGTCTATAAATGACGCACTACGGGCTTCATATCTGGTTACAGAATAGCGAGAAAGGGGCTATCGCACACAATCACTGAAGACGTGAGCTTGCCAGCTGCCAGAGAGATGGTGGAATGTATGATTGGGGAGAAAGAAGCAAAAAAGTTGGACATGATCCCGGTGTCCAACAACACTGTGTCGCCGCATCGATGCTTTGTCCGAAGACATCCTGGCTTCATTAGTCGCTCATTAATTGTAAATGAAATGTGATAATCTGCCTCTGAGTCTGTGCGTGTGTCCTCGCCATCCGTATTGCTCTTTAAAAGTGACGCCTTGTGTCACTGAAAGTTATTGAAACTTTGTTGCAGTGTTTCAGGGCGTTTTCACACCTTCAGTTCGTTTGCTTTGTTCTGATTCAGGGATTAATATGATACAATGTTGCAGTTGCTCCTTTGTTCGGTTTGTGTTCACACTGCAACATTTAACAGCGGACTAAATATTGTAAACAAATGCCACGCGCGAGCAAACTGTTCTCTCATTGGTCCGATTCCTATGCGGCTATGAAGGCTTAAAAGGCTCTGTTGCTTCTTTTTTTTTTTTTTTTTTTAAGGGGGGGGGGGGTGCGCGAACCCGGTCGGGATGTAGAAGGGGGTGCGCGGCCTAAAAAGTTTGGGAACCGCTGACCTACAGAATGCCTTATTCTAAGAAATTGGCACCTTTGTGACACACTGATCATTTTCCTGTTCCGATGTGAGGGTCCCGGGACAAGAGGATGTCAAATGTGTACACATTGTAAAGCCCTCTGAGGCAAATTTGTGATTTTGGGCTATACAAAAATAAATTGAATTGATAACACTTCCATACATTACTGCCTGAAAAGGTAATGGCAAAGAGAGACTTGATGTCTCTTGGATTGTCCAATAAACCTTCAAATGGAGACAAAACAGTTAGACATGCTAGGCTAAATATTCAAGCTAATTACACATTAATCACAATTGCACCCCGAATGGCCCATCACATTGCATTCTTTAAATAGCATTTCTAAAAGAAAAAAAAAGTCACTCATTGATCCTGGCAGTTCTGCTCTACATGGTGGCTTTGTAATCCTCCCTATTGTTTGGTGTCCAAAGCTGTTCCAGGTAGCACGAAGCTTTGGATTTGCAGAAGGGAACAGCGGTGGGGGCAACAGCAAACAACGTCACTTCTACTTTGCTGCTTATGAACAAAGGCGAAGAGCAGGGAGATATTTACGAGGTACAATCACATTTATCTGCAACAACTGGGAAAGGGCTGGTGTAAGCTGTCTCTCAACTGTCTCTGACGGACTGAAAGCCGGAGAGCGTGAGGTAAAGACACAGGAAGTGGTATGGGGGGGGGGGGGGGACTCTTGGGGTGGAGAGAGAGCACATGAATATGATGCGGTAAGCAGAGTGCAAATTAGTCTGGGGGGGGGGGGGTGCTTTAGCAGTACAAGTCAAGTATTGAGTTCTTTGTTTTCCAGTTGCTCACATAGCCTGTAGGAAAGCAGGGTGACTAGTCAAAATTTGCAGCTTGTGCCAAGCCCCCCCGTCCTAGTTGCTTGTCCCAGATCTGCTGATGCAGTCGTCTTCCTCTTTTTTACTCCAGCTGTGGGCAATTATTATTCAAACAATTCCTTTTGAATTCTCCCTCTTCCGTGTTTTGCATAAGGATTAGCAATGCAGCACTTGTCTTTTTTTTTTTAAAGCAATATCCAAATATTTGAGTAACATTAAATAGGATTCAAGGTGGAATTTATTTAGTGTTTCCATTTGGCAGGACAGTATTCCAATGCAGCGCTTCTTACATGGCTTATAGTCTTAGATAAGATCAGTCAACACAGCTCACAATGCTCCGTTCTGTGTGGATCTTGGTCTGTCGAAGGATGTAAGAGCTACTCCCAGAGGGAAAACTAATGCAAAGCCAGCCGCATCCGTGCTGCATCACAAGGGATAGTTTCCCCATATTTTCTTTTCTTAAAATTACACATCATTAAAAAAATCCTAAAGTTCCTGTGTGAGCTGGTCCCGTATGAGAAATGTAAGCTCACTGTAAAATGTTACCCACACAGCACAGTAAATCAGAAGAATATACATCACTGCTCCAGTAGAAACATAATGATACTACACAATCAGATGCTAATTGGAAAAAAAAAAAGAGTGCACTCTTGTTTATATTGCATGGTCTGTCTGATTCTTACACGTGACAGTATCCCCCTTCACCTCATCAAGCCATCAGTGATACTAGACTGAACATCCTAACATGACGCCAACAGGGCTTTCTGAAGTGCTTCTCGGAAGTTCATTAAAAATGTTATCTGAAGATGTCTTAAGTGATGCGATTAGGTTCTGGAGGACCCCAGAGTTTGTGTGAAGCATCCTATAGGTTGATATCTCATCCTCTTCACAATTAATTTCTCTAACACGAAAAACAGCATCAGATACTGTTCAGATATCCTATTACGCAACAGTTACACTGCGGATTGAATTATTAACATGATAAATAGTCAATATTTTCAGGCTTGGTAAATCAGACCGAGTCCTTCTATTTGCATTGCAACAGCTAAACCAAGCAATATGGTAATTTTGCCTAAATATAAATTGTTGCTTTCATGCCAGATATCTGCCGAAATACAGGCGACTTTTAAATTATTTTAAGTCTCTATTCAGTCTTGTCAACTTCAACATCTCTTGAACGCTACAAACACTATTACAGGCCAGAATTCATTACCTTAAGGTTGAAACAGGGTTCATTTAAATTGTCCTCAAATCTTGCAAGACTAGCTATATCAACCTTTGCAATTTCCTGCAGACCAATTGCATTCCCTCGAAATCCTATCGCGCACGACAAGAACGTTGCAACTCGCAGTAAATTATTTCCGACTGTCGCTGAGCTATTTCAGCATTTTCTACTTGACCCTGCAAAGCACAGCACACCTCAGTGTTCTCTCACTCCCAAGTAGACTGAACTGCACAGTTACTCCTTGTTCTCTCAAAGCCCATTTCTTTCCCAAGGCTATCCATATCACCTGAAAGTAATCCCGTGATATGCACCTGCTGCCATGATCAACAGCAAGACTGCCACGGGGGAAACATAAACGGCAAGAAAACCCTTCAGCTGTGTAGTTTCCTGTTCTCTGGCAAGTCAATTAAGCAGCAAATGACCCCTAGAATCCACTGTGATAAGCCAAGCACTGCAGAATTGCCTTTAATATATCATAATGATGACAGTAATTGGACTGGATGGTTGATTGCGTTTTTTCGAGCTAGATACTTCAGTCACAAAACAATAACAATGGAAGTGCTGCCAACAAAATGAGTTATGAAATGCATTCTTTTAATGCAAGTGGTTCGGGGGGCTTTTGTCTCCCTCAGGGCTGAAAAACAGCCCTCAAAACCTCGTAGATGAACTGCACTTCTCTTTATTCGTTTTTTGTCAACACAGAATCCATGATTATTGTGTACTCACTAGGGGTGTAACGGTTCACAAAATTCACGGTTTGGTTCGGTACGTTTCGGTACAGTAGAAAACTATAAATGCCAGAGAAATGTACTTGATTTTAAAATATATTTATTCATTACAACTAACATCATGAAGTTATTCTTTGACTTTGAACAATGATGGAACTATACCTGAGTGACCCGTCTTCTGTGGTGTCTTCTTAGCAACACATAAGCATAAAAAACAAAAACTGCTCCTTAATGTTATGTAGTATTGTTACTTACAGCTTGTATTGTTACTTACATCTTGCAAAAGAGATTTTTAATCTCAATGGGACTACCTGGTTCAATAAAGGTTTTTTTTTAAAAAAGGGGGAAATTTTTTTTTTTTTTTAGTTTTTCTTTTTATTCAAATGTATTCGGTTCGTCATGCGTACCGAACCGTGAGCCTCGTACCGAACGGTTCAATACGAATACGCGTATTGTTACACCCCTAGTACTCACTGTTGACACAAATTTACGGTGAAGCGATCCATGTTGATCCAGTGCAAGGCAAGTGAGACTTTCAAGGCATTGAGAAAAGAAACACGAGGTAATACTCTTGCTCTTCCTGAGTTTTTTAAATCATTCGTTTTTCCTTATCCTCAGAGAGTGCAGAGGGTGTCGTATGCTTTTAAGAGTCTACAGCAGGGGTCTCAAACTCATTTTCACTCCGGGCCACATCAGCATCACGGTCGGCCTCAAAGGGCCGGTTGTAAATGTAAGACTGTGTAAATGTAACTACTCCTAACATATTGGTAAATAACTGTCTCTGCATTTGGTTGTTGTTTATTCAAGTGTAAAAATATTGTACATGCAGTTATATAAATGTAAACATATATGACTGTAAACCCAACTACAGCTCCAACCACATCGTGAAGTTCGCTGACGACACTACCGTGGTAGGTCTCATCAGCCACAACGATGAGACTAACTACAGGAAGGAAGTGAACCAGCTGGTCCGTTGGTGCCAAAATAACAATCTCTTCCTCAATGTGGGGAAAACAAAGGAGATTGTTGTTGACTTCAGGAGAACCCACTCCCAACCCCCCCTCCCTCTGACCATCAATGGTGCTGCTGTGGAGCAGGTGAGCAGCACCAAATTCCTGGGTGTGACAATCACAGATGACCTCACCTGGAACAGCAACACCACTGCACTGGCAAAGAAGGCCCAGCAACGCCTGTACTTCATCAGGAAGCTCAAGCGAGCAGGAGCCCCCCCCCCCATCATGCTCTCATTCTACCGAGGCGCCACTGAGAGCATCCTCAGCAGCTGTATCACGCTGTGGTTCGGAAGCTGCACCGCCTCCAACCGCAAGAGCCTGCAGCGCATTGTGAACTCTGCCCAGAGGATCATCGGAGTCTCACTCCCTACACTACAGGACATTTACAACACCCGCCTCACCCGCAAAGCACTCGGCATTGCGGGTGACCCCACCCACCCCTCCAACAGCCTCTTCAGCCTCCTGCCTTCAGGGAGAAGGTTCCGCAGTCTCCGTTCGAGCTCTACCCGGCTGAGGAACAGCTTCTTCCACCAGGCGGTCAGGATGCTGAACTCTCTCCCTCCCTCTCTCCTCTCGCTCCCCCTCTCTCCCCCCCTGCCATCTCTGCCATCTCTCCCCTGACCTCTCTACCCTCCCCCTCACCCACCTTTCCCCACTGCCTCAAATGGAACATACCAGGACATCTACTCCCCCTCACACCCCTTCCCTCATCCAGCACCAGTCACTTTTTTTTATTTATTTATTTTAATTTTATTCTCTGCTGCTACGAACATAAACCCCCCTCACACACCCTTCCCTCATCCAGCACCAGTCACTTTTTATTCTCTGCTGCTACTTGTTAATCCTTTATCTAGGCCCTTATGTTCTTAACTTTTTTTTTTCCTATTTTATTCTATTTTATTCTATTATATGTTATATGTTCATGTCTATATTACACTGTGGGACTGCAAGAAACGGCATTTCGAATTTTCTGTATGCATAACACATGTGGAAACTTTGACAATAAAGTGAACTTTGAACTTTGAAACTTTGATATATTTAAGCACATTTCTGTCATAACTTAAATCCTTTTAATTTAGGGTTAAGAAACCCACATTACTCTATCAAAGATCAAACTATGAAAGAAAATAGCAAAGACAAATATCAAACACAAGTTATTACAATAACTTTGTTCAAAGCTTAAAATCCTTTCAAGGGTGCGTTTGCACAATCCGACATGAAGTATTTCATGTGTTTTTAAAGCCACGTTTGAAGTAGTCTTCAATGTACTCACAATACATTTACATTTCAAATGTACAGTAACCAGCCAAAGAGCTGCTTCTGTGTTTAAGTATCTCATCATCATGTCTTTCTATCATAGTTTTGACTTTCTATCATAGTTATGACTTTCTATCTCATAATTTCGACCATGAGGATATTTTTATTATCAAGTCTAACTTAAAAAAAAAAAAAGATACATATATTTTGTTTGTGCTGGCGGATTCGCGGGCCACATAAAATGACGTGGCGGCCCGCGGGCCGGGAGTTTGAGACCCCTGGTCTAAAGCCTCGTGAAGCAAATATGCGATTTGGGATGTTCGCCCATATAAACAAAATAGACCTGACTTGCAATATTTATCCAGATAATACTTGTAAATTTATAACTTTAATCTCAGAATTTTTGTTTTTACTTTCCTCAGAATATTTCCTCCGTCCCCCTGATCATAACAAACCAGGAGCTCTGTTTTTTGCCCCCCTGCGGTCAACTGCACTCTATTATTTTACCAGCGTGGTATTTCTTTATGGTTATCTTTACAGACTACCTTTACCTCCAGTGGGTGCAATGGCATCATGAACATTTGTAACTTTAGAATGAAATTGTCAACCAGATCATTAACGAGAACCAAGCGGTTGCAGGCATGGAGGAGAAAGCACTGTTGTTTTCAGTGATCACGTTTTGTGATGTTTGAATATTGGTGTGCACTGAGATAGTCATCTCAAATTAAACACAGGTAGTTAGAAAGAGCAAAATCAGCTACAACAACCTTAGAAATGTTCAGACCTGTGATGATTAAATCCAGATTGTGTTAAAGCAACAACACTGTACCTTTTGGGGGCAGCCTTAAATACATACATACATACATACATACATACATACATACATACACGCTGTCTTCAAAAGGAGGTAGGTGTTATTTATTTCTGCTACTGACAATGCAAACAGTATGTTCGGCCTCAATATATTCAAAAATTACCCGACAGCTTATTACAGGTTTACAAAAGTCATGCCTTATCATTCTCAAGTCACTCACTACTTGCAGATATTTTGCATTACAAGAGAAAAACATGAGAGAACACCAAGAAATCTCACATCAAAGCCACCTGAAAATCAGGCATCTCGTTATGTTTCAGGAATTTGGATACACTCTTTTGATGTACCTTTCAAAAGCACTCATAGCCTCGATGTCAGCCCTCTGTGTGTGTTCTCCGAGGGCTTACAAAAGGTGGAAAATAGATGCAATTTAATGTGCAAGTCGGAGCAAATAGTCCGTCTCAGTAAATCACTTTGGCAGCAGATAGTAACTCAGATTAATTTCAGCGCCACTGATAATAGTGGCCTTATGTGCTGCCTATGCCTCTCATTTGGAAGATCAAACTTGAATCATGCACAGAGTATACGAGTGTCATATTTGTGAAGTTTTCAGTGAAACTGCAACATTAGATCGTTACATACATACTGCTCTGTCATCCCTCTTCTGACATTTTAAGAATACAGGTGATTAAGAACGATGACTCATTAGATGACCTGTGTGAGGGCAGCTTTGTCACTTGGTTCAGAATTATCCTGAAGCATCTTGGACACCTTTCACACTTTCAGTTCAGTGTTGAGTCTTCATTAATTAACAAACAACAATCCTGTCTCCTAGAAGTTATATTTATAAACTAACAATTAGTTAATAACCACCGGAGTCAGAATGTGAATCCCGGTCTACGTTGTTAAAGTCCGGCGCTTTGTACGCCCTCCATGCGACTCCGGTGTGATGAATAAATAAATAAATAAATATAGTATTTCACACACTCGGGGGAAAATAACGTGACCTGTGAACACAACCCGGGCAATGATTACATGTCACACAAACGTAACTTGGAAAACAAAGTATATCATTTCTTTGAGAGAGGGTTGTATACAAAGACAAAGGAAGAAATGATATGACAAGATCCTCTGACATCTGGTTGTATGTATGTACTCACAGAAAGTGCTCCACTATTGGTAAAGAAGGTCATTGGGTGGATTTAGTCACTGGTTCTAAATGTCACCTAGATGGGCAAAGAATGTGCCACAAATATGCAAGACTTTCTTAGGGAAGTATTTCTCGGAAACTTTTATTTTACCTGTATGATTGAGACATTTTCAACAATCAGCTTTGGAAACGTGCATAAAAAGCGTGTCTGAATCAACATTTACAGGTTTTTTTTAGCGATTGCTTACACACTTGTGGAATTTTGGCTGAATGTGTCCAAACGCTACAAACAAGCCAAATAAGACAGGAGAGATTAACATCTCCCTTCTACTGAAATGAAAACTCTGCAATCAAAACCTCGCAAGCCTTTTTCAAAATGAAATTCTTTCAACAAAATGACACATACCCCATTTGATTTACTCTTTCAAAGCAGCAACAGCACACTGATGTGCTTTATACAAAACACTGCCGTCTTTCGTACTTTGTATTCTTTTCTCTTTCAGGCTTGTGTACAAGAAAAAGAAGGTTGTTCCAGTACACTATCGTACACGACTAGAAAGTCTTCAGCAATTGCAGGATTTTACAATAACAACAAAAAAAACAAAGAAAAGTAGCAATCTATAGTAATCTATGCTATAAACTCATGAAATTGTAAGGGATGTTGGCTGGTGGAATCCTGCCTTCTGTTAGGATCTGGCCACATCAACTCATCCACATCACAAGCAATGTCATTCCTGGTCCCCTTCTTTGTTCTTGTCCTCTCTCTCTCTACCTCGTCCTTTTGCTCCAACTGGCTCCATGTATGCAACATTTTCACAAAAGAGGTGAGCTTACTTGAGGTCTATTTCTACTGCTAAGGTTCAGACTGATTGCTGTTCAATCGTTCAAAAGTGCTTTAATGTTTGTGTGGGAGGGGGTGGTGTTGCGGATATTAGGTTCGTTTTGCATTTTGGAGTACAAGTGTTTGATTGCAAGATATTTAATTCATGAACGTGTGTATATTGTAAGGAACTGTGTGTAGCTGCCATATGTTGCAGGTGATTGGATGTACCATCTGTCAATCAAACTCGGGAGGAAAACGTTCAGTGCCTTTATTGTAGGTGTTCTTTGTTCTTTCAATGAAGACATATTTTTCCAGCTCTGATATAACTGACGCTATTGCAGCATCTACGCTAACTTCTTCAGGAGCCACCATTGTTGTGATGAACAAACAGTCGCCTCTCTGTGTCCTCACACACACACACACCTAAGCCACGCCCATAGCTGCCAGTAGCTTCTCAGAGGACGCTGATTGGACCGTCCTCTGGCTTACCAAACACAAACGCATCACTTGAAGCCTGACGAGATCGATTTTTTGTAATATGCGATCCCGCATCTCTCGCATGAACTGATTAATGTAAATGTGATAGAATCACATATCGACAAATCGTTTCTGGTTTCCACGTGATACATTTGCTTGAGGCACCTGCCTTTTTCAGATGTTGCATTTGAAATGTGAAAACGTAAAATGAATTTGTACTTTTTGGAAGGGATAAAAATGTCAGGATGTAATAGACGCTGATGTTACTGCTTTATGCAAGGTCTGATTGGCTGTGTGGCTATAAGGTCGGACAAATACCTCATGGTATGCTCTCAAAAGAATGCAAAACTAAGAGGCTCCATCATGAAACAAAATAAATATATAGTATACATTTGTACCTCTTTCCGTAGGAAAAAGCAGATGATCTGATGAAGTAGCAGACAAAAAAAATCGATTTAATTCAGCAGGACTTTAACATCAGTCTCTTGGCCGTAATGAACCTTAGAATCAGTGTGCGAAATACCCGGTGGGTCCCCCCAACAGTACCTAGTGCTCCATTGCTATGCTGGAATCTTACAGACTCAATAAGCAGAACGATGTCATGGACAGAAGCCAAGGCAATCAACTACACAGAGGTCCCGGAGGTACTGCAGGGGGTCCGTGAAATTTGTGGTTGAACAGACAATAAAAACTAAATTTCATTTATTTTTCTCTAAACATGAATCTGTCCATTATTTTAATAGTTCAGTATTGTATGAAAGATAACAGGTATCTTTATGCATGGCAGTGGCACTAATAGGCTCATAGACTCATTTTTCATTTCCACATTTATTTTTAAAATGAAAACATCAGTTTGAATAGCTTGTATGCATGATTATCATGCAGTTGACAGACAATGTTGATATTGGCATCAGCTGACAAGGTATGTGTCACGGAACATAATGAGAACTCAAGTGCAGACAGTCAGGTGAAGTGAAAAAAGGTTCAATGAACAAACCAATAAACAAACAGGGAATCCAAGGACCAAACAACAGGACAAGGCGAAACAGGCAGACTGGGAAACCGGGAACAGGACGAGCAAACCAGGCTGGTAGGGAAAAAACACAATGATCTGGCAGTGTGTGTGTGTGAGGCAGGGGTTTAAATAGTGAAGGAGGCAGAGTGAGCAGGTGAGAGTCATGAGCTGATGAGGTGAGTGTGACTGGCAGGTGCACTGAATGAACTGATTAGGGACAGGTGAAGGGAGTGAGGAGCTACAGAAAAACACACAAGGCAAAGCCTGATTGTGACAATTTAAGCCATCGGAAATTAGACTTTTGGAAAAGAGGTCTCACAACCGCCTGTGCGGTTCCACTCTGTATTTCTAGAAGACTCTGTTAAAAGACTTGCTCCTCAAGTTCAAGAGTTTAAATAGTGAAGGAGGCAGAGTGAGCAGGTGAGCGTAATGAACTGATGAGGCGAGTGTGACTGGCAGGTGCAATGAATGAAACTGATTAGGTGAGTGAGGAGATACAGAAAGAAACACAAAGACACAGAACACAAGCCTGATCGTGACAGTATGTTTCTAAATGGCAGTGGCACGGCCACCCTACTCACTGTACCTTGCACATGTTTAAAATAAAAACATGAATGTATGAACCTCTGCATTATTTGAATAGCTTTGTATTGAATGCACAATAAAGTGGTCTACACGGTACTAGGCCCATTTAATATAAAACACAATTTTATACAATATATATAGTCGGGGGTCCCTGCTCCATCTCTCTATCAGTTTGGGGGTCCTTGGCCTGAAAAACATTGATCCCTGAACTAGACTATAGGCTCCACATAGTTACAT